>NC_030680.2:32507399-33153720 GCF_000004195.4 Xenopus tropicalis | reverse complement strand
GTCTTGTTCAGTGAGTGTAGCTCAGTTGTTCTGGTTCATGTGAGTGTAGCTCAGTGTTCGAGTTCAGTGAATTTTAACTCAGTGAGTGTTTGTTCATGCAGTGTAGTTCATGTTCTGGTTCATTGAGTCCTGTAACTCAGTGGGTCAAAGTCAGTGAGTGTAGAGCTTTATTGTTCTGGGATCAGTGAGTGTAAGCTCTTCTTTTCTGGTTTAGTGAGTGTAAGCCTCAGTAGGCTTGTTCCAATGAGTAGATAGCTCAGTGGTCTTGTTCAGTGAGTGTAGCTCCATTAGTTCTGACTTCATATGAGATTGTAACTCAGTGGTCTTGTTCATCCTGAGTGTAGCCTCAGACATGTTCTGAGTCACGTGAGTGTAGCTCATTGTTTCTGGTTTCAGGATCAGTGTACTCAGTTGTGATGGCTTGTTCATTGATGTTAGCTCAGTGTTCGTGTTCAGTGAAGTTTAACACCAGTGGTCAAGTTCAGTGGTAGTGTGAGCTCAGTTGTTCCTGGATTCAAGAGTAAGCTTCAGTGGTCTTGGTTCAGTCGAGTGTTAACTTCAGTTATCTCTGTTCAGTGAGTTGTAACTTTGGATCTGGATTCAGTGAGTAAACTCAGTGGTCCTTGATTCAGTGAGCGTATTAAACTCAGTGGTCGTTGTTCAGTTGTGTGATGCTCGTTGTCCTGGTTCCATTGGTGTAGCTCAGGATCTTGGTGTCAAAATTGAGCTGCTAACTCAGTTGATCTGATTCATTGAGGTGTAGCTCAGCTTTATGTATTCACGATGAGAGTGCTAACGCAGTTGACAGTCTTTGTTCAGTGAGATGATATGGGCACGAGCTGTTCTAGTTCAGTGAGTGTAGCTCAGCTGTTTCTGGTCAGTAGAGTGATAGCGTCAGTGCGGCTTGTACACGGTAGAGTGTAACTCAGGTGAATCTCTTTCAGTGAGTGTAACTCAGGATCTGGTGCAGATTATCCAGTGTAGCTCCAGTGGTCTTGTTTCAGATGAGTGTAGCTCAGTTTGTTTACTGGATTTCAAATGATGTGAAGGCTCAGTGGTCGCTTGAATTGTCAGTGAGTTTGCTAGGCTCATTGTTACTGGATTCAAATTGAGTTTGCTAACTCAGTTCTGTTCTTCGTTCAGTGAGTGTAATCCAGTGGTCTGTCTCAGGTGAGTTGTATCTCTATTGTTTAGATTCAGTGGTGATAGCTCAGATTGTTTCTGTTAGTGGAGTGCACAGTAGCTCCGTGTTACTGTATCAGCTGAGTGTAGCTGCAGCTGTTTCTGGTTCAGTGAGATGTTAGGTCTTGTCTGATTCGTGATGTAGTCTCAGTGTTTGTGGTTCAGTGAGTTAGGCTCAGTGTTCGAGTTTCAGTTGAGTCGTAACCCAGTGGTCCAAGCTTCAGTGAGTGTCAGCTCAATTTTCTGTTTCACATGAGTGAAACTCAGTGGTCTTGGTCAATTGAGTGTAACTCAGTGGTCTTGTTCAGTGAGTGTTAATCAGTGCGTCTTGTCCAGTGAGTGGTAGCCTCATTGTCTAGTTCAGTGGAGTGATAGCTCAGTTGTCATGGTTCAGTGAGTGTAGCTCAGTGTTTTTCTTGTTCAGTGAGTTTTTAGCTCAGGTCTCTGGATCAGTGATGTGTGCCTCAGTCTGTTCTGGTTGAGTCGGTAGTGCAACGTAAGCTCAGGCTGTTCGGGTTCGTGATGTAAACTCAGTGTTCCTTGTTTTCAGTGAGTAGTCAATGTGTAGTGTTGGCTAGTTCAGTAGATGTATCTCAGTCGGTCAAGTTCAGTGAGTTGAGCTATTGTTCTGGTTCAGTGAGTGTAGCCAGTGTTCTTGTTCATGAGTGATAGTAAACCAGTCGGTCTTGTTCATTGGCAGTGTAGCTCAGTGCGGTCTTGTATTCAGTGAGTTTAACCTTCAGTTTGATGCTCTTTCAAGTGAGTTTAACTTTGTGATCTGTTTCAGTGAGTTATGCTCCTTGTGGGGTGCGTGTTCATTAGAGATATAACTCAGGATATGGTTCAGGCTTGAGTGTAACTCGGTTGGTCTGTTCGTGAGTGTAACTCAGTGGTCAAGTTCAGTGAGTGTTAGCTCATTGTTTGAGTTCAGTGAGTGTGTAGCTCAGGTGTGCTGGTTTAGTGAGTGCATAGGCTTCATGGTTCTTTTCAATGCAGTTGTAACTCAGTGATCTCTTTTTCAGTTGAGTGTAACTTGTGAATCTGGTTCAGTGAGTGAATCAGTGATCTTGATTTCAGTGAGTGTAAACTTCAGTGGTCTTGTTCAAGTGGAGTGAATGCTCTAGTTGTCTTGTTGTCTTGAGTGTAAATCAAGTGATCCTGGATTCAGGTAGTTAGTCAGTGTTCTTGTTCAATGAGTGTAACTCAGTGGCTTGTTTCAGTGCAGTGTAGCTCTTTGTTCTGGTTTAGCGAGGTTAGCTCAGGTGTTCTTGTTCAAGAGTGTAGCTCAGTGGTCTTGTTCAGTGAGTGTTAGTCTCATTGTTCTGGCTCAATGGTTGTTAACTCAGTGATTCTTGTTCATGTGTGCATGTAGCTCGTGTTCGCAGTTCAGTGAGTGTAGCTCATTGTTTGGTTAATGAGATGTAACTTCAGTGGTCTTGTTTCATTGAGTGTAGCTCGTGTTCGAGTTCAGAAGAGTGTAGATCGGTTAGGTCAAGATTCAGTGAGTGGTAGCGTCTTGTTCTGTCAATCAGTTTGTAAACTCAAGTGGTCTGTTGATGAGTGTATCTCACGTTGTTCTTGTTCAGTGAGTGTATCTTTGCATATTGGTTCAGTGAGTTTTAACTCAGTCCGCGCCCCTTGTTTCAGTGTGGATTGCTACCGTTGTCCTTGTTCAGTGAGTGTAGCTCAATTGTTTCTGTTCAATGAAGTGTAACTCAGCTGGTCTTGTTCAGTTGGAGTGTTAACTCAGTGTTCTCGTTTCAGCTCGGAGGTGTATCAGTGGTCTTGTTGTCAGTAGATGTTAGCTCATTGTTATGAGTCAGTGAGTGGTAGCTCAGTGTTTTGGTTTCAGGTGAGGTAGCTCAGTGTTCTGGTTCGTGAGTGTTAGTTAGTGTTCTTCTTCAATTGAGTGTAGCTCAGCGATTCTGGTTCACCGTAATGAGTGTAGCTCGAGTGTTCTGTTTCAGTGAGGTGTAGATCTCAGGTTTTGAGTTCAGTGAGATGTAACTCAGTGTTCTTGTTCAGTGAGTGATAGCTCCAGATGATCTAGTTCAGGTTTTGAGTGGTAATCTCAGTGGGTCAAGTTCAGCTGAGTCGTTATCCTCCAGTGGTCAGTTCAGGTTGAGTATGGTAGCTCAGTGTTTGGAGTTCAGTGTAGTGTAACTAGTGATCTTGTTCAGTGAGTTTGTAATGAGCTGGTCTTGATTCAGTGAGTGATTGCTCTTTGTCTTGTTCATGAGGTGTATAACCTCAGTGATCATTGTTCACGTGAGCTGTAGCTTAGTGGTCTTGTTCAGGTGGAGTGATAGCTCAGTGTTCTTCTTTAGTGAGTGTATAAAGCTCAGTGGTTCCTTGTTCAGATGAGTGTAAACTCATGTTGTCATTGTTCAGTTTGAGTTGGTATGCTCAGTTGGATCACCTTTCAGTGAGATGTAACTTATGTAGATCTGATTTCAGTGATTAGATTGTGTAACTCAGTGATCTTGTTTCAGTGAGTGGAACTCAGTGGATCTGTGTTCAGTGAGTGCTAATGCTCTGTTTGTTCTTGTTCACTGAGTATAAACTCAGTGATCATCGCTTCAGTGAGCCTCTTGTAGTTGGTCGGTCTGTTCAGTGAGTGCTTAGCTAGAAGGTGTTTCTAGTATCAGGTGAGTGCTATCTCATGTTCAAGTTCAGGAGCTGTATCTCAGTGGTCGATAGACTTCAGTGGTGCTAGCATCAGTTGTTTAGTTCAGTGAAGTTTGATAACCAGTGATCTTTGATGTCATTGAAGTGTTAAAAACTGAGTGGTTCTTGGTTCACGTGACTACTGATGCTTTTGTCTTGTATAATTGAGTGTAACTTCAGTGATCTTGTTACAGATTTGAGAGTAGCTTTAGTGGTCGTTGTTCAGTGATGTGTAGCTCAGTGTTCTCTTTAGTGAGTCGTAGCTCAGTGTATCTTGTTCAATGGTGGCTAACTCATGTGGTTCTTGCTTCAATTGAGTTGTAAGCTCAGCTGATCTCTTTCAGTCGGTTGTAACTTTGTGATCCTGCTTTCAAGCTGACGAGCTAACTCAGTGATCTTGTTCGTTGAGTGCTAAGTCAGTAGGTTCTTGGTTAGTGAAGTGAGCTCTGTTTGTCTTGTTCATTGAAGTTATACTCAGTGATCTTCGTTTGAGTGGCGTAGCTTGGTGGTTTGGGCGTTTCAGTGAGTGGTAGCTCCAGGTTCTGTTCTAGTGAGTGTCGCTCAGTAGTTTCTTGTCATGAGTGTAGGCTTCAGTTGTTCGAGTTCAAGTGGTTTAAGCATCAGTAGTCTTGTTCATGAGTTTCATAGCTCAGTGGTCAGTTCATAGTGAGTGTTAGCTCATTGTTCTGGTTCAGATGAGATGTAACTCAGTGGTCTTGTCATTGAGCTTTAGGCTCACGTGGTCAAAGATTTCACGTGATGTGAAGCTCAATTGTTGCTGGTTTCAGTGAGTGTTAACTCATTTGTTTCTGGTTCAGTGAGTGTAGCTCAAGTGTTCTTAGTTCAACTGAGTGTAACTCAGTGCGTCTCTGTTCAGTGGAGTGTACTCGAGGTGGTTCAAAGTTTCAGTGAATGTTAGCTCATTGTTCTGGTTCATTGAGTGTAGCTCAGTGTTCTGCGTTTATGTGAGTGCTAGCTTCAAGTGTTCTTGTCTTCAATGAAGTGTAGCTCAGTGTCGATTTGATTTCAGTAAGTGCTTAACTCAGTGAGACTGGTTCAGTGAGGTAGCTTAAGTGGTACTTGTCTCAGAGAGTGTTTAGCTCAGTGTCTCGGAGTCAGTGAGTGTTTAAACTCAGTGGTCAAGTCAGTGAGTTGGTTAAGCTCATTGTTGTGTTTAGTGCAGTGATAGCTCAGTGGTCTTTGTTCAGCTGAGTGTAAAACTCAGTTGCCATCTACTTCAGTGAGTGTAACTTTGTTATCTGGTTCACTTGAGTGTAACTCTCAGTGAATCTGGTTCGTGGAGATGAACTCAGTGGTCAAAAGTGTTCAGAGTGAGTTTAGTCAATACTTTCCTGATTTCAGTTGATGTAGCTCAGTGTTTCGGTTTAGTGAATGTAAGCCTCAGTGTATCTTGTCACTGAGTGCTAGCTCAGATCGGTCTGTTTCAGGTTGTAGTGTAAGTCAGTGATCTCTTTTCACTGAGCCTGTAACTTTGTGATTCTGGTTCATTGAGTGTAACTCAGTGATTCTCGTTCAGTGAACTGTACTCACGTGTTCAAGTTCAGTGAGTGTAGCTCATTGTTCTAGGTATCAATGATGGTAACTCAGTGGTCTTTGTTCAGTTTGAGTTAGCTCAGTGGTCAAGTCACAGGAGAGTGTAGCATCAATTGTTCTGTGTTCAGTGAAGTGCTAAGCATCATTTGTTCTCGAATTATACGTGAGTGCGTAAGCCACAGTGTTCTTGTTCAGATGAGTGCTAGCTCCAGTGGTCTATGTTCAGTGAGGATAGCTCATTTTTCTGGTCAATAGAGTGTAACTCAGTGATCAAGTTCAGTAAGTGGTAGCCTCATTGTTCTGGTTCCAATCGCATGCTAACTCCAGTGGTTATTGCTTCAGTGAGATGACTAACTCAGTGATCTTCTACTTCAGTGAGTGTAACTTTGTGATCTGGGTCAGTAAGATTAACTGCGATTGGTCTATGTTTCAGTGTGTGATGCTCCGTATGTCTGTTCAATTTGAGTGTAAGCTCAGCTGATTCTGTTTGATTGAGGTGTAGCTCAAGCTGTTCTTGCATCACAGTGAGTGTAACTCGTGAGCTCTTGATTCATGAGTGTAACTCAGATTTAGCATTCCTGGTTTCAGTGAGCTTGGTAGCCTCATAGCCTGTCTTGCTTCAGTGTAGCTGCATAAAAATCAGTAGGTGGTACTCATTGTCGATGGAGTGTAGCTCATCGATGGTCTAGTTCAGTTGGAGTGTAGTTCCAGTGTTCTGTTCAGTAGTGTAGCTCAGTGTTAGCTTGTTCAGTGAGGAGCTTTCAGTCGTTCTCGGCTTCAGTGAGTGTATCTCATGTGGCTCAAGTCAGTGAGTGTGCTCATTGTTCTGGTTGCAGTGGCTGTTAGCTCAGTGTTTCAATGGCTTCACCTAACTGAGATGTAGCGCAGTGTTCTCTGTTCAATGAGTGTAACTCAGTCTGGTCCTTGTTCATATGAGAGGTAACTTAGTGAATCCTTGGTCATTGAGTGATAGGCTTCAAGTTTCTTGTTATGGAGTGTAGCTCAGTGTTCTTGTTTCATTGAGGATAATCTTCAGTTTTATCTGAGTTCAGTGAGATGTAACTCAAGTGATCTCCTTCAGTGATACCCCCAGAAAATCCAAACGCTACAGTGCGATAACCCCCAGAACAATTCAGAGGAACAGGGACTCCCCCCCAGTAAAATAGAGGCACAGGATCCCCCCCAGAAAGTAAGGACAGTGATTACCCCCCAGAAATCAGAGGCACAGGGATACCCACCCCGCCAGAAAAAATCAGAGGCACAGGGATACCCCCCAGAAAATCAGAGGCACAGTGATACCCCCCAGAAAATCCAGGGCACCGAGGAATACCCCAGAAAATCACAGGCACAGTGATACCCCCAGAAAATCAAAAGGACCCAGTAATACCCCCCAGAAAATCAGAGGCACAGGCGAATACCCCCCCAGAAATCAAGGCACAGGAGATACCCCCCCAGAAAAATCAAATGGCACAAGGGATACCCCCCCCAGGAAAATCAAAGGCACAGGGATACCCCCCCAGAAAATCAAAGGCACAAGGATAGCCACCCCCAGAATCAAAGGCACAGGATACCCCCAGAAATCAAGGCACAGGGATAACCCCCAGAAAATCAAAGGCACAGTGATACCCCCAGAAAATCACAGGCACAGTGATACCCCCCAGAAAAATCAAGAGGCACAGGGCATACCCCCCCCAGAAAATCAAAGGCACAGGGATACCCCCCAGAAAATCAAAGGCAAAGGATACCCCCCCAGAAAAATCAAGGCACAGGATACCCCCGCAGAAATCAACAGGCACAGTGGATACCCCCAGAAAATCAGAGGCACAGGGATACCCCCAGAAAATCAAGGCGAGCAGTGAGTACCCCCCAGAAATCAGAGGCACAGGTATCCCCCCAGAAAATCAGAGGACAGTGATACCCCCACGAAAATGAGGCACAGGGATACTCCCCCCAGAAAATCAAAGGCACAGGATACCCCCCAGAAAATCACGAGGCACAGGATACCCCCCCAGAAAAGATCAAGGCACAGGGATACCCCCCAGAAAAATCAAAGGCACAGGATACCCCCCAGAAAATCAAGAGGCACAGTGAACCCCAGAAAATCAGAGGCACAGGGATACCCCCCAGAAAATCAAAGCACAGGATTACCCCCCAGAAAATCAGGAGGCACAAGATACCCCCCAGAAAATCAAGGCACAGGGATACCCCCCAGAAAATCAGAGGCACAGGATACCCCCAGAAATCAAAGGCACAGGATACCCCCAGAAATCAAAGGCACAGGGATAACCCCCCAGAAATCAAAGGCACAGGGATACCCCCCCCAGAAAATCAAGGCACAGGATACCCCCCAGAAAATCAGAGGCACAGGGATAACCCCCAGAAAATCAAGGCACAGGTGATACCCCCCAGAAAATCAAGGCACAGTGATATCCCCCCAGAAAATCAGAGGCACAGGATCCCCCCCAGAAAATCAAAGGCCACAGGGATACCCCCCAGAAAATCAAGGACAGGATCCCCCCAGAAAATCAAGGCACAGGGATACCCCCCAGAGAAAATCAAAGGCACAGGATACCCAGAAAATCAGAGCACAGGGATACCCCCCAGAAATCAGAGGCACAGGATACCCCCCAGAAAATCAGAGGCACAGGATACCCCCCGAAAAATCAGAGGCACAGTGATACCCCCCAGAAAATCAGAGGCACAGGGATACCCCCCAAGAAAGATCAAGGCACAGGATACCCCCCAGAAATCAAGAGGCACCCAGGGATACCCCAGAAAATCAAAGGCACAGGATACCCCCAGAAAATCAAAGGCAACAGGGATCACCCCCCCAGAAAATCAAAGCACAGGATACCCCCAGAAATCAAAGGCACAGGGATACCCCCCCAGAAAATCAGAGCGCACAGGGATACCCCCCCAGAAAATCAGAGGCACAGGGATACCCCAGAAAACAGAGGCACAGGATAACCCCCCAGAAAATCAGAGGCACAGGGATACCCCCCAGAAAATCAGAGGCACAGGGATACCCCCCGAAGAATCAGAGGCACAGGGATACCCCCCCAGAAAATCAGAGGCACAGGGATACCCCCAGAAAATCAAAGGCACAGGGATACCCCCACGAAAAATCAAAGGCAACAGTGATACCCCCAGAAAATCAAGGCACAGGGATACCCCCCAGAAAATCAGAGGCACAGGGATACACCCCCAGAAAATCAGAGGCACAGGAACCCCCCAGAAAATCAGAAGGCACAGGGATACCCCCCAGAAAATCAGAGGCACAGGATACCCCCCAGAAAATCAGAGCACAGGGATACCCCCCAGAAAATCAAAGGCACAGGGATACCCCCCAGAAAATCAAAGGCACAGGGATACCCCCCAGAAAATCAGAGGCACAGTGATACCCCCCAGAAAATCAAAGGCACAGGATACCCCCCAGAAAATCAGAGGCACAGGGATACCCCCCAGAAAATACAAGGCACAGGGATACCCCCAGAAAATCAAAGGCACAGGATACCCCCCCAGAAAATCAGAGGACAGGGATTACCCCCCAGAAAATCAGAGACAGGGATACCCCCCAGAAAATCAGAGACAGCGATCCCCCCCAGAAAATCAGAGGCACAGGGATACCCCCCCAGAAAATCAGAGGCAAGGGAACCCCCAAGAAAATCAGAGGCACAGGGATACCCCCCCCAGAAAATCAGAGCACAGAGGATACCCCCCAGAAAATCAGAGGCACAGGATACCCCCCCAGAAATCAAAGCACAGGGATACCCCCAGAACATCAACAGCACAGGATACCCCCCAGAAAATCAGAGCACAGGATACCCCCAGAAAATCAGAGGCACAGCGGATACCCCCCAGAAATAAGGCAGGATACCCCCAGAAGAATCAGGGCAACGTGCATACCCCCCAGAAAATCAAAGGCACAGGGATACCCCCCCAGAAAATCAAAGGCACAGGGATACCCCCAGAAAATCAAAGGCACAGGATACCCCCCAGAAAATCAGAAGGCACAGGGATACCCCCCAGAAAAATCAAAGGCACAGGGATACCCCCCAGAAAATCAGAGGCACAGAGGATACCCCCGAAAAATCAAAGGCACAGTGATACCCCCCAGAAAATCAAAGGCACAGGGATACCCCCCCAGAAAATCAGAGGCACAGGATACCCCCCAGAAAAAATCAGAGCACAGAGGTACCCCCCAGAAAATCAGAGGCAGCAGGGATACCCCCCAGAAAATCAAGGCACAGTGATACCCCCCAGAAAATCAGAGGCACAGGGATACCCCCAGAAATCAGAGGCACAGGATACCCCCCAGAAATCAATGGCAAGGGAATACCCCCCGAAACAAGACAGGATACCCCCCAGAAAATCAGAGGCACAGGGATACCCCCCAGAAAATCAAAGGCACAGGGATAACCCCCAGAAAATCAGAGGCACAGAGGATACCCCCCAGAAAATCAACAAGGCACAGGATACCCCCCAAGAAAATCAAGGCACAGGGATCCCCCCCAGAAAATCAGAGGCACAGGGATACCCCCCAGAAAATCAGAGGCACAGGGATACCCCCCAGAAATCAAGGCAGCAGGGATACCCCCCCAGAAAATCAGAGCACAGGGATACCCCCCCAGAAAATCAAAGGCACAGGATATCCCCCAGAAAATCAGAAGGCACAGGGATACCCCCCAGGAAAATCAGAGGCACAGGGATACCCCCCAGAAAATCAAAGGCACAGGATACCCCCAGAAAAACAAGGCACAGGGATACCCCCCAGAAAATCAGAGGCACAGTGATACCCCCAGAAAAATCAGAGGCACAGGGATACCCCCAGAAAATCAGAGGCACAGGGATACCCCCCCAGAAAATCAGAGGCACAGGGATCCCCCAGAAAATCCAGAAGGCACAGGGATACCCCCCCAAAAATCAGAGCACACAGGGATACCCCCCCGAAAACAAGAGAGGACCGCAGAATACTCCCCCCAGAAAATCGAGAAGGCACAGGGTACCCCCCCAGAAATCAGAGGGACAGGATCACCCCCAAAATTCAGAGGCACAGGGATACCCCCCCAGGAAAATCAGAGGCCCACAGTAAACCCCCGAAAATCAGAGGCACAGGGATAACCCCCAGAAATAATCAGAGCGCACAGTGCGCATACCCGCCCATGAAAATCAGAGGCAAGGCATTGACCTCCCCCCAGAAATCAAAGGCAGAACAATAGGCATACCCCCCACAGAAAATCAGAAGCCACAGGGATACCCCCCCCAGAAAATTCAAAGAGGCACAGGGATACCCCCCAGAAAATCCAGGCAGGATACCCCAGCAAATCAATGAGGTCTACAGCGGTTACCCCCCCACGAAAAATCAGAGCACAGGGATACCCCCCCAGAAAATCACAGGCCATAGGGAGTTACCCCCCCGAAAAATCAAAGGCTACAGAGATACCCCCCAGAAATCAGAGCGGCCACAGTGATACCCCCCCCAGAAAATCAGAAGGCCAGGGATACCCCCCCAGAAAATGCAGAGGCACGATGGATGACCCCCGCAGACACAGATCACAAGGCACAGGGATACTCTCCCCAGATGAAATTCATCAATGGATGCACGGGATACCCCTCCCACGTAAAACGTTCAACGTATGGGTATCAGCGGATAATCCCCCACGGAAAAATCAGATTTGGTACAGGGATACCCCCAGAAAATCAGAGGCACAGGGATACCCCCCAGAAAATCAGAGGCACAGGGCCCCAGAAAATCAGGCACAGGGATACCCCCCCAGGGCCCAGGATACCCCCCAGAAAATCAAAGGCACAGGGATACCCCCCAGAAAATCAAAGGCACAGGGATACCCCCCCAGAAAATCAGAGGCACAGTGATACCCCCCAGAAAATCAAAGGCACAGGGATACCCCCCCAAAATCAGAGGCACAGGGATACCCCCCAGAAAATCAAAGGCACAGGGATACCCCCCAGAAATCAGAGGCACAGGGATACCCCCCAGAAAATCAAAGGCACAGGGATACCCCCCAGAAAATCAGAGGCACAGGGATACCCCCCCAGAAAATCAGAGGCACAGGATACCCCCCAGAAAATCCCCCCCAGAAAATCAGAGGCACAGGGATACCCCCCAGAAAATCAGAGGCACAGGGATACCCCCCCAGAAAATCAGAGGCACAGGGATACCCCCCAGAAAATGATACCCCCAGAGAAATCAGAGGCACAGGGATACCCCCCAGAAAATCAGAGGCACAGGAGGCACAGGGATACCCCCCCAGAAAATCAGGCACAGGGATACCCCCCCAGAAAATCAGAGGCACAGTGATACCCCCCCAGAAAATCAAAGGCACAATGATACCCCCCAGAAAATCAAAGGCACAGGGATACCCCCCCAGAAAATCAAAGGCACAGGGATACCCCCCCAGAAAATAACAGGGATACCCCCAGAAAATCAGAGGCACAGGGATACCCCCCAGAAATCAGAGGCACAGGGCAGAAAATCACAGGGATACCCCCCAGAAAATCAGAGGCACAGGGATACCCCCCCAGAAAATCAAGGCACAGGGATACCCCCAGAAATCCAGATACCCCCCAGAAATCAAAGGCACAGGGATACCCCCCAGAAAATCAGAGGCACAGGGATACCCCCCAGGGATACCCCCCCAGAAAATCAGAGGCACCCCCCCAGAAAATCAAAGGCACAGGGATACCCCCCAGAAAATCAGAGGCACAGGGATACCCCCCCAGAAAATCAAAGGCACAGGGATACCCCCCAGAAAATCAGAGGCACAGGGATACCCCCCCAGAAAATCAGAGGCACAGGGATACCCCCCCAGAAAATCAGAGGCACAGGGATACCCCCCAGAAAATCAGAGGCACAGGATACCCCCCCAGAAAATCAGAGGCACAGGGATACCCCCCCAGAAAATCAAAGGCACAGTGATACCCCCACTGACTCTGCTAGTAGCAGCAATTAGGACGTCTGGGTGTTTAAATTTCCCGCGCAATAATGGGGCATGCGCAATGAGCGGTCATTTGGTATTATCATATGACCGTGACGTCAAGAAGTGTCCTTCCAAGCGTAGGAACTAGCCGCTACCCATAGCAACCCCAGGACTCAAACATTGTGACGAATCCCACTGCGTCAATGTAGTTAGCGCGCCTGTTCACAGAAGCCACGCCCCCTGCCTTACTATGATTGTAAGACGAGTTACGTCACGTCACCGTTACGTCAGTGGCGCTTTTTCTGTCACAAGTTGCTTCTGGGCGAGAGGGAAACGTCTGCTCTGATGGAAATGGCATGGAAATGTTTCTTATCATGGGCACATAGCCAGCATAGAAATAAACACGCAAAACCATCAAATTTAACTTCAGGTTAAGGTTGGGATCTCCGGACGGAGATAGCGAACTGGACCTGTCAGCCATCGGTGGAGGTTCATGGCATCTCACAGGAGCGCTACAGATTAGCTCGGCAGAATAGAAATTGTGAGTTACGCTGTAATTGGACATTTTATTTATTTGTAGTAGGGCTGAAAAAAACGTTCAATATATGATTGATTCAGCATGATATTTATATAGTTTAAAAATCAAGATTTCTGCAGCGTGCAATTATTTCTAGGAAGCACTATTTCCATTCACTGTAATGGCCATACGGAAATAACTTTTCATAATTCCTTTTCATAATATTGGTACTGGCTAGAAGATGGGCAATAGCACTTATTTTGTATTATTTGAGTATACACTGTTTTGACATTATATATATATATATATATATACCCCATGCCTATAATACCCCTCCTTCTCAATAAGCTGGTAGTGGCTAGCAGAATCGCAATGGCAGTTATCTCCATTTTATTAGCAATCTGTAGGATGGTTTCTGGTTGCAGCAATGGCAGCATGTAAACTGATAGTGAGCTGGATCTGCTTTCTTATAATTCTTATAATTACAATGGTACAAAAAGCTACTTTAGATGAATTATTTGATGTGAGTATGCCAGCACTCACGGGGACTTCAAAGCAGCATCAACAGAAAAAATAAAAGTTTTACAAAACATATTGTAGCATGGTTTTTTTTTTCCCTGAAGAAAGTTCCCTGTTTGGAAATGAGACATCGAATAAATAAAAAACCATGCTACAATACCGTTTTGTAAAACTTTTTTTTTTTTCTGTTGATGCTGCTTTGAAGTCCCGTGAGTGCTGCTACCTTTGCTTGGGACTATATATAGACTTATTGTTAGTAGGCTATATATATTGTGTGTGTGTGTATATAATGTTATTAATAAAAATAACCCAGCACTTCCACATCTACGCACTACCACCTGCAGTGTGTGGTAGGGCTGATCTATGGTATATTGATTTAAACTGTCACTTTAATATGACAATTTAGAATAATCATGACATCAATATATTACACAGTCATTATATATATATATATATATATATATATAGCTAGCAGGAAACAGTGTCGGCACTCAACACGATTTCACGATCGATTTCAAGCAATCGATCGTTAAATCCTGTGAGTGCCGACACTGTTTCTGCTATTTTGATTACTTCGGCTCTGGCACCCAGGTATCGCTAGAAACTTATTGGTGTGCTCCCACTCTATGCTCTGTCTATATATATATATATATATATATTAAAGGTATAGGATCCCTTATCAGGAAACCCGTTATCCAGAAAGCTCCGAATTACGGAGAGCCTGTCTCCCATAGACTCCATTTTAATCAAATAGTTCAGAATTTTAAAACTGATTTCCTTTTTCTCTGTAGAAATAAAACAGCACCTTGTACTTGATCCCAACTAAGATATACATAATCCTTATTAGAGCCAAAACAATCCTATTGGGTTAATTACTGTTTTATTGATTTTTTAGTAGACTTAAGGTATGAAGATCCAAAGTACAGAAAGACCCCTTATCCGGAATACCCTCGGTCCCGAGCATTCTGGATAACGGGTCCTATACCTGTATTATATATATAATATATATATATAAAATCTAGTGAGTATTGGTGCACACCGGGAATAGTTTAAAAAATAGCTTTTATTGTAGTAAATACATTACAGGACAGGCCTGTCTTGGTAATGTATTTACTACATTAAAAGCTATTTTTTAAACGATTCCCGGTGTGCACCAATACTCACTAGATTTTTTATTTTTAATGCTTAATTGGTAGCACCTGGGTCTTTTGACCACGCTTAGGA
The DNA here is from genome assembly GCF_000004195.4 of Xenopus tropicalis. Lineage (NCBI taxonomy): Eukaryota > Metazoa > Chordata > Amphibia > Anura > Pipidae > Xenopus > Xenopus tropicalis. The sequence goes on along the minus strand of NC_030680.2, from coordinate 33,139,119 downwards.
GTGCTGAATCTACGTATGTTATATATATTATATATATATATATATGTGTGTGTGTGTGTATATATTCTTCAAAGCAGGAACCACTTCACACTGGACTTCTAAATCACAAATAGTATTTTATTAAACAATAACAAAGCTGACATTTCGGCTGTTATTCTTTAATGAAATATCATTTGTGAATTATAAGTCCCGTGTGAAGTGGTTCCTGCTTTGAAGAATGTTGATCCGGTGAACTTTAGGACTGCACCCAGGTGTGTATAAAGATTTATTATCGTGAGTGCAAGCTTAATGGCTATATATATATATTATATATATGTGTGTATGCATAATGTTATTAATAAAATAACCCAGCACTTCCACGTCTACCACTATACCTGCAGTGTGTGGTAGGCTGATCTATATTGATTTAAACTGTCACTTTAATATGACCAATTTGGAATAATCATGACGCCAAATGTGACAGGTATGAACATGGACTTTATTTTTATGGACTTGTTATGGTTGATCTTAGCACTGTGAATATGCATTACATGCACACCACAGTGGGGCAGCGTGGTATTAGTAAAAATGGGAGTGGTCTGATTTTTGTAGAATAGCTCAATTGTCTGGTTTACAGAGTGTTGCTCAGTGGTATTGTTTATGGTGTTTGGCTCAGTGGTTTGGTTTTAGGAGGTGTAGATTTAGATGTCTAGCTTATGGAGTGTTGCTCATTGGCCTGGTTTACAAAGTGTTGCTATGTGGTCTGGTTTATGGAGTGTAGCTGAACGATCTGAATCATGGAGTGCAGCTTAGGGGTCTTGTTCAGTGAATGTAGCTCAATGGTCTTGTTCAGTTACTGTAGCTCAGTGGTCTGGATTTTGAAATGTAGTTTAATGGTCTTGTTAATGGAGTGTAGGTCAGTGGTGTAGTTTTTTGGAGTGTAGCTCAATTATCTGGTTTACAGAGCTTTGCTTAGTAGTATGGTTTGTGGAGTAGCTCAGTGGTCTGGTTCAGTGTGAGTATTGCTCAGTTCTATCGTTTTTGGAGTGTTGCTCAACTTTATTTGTTTTACAGAGTGTACTGCAGTTATATGGTTTATAGGGTGTATCTCAATGATCTGGTAAATGGAGTATAGGTCAGTGGCATAGTTTATGGAGTATTTCTCAATGAGCTGGTTTGTGGAGTGTACCTGAGTGGTATGGTTTATGGAGTGTACCTTAATTTTCTGGTTTATTAGGTGTAGGACAGTGTTATATTTTATGGAGTGTATCTGAATGATCTGGTTTTTGGAGTGTAGCTGATTGGTCTGATTTGTGGAGTATATCTTCACAATCTGGTTTATAGAGTATTTCTCAAGTGTATGGTTTATGGAGTTTACCTTAATTTTCTGGTTTATTGAGTGTAGTTCAGTGTAATGAGTTGTGGAGTATATCTCAATGATCTAGTTTATAGAGTATTGCTTAGTGGTATGGTTTTCTAGAGTGAAACAAAATGATTTTTTTAGTGTGAATGAAATGTATAACCCACTCCAGATACCTTGTGCTTCGGTTTAAACAATAATACTTAACTCTGGAGCGCCCTCCTCTGTGCAGACTTCCCAGATGAGGTCTTATGGGATAAAATTAAAAAAAATATATATAGTGTAATATAATATTGATAATCACCCCTCCAAACGTTTTTATATCCAAAACAAATCTTGTGAACACCACTACCAAATTTACTTCACTTTTTTGGGAAAACACATAAGTCCAATCCACTGCAAAGTGTCTATTTAAATAGGTGAATTTCCATATTTCACACTCTTCCGTGACTTCCTTTTATCCTCAACCAATTGTGCATATACTTACAGACCAGCACTGTGGTCTTGGAGCTTGTAACAAATTCCCTCTTGGTAGAACTATAACTCCCAGCTTCTCTTTCTCCACTTTCAGCTGCTGCTGAACAAATATACAGCGGACATGTATAAAATCCTAAAACTTTATTCTAAAACATATTAAAAGTTAAACTCACAAATGCCATAAAAATTGCGCCCATTGGGAGTCCTTTTTTTAACAGCGTCAGATCCTTGCTTGCTTGTCACCCTATTTTTTAGGTCATTTTGGGCAAAAGAAGATGAAGGAAAAGATGAAGAGAAAGTGAAGAAGAAGAAGGATGTTTGGTAAAGAGAAGAGAGAAACGGGATACAAGTAAAATGCAATGTTATTATTTTATTATCTATGTCCTTGCTAGGTCTCTAAGGGGTTAGGTCCCTTTGCAAGGGATCTCATGTTCAACCAAAGAGGTCCTTCATGGAAGGTTAGGTAGAGGATGGGTATGTTGCACCTCTTTGGTTGAACATGTAACCCCCAACTGAGAAAGGGTACAGGAGTGCTTCTGGTCCTTAGCAATTTAATTGTCCTATTACATGTATATGCTAATGTATATAGATAGAATAAATACACAATATATATAGATATGGGCAGGGTTGGACTGGGCCGCTGGGCCGCAGGGACCCAGGTATCGCTAGAAACTTATTGGTGTGCTCCCACTCTATGCTCTGTCTATATATATATATATAAATATATATAAATATATATATATATATACACAGGTATGTATATATATATATATATATATATGGTCTGATTTTTGTAGAATAGCTCAATCGTCTGGTTTACAGAGTGTTGCTCAGTGGTATTGTTTATGGAGTGTTGCTCAGTGGTTTGGTTTTAGGAGTGTAGATTAGTGGTCTAGCTTATGGAGTGTTGCTCATTGGCCTGGTTTACAAAGTGTTGCTATGTGGTCTGGTTTATGGAGTGTAGCTGAACGATCTGAATCATGGAGTGCAGCTTAGGGGTCTTGTTCAGTGAATGTAGCTCAATGGTCTTGTTCAGTGAATGTAGCTCATTGATCTGGATTTTGAAATGTAGTTTAATGGTCTTGTTAATGGAGTGTAGGTCAGTGGTGTAGTTTTTGGAGTGTAGCTCAATTATCTGGTTTACAGAGCTTTGCTTAGTAGTATGGTTTGTGGAGTAGCTCAGTGGTCTGGTTCAGTGTGAGTATTGCTCAGTTCTATAGTTTTTGGAGTGTTGCTCAACTTTATTTGTTTTATAGAGTGTACTACAGTTATATGGTTTATAGGGTGTATCTCAATGATCTGGTAAATGGAGTATAGGTCAGTGGCATAGTTTATGGAGTATTTCTCAATGAGCTGGTTTGTGGAGTGTACCTGAGTGGTATGGTTTATGGAGTGTACCTTAATTTTCTGGTTTATTAGGTGTAGGACAGTGTTATATTTTATGGAGTGTATCTGAATGATCTGGTTTTTGGAGTGTAGCTGATTGGTCTGATTTGTGGAGTATATCTTCACAATCTGGTTTATAGAGTATTTCTCAGGTGTATGGTTTATGGAGTTTACCTTAATTTTCTGGTTTATTGAGTGTAGTTCAGTGTAATGAGTTGTGGAGTATATCTCAATGATCTAGTTTATAGAGTATTGCTTAGTGGTATGGTTTCTAGAGTGAAACAAAATGATTTTTTAGTGTGAATGAAATGTATAACCCACTCCAGATACCTCGTGCTTCGGTTTAAACAATAATACTTAACTCTGGAGCGCCCTCCTCTGTGCAGACTTCCCAGATGAGGTCTTATGGGATAAAAAAAAATAAAAAAAAATAGTGTAATATAATATTGATAATCACCCCTCCAAACGTTTTTATATCCAAAACAAATCTTGTGAACACCACTACCAAATTTACTTCACTTTTTTGGGAAAGTACAATCCACTGCAAAGTGTTTAAAGTTCGTGTCTATTTAAATAGGTGAATTTCCATATTTCACACTCTTCTGTGACTTCCTTTTATCCCCAACCAATTGTGCATATACTTACAGACCAGCACTATGGTCTTGGAGCTTGTAACTAATTCCCTCTTGGTAGAACTATAACTCCCAGCTTCTCTTTCTCAGCTGCTGCTGCTGCTGAACAAATATACAGCGGACATGTGTAAAATCCTAAAACTTTATTCAAAAACATATTAAAAGTTAAACTCACAAACGCCATAAAAATTGCGCCCATTGGGAGTCCTTTTTTAACAGCGTCGGATCCTTGCTTGCTTTTCAGTCTCCTTATGCGATTGCTCAGAGGAAGCCAGTCGGCGAAGCGGTGTAGAGAGACGCCAAAGGGGGAACGCGAACGGAGAGACTTGCAAACCAGGACCAAAGCGAATACTGCAGATCGCATAAGGAGACTGACAAGCAAGCAAGGATCCGATGCTGTTTATAAAAGGACTCCCGATGGGCGCAATTTTTGGCGTTTTTGAGTTTAACTTTAATTTGATATGTTTTTAGGATTTTACACATGTCCGTTGTATATTTGTTCAGCAGCAGCTGAAAGTGGAGAAAGAGAAGCTAGGAGTTATATAGTTCTACCAAGAGGTAGAATATTTGGTAGAGAAGAGAGCAAAATTAGTTTAAAACCAGCAAAGGAGAGAAAGAGAGTGAAACAAGTAAGTTGCAAATTTAAAAAGGCGATTGTCATGTTTATAGGGTGAAATCTTTGCATCTTTCTTGTAAATTTACGAAGATTTTGTACACTGATTTTATGACTGCTCTTTATAACAACTTTTGTCATTTTGGGGCTAATTTTAATTTTATTGACTAAATTTGCAGTTGGGATAAACATTTTTCAACAAATAGGAGAAATAGTTTGTTGAACTACCTATGTGCAGCAGTGAGATAAGTAAGTTTGTATTTAAGCGGAGTTACATGGGCAAAGCAAAGCCTTTTTATTTCCTAGGTGAGACATTTGAAATTAGGAAATCCAACAAAAAGGCACATTTCTTGGTTTTAAAGTTAATATTTTCCTTCTATGTTGTCATGGGATGCTGCATGCACTATGATCTGGTGAAACTGGATTTTAACTGCCATAGGGCTAATGTATTGAGAAGTTGAGTGCACTGTGTAAACAATTCCTTCATATTTTTTAGGTCATTTTGGGCAAAAGAAGATGAAGGAAAAGATAAAGAGAAAGTGAAGAAGAAGGACGTTTGGTAAAGAGAAGAGAGAAACGGGATACAAGTAAAATGCAATGTTATTATTTTATTATCTATGTCCTTGCTGGCTCTCTAAGGGGTTAGGTCCCTTTGCAAGGGATCTCATGTTCAACCAAAGAGGTCCTTCATGGAAGGTTAGGTAGAGGATGGGTATGTTGCACCTCTTTGGTTGAACATGTAACCCCCAACTGAGAAAGGGTACAGGAGTGCTTCTGGTCTTTAGCAATTTAATTGTCCTATTACATGTATATGCTAATGTATATAGATAGAATAAATACACACTATATATAGGTATGGGCAGGGTTGGACTGGGGCGCAGGGACCCTCCCCTGACCCGGTAATCTCTGGGCAATCCCCTGAGCCACTGGTCTCCTCCCCTGATGCGCTTAAGGTAAGTTTCAATTAGGTGTCCCTAAGGCAGCGGCCCCTGTGAGCCCGACACCTCCCAGTCCAACCCTGGATATGGATATAGATACTAAGATAGATAGATGGATGGTTCAATTAGTGTAACTCAGTGGTCTGGATCAGTGAGTGATGCTCCGTGGTCTTCTTCATTGAGTGTAACTCAGTGATCTGGTTCAGTGAGTGTAGCTCAGTGGTCTTGTTCAGTGAGTGTAACTCAGTGGTCTTGTTCAGTGAGTGATGCTCCGTGGTCTTGTTCATTGACTGTAACTCAGTGATCGTGTTCAGTGAGTGTAGCTCAGTGTTCTGGTTTAGTGAGTGTAGCTCAGTGTTCTTGTTCAGTGAGTGTAGCTCAGTGTTCTTGTTCAGTGAGTGTAGCTCAGTGTTCTGGTTCAGTGAGTGTAGCTCAGTGTTCTAGTTCAGTGAGTGTATCTCAGTGGTCAAGTTCAGTGAGTGTAGCTCATTGTTCTGGTTCAGTGAGTGTAGCTCAGTGTTCTGGTTTAGTGAGTGTAGCTCAGTGTTCTTGTTCAATGAGTGTAACTCAGTGGTCTTGTTCAGTGAGTGTAACTCAGTGATCTCTTTCAGTGAGTGTAACTTTGTGATCTGGTTCAGTGAGTGTAGCTCAGTGATCTTGTTCAGTGAGTGTAACTCAGTGGTCTTGTTCAGTGAGTGATGCTCTGTTGTCTTGTTCAATGAGTGTAACTTAGTGTTCTTGTTCAGTGAGTGTAACTCAGTGGTCTTGTTCAGTGAGTGTAGCTCATTGTTCTAGTTCAGTGAGTGTAGCTCAGTGTTCTGGTTCAGTGAGTGTAGCTCAGTGTTCTGGTTCAGTGAGTGTAGCTCAATGTTCTTGTTCAGTGAGTGTAGCTCAGTGTTCGAGTTCAGTGAGTTTAACTCAGTGGTCAAGTTCAGTGAGTGTAGCTCATTGTTCTGGTTTAGTGAGTGTAGCTCAGTGTTCTTGTTCAATGAGTGTAGCTCAGTGGTCTTGTTCAGTGAGTGTAGCTCATTGTTCTGGTTCAATGAGTGTAACTCAGTGGTCTTGTTCATTGAGTGTAGCTCAGTGTTCGAGTTCAGTGAGTGTAACTTTGTGATCTGGTTCAGTGAGTATAACTCAGTGGTCTTGATCAGTGAGTTTAACTCAGTGGTCTTGTTCAGTGTGTGATGCTCCGTTGTCCTGTTCATTGAGTGTAACTCAGTGATCTGGTTCATTGAGTGTAACTCAGTGATCTGATTCAGTGAGTGTAGCTCAGTGTTCTTGTTCAATGAGTGTAACTTAGTGTTCTTGTTCAGTGAGTGTAACTCAGTGGTCTTGTTCAGTGAGTGTAGCTCATTGTTCTAGTTCAGTGAGTGTAGCTCATTGTTCTAGTTCAGTGAGTGTAGCTCAGTGTTCTGGTTCAGTGAGTGTAGCTCAGTGTTCTGGTTCAGTGAGTGTAGCTCAGTGTTCTTGTTCAGTGAGTGTAGCTCAGTGTTCTGGTTCAGTGAGTGTAGCTCAGTGTTCTGGTTCAGTGAGTGTAGCTCAGTGTTCGAGTTCAGTGAGTGTAGCTCAGTGTTCGAGTTCAGTGAGTGTAGCTCAGTGTTCTAGTTCAGTGAGTGTAGCTCAGTGGTCAAGTTCAGTGAGTGTAGCTCATTGTTCTAGTTCAGTGAGTGTAGCTCAGTGTTCTGGTTTAGTGAGTGTAGCTCAGTGTTCTTGTTCAGTGAGTGTAACTCAGTGGTCTTGTTCATTGAGTGTAGCTCAGTGGTCTTTTTCAGTGAGTGTAACTCAGTGATCTCTTTCAGTGAGTGTTACTTTGTGATCTTGTTCAGTGAGTTTAACTCAGTGATCTTGTTCAGTGAGTGTAACTCAGTGGTCTTGTTCAGTGAGTGTAACTCAGTGGTCTTGTTCAGTGAGTGTAACTCAGTGGTCTTGTTCAGTGAGTGATGCTCTGTTGTCTTGTTCATTGAGTGTAACTCAGTGATCTGGTTCAGTGAGTGTAGCTTAGTGGTCTTGTTCAGTGAGTGTAGCTCAGTGTTCTGGTTCAGTGAGTGTCGCTCAGTGTTCTTGTTCATTGAGTGTAGCTCAGTGTTCGAGTTCAGTGAGTTTAACTCAGTGGTCAAGTTCAGTGAGTGTAGCTCATTGTTCTGGTTCAATGAGTGTAACTCAGTGGTCTTGTTCATTGAGTGTAGCTCAGTGGTCAAGTTCAGTGAGTGTAGCTCATTTTTCTGGGTCAGTGAGTGTAGCTCATTGTTCTGGTTTAGTGAGTGTAGCTCAGTGTTCTTGTTCAATGAGTGTAGCTCAGTGGTCTTGTTCAGTGAGTGTAGCTCATTGTTCTGGTTCAATGAGTGTATCTCAGTGGTCTTGTTCATTGAGTGTAGCTCAGTGTTCGAGTTCAGTGAGTGTAACTCAGTGATCTCTTTCAGTGAGTGTAACTTTGTGATCTTGTTCAGTGAGTATAACTCAGTGGTCTTGTTCAGTGAGTTTAACTCAGTGGTCTTGTTCAGTGTGTGATTCTCCGTTGTCCTGTTCATTGAGTGTAACTCAGTGATCTTGTTCATTGAGTGTAACTCAGTGATCTGATTCAGTGAGTGTAGCTCAGTGTTCTTGTTCAGTGAGTGTAGCTCAGTGTTCTGGTTCAGTGAGTGTAGCTCAGTGTTCTGGTTCAGTGAGTTTAGCTCAGTGTTCGAGTTCATTGAGTGTAACTCAATGTTCTTGTTCAGTGAGTGTAGCTCAGTGTTCTAGTTCAGTGAGTGTATCTCAGTGGTCAAGTTCAGTGAGTGTAGCTCATTGTTCTGGTTTAGTGAGTGTAGCTCAGTGTTCTTGTTCAATGAGTGTAGCTCAGTGTTCTTGTTCAATGAGTGTAACTCAGTGGTCTTGTTCAGTGAGTGTAACTCAGTGGTCTTGTTCAGTGAGTGTAACTCAGTGGTCAAGTTCAGTGAGTGTAGCTCAGTGTTCTGGTTTAGTGAGTGTAGCTCAGTGTTCTTGTTCAATAAGTGTAGCTCAGTGTTCTTGTTCAATAAGTGTAGCTCAGTGTTCTTGTTCAATAAGTGTAGCTCAGTGTTCTTGTTCAATAAGTGTAGCTCAGTGGTCTTGTTCAGTGAGTGTAACTCAGTGATCTCTTTCAGTGAGTGTAACTTTGTGATCTGGTTCAGTGAGTGTAGCTCGGTGGTCTTGTTCAGTGAGTTTAACTCAGAGGTCTTGTTCAGTGTGTGATGCTCCGTTGTCCTGTTCATTGAGTGTAACTCAGTGGTCTTGTTCAGTGAGTGTAGCTCAGTGTTCTGGTTCAGTGAGTCTAGCTCAGTGTTCGAGTTCAGTGAGTGTAACTCAGTGTTCTAGTTCAGTGAGTGTATCTCAGTGGTCAAGTTCAGTGAGTGTAGCTCATTTTTCGGTTCAGTGAGTGTAGCTCAGTGTTCTGGTTTAGTGTGTTTAGCTCAGTGTTCTTGTTCAATGAGTGTAACTCAGTGGTCTTTTTCATTGAGTGTAGCTCAGTGATCTCTTTCAGTGAGTGTAACTTTGTGATCTGTTTCAGTGAGTGTAACTCAGTGATCTTGTTCAGTGAGTGTAACTCAGTGGTCTTGTTCAGTGAGTGATGCTCTGTTGTCTTGTTCATTGAGTATAACTCAATGATCTGGTTCAGTGAGTGTAGCTTGGTGGTCTGGTTCAGTGAGTGTTGCTCAGTGTTCTGGTTCAGTGAGTGTCGCTCAGTGTTCTTGTTCATTGAGTGTAGCTCAGTGTTCGAGTTCAGTGAGTGTAACTCAGTGGTCAAGTTCAGTGAGTGTAGCTCATTGTTCTGGTTCAATGAGTGTAACTCAGTGGTCTTGTTCATTGAGTGTAGCTCAGTGGTCAAGTTCAGTGAGTGTAGCTCATTGTTCTGGTTCAGTGAGTGTAGCTCATTGTTCTGGTTTAGTGAGTGTAGCTCAGTGTTCTTGTTCAATGAGTGTAACTCAGTGGTCTTGTTCAGTGAGTGTAACTCAGTGGTCAAGTTCAGTGAGTGTAGCTCATTGTTCTAGTTCAGTGAGTGTAGCTCAGTGTTCTTGTTCAATGAGTGTAGCTCAGTGGTCTTGTTCAGTGAGTGTAACTCAGTGAACTGGTTCAGTGAGTGTAGCTTAGTGGTCTTGTTCAGAGAGTGTAGCTCAGTGTTCTGGTTCATTGAGTGTCGCTCAGTGTTCGAGTTCAGTGAGTGTAACTCAGTGGTCAAGTTCAGTGAGTGTAGCTCATTGTTCTGGTTCAATGAGTGTAACTCAGTGGTCTTGTTCATTGAGTGTAGCCCAGTGGTCAAGTTCAGTGAGTGTAGCTCATTGTTCTGGTTCAGTGAGTGTAGCTCATTGTTCTGGTTTAGTGAGTGTAGCTCAGTGTTCTTGTTCAATGAGTGTAACTCAGTGGTCTTGTTCATTGAGTGTAGCTCAGTGTTCGAGTTCAGTGAGTGTAACTCAGTAGTCAAATTCAGTGAGTGTAGCTCATTGTTCTGGTTCAATGAGTGTATCTCAGTGGTCTTGTTCATTGAGTGTAGCTCAATGTTCGAGTTCAGTGAGTGTAACTCAGTAGTCAAGTTCAGTGAGTGTAGCTCATTGTTCTGGTTCAATGAGTGTAACTCAGTGGTCTTTTTCATTGAGTTTATCTCAGTGGTCTTGTTCAGTGAGTGTAACTCAGTGATCTCTTTCAGTGAGTGTAACTTTGTGATCTGTTTCAGTGAGTATAACTCAGTGGTCATGTTCAGTGAGTTTAACTCAGTGGTCTTGTTCAGTGTGTGATGCTCCGTTGTCCTGTTCATTGAGTGTAACTCGGTGATCTGGTACATTGAGTGTAGCTCAGTGTTCTTGTTCAGTGTGTGTAACTCAGTGGTTTTGTTCAGTGAGTGTAGCTCAGTGTTCTAGTTCAGTGAGTGTAGCTCAGTGTTCTTGTTCAGTGAGTGTAGCTCAGTGTTCTTGTTCAGTGAGTGTAGCTCAGTGTTCTGGTTCAGTGAGTGTAGCTCAGTGTTCTAGTTCAGTGAGTGTATCTCAGTGGCCAAGTTCAGTGAGTGTAGCTCATTGTTCTGGTTCAGTGAGTGTAGCTCAGTGTTCTTGTTCAATGAGTGTAACTCAGTGGTCTTGTTCAGTGAGTGTAACTCAGTGGTCAAGTTCAGTGAGTGTAGCTCATTGTTCTGGTTCAGTGAGTATAGCTCAGTGTTCTAGTTCAGTGAGTGTATCTCAGTGGTCAGGTTCAGTGAGTGTAGCTCATTGTTCTGGTTCAGTGAGTGTAGCTCAGTGTTCTGGTTCAGTGAGTGTAGCTCATTGTTCTGGTTCAATGAGTGTAGCTCAGTGGTCTTGTTCATTGAGTGTAACTCAGTGTTCTTGTTCAGTGAGTGTAACTCAGTGGTCTTGTTCAGTGAGTGTAGCTCAGTGTTCTGGTTCAGTGAGTGTAGCTCAGTGTTCTTGTTCAGTTAGTGTAGCTCACTGTTCTGGTTCAGTGAGTGTAGCTCAGTGTTCTGGTTCAGTGAGTATAGCTCAGTGTTCGAGTTCAGTGAGTGTAACTCAGTGTTCTTGTTCAGTGAGTGTAGCTCAGTGTTCTAGTTCAGTGAGTGTATCTCAGTGGTCAAGTTCAGTGAGTGTAGCTCAGTGTTCTTGTTCAATGAGTGTAAGTAACTCAGTGGTCTTGTTCAGTGAGTGTAGCTCAGTGGTCTTGTTCAGTGAGTGTAACTCAGTGATCTATTTCAGTGAGTGTAACTTTGTCAACATTGTTCTGGTTCAATGAGTGTAACTCAGTGGTCTTGTTCATTGAGTGTAGCTCAGTGGTCAAGTTCAGTGAGTGTAGCTCATTTTTCTGGGTCAGTGAGTGTAGCTCATTGTTCTGGTTTAGTGAGTGTAACTCAGTGTTCTTGTCCAATGAGTGTAGCTCAGTGGTCTTGTTCAGTGAGTGTAGCTCATTGTTCTGGTTCAATGAGTGTAACTCAGTGGTCTTGTTCATTGAGTGTAGCTCAGTGTTCGAGTTCAGTGAATGTAAGTCAGTGGTCAAGTTCAGTGAGTGTAACTCATTGTTCTGGTTCAATGAGTGTAACTCAGTGGTCTTGTTCATTGAGGGTTGCTCAGTGGTCTTGTTCAGTGATTGTAACTCAGTGATCTCTTTCAGTGAGTGTAACTTTGTGATCTGGTTCAGTGAGTATAACTCAGTGGTCTTGTTCAGTGAGTTTAACTCAGTGGTCTTGTTCAGTGTGTGATGCTCCGTTGTCCTGTTCATTGAGTGTAACTCAGTGATCTGGTTCATTGAGTGTAACTCAGTGATCTGATTCAGTGAGTATAGCTCAGTGTTCTTGTTCAGTGAGTGTAGCTCAGTGTTCTTGTTCAATAAGTGTAGCTCAGTGTTCTTGTTCAGTGAGTGTATCTCAATGTTCTAGTTCAGTGAGTGTATCTCAGTGGTCTTGTTCAGTGAGTGTAGCTCAGTGTTCTTGTTCAGTGAGTGTAGCTCATTGTTCTGGTTCAGTGAGTGTAGCTCAGTGTTCGAGTTCAGTGAGTGTAACTCAATGTTCTTGTTCAGTGAGTGTAGCTCAGTGTTCTAGTTCAGTGAGTGTATCTCAGTGGTCAAGTTCAGTGAGTGTAGCTCATTGTTCTGGTTCAGTGAGTGTAGCTCAGTGTTCTGGTTTAGTGAGTGTAGCTCAGTGTTCTTGTTCAATGAGTGTAACTCAGTGGTCTTGTTCATTGAGTGTAGCTCAGTGTTCTGGTTCAGTGAGTGTAGCTCAGTGTTCGAGTTCAGTGAGTGTAACTCAGTGGTCTTGTTCAGTGAGTGTAGCTCAGTGGTCTTGTTCAGTGAGTGTAACTCAGTGGTCTTGTTCAGTGAGTGTAACTCAGTGGTCTTGTTCAGTGAGTGTAACTCAGTGGTCTTGTTCAGTGAGTGTAACTCAGTGGTCTTGTTCAGTGAGTGTAACTCAGTGTTCTTGTTCAGTGAGTGTATCTCAGTGTTCTAGTTCAGTGAGTGTATCTCAGTGGTCAAGTTCAGTGAGTGTAGCTCAGTGTTCTTGTTCAATGAGTGTAGCTCATTGTTCTGGTTCAGTGAGTGTAGCTCAGTGGTCTGGTTCAGTTTACAAATTTTCAATTGCACACGCACACTTGCACACTTACACACTAAATTCGCACACTTGTACACTTGGCACACTTACACAAGCATACTTACACTTGCACATTTACACACTTACACTTGCACACTTACCACACTAACTGGCACACTTACACTTACAAAATTTACATTGCACACTTACACACGCACACACTACACATGCACATTTACACACTTAACTTGCAACACTGCACACTTACATTGCACACTTACACTTACACACTTACACTTGCACACTTACAACTTGCACACTTGCACACTTACACCTTGCACACTTACACTTGCACATTTACACACTTACACTTGCACACTTACACTTGCACACTTACACTTGCACACTTACACACTTACACACTTACACTTGCACACTTACACTTTTACACTTACACACTTACACTTGCACACTTACACTTACAAATTTACAATTGCACATTTGTACACCTGCACACTTACACACGCACTTGCACATTTACACACTTACAATTGCACACTACACATGCACACTTATACATGCACACTTACACTTGCATACTTACAATTGCACACTTACACTTTCACACTTGTACACTTACACACTAGCACACTTATACTTGCACACATACACACTTACACTTGCACACTTACACCTGCACACTTACATTTGCACACTTTCATTTACACTTGCACTCTTGTACACTTGCACACTTACACTTGTACACTTGCACACTTGTACACTTATACACTAGCACACTTATACTTACACACTTACACTTGCACACTTACACCTGCACACTTACACTTGCACACTTACACTTGCACTCTTGTACACTTGCACACTTACACTTGCACACTTTCACTTGCACTCTTGTACACTTGCACACTTACACTTTTACACTTGCACACTTACACACGCACACTTACACACGCACACTTACACTTGCACACTTACACTTGCACACTTACACACGCACACTTACACACGCACACTTACACTTGCACATTTACACACTTACACTTGCACACTTCCACACTAACACTTACAAATTTACAATTGCACACTTACACTTGCACACTTACACACTTACACTTGCACACTTACAAATTTACAATTGCACACTTACACTTGCACACTTACACACGCACACTTGCACACTTACACTTGCACACTTACACACTTACACACTTACACTTGAACACTTACACTTGCACACTTACACTTGCACACTTACACTTACAAATTTACAATTACACACTTACACTTGCACATTTACACACTTACACTTACACACTTACTTACACACGTACAAATTTACAATTGCACACTTACACTTACACACTTACACTTACAAATTTACAATTGCACACTTACACTTGCACACTTACACACACACACTTACACTTGGACACTTACATTTGAACACTTTCACTTACACTTGCACACTTACACGTACACACTTACAATTGCACACTTACACACTTGTACACTTACACACGCACACTTACACTTGCACACTTTCACTTACACTTGCACACTTACACACTTACAATTGCACACTTACACACTTGTACACTTACACTTGCACACTTACAATTGCACACTTGTACACTTGCACACTTACACATTTACAATTGCACACTTAACTTTACACACTTACACTAACACACTTGCACACTTACACTTGCACACTTCCACACTTCCACTCGCACACTTACACACTAAACTTGCACACTTTCACTTACACTTGCACACTTACAATTGCACACTTCCACTTACACACTTGTACACTTACACTTACACACTTACACTTGCACACTTAAAAATGCACACTTACACTTGCACACTTACACTTGCACACTAACACACTTACTTACACACTTACACTTACAAATTTACAATTGCACACTTAACTTTACACACTTACACTAACACACTTGCACACTTACACTTGCACATTTACACACTTACACTTGCACACTTACACTTGCACACTTACACGTGCACACTTGCACACTTACACTGGCACACTTACACTTACAAATTTTCAATTGCACACGCACACTTGCACACTTACACACTAAATTCGCACACTTGTACACTTGCACACTTACACAAGCATACTTACACTTGCACATTTACACACTTACACTTGCACACTTACACACTTACACTGGCACACTTACACTTACAAATTTACAATTGCACACTTACACACGCACACTTACACATGCACATTTACACACTTACACTTGCACACTTACACTTGCACACTTACACTTGCACACTTACACTTACACACTTACACTTGCACACTTACACTTGCACACTTGCACACTTACACTTGCACACTTACACTTGCACATTTACACACTTACACTTGCACACTTACACTTGCACACTTACACTTGCACACTTACACACTTACACACTTACACTTGCACACTTACACTTTTACACTTACACACTTACACTTGCACACTTACACTTACAAATTTACAATTGCACATTTGTACACCTGCACACTTACACACGCACTTGCACATTTACACACTTACAATTGCACACTTACACATGCACACTTATACATGCACACTTACACTTGCATACTTACAATTGCACACTTACACTTTCACACTTGTACACTTACACACTAGCACACTTATACTTGCACACATACACACTTACACTTGCACACTTACACCTGCACACTTACATTTGCACACTTTCATTTACACTTGCACTCTTGTACACTTGCACACTTACACTTGTACACTTGCACACTTGTACACTTATACACTAGCACACTTATACTTACACACTTACACTTGCACACTTACACCTGCACACTTACACTTGCACACTTACACTTGCACTCTTGTACACTTGCACACTTACACTTGCACACTTTCACTTGCACTCTTGTACACTTGCACACTTACACTTTTACACTTGCACACTTACACACGCACACTTACACACGCACACTTACACTTGCACACTTACACTTGCACACTTACACTTGCACACTTACACTTGCACACTTACACACGCACACTTACACTTGCACATTTACACACTTACACTTGCACACTTCCACACTAACACTTACAAATTTACAATTGCACACTTACACTTGCACACTTACACACTTACACTTGCACACTTACAAATTTACAATTGCACACTTACACTTGCACACTTACACACGCACACTTGCACACTTACACTTGCACACTTACACACTTACACACTTACACTTGAACACTTACACTTGCACACTTACACTTGCACACTTACACTTGCACACTTACACTTGCACACTTACACTTACACACGCACACTTACACTTGCACATTTACACACTTACACTTGCACACTTACACTTACTTACACACTTACACTTACAAATTTACAATTGCACACTTACACTTGCACACTTACACACGCACACTTACACTTGCACACTTACACGTACACACTTACAATTGCACACTTAAACTTGCATACTTACACACTTTCACACTTACACTTGCACACTTACACTTGCACACTTACACTTGCACACTTACAATTGCACACTTACACTTGCACACTTACACTTGCACACTTACATTTATACACTTACACTTACACACTTACACTTACAAATTTACAATTGCACACTTACACACGCACACTTACACTTGCACATTTACACACGCACACTTGCACACTTACACACTAACACATGCATACTTACACTTGCACATTTACACACTTACACTTGCACACTTACACACTTACACTGGCACACTTACAATTTTACAATTGCACACTTACACTTGCACACTTACACACGCACACTTACACACTTGCACACTTACACTTACACACTTACACTTGCACACTTACAAATTTACAATTGCACACTTACACTTGCACACTTACACACGCACACTTACACACGCACACTTACTCACTTGTACACTTACACACTTATGCTTACACACTTGCACACTTACACTTGCATATTTGGAAACTCGCACTTGCACGCTTGCATGCTTGCACTCGCACACTTACACGCTTAAACACTTACACTTGCACACTTACATACTTACAAACTCGCACACTTACGCACTTACACTTGTACACTTGCACACTTACACGTTTACATACTTGCACACTTACACGCTTACTCACGTACAGACGTACACTTGCATGCTTACACACTTGCACACTTACACGCCAACACACGTACACGTTTGCACACTTACACTTGTATACTTTCAAACTTAAACTTGCACGTTTGCACACTTACGCATCTGCACTTGCACACTTGCATGCGTGCACACATACATGCTTACACACTTGCACTTGCACATTTGACTGCTTATGCACTTGCATGCTTAAACACTTGCACACTTTAAGCGTGCAAATGAAAGCGTGTAGGTGTGCAAGTGTGTGCGTGTGTAAGCATGCAAGTGTGTAAGTGTGCAAATCTGCAAGTGTGCACGTGTGTAAGCCTGCAAGTGTAAGTGTGCGAGTGTGTGTGAGTGTGTGTATGTTTGCATGCGTGTATGTGCAAATCTGCAAGTGTAAGTGTGGAAGTGTGCAAGCGTGCAAGTGTAAGTTTGCAAGTGTAAGTGTGAAAGCGAGTAAGCGTAAGTGTGTAAGTGCGTAAGTGTGCAAGCGTGGAATCGGGTAAGTGTGCAAGTGTAAGTGTGCATGTGATCTGGTTTAGTGAGTGTAGCTCAGTGGTCTTGTTCAGTGAGTGTAACTCAGTGGTGTGGTTCAGTGAGTGTAACTCAGTGGTCTGGTTGAGTGAGTGTAACTCAGTTATCTTGGTCAGTAAGTGTAACTCAGTGATTTGGTTCAGTGAGTGTAGCTCAGTGGTCATGGTCAATGAGTGTAGCTCAGTGGTCTTGTTCAGTGAGTGTAGCTCAGTGATCTTGTTCAGTGAGTGCAACTCAGTGGTCTTGTTCAGTGAGTGTAACTCAGTGGTCATGTTCAGTGAGTGTAGCTCAGTGTTCTGGTTCAGTGAGTGTAGCTCAGTGTTCTGGTTTAGTGCGTGTAGCTCAGTGTTCTGGTTCATTCAGTGTAGTTCAGTGTTCTTGTTCAGTGAGTGTAGCTCAGTGGTCTTGTTCAGTGAGTGTAACTTAGTGATCTCTTTCAGTGAGTGTAACTTAGTGATCTGGTTCAGTGAGTGTAACTTAGTGGTCTTGTTCAGTTAGTGTAACTCAGTGGTCTTGTTCAGTGAGTGTAACCCAGTGGTCTTGTTCATTGAGTGTAACTCAGTGATCTGGTTCAGTGAGTATAGCTCAGTGGTCTTGTTCAGTGAGTGTTACTCAATGGTCTTGTTCAGTGAGTGTTACTCAGTGGTCTTGTTCAGTGAGTGTAGCTCAGTGTTCTGGTTCAGTGAGTATAGCTCAGTGTTCTGGTTTAGTGAGTGTAACTCAGTGTTCTTGTTCAGTGAGTGTAGCTCAGTGTTCTTTTTTAGTGAGTGTAGCTCAGTGTTCTTGTTCAATGAGATAATCTCAGTGTTCTTGTTAAGTGAGTGTAGCTCAGTGTTCTGTTTCAGTGAGTGTAGCTCATAGTTACATAGTTACATAGGGTTGAAAAAAGGCCAGTGTCCATCAAGTTCAACCCATCCAAGCAAACCCAGCACCCACAACCCACACCTACCAATCTATACACTCGCATACATAAACTATAAATACAACCACTAGTACTAACTGTAGATATTAGTATCACAATAGCCTTGGATATTCTGATTGATCAAGAACTCATCCAGGCCCCTCTTAAAGGCATTAACAGAATCTGCCATTACCACATCACTAGGAAGGGCATTCCACAACCTCACTGCCCTCACCGTGAAAAACCACCTACGCTGCTTCAAATGGAAGCTCCGTTCCTCTAATCTAAAGGGGTGACCTCTGGTGCATTGATTGTTTTTATGGGAAAAAAGTAAATCCCCCAACTGCCTATAATCCCCTCTAATGTACTTGTACAGAGTAATCATGTCCCCTCGCAAGCGCCTCTTTTCCAGAGAAAACAACCTCAACCTCGACAGTCTCACCTCATAGTTTAAATCTTCCATCCCCTTAACCAGTTTAGTTGCACGTCTCTGCACTCTCTCCAGCTCATTAATATCCCTCTTAAGGACTGGAGCCCAAAACTGCACTGCATACTCAAGGTGAGGCCTTACCAGGGACCTATAAAGGGGCAAAATTATGTTCTCATCCCTTGAGTCAATGCCCTTTTTTATACAAGACAGCACTTTATTTGCTGTAGTAGCCACAGAATGACACTGCCTGGAATTAGACAACTTGTTATCAACAAAAACCCCTAGATCCTTCTCCATTAAGGATACCCCCAACACACTACCATTCAGTAGATAGTTAGCGTTTATATTATTTCTACTAAAGTGCATAACTTTGCACTTATCAACATTGAACCTCATTTTCCAGTTTGCTGCCCAGTTATCTAATTTTGTCAAATCGCTCTGCAAAGCGGCAGCATCCTTGCATGGAACTTATAGTTTTGCACAATTTTGTGTCATCAGCAAAAATAGAAACAGTACTGTCTATGCCCACCTCCAGGTCATTAATAAACAAGTTAAAAAGCAAAGGACCAAGGACTGACCCCTGCGGTACTCCACTAACCACACTGGTCCAATTAGAAAATGTTCCATTTACAACCACTCTTTGTACTCTATCCTTCAGCCAGTTCTCTATCCAATTACAAATATTATGTTCTAGGCCAGTGCTGTCCAACTGGCGGCCCGCGGGCCGCATGCGGCCCACGACCCCCCTCTGTGTGGCCCCCCACCTGTCTGGCTGCTTTGATGTATCAGTACTGTGATTAACTGGCCCCCTGCATGGTTATCACCTCAGATTCAGGCTGTAATCAGGCTGTATTGTTTAAACATGTAATCCCCTGTGTTGTTCACACCTTTTAATCTCTGCATTGTTCTACCCCTGCAGTGTTCACACCTCAGGCTCAGGCTGTAATCACTCCCATTGTTCCCCTGTTCACACCTCAGGAGCAGTAGAAACCCACAAATAATCCCTGCACACTACAAAAGGAACATATACTGAGGTGGTACTTCAATTAAAATATGTTTTTTAATATATAGTTATTGTGCAGACTGTAGGAGCAGTGCCAGCATTGTGTCACTGTAGGCTGCCTGTGTGTGCCATACACACAGGCATCATAGGGCAAGCAGAGTATGGCACACACAGGCAGGGTAGGGAAGGCAGAGTATGGCACACACAGGCCAAGTATGGCACAAACCAGCCAAGAATGGCAAACACAGTGAAAGTATGGCACATGCAGGCAGGGTAGGGCAGGCAGAGTATGGCACACACAGGCCAAGTATGGCACAAACCAGCCAAGTATGGCACACAGGCAGGGTAGGGAAGGCAGAGTATGGCACACACAGGCATGGTAGGGCAGGCAGAGTATGGCAGGTTTTTGCTGTACTACAACCATTAATACGGGTATGGTCATGTAATAACATGGGTGTGGTTTCAAGTGGGTGCGGTTTCAAAAAGGGGAGTAGTCAAAACTGGCTTCCATTATCGGCCCTCCACCACGTAGGTCGGAAAAATTCCGGCCCTCGGTACCACAGAAGTTGGACAGCACTGTTCTAGGCCAATATTCCTCAATTTGATCATTAACCTTCTGTGAGGTACTGTATCAAACGCTTTAGCAAAATCTAAGTAGATGACATCAACTGCCATTCCAGCATCAAGGTTCCTGCTCACCTCCTCATAAAAGGCGACTAAATTAGTCTGGCAAGATCTGTTACGCATTAAACCATGCTGGCACAATCTAATAGTATTGTGAACTGCAATGTATTCAAGTACCCTATCCCTTATTACCCCTTCCAAAAGTTTTCCTACTACTGATGTCAGACTAACAGGCCTATAGTTTTCAGGCTGAGAACGGGATCCCTTTTTAAATAACAGCACCAACTTTGGCAATCCGCCAGTCTCTCGGCTCAGTGTTCTGGTTCAGTGAGAGTAGCTCAGTGGCCATGTTCAGTGAGTGTAGCTCAGTGTTGTGGTTCAGTGAGTGTAGCTCAGTGTTCTGGTTTATTGAGTGTAGCTCAGTGGTCTTGTTCATTGAGTGTAGCTCAGTGATCTGGTTAAATGAGTGTAACTCAGTGGTCTTGTTCAGTGTCTGTAGCTCAGTGTTCTGGTTCATTGAGTTAATCTCAGTGTTCTTGTTCAGTGAGTGAAGCTCAGTTTTCTTGTTCATTGAGTTTAGCTCAGTGTTCTGGTTCAGTGAGTGTAGCTCAGTGGTCTTGTTCAGTGAGTGTAACTCAGTGATCTTTTTCAGTGAGTGTAACTTAGTGATCTGGTTCAGTGAGTGTAACTCAGTGGTCTTGGTCAGTGAGTTATGCTCCGTGGTCTTGTTCATTGAGTGTAACTCAGTGATCTTGTTCAGTGAGTGTAGCTCAGTCATCTTGTTCAGTGAGTGTAACTCAGTGGTCTTGTTCAGTGAGTGATGCTCCGTGGTCTTGTTTATTGAGTGTAACTCAGTGATCTTGTTCAGAGAGTGTAGCTCAGTGGTCTTGTTCAGTGAGTGTAGCCCAGTGTTCTTGTTCAGTGAGTGTAGCTCAGTGTTCTGGTTCAGTGAGTGTAGCTCAGTTTTCTGGTTCAGTGAGTGTAGCTCAGTGTTCTGGTTCAGTGAGTGTAGCTCAGTGTTCTGGTTTAGTGAGTGTAGCTCAGTGTTCTGGTTCAGTGAGTGTAGCTCAGTGTTGTGGTTCAGTGAGTGTAGCTCAGTGGTCTTGTTCAGTGAGTGTAACTCAGTGATCTTTTTCAGTGAGTGTAACTTAGTGATCTGGTTCAGTGAGTGTAAGTCAGTGGTCTTGGTCAGTGAGTTATGCTCCGTGGTCTTGTTCATTGAGTGTAACTCGGTGATCTTGTTCAGTGAGTGTAGCTCAGTCATCTTGTTCAGTGAGTGTAACTCAGTGGTCTTGTTCAGTGAGTGATGCTCCGTGGTCTTGTTTATTGAGTGTAACTCAGTGATCTTGTTCAGTGAGTGTAGCTCAGTGGTCTTGTTCAGTGAGTGTAGCCCAGTGTTCTTGTTCAGTGAGTGTAGCTCAGTGTTCTGGTTTAGTGAGTGTAGCTCAGTGTTCTGGTTCAGTGAGTGTAGCTCAGTTTTCTGGTTCAGTGAGTGTAGCTCAGTGTTCTGGTTCAGTGAGTGTAGCTCAGTGTTCTGGTTTAGTGAGTGTAGCTCAGTGTTCTGGTTCAGTGAGTGTAGCTCAGTGGTCTTGTTCAGTGAGTGTAGCTCAGTGATCTCTTTCAGTGAGTGTAACTCAGTGGTCTTGTTCAGTGAATGTAGCTTAATGGTCTGGTTCAGTGAGTATTTCAGTGACATAGTTTAGTGCGTATTGCTGAGTGGAGACATTCAGTAACTGTAGCTCAAGGTCTGGTTCATGGAGTGTAGCTCAGTTGTATCTTTCATGGAGTGTAGATCAGTGGTCTGGTGCAGTGAGTGTCGTTCAGTTGTCTGGATCACAGAATGTTACTCAATGGTCTTCTTCAGTGAGTGTATCTCAGTGGTGTGTCATTTAATGTTCTTGTTCCTGGAGTGTAGCTTAGTGGTTGGTTCATAGACTGTAGCTGAATGGTCTGGTTTCTGGAGTATAGCTCAATGACCTGGTTCTTGAAATGTAACAGCTCAGTGCTCTGGTCCAATCGGTATGCCTCAGTGATTATGTACGATGAATGAAGCTAAATGGTGTATTTCAGTGTGTTTAACTTAATGGCCTTGTTCTATGAGTGTAGCTCAGTGGTCTGCTTTAGTGAGTGTAGCTCGGTGGTCTGCTTTAGTGAGTGTAGCTCAGTGGTCTTGTTCAATGTGTGAGGCTTAATGGTCTGGTTCATTGAGTGTAGCTCAACGGTCTGCTTTATTGAGTGTAGCTTAGTGGTCCGGTTCAGAGAGCGTAGCTCAGTGGTCTAATTCATTGAGTGTCACTAAATGTTCTGATTCATAGAGTGTAATTTAGTGGTCTGGTTCAGTGAGTGTAGCTTAGTAGTCTGGTTTATGGAATGTAGCTAAATGATCTGGTTTATTGAATGTAGCTCAGTGGTGTAGTATAGAGAGTATAGCTCAGTGGTCTTGTGCAGTGAGTGTCGCTCAATTGTCTTGTTCACAGAATGTAACTCAATGGTTTTCTTCGGTGAGTGTATCTCAGTGGTGTTATTCAATGAGTGTATCTCAGTGGTCCAGTTCATAAACTGTAGCTGATTGGTCCAGTTTTATGGAGTGTAGCTTAGTGGTCAGGTTTATGGAGTGTAGCACTATGACCTGTGTACCTAAGTAATTGTGTTCAGTGAATGAAGCTTAATGGTCTAGGTTCAGTGAGTTTAGCTCAATGGCCTTGATCCATGAGTGTAGCATAGTGGTATGGTTCAGTAAGTGTAACAAAGTGGTCTGGTTCAGTGAGTGATGCTCAATGATCTGGTTCAGTGAGTATTGCTTAGTGGACTTGAGAGTAGCTCAGTGGTCTGGATCACGGAGCGTAGCTCATTAGTCTTGTTCATGGAGTGAAGCTCAATGGTCTGTTTAAGTGAGTGTAGCTCAGTGGTCTGGATCTTGGAGTGTAGCTCCTTATTCTTGTTCACGGAGTGTAGATCAATGGTCTGGTTCAGTGATTGTAGATCAGTGATTTGGTTTGTGACCACTGGGAATACCTTTATTAGCAAATGCCAAAATATTCCTAATCTCTAAACCACCAAGAGACAATAATAAAACTGATGTACAGATTGTATTTTACCCCGGATAAAATCCAAGGAGTTTACCCCAATGCATTGAATCTATGCTGGAGTTGCCAAAAAAAGACTGGAACTCTATATCATATTAAACAAGGGAAAGTTGTTAAATTTTTGTAACCATAAGTCACACAAAGGCTAGATCCACTTCTCTCAGCCCTGCGTTTTTCCTTCCGGTTGAGAAAAGTTGATCCATTTTCCTACGCTGTCTGTGTGCCTGACTGAAAACTACAGAAATCCGCTTAAGTGCAGCCACACACGGAGGGGCGGAGGTACACGAGTAAAACACAAAAGCAGGCAATTTTAGGTGTATGTACGCTCCACCCCACTGCGTGTGGTTGCACGAATTCTGTAGTTTTCAGTCAGGCACACAGACAATGTAGGAAAACTTTGGTCAACCTGAAGGAAAAAGGCAGGGCTGAGAGAAACAGATCTACGCTTCATGTGACCTCGCCCTTAGATGAAGGTGCAATGAGGCTGTGACCACAAAATTCATGCAGACAGCAACAAGAGATCCTCTGCACTCACCCATTATCAATATATATAGGACATTAAGACATTCTATGCATTAAGCTACCAAGGTATGCCCCCCCCCCCCACCTTAAAGCAAAACAGGATTGTTTGTCCTAATGGTTAAAAATGTAATGGAGAGAATTACATTCCCTTGTTTATTATAGTTTATACAGGAGCAGTGGCCAGCTCCATGTTGTATCTCCCACCCTTCCCAGCTACAGTCAAGTGATCCCAGTGAGTGTACGACTGGCCAGACTGGGAATGACAGCATAAAATATATTGCAATATATGGACAAACAATCCCTGTTTTTTTTTTTAATGGAAGGGCATATCTTGGTAGGTTAATGCATATCTTGGTAGGTTAATGCATAATGGATAATGGGTGAGTGCAGAGGACCTCTTTTACAGACACTAATTGTATCTGGTGATCCTGCCCAGTTGCAAAATATTTCTGAACTGAGGCTTAGTCCAGTGACGGACTGGGCCACCAGGATACCGGGAAAAAACCCAGTGGGCCCCAGCGGCCCAGACTCCATCCCTGTTGCTGCTCCCCCGGCCACCGGTGACTCCCCTGACTCATTTCACTTGTAGTTGTATCTACGTTACATGTATTCAGCATCTCTGACCCCTGCAGCATTGCCTTGTCATGTTTCCCACTCTGCTACTGAGAATACGTGATCCTTATTTATTATCATTGTATTTATTTGTCCTATAGTGATCACAGGGAAAAGCCCCTTGCTGCAGTACCCAATGTTATGCTTTCGTTTTTAGGATAATTTAAAAAATGCAATTAGAATTTTAACTGTACTGAAATCGGATGTTTAATGCCTTTTTACGACAATAAAGTCAAATATAATATCAGTGTTGTTGGCTGTTTCTCTTTCACATATCAGTTTTTCTGTTTCTTACTTTAACTGTTTGACTGCAGTTGTTTATCATGTACAGCATCAGCTGTAAAGGACCTGAGTGCCCTTACCTAATATCTTACATTTCTGGCTTTCTCCTCTGACTGTACTGACAATGGGACAGGGAAGGGAAGAATGGAATAACTGTTTTTGCTTTGATTTAGGGGTATACAAGAGGACAGTTGCACTGTATGGAGCAGACATAGGTAATAATCATCTCAAAACATGCCACCAAAAATGCCCCATGTTCCATGAGGGGTGGGTTGCAAACAGGTGGAGAGAAGTGGGACTGGGCCTGTTGAAACCTTGACCCAAAGAGAGGGTTACCTCCACATAGCAAAAGTTACTACACTAAAACTTACGCAATTCATATGCCTAGAAACTTACATAACTTACATGTATCTATCAAACAATGTCAGTGGAGAGAAACTCCACTGACTCCCTATGAATTAAATAACTTAAGGTAAATCCCACTGCCCCCAAAAATCTGGCTGACTTATTAGCATGTTATTGCAGGTTATAGGCAAGTGGTTGAGGTTAAAAGTAACAGTTGTAGACAGGAGTGCTTGTGCAGAGTGGATTTCCCACTATTTCCTACTGTTGTTTCTAGGAAATCACACATTGATCTTTGGGACCGTATGCAACTCATGTGACACAGTGTCGGACCGGCCCGCCAGGATACCAGGAACACTACCGGAGGGCTCAGGTGTCAGTGGGCCCTCTTGCTTCTAACCATTTGGCCTAATTCATGGTCATTACTTATTTCTGTATGGGAACAAGGAAGCTTTATAGATAGATAGATAGATAGATAGATAGATAGATAGATAGATAGATAGATAGAGTATGCAGAGAAAAGATACTAGGATAATAACAAGGTTGAGGGAGGAGAGGAGGAATAATGGCTTAGAAAGTGGGCCCATTGTCCAGGATTTTCTGGTGGACCCTGGCATCTCAGTCCGACACTGATGTGGCGCTAGTGATTCCTCTGTTACTGACAGTGCTATGCAATTATCTAGTATTTACTTGCTTTAGAGATTTCCACAAACAATGGTACAAAATGTAAATGTAAAACTGCAGTCACCCAGGGCAATTTCCTTTCATGTTTCCAACTGCTCTAAACCTATTAGAAGTTACAGTGAATTTAAGAGGAAAACTCCCATCTGCACTGGTGTTCACAGCAACAAAGCTGTGCGTTTTCAGCCAAATCAACCATTTCATGTCACCACAGAGACTGGGAGTGTTAGTCGCACCTAGTGTCGATAAGGTACCTTGTATAGAGGCACCGTCTAACTGCATGCAGAAAAAATGGGTGGAGGGGGGGGAAGAGCTCTGACTGTATACAAGACTTCCCAATTGCACCCCAATGTGCTTATTACCCACCCATTTCCTGTCATGTTAAAGGCAAGCAGTAAAGACAAAAAAAGGGTTTAAAGGAGAAAGAAAGGCTAAGTTACTTGGGGGTGCCAAAATGTTAGGCACCCCCAAGTGACTTTAAGCGCTTACCTTGTACCCCGGGCTGGTGCCCCTGTTAGGAGAGAACAGCACCAGCCCGGGGTACCTGTAGCGCTTCCTCCTTCCGCCTTCGCTGTGCCGCAAATTCCGAGGACAATCGCATGTGCAGTAGAGTGAAAAGCCGACTTTATAGTTAAAGTTCCACTATTCACTCTACTGCGCATGCGCGCGCACGCGAAGAAGGAAGCAGGAAGCGCTGCAGGTACCCCTGCTGTTCTCTCCTAACAGGGGCACCAGCCCGGGGTAAAAGGTAGGCGATTTATGTCACTTGGGGGTGCCTAACATTTTGGCACCCCCAATTGACTTAACCTTTCCTTCTCCTTTAAGTGCCCTGGAAGCCAAAACAGTTAAACAGCAAATAAGAGGGAAAAAAAACCATATTCTGAAGGGGGGGTATTGATTACATAGTGTTCGCACTTCAGGGTCAATGCCAATCCATAGCTCAAATTTTCAGGGACAAGCTTTTCTCCCAGAGACATGGCTTTCTCTATCATTTATTCCTAGGAGTTTAGGGTAGGCCTCACCAGAGACTTTATTGCTATAATCTGTTTTGCATTCATATACAGTATAGATAAAAAAGTTTGATGTGCCCTTTATCTGAAAGCAGTTCTGATGTGTAGCGCTGGCTCCTTCTGAAAGCTCAGACTCAGGCACAATGCACTGAGATGGTGCCTACACACCAATATTACAGCTAAAAATACATTTGTTGGTTCAAGAATAAAATATTAAATGGTAGAGTTTACCATAAAAATCATGACAGAATCCCTTTCAGTTCAGTGAATTTAGATCAGTATGGATCCAAACCCCCAAATACTTGAAGGTGTCTACCCATTGTAAACCCTGTAAATGGGTTGGGAAACTTGATGGGGGAGTGTCAGTCGGGAAGATCGCAGATTTAGACCAGTTTATTTTCAGGCCCAAGTAATTAGTATGTGTGTTGATTATGTTTAGTGCTAATGGTAAGGCTTGATCTGGGCTAGCAAGGTACAGTGTGTCATCTGCATACATTGAGATTATCTCAGGCATAGGGCCTTATTTGTCAGGGCATGTTTAATGTGACTGGCTATAGGTTCCATAATAGGGGGGAAAGGGGGCATCCCTGTCTCATTCCCCTACTAATTGGGAAGGGGCCAGAAATCTTGTTATTGGTCCTTACCTTAGCCACTGGTGGGGGGGGGTACATTGCTCTCACCTTAGTTTAACATGCTGTTTCAGCCTCAGGCAGGCTAATATTGGAGACTAATTGTTGGGAAGTCTCCCAGTCTAAGCTGGGGAGGTCAGTGTCCTCAAGATAGTTGTTTATTTTATTTGGGGAGGTTTGTAGCTTAGAGGTGTACAACTCAGTCGTATTCTACCTTTTGTCAATATCTTTTGGCGAGGAGACAGTTTCCCCGCTAGATAGTTTTATAGCTGGGATGGCCATATGGGAGAAGTTTCTTTAGACAGGAGCGCCAACAGTTTGCCATTTTTATCACTGTGCTCAAAAATTCCTGCTTTTTGATACAGTATATGGTTTTTTTTTATGAAGTGTATAGTTATATATTAGTCAGCCATGCCAAAAATAGTATTTTGCCTAATAAAAGAAAACATAATTCTAAGCCACTTTCCAATATGAATTTATTAAACATTTTTTGTGCTTTAAAAGTTATCTGTAAATGTAATTGCTATTGAAAGCAGCATTTGCTGAACTCCTGGTTGTTAGGTTTTAAACAATGTTGCAAAGGTCAGTCTCATCCAGAGATAAATCTAAATCTAAACCGACTCCTTATAAGTTTAACCTTTATACTAAATATAATACAGCTGCTTATAACATCAAAAATATCATACGGAGAGATTGGAATGTTTTATCAGCTGACCCAGAGTTGGGAGAACTTATTGAGATTAAACCGCAGGTTCATTTAAAGAAGTCTAAAACATTAAATAATATGCTAGCACCCTCTAAGGCAGGGGTAGGGAACCTATGGCTTGCGAATCAGATGTGGCTCTTTTGGTGGCTGCATCTGGCTCGCTGCCAAATCTTTCATAAAAAAAATAACCGGGGCGTGGCCTGCACTCGGCGGATAGAAGACGCGTTCTAAGCCTTAGAACACGTCTTCTATCCGCCAAGCGCAGGCCACGCCCTCCTCTGCATCGCATCCGGCGTCCTTGGGACCCACCCTACCTTGCCCCGCAGCATCTGTGGCCAAACATATTGTATGGCTCTCACGGAATTACATTTTAAGATATGTGGTGTTTATGGCTCTCTCTCAGCCAAAAAGGTTCCCGACCCCTGCTCTAAGGTATGGGGCCGGGAGAAAAGATCTAGTAATACCTTGGAGCTGAAGGGGACATATAAGTGAGGTAAGAAAAAATGGAGCACGTGCTCTTAAGAAATTTAATGTAGAAGGTATACCCATAGCAAAAGATTTTATTAACTGTCGTTCCATCTATATTGTTTACCGTCTGCTCTGTCCATGCATGGAATTGTATGTAGGGGGGACTATAAGAGCGGAGGGATCAGGATCAGTGAGCACATACGAAATATAAAGGCGGGTAAGACTAATCATGGGGTGTCCCGGCGCTTTAAGGAGACACACAATTGTGTCCCACAGGACTAGTTTTTACGGGGCTTGAACAGATCCCTTCCAATATTAGAGGTGGGGATCGTTTTATCAAACCGCGACAACGGGAGACATTCTGGATTTAAATTGAGCACATTAGAGCCTCATGGTCTGAATGTTGATATTGATTTAGCGGCAATTTCGTTTAAAAAAATAAATAAATAAATTACATGTGATATATTTGAACTTTTTATATTTTACTTACCCTTTTAGTATTTTCATAGTTAGTCTCCATATAATTTTATTTACTATGAGTGCACCTATAATGATACACTTGGTGCCCTGTATGCAGTCATTACATCTATGCAATAACACAAGTAGTGTAGTCTGATTCATCTCTGTCCTCATATTTTATGAGTTCTCTTACCATGGTGCGTATTTGTCATATACCATTTTGTAACTTTCGAGTCATACGGTTACATTTTACTCTTTACTGATTTAATTACACACGAATGACGTTCTCTCTTTTGCACTGTGGCATCATTCTACAGTGCTGTTACTTTGCCCTAAGTTTGATAGCCATATAGATGGTGAGACTCCAGTTCTTATTTGGCTCCTGAGGAAACGTGACGGTAATCACGTGAAACGCGTTGAGCTCCTTTTGATACGTCCGTTTGAACATCACAATTTTGTGAGTAGTCTGTGTTGTGCAGGGTTTTATATGTAATAAACGTTATTATGCTTTTTTCTGCTTTCTCTCGATTTATAACCGCTTGAGGACTCGCCCGTTGCTTCAATCAAATCCGTTTCTATTGGTATTTTGGCATGTTGAAACTTGGGTCTGCTGAGTGTTCTAGCTTACCAAACGGTGGCGGATACTTACCACACTTTTAATATGGCTGTTTAAATACGTATTGCACTACCGTTTATACTCGAATATAAGCCGAGGTACCTAATTTTACCTAAGAAAAGTGGAAAAGCTTATTTGACTCGAGTATAAGCCTAGGCATCCATTTCTTTTAACACACCTGCGCACAGTATCTATGTGGGTCTGCCCAGATATTCCCATAGGATGCTCTCTTCAGCACAAGGCACTATCATGTAGACACTGTAAGGACATCCCATTTCCAAAACTTTCCCTACCTGCCCATGTTCAATGCGCACACTCTGCGCACACCGTGCGTACCCTACAGCCGCACACTCGGCACACCCACACAAAGAGCGACGTGTTTGTGCCGGCCCGGCGTGACGCGTGCGCGGGGGGGGGGGTGTGTGTGCGAGTGAACGCAGAACGCATTACCTTATATACTCGAGTATAAGTCGAGGGTGCCTTTTTCAGAACATTATTGGTGCTCGAGTATATACGGTATATATATTTTTGTTTTTCTATTTTTATGCGCTTCCACTACATGTTTTATGAGTTCCTTTGTGTCTGTAGCCCATCATAGGCCTCTGTATAGGAGAAATGGCAATGAGAGGTCAGTAGTTCCCAGTGTTTGAATAGGAAGATATGAATGTGCCCAATCCTAACAGATTGAGTACTGGAGAAAATAAAAGGAGGCTTCATGTCAGCCTCTTTGGCTTTAGCTGATAAAAGAGTGAAAACCTTAGCGCTGATCTACTGGGATTTAATGTCCCTTTCAGAGGAACCTCTAAGGTTTAGTGTCTCTGTCACTTCTTATACAAGTTGCCTGTGCAACATAATCTCATAGGAGCCCATGTTCTGCTCACTGTTCTGTAAATGCTCAGCTGCACTGGTGCTGGAGAGAAAGCTGGGATTATTACAGGATACACAGCTGCATCTTTTCCAACAGGTTTCTGAACTCACTAATAAAAAGTTGGCATTTAGCGTATTTACAGACTTGGCAACCCCATTACTCCCGTCAGTGTCTGGATAAGTGAAATGACCCATAACAACTACTTGCCCTAGCCGTGAAGCCTTTGGATCAATGGGATCTCCTTACCGGATATCGGATACCGGATTTGCAAATCGTTGAAACCCTATATTTCATTGCAAATAGTACAAAGACAACGTAACAAATGCTGAAATGAGAAATTTTACTGCTTTCCCAAAAATGTCTTTTCATTTTGACATGAATGCCCACAACATGAGGGGAGGCAGGGGCTCGTTTCCAACGGTGTTCTTTCAGCAACGCTCTGTAACCCTTTGGGAACTGAGGGGACCAATTGCCGGAGTTATGAAAGGAAAATGTTGTCCCATTTTGTATGGGGCCCGGGGCCCTGGGAGAGAAAAGAGAGACATGTTAATATGGAGAGCTGGAGAAACACAAAATATGCAAAACAGTCACACATTTCTTTTCTCCGTAACTAAATAATGGAACAGGGCATCAAACTGCACAGAACCTGCTATTTACGTTATATGTGTATAGGTGGGAACATAACAGGGGGCATTTACGACCCACAGGTGCAGGGTGTAAACTGCTATTTTGGACTTTTACCTACAATGCATTTTCCTACAATTTCAGTGTAACTGCAGTGCCTGACACAATTGCAGCTGATGCAGAAAAATGTATAAATTGGATGGAAATGCAATAAAAATGTTCTGGTTGGTGTCACTCCTGGTGTCAAAGGGTGCACTAGCACCCAACCCAACAACTAATGCAGGGCACTGTGTGACACACCTTCACGGGTGACAGTAAAACCCCAAGCACCATGGTGTCAATTGACGCACTGCACTCAATTCCAAACAGACGGCCTAAAGGGCTGAGCAGCATCGAGCGCAACTGTACAGAACTGCAAGGAGTGGCTTTTAAAGGGAAACGAAAGGTAAAATCACTTGGGGGTGCCAAAATGTTAGGCACCCCCAAGTGACTTTAACCGCTTACCTCGTACCCCGGGCTGGTGCCCCTGTTAGGAGAAAACAGCACCAGCCCGGGGCACCTGGAGCGGATCGTTTCCTAATTCCGGCTTCCGTTTCTGGAATGCCAGCGGTGGGCGCATGCGCAGTAGAGTGAAAAGCCGACTTTAAAGTTTAAGTTCGGCTTTTCACTCTACTGCGCATGCGCGCGCAGCGAATCAGGCAGAGGCAAGCGCCGGCAGCTACCCCGGGCTGGTGCTGTTCCCTCCTCACAGGGGCACCAGCCCGGGGTAAAAGGTAGGTGGTCAAAGTCACTTGGGGGTGCCTAACATTTTGGCACCCCCAAGTGACTTTGACTTTCTTTTTCCTTTAACACAAATACATGGTGTAATGTGTGAGGCCCGAAGGTGAAAGTAAGTGTGCGGCACATGTTCCGGCAGGAGGGACAGACTGGGGAAGGGGTGGCTGTGGTGCACTAGTTATGCCGCTGATACCAGTATCTTTAAATATAGGCTTTTTTTTGCATGATGGCTGCCCATTTGTAACATAAAAATTAATATGGCATGGTCAAAAAAATGAATTACATACAATTAGTATGTAAGTTATTTTGCAATAGCCATCTTTGTTAGTCATTTCAAGTACAGTGCCACTACCAACCCCTGTACCTTGGCAGCAGTGGGGGTTTATCAGTCAGTTGGTGTGTAACCCTTGTTATTAACACAGTAAATATTGTATTTCAAAAGTACATTTGGCCCCTGTGCTTCTATCCTTTTAAAAGAATAAGCTGCTTTAACACATTTCCCTGATTTTACATTTTCCCCATTTTTACACAATTTTTTCCCGGTCCTCTGAAAAATATAAAAAGTGGGTTTTACTGTATATGCAGAGCCTTAATATAAGTAACCGCAGGAAAACTGATGGAGAATTGCTTGCATGACACAAGCAAACTCCCATTTTCGTTTGAATGCGCATTTTGTGCCCACGGCAGAAGATTAGGCTTAAGTGGAGGTTTAACTCTTTATGTCTCTGGGACGGGTAGGCATAAGTGCTTCAGCTGAAATGTAGCTGCTAAAGTAGCATAGGCAAGAATTCATTTCAAAACATTTAGCCCTTTTACTTTGCTTTGAGAATTTTGCCGAGAGAGGCGCAGATAGAACTGGGTAAATCTCACATGCAATTTTAGAATTAGTGGATGCCTTTAAAACAGAAACAGAACTGTGCTGCAAATTATTTTTGAGTGCCCACTGTGTGTTCCAGGCCCTGGAGCTAAAGGTGAACCTTTTTTCAACCCCATTCTTGCTAGACCCACCTGCAGCTGAAGAGGATCTTTCACTTTCCCTCTCCAAATCTTATCCAATTTCACTTATATCTCAACCGTACCTTGTCCCAGTTGGCAGAATCGATATATATATTTAATATCCAATTGTTGTGCATTTGCTGAACTCTTTTTGCCAGCCAGAAAACTAATAATGACAATAGTGACATTCCGATCATGCACTTGTACAGAATAAATGCTATTATTTTGTCGTGTCGTGTTGCTTGCTTGATGACAGGAATACTGTCTAACTAATACTGTCTAGTTCGGGGAGATTAGTCGCCCGTGACAAGGTAGATTTGTTGCGGGCGACTAATCTCCCCGTGTGCCAGAGCCCTAAGTCTCAGACTCTAGCAAACTTGCTCTAAATATCCACTCTGAGTAAAACACGAGTGCCTAAATATCTCTAAAATCACATGTCTATTTATTGTATGCCAGCTCCCCACAGATCCAGAAAACTGAATGCTAAATTCCAAAGCCGAGCTATCGGAAGTACGTGGTCATGTTTCCGGACCAAGGAGTTATGTCTTACTATTGCTGCTTATTTTTCACTTCTATGCAATTTATTTTTAATAAAGGCAAATGCAACCAGTTTGGAGTCTTTCTTTAATTAGAATAATGCTCTTTACAATGAAGATGCAGTTACCAAATCAGTTACATCCTTGCAAAATGATAATTTGCTGGTTTTGTGTGGTTGAATTTACTTTAGTGGTCTGTATTCCCTTTTTATTGCATATGGTTTGTGCCACCAGGGTGTAAAGATGAACATGAAATCTCTTTGTTTTCAATCACACACAATCCCTGTGAGCTTTAATGAATACACAATGGAAAAACACATTTTGGAATAGTCAGTTTACACGGAGTATTTACAAGAATGTTCCATCACCACCCCCTCCTCTAACGAAGCTTTAAAGAGATACAGTCTTTTTTTTTTTTTTTTAATGCATGCTCAGCTTTGTTCTTTTTCAAAACCTCAGTCCCATAGTACATAGCTATGCCAACTCTGACAGTCTTTTACTGGCACTAAGAGCAAAAGTCACACCAAGCTGGGAGGGCAGAGCGAACACCTGATGGGCTGGAGAACTGTGTAAAGCTGGCCATACAAGCACTGATACCATAGCAAACAAGGTTTCATATGATATTCGGTGCATGTATGATGGACTGACAAGGCGGCCATTATCGCAAAAGCCTTGGATATCGGCCATCTCATCGATCAGGCGCCTGAGCAAAGGCAAGCGTTTAGGGCTGAATCGTCAGATAGGGGTAGAATTCCCATTGTTTCTACCTCCATATCTGAGGATTCAGCTCTGACCGTTAGTGGAGGATAAGAACGATCCTCCCTGCGACCAATCGTAATTGTAATGTGTATGACCACCTTAAGCAATATATTCAGCCTATCAGATCCAGAGAAGGGACAGTCTGACCACCATATATACTACAGGACTAGGTGAGGGGCTATAATTTAAGCCAAAAAAAGCAATAGCACATTTTGCATATAGCCTAGAAAGGAATGCAAACATATCTATGGCACATATACAGCCAGTGCCATGGATTTTACATACTATGGTACATAAGCAGTCGTACTGACACTGTACAATTAAACAAGCATCAAACATAACAAATTGCCACTATATTTGCTCATCAACTGCCTTCTAAAGGTTCCATGTTTAGTATAGTGTCCGATGGGAGAAAGCCCTACATCATTTCATTGCTTTGGCAAAGCTGCCCAAACTGTAGTGAACAGAAGGCACATGAGCAAACACAAATTTAAGTGCTGCATAAAACCCTCGTCTAAACAAAGAGCACCTTATAGTGCAAAGGTCTCAAATTTTCTTAATGGCAGTAAATTCTTTAAGAAATATATACAGATAGAATGTATAGGGTTGCTATTGTCACAAAAGGGGTGGTTTACCCTTAAGTTAATTTTTAGTATATTATAGAATGCTCTATTGCTAGCAACTCTGCAACTGGTCTTCATTATTTATTTGTAATACATTTTAAATTGTTTGCTTTCCTTTACTACAACTTTCCAGCTTGCAAATGGGGGTCACTGACCCCAGAAGCAAAAAGAAACTATTCTTCTGTGAGCTTATCGATACCTTTTATTTCTTATCTTTCTATTCAGACCCTCTCCTATTCATATTCCTGTCTCTCATTCAAACTGCTGCCTAGTTGCTAAGGTAAACAAGACCCTAGGCAACCAGATAGCTGCTGAACAAAAATCTAAATAACTATGTCTATGTTATACTAAAAGTTCATTTAAAAGTGAACAACCCCTTTAAAAATATCTTAAGTCAGCAATTTCAAGCTATTTTGTAGTTTGCGATTATGAATATATATATATATATAAATGAAACATACAAAACCTACAGAATGCCCAGTAGAAGCTATAAAATTCTAGTTAGCATTAAACGACTACCACATGCGTATTTCATGGAATAAGGTGAGGAATTTAAAAGAAGCAAAAAAACTGAAAAGGCTGTAACAATTTCAAACTTTAATGTGGCATATACAAGTACAAAAACAGTCTGTGCTCATATAGGCCTGCTGGGCAGAGGTGGACCCAAGGCCAAAATATGCCATTCATGCCACTAAGAAATACTTTGGCTTTAATACTTTGGAAATAGCCCAATCTTCTGCTAAAGATTAAATAAAATAAAGTGCAATTTCTCTCAGTGATATCCTGTTTCTGTTATGGATGGCGCCTTGTCATGGCTAAACACTAAAGAGTACATTTTAGGCTAAAGATAGTTAAATGGACTGGAAAACACCATTTATTTCGAGCCCAGTGATCCCCAGGTACTAGCTCCCAAGCAACTTTCACTCTCCACCCCCTTTTTATATGGCCTCAAAAGCAAGAGCTTCTTTTGAATTCCTGGCATGGAGGCATAAAGACACAATTGTTCCTTCTCCACACTGGCAGTCCACATGGGGTTAATAAATGCCCTAATTTGCCAACCCCCAGAAACTCCTTTAAAGCTTGTGCGTCTCCCCTCTTTCTACATTTGAATGTGGTATTAAAGTCTGGGATCTCTGCCATAACCCACAGCTACCAACTACTATGAACAATGGAGTTCCTATATTTGGTAGCATGGATTTTCTGGTTAGTCCATCCTTAATAACATTGTTCCTATACACTATTAACTATATCGATCACCAAAGCCCAATTCAAAAACCTATTTCCAAAAGGCAGAGGGCAGATAGAGCAGTAATGCAAAAATAACATTGTACTTTCCCCTTGGTTGGGAAAAACTTGCAGAACAGCTTTGTTCTGTAACAGCTAGAGTGGTCTATATGGCTAACTATACAGATAATCTGTCTATTTCACCCAACGCCTGATAGTTTGGATCACTGTTCAGTTGGGCAACCATATTGGCTAAGTCAGTCAAATCAACAAGGTTGCTTGGGGAAGCTCTATCTGGTCAATAACAACTTATAAGGACCAATACATCATAAACTCATTAGATTCAGTCAGACGCATTCAACCAGAATTTCCAACCAGATTATTCTTAGAAATTACCAGTCACATTACCTTCAGTGAATACTGCTGTACAGAATTCTGTAATATTCTCTGTAATATTGTGTAAATGTGCTGTGGGGAAATTTTCCATGCTAAACTTATCAGAGAGGCATGGAGTGGTCCAAAACTCAAGGTTTGGTCTGGACAGGTTCGGGTTGGAAAATGGGATATCACTGCAATGCAGAGAACTTTTAATTTGTGCCCTATGGCTGGGCCCCCTATAACTTAACTCTTATAGGAGTGATTGTAATCGCTTACCTTATACCCAGGCCCTGGGTTAATGCTCCTGTTAGGAGAAAACCACACCAGCCTGGGGTAGTTGTGAGAGAGTGATCCTCTTCTTTCTCCTCTCTTCTTTTACTCCACTGTGTATGCGCCGGCCCCGGGATTCCGAAAATACACTAGAGAAGGAAGAGGATCACTCTTTTGCAGCTACCCAGGGCTGTTCGGCTTTCTCCTTACATTATACCCCAGGATGGTGCTCCTGTAAGTGATTACAATCACTGGGGGGGGTGCCCACCCCTACTCTGACACCAAATCAGATATCAGCTGAAGGGAAGGTCATGCTCGGCATCCTCTGCATGTCCTTTCTCAACCTTGAGTCGAATCAGGTGAGTAGGGGCTGGTTAGGGATGGTCTGAAGATTTCTAATCCGTGCATCACTATAACCTATGCATTCTTTTAAAGCAAATACACCGCCTACAATAATTCTTTTGAATAGAATAGTTTCCATTTAAAGCTAACATTGAAAGGTTTTAATTCATGGCCACTCTCTACTTAAATATATAAATAATATAATTATGTTTGGCTCTAAATCTAATCTAATAATTTCTTACAGGCAAATGGGACTGACAATTCCAAAAAGGTGCACAGTGATTCTCTATATAAGGCTGCCTCTAAGGAAGTGCTCAGTACAGTTACATTACAATACAGTACATTTCATTGGCTTGTAAATGGTGTACTCGTCAACATGATTAATTGTGTTATTACTGCACATGAACAATTGGAATGCTATATTACATCCTTAGGGTAATGGTTCATGGGGCATTTTATGGCAGCTTTGTGTATGGACAATGTATGTTTTATCTCTGGAAATATGCAACATAAAATGCCTCATGTGCTTCAAGTCTTAGCACTTAGGTCTGGTGATAGCAGAAACCATTAGTTTTGTGCAACACTAAGGTGTAGAGTATGCAAGTCATTATATTATATATCCTCTGCATCCTCAGGTCAGAGAACTGGGAATGTAAATCTTTTACAAGGTTGCATGCAGCATATATTTGATTTGGTGAATTCAAGGCAAGGAAAGAGCAGGTCCAGTGGTGAGGTGGATCGCTGGCGATACCTGTGCATTCGAGCAGGAATGGGTGCAGGAGACAAAGGTGAACTTTCCTCACCCACTAACTCAGTCCTTGTTACTGTTTCTTCCTCTCAGGAGGGGCACCAATAGCGGATTCTGCAAAACGCCGGGTAGAGTTCCCCATCCGGTTGGTGGCCTGAATGTGGTACAAAGATAAAAACAAGAAAGGTTTGAAATTTTATTTAGCTCCCTACAATCATAATTCATATCATTACTGGGGACAGGGATACAGGATACAGGGATACCCCCCCAGAAATCAGGAGGCACAGTGATACCCCCCAGAAAATCAAAAGGCACAGTGATACCCCCCAGAAAATCAGGAGGCACAGTGATACCCCCCAGAAAATCAGGAGGCACAGGTGATACCCCACAGAAAATCAAAGGCACAGGGATACCCCCAACGACAAAATCAAAAGGCACAGGGATACCCCCCAGAAAATCAGAGGCACAGTGATACCCCCCAGAAATCAAGGCACAGGGATACCCCCCAGAAAATCAGAGGCACAGTGATACCCACCAGAAAATCAGAGGCACAGGGATACCCCCCAGAAAATCAGAGGCACAGGGATAAGCCCCCCCAGAAATCAGAGGCACAGGGATACCCCCCCAGAAAATCAGAGGCACAGGATACCCCCCAGAAAATCAGAGGCACAGGATACCCCAGAAAAAATCAGAGGCACAGGGATACCCCCCCAGAAAATCAGAGGCACAGGGATACCCCCCAGAAAATCAGAGGCACAGGGATACCCCCAGAAAATCAGAGGCACAGGGATACCCCCCAGAAAATCAGAGGCACAGGGATACCCCCCCAGAAAATCAGAGGCACAGGGATACCCCCCCAGAAAATCAGAGGCACAGGGATACCCCCCCAGAAAATCAAGGCACAGTGATACCCCCACTGACTCTGCTAGTAGCAGCAATTAGGACGTCTGGGTGTTTAAATTTCCCGCGCAATAATGGGGCATGCGCAATGAGCGGTCATTTGGTATTATCATATGACCGTGACGTCAAGAAGGTCCCTTCCAAGCGTAGGAACTAGCCGCTACCATAGCAACCCAGTACTCAAACATTGTGACGATCCACCTGCGTCAATGTAGTTAGCGCGCTGTCACAGAAGCCACGCCCCCTGCCTTACTATTGATTGGTAAGACGAGTTACGTCACGTCACCGTTACGTCAGGTGGCGGCTTTTTCTGTCACAAGTTGCTTCTGGCGAGAGGGAAACGTCTGCTCTGATGGAAATGGCATGGAAATGTTTTCTTATCATGGGCACATAGCAGCATAGAAATAAACACGCAAAACCATCAAATTTAACTTCAGGTTAAGGTTGGATCTCCGGACGGAGATAGCGAACTGGACCTGTCAGCCATCGGTGGAGGTTCATGGCATCTCACAGGAGCGCTACAGATTAGCTCGGCAGAATAGAAATTGTGAGTTTACGCTGTATTGACATTTTATTTATTGTAGTATGGGCTGAAAAAAACGTTCAATATATGATTGATTCAGCATGATATTTATATAGTTTTAAAATCAAGATTTCTGCAGCGTGCAATTATTTCTAGGAAGCACTATTTCCATTCACTGTAATGGCCATCGGAAATAACTTTTCATAATTCCTTTTCATAATATTGGTACTGGCTAGAAGATGGCAATAGCACTTATTTTGGTATTATTTGAGTATACACTGTTTTGACATTATATATATATATATATATATATATATATACCCCATGCCTATATACCCCTCCTTCTCATAAGCTTGGTAGTGGCTAGCAGATCGCAATGGCAGTTATCTCCATTTTATTTAGCAATCTGTAGGATGGGTTTCTGGTTGCAGCAAATGGCAGCATGTAAACTGATAGGTGAGCTGGATCTGCTTTCTTATAATTCTTATAATTACAATGGTACAAAAAGCTACTTTAGATGAATTATTTGATGTGAGTATGCCAGCACTCACGGGACTTCAAAGCAGCATCAACAGAAAAAATAAAAGTTTTACAAAACATATTGTAGCATGGTTTTTTTTTTTCCCTGAAGAAAGTTCCTGTTTGGAAATGAGACATCGGATAAATAAAAAACCATGCTACAATACGTTTTGTAAAAATTTTTTTTTTTTCTGTTGATGCTGCTTTGAAGTCCCGTGAGTGCTGCTACCTTTGCTGGGACTATATATAGACTTATTGTTAGTGGCTATATATATGTGTGTGTGTGTATATAATGTTATTAATAAAATAACCCAGCACTTCCACATCTACCACTACACCTGCAGTGTGTGGTAGGCTGATCTATGGTATATTGATTTAAACTGTCACTTTAATATGACCAATTTAGAATAATCATGACATCAATATATTACACAGTCATTATATATATATATATATATATATATATAGCTAGCAGGAAACAGTGTCGGCACTCACACGATTTCACGATCGATTTCAAGCAATCGTTCGTTAAATCCTGTGAGTGCCGACACTGTTTTCTGCTATTTGATTACTTCGGCTCTGGCACCCAGGTATCGCTAGAAACTTATTGGTGTGCTCCCCACTCTATGCTCTGTCTATATATATATATATATATATAAAGGTATAGGATCCCTTATCAGGAAACCCGTTATCCAGAAAGCTCCGAATTACGGAGAGCCTGTCTTCCATAGACTCCATTTTAATCAAATAGTTCAGAATTTTAAAACTGATTTCCTTTTTCTCTGTAGAAATAAAACAGCACCTTGTACTTGATCCCAACTAAGATATAAATAATCCTTATTAGAGCCAAAACAATCCTATTGGGTTTAATTACTGTTTTATTGATTTTTTAGTAGACTTAAGGTATGAAGATCCAAAGTACAGAAAGACCCCTTATCCGGAATACCCTCGGTCCCGAGCATTCTGGATAACGGGTCCTATACCTGTATGTATATATATATATATATAAAATCTAGTGAGTATTGGTGCACACCGGGAATAGTTTAAAAAATAGCTTTTATTGTAGTAAATACATTACAGGACAGGCCTGTCTTGTAATGTATTTACTACATTAAAAGCTATTTTTTAAACGATTCCCGGTGTGCACCAATACTCACTAGATTTTTTATTTTTAATGCTTAATTGGTAGCACCTGGGTCTTTTGACCACGCTTAGGAGTGCTGAATCTACGTATGATATATATATATATATATATATATATATATATATATATATATATATATATATATGTGTGTGTGTGTGTATATATTCTTCAAAGCAGGAACCACTTCACACTGGACTTCTAAATCACAAATAGTATTTTATTAAACAATAACAAAGCTGACATTTCGGCTGTTATTCTTTAATGAAATATCATTTGTGAATTATAAGTCCCGTGTGAAGTGGTTCCTGCTTTGAAGAATGTTGATCCGGTGAACTTTAGGACTGCACCCAGGTGTGTATAAAGATTTATTATCGTGAGTGCAAGCTTAATGGCTATATATATATATATATATATATATATATATATTATATATATGTGTGTATGCATAATGTTATTAATAAAATAATCCAGCACTTCCACGTCTACCACTATACCTGCATTGTGTGGTAGGCTGATTTATATTGATTTAAACTGTCACTTTAATATGACTAATTTGGAATAATCATGACGCCAAATGTGACAGGTATGAACATGGACTTTATTTTTATGGACTTGTTATGGTTGATCTAGCACTGTGAATATGCATTACATGCACACCACAGTGGGGCAGCGTGGTATTAGTAAAAATGGGAGTGGTCTGATTTTTGTAGAATAGCTCAATTGTCTGGTTTACAGAGTGTTGCTCAGTGGTATTGTTTATGGAGTGTTGCTCAGTGGTTTGGTTTTAGGAGTGTAGATTAGATGTCTAGCTTATGGAGTGTTGCTCATTGGCCTGGTTTACAAAGTGTTGCTATGTGGTCTGGTTTATGGAGTGTAGCTGAACGATCTGAATCATGGAGTGCAGCTTAGGGGTCTTGTTCAGTGAATGTAGCTCAATGGTCTTGTTCAGTTACTGTAGCTCAGTGGTCTGGATTTTGAAATGTAGTTTAATGGTCTTGTTAATGGAGTGTAGGTCAGTGGTGTAGTTTTTGGAGTGTAGCTCAATTATCTGGTTTACAGAGCTTTGCTTAGTAGTATGGTTTGTGGAGTAGCTCAGTGGTCTGGTTCAGTGTGAGTATTGCTCAGTTCTATCGTTTTTGGAGTGTTGCTCAACTTTATTTGTTTTACAGAGTGTACTGCAGTTATAGGGTTTATAGGGTGTATCTCAATGATCTGGTAAATGGAGTATAGGTCAGTGGCATAGTTTATGGAGTATTTCTCAATGAGCTGGTTTGTGGAGTGTACCTGAGTGGTATGGTTTATGGAGTGTACCTTAATTTTCTGGTTTATTAGGTGTAGGACAGTGTTATATTTTATGGAGTGTATCTGAATGATCTGGTTTTTGGAGTGTAGCTGATTGGTCTGATTTGTGGAGTATATCTTCACAATCTGGTTTATAGAGTATTTCTCAGGTGTATGGTTTATGGAGTTTACCTTAATTTTCTGGTTTATTGAGTGTAGTTCAGTGTAATGAGTTGTGGAGTATATCTCAATGATCTAGTTTATAGAGTATTGCTTAGTGGTATGGTTTCTAGAGTGAAACAAAATGATTTTTTTAGTGTGAATGAAATGTATAACCCACTCCAGATACCTTGTGCTTCGGTTTAAACAATAATACTTAACTCTGGAGCGCCCTCCTCTGTGCAGACTTCCCAGATGAGGTCTTATGGGATAAAATTAAAAAAAATATATATAGTGTAATATAATATTGATAATCACCCCTCCAAACGTTTTTATATCCAAAACAAATCTTGTGAACACCACTACCAAATTTACTTCACTTTTTTGGGAAAACACATAAGTCCAATCCACTGCAAAGTGTCTATTTAAATAGGTGAATTTCCATATTTCACACTCTTCCGTGACTTCCTTTTATCCTCAACCAATTGTGCATATACTTACAGACCAGCACTGTGGTCTTGGAGCTTGTAACAAATTCCCTCTTGGTAGAACTATAACTCCCAGCTTCTCTTTCTCCACTTTCAGCTGCTGCTGAACAAATATACAGCGGACATGTGTAAAATCCTAAAACTTTATTCTAAAACATATTAAAAGTTAAACTCACAAATGCCATAAAAATTGCGCCCATTGGGAGTCCTTTTTTTAACAGCGTCAGATCCTTGCTTGCTTGTCACCCTATTTTTTAGGTCATTTTGGGCAAAAGAAGATGAAGGAAAAGATGAAGAGAAAGTGAAGAAGAAGAAGGACGTTTGGTAAAGAGAAGAGAGAAACGGGATACAAGTAAAATGCAATGTTATTATTTTATTATCTATGTCCTTGCTGGCTCTCTAAGGGGTTAGGTCCCTTTGCAAGGGATCTCATGTTCAACCAAAGAGGTCCTTCATGGAAGGTTAGGTAGAGGATGGGTATGTTGCACCTCTTTGGTTGAACATGTAACCCCCAACTGAGAAAGGGTACAGGAGTGCTTCTGGTCCTTAGCAATTTAATTGTCCTATTACATGTATATGCTAATGTATATAGATAGAATAAATACACAATATATATAGATATGGGCAGGGTTGGACTGGGCCGCTGGGCCGCAGGGACCCAGGTATCGCTAGAAACTTATTGGTGTGCTCCCACTCTATGCTCTGTCTATATGTATATATATATATATATATATATATATAAATGTATGTATATATATATATATATATATATATATATATATATACACAGGTATATATATATATATATATATATATATATATATATATATATATATATATGGTCTGATTTTTGTAGAATAGCTCAATCGTCTGGTTTACAGAGTGTTGCCCAGTGGTATTGTTTATGGAGTGTTGCTCAGTGGTATTGTTTATGGAGTGTTGCTCAGTGGTTTGGTTTTAGGAGTGGTGTATATTTGTTCAGCAGCAGCTGAAAGTGGAGAAAGAGAAGCTGGGAGTTATAGTTCTACCAAGAGGGAATTAGTTACAAGCTCCAAGACCATAGTGCTGGTCTGTAAGTATATGCACAATTGGTTGAGGATAAAAGGAAGTCATGGAAGAGTGTGAAATATGGAAATTCACCTATTTAAATAGACACTTTGCAGTGGATTGGACTTATGTGTTTTCCCAAAAAAGTGAAGTAAATTTGGTAGTGGTGTTCACAAGATTTGTTTTGGATATAAAAACGTTTGGAGGGGTGATTATCAATATTATATTACACTATATATATGGTTTATAGAGTATTTCTCAGGTGTATGGTTTATGGAGTTTACCTTAATTTTCTTGTTTATTGAGTGTAGTTCAGTGTAATGAGTTGTGGAGTATATCTCAATGATCTAGTTTATAGAGTATTGCTTAGTGGTATGGTTTCTAGAGTGAAACAAAATGATTTTTTAGTGTGAATGAAATGTATAACCCACTCCAGATACCTCG
Organism: Xenopus tropicalis; assembly: GCF_000004195.4. Taxonomy (NCBI): domain Eukaryota; kingdom Metazoa; phylum Chordata; class Amphibia; order Anura; family Pipidae; genus Xenopus; species Xenopus tropicalis. The sequence continues at coordinate 33,094,941 of NC_030680.2, read as the reverse complement.
TGCTTCGGTTTAAACAATAATACTTAACTCTGGAGCGCCCTCCTCTGTGCAGACTTCCCAGATGAGGTCTTATGGGATAAAAAAAAATAGTGTGATATAATATTGATAATCACCCCTCCAAACGTTTTTATATCCAAAACAAATCTTGTGAACACCACTACCAAATTTACTTCACTTTTTTGGGAAAGTACAATCCACTGCAAAGTGTTTAAAGTTCGTGTCTATTTAAATAGGTGAATTTCCATATTTCACACTCTTCCGTGACTTCCTTTTATCCTCAACCAATTGTGCATATACTTACAGACCAGCACTATGGTCTTGGAGCTTGTAACAAATTCCCTCTTGGTAGAACTATAACTCCCAGCTTCTCTTTCTCAGCTGCTGCTGCTGAACAAATATACAGCGGACATGTGTAAAATCCTAAAACTTTATTCAAAAACATATTAAAAGTTAAACTCACAAACGCCATAAAAATTGCGCCCATTGGGAGTCCTTTTTTAACAGCGTCGGATCCTTGCTTGCTTTTCAGTCTCCTTATGCGATTGCTCAGAGGAAGCCAGTCGGCGAAGCGGTGTAGAGAGACGCCAAAGGGGGAATGCGAACGGAGAGACTTGCAAACCAGGACCAAAGCGAATACTGCAGATCGCATAAGGAGACTGACAAGCAAGCAAGGATCCGATGCTGTTTATAAAAGGACTCCCGATGGGCGCAATTTTTGGCGTTTTTGAGTTTAACTTTAATTTGATATGTTTTTAGGATTTTACACATGTCCGTTGTATATTTGTTCAGCAGCAGCTGAAAGTGGAGAAAGAGAAGCTGGGAGTTATATAGTTCTACCAAGAGGTAGAATATTTGGTAGAGAAGAGAGCAAAATTAGTTTAAAACCAGCAAAGGAGAGAAAGAGAGTGAAACAAGTAAGTTGCAAATTTAAAAAGGCGATTGTCATGTTTATAGGGTGAAATCTTTGCATCTTTCTTGTAAATTTACGAAGATTTTGTACACTGATTTTATGACTGCTCTTTATAACAACTTTGTCATTTTGGGGCTAATTTTAATTTTATTGACTAAATTTGCAGTTGGGATAAACATTTTTCAACAAATAGGAGAAATAGTTTGTTGAACTACCTATGTGCAGCAGTGAGATAAGTAAGTTTGTATTTAAGCGGAGTTACATGGGCAAAGCAAAGCCTTTTTATTTCCTAGGTGAAACATTTGAAATTAGGAAATCCAACAAAAAGGCACATTTCTTGGTTTTAAAGTTAATATTTTCCTTCTATGTTGTCATGGGATGCTGCATGCACTATGATCTGGTGAAACTGGATTTTAACTGCCATAGGGCTAATGTATTGAGAAGTTGAGTGCACTGTGTAAACAATTCCTTCATATTTTTTAGGTCATTTTGGGCAAAAGAAGATGAAGGAAAAGATAAAGAGAAAGTGAAGAAGAAGGACGTTTGGTAAAGAGAAGAGAGAAACGGGATACAAGTAAAATGCAATGTTATTATTTTATTATCTATGTCCTTGCTGGCTCTCTAAGGGGTTAGGTCCCTTTGCAAGGGATCTCATGTTCAACCAAAGAGGTCCTTCATGGAAGGTTAGGTAGAGGATGGGTATGTTGCACCTCTTCGGTTGAACATGTAACCCCCAACTGAGAAAGGGTACAGGAGTGCTTCTGGTCTTTAGCAATTTAATTGTCCTATTACATGTATATGCTAATGTATATAGATAGAATAAATACACACTATATATAGGTATGGGCAGGGTTGGACTGGGGCGCAGGGACCCTCCCCTGACCCGGTAATCTCTGGGCAATCCCCTGAGCCACTGGTCTCCTCCCCTGATGCGCTTAAAGTAAGTTTCAATTAGGTGTCCCTAAGGCAGCGGCCCCTGTGAGCCCGACACCTCCCAGTCCAACCCTGGATATGGATATAGATACTAAGATAGATAGATGGATGGTTCAATTAGTGTAACTCAGTGGTCTGGATCAGTGAGTGATGCGCCGTGGTCTTCTTCATTGAGTGTAACTCAGTGATCTGGTTCAGTGAGTGTAGTTCAGTGGTCTTGTTCAGTGAGTGTAACTCAGTGGTCTTGTTCAGTGAGTGATGCTCCGTGGTCTTGTTCATTGACTGTAACTCAGTGATCGTGTTCAGTGAGTGTAGCTCAGTGTTCTGGTTTAGTGAGTGTAGCTCAGTGTTCTTGTTCAGTGAGTGTAGCTCAGTGTTCTGGTTCAGTGAGTGTAGCTCAGTGTTCTAGTTCAGTGAGTGTATCTCAGTGGTCAAGTTCAGTGAGTGTAGCTCATTGTTCTGGTTCAGTGAGTGTAGCTCAGTGTTCTGGTTTAGTGAGTGTAGCTCAGTGTTCTTGTTCAATGAGTGTAACTCAGTGGTCTTGTTCAGTGAGTGTAACTCAGTGATCTCTTTCAGTGAGTGTAACTTTGTGATCTGGTTCAGTGAGTGTAGCTCAGTGATCTTGTTCAGTGAGTGTAACTCAGTGGTCTTGTTCAGTGAGTGATGCTCTGTTGTCTTGTTCAATGAGTGTAACTTAGTGTTCTTGATCAATGAGTGTAGCTCATTGTTCTAGTTCAGTGAGTGTAGCTCAGTGTTCTGGTTCAGTGAGTGTAGCTCAGTGTTCTGGTTAAGTGAGTGTAGCTCAGTGTTCTTGTTCAGTGAGTGTAGCTCAGTGTTCGAGTTCAGTGAGTTTAACTCAGTGGTCAAGTTCAGTGAGTGTAGCTCATTGTTCTGGTTTAGTGAGTGTAGCTCAGTGTTCTTGTTCAATGAGTGTAGCTCAGTGGTCTTGTTCAGTGAGTGTAGCTCATTGTTCTGGTTCAATGAGTGTAACTCAGTGGTCTTGTTCATTGAGTGTAGCTCAGTGTTCGAGTTCAGTGAGTGTAACTCAGTGATCTCTTTCAGTGAGTGTAACTTTGTGATCTGGTTCAGTGAGTATAACTCAGTGGTCTTGATCAGTGAGTTTAACTCAGTGGTCTTGTTCAGTGTGTGATACTCCGTTGTCCTGTTCATTGAGTGTAACTCAGTGATCTGGTTCATTGAGTGTAACTCAGTGATCTGATTCAGTGAGTGTAGCTCAGTGTTCTTGTTCAGTGAGTGTAGCTCAGTGTTCTTGTTCAGTGAGTGTAGCTCAGTGTTCTTGTTCAGTGAGTGTAGCTCAGTGTTCTGGTTCAGTGAGTGTAGCTCAGTGTTCTGGTTCAGTGAGTTTAGCTCAGTGTTCGAGTTCAGTGAGTGTAACTCAATGTTCTTGTTCAGTGAGTGTAACTCAGTGGTCTTGTTCAGTGAGTGATGCTCTGTTGTCTTGTTCAATGAGTGTAACTTAGTGTTCTTTTTCAGTGAGTGTAACTCAGTGGTCTTGTTCAGTGAGTGTAGCTCATTGTTATAGTTCAGTGAGTGTAGCTCAGTGTTCTGGTTCAGTGAGTGTAGCTCAGTGTTCTGGTTCAGTGAGTGTAGCTCAGTGTTCTTGTTCAATGAGTGTAGCTCAGTGTTCTGGTTCAGTGAGTGTAGCTCATTGTTCTGGTTTAGTGAGTGTAGCTCAGTGTTCTTGTTCAATGAGTGTAACTCAGTGGTCTTGTTCAGTGAGTGTAACTCAGTGGTCAAGTTCAGTGAGTGTAGCTCAGTGTTCTTGTTCAATGAGTGTAGCTCAGTGGTCTTGTTCAGTGAGTGTAACTCAGTGAACTGGTTCAGTGAGTGTAGCTTAGTGGTCTTGTTCAGAGAGTGTAGCTCAGTGTTCTGGTTCATTGAGTGTCGCTCAGTGTTCGAGTTCAGTGAGTGTAACTCAGTGGTCAAGTTCAGTGAGTGTAGCTCATTGTTCTTGTTCAATGAGTGTAACTCAGTGGTCTTGTTCATTGAGTGTAGCTCAGTGGTCAAGTTCAGTGAGTGTAGCTCATTGTTCTGGTTCAGTGAGTGTAGCTCATTGTTCTGGTTTAGTGAGTGTAGCTCAGTGTTCTTGTTCAATGAGTGTAACTCAGTGGTCTTGTTCAGTGAGTGTAACTCAGTTGTCAAGTTCAGTGAGTGTAGCTCAGTGTTCTTGTTCAATGAGTGTAGCTCAGTGGTCTTGTTCAGTGAGTGTAACTCAGTGAACTGGTTCAGTGAGTGTAGCTTAGTGGTCTTGTTCAGAGAGTGTCGCTCAGTGTTCTGGTTCATTGAGTGTCGCTCAGTGTTCGAGTTCAGTGAGTGTAACTCAGTGGTCAAGTTCAGTGAGTGTAGCTCATTGTTCTGGTTCAATGAGTGTAACTCAGTGGTCTTGTTCATTGAGTGTAGCCCAGTGGTCAAGTTCAGTGAGTGTAGCTCATTGTTCTGGTTCAGTGAGTGTAGCTCATTGTTCTGGTTTAGTGAGTGTAGCTCAGTGTTCTTGTTCAATGAGTGTAGCTCAGTGGTCTTGTTCAGTGAGTGTAGCTCATTTTTCTGGTTCAATGAGTGTAACTCAGTGGTCTTGTTCATTGAGTGTAGCTCAGTGTTCGAGTTCAGTGAGTGTAACTCAGTAGTCAAGTTCAGTGAGTGTAGCTCATTGTTCTGGTTCAATGAGTGTAACTCAGTGGTCTTTTTCATTGAGTTTATCTCAGTGGTCTTGTTCAGTGAGTGTAACTCAGTGATCTCTTTCAGTGAGTGTAACTTTGTGATCTGGTTCAGTGAGTATAACTCAGTGGTCATGTTCAGTGAGTGTAACTCAGTGGTCTTGTTCAGTGTGTGATGCTCCGTTGTCCTGTTCATTGAGTGTAACTCGGTGATCTGGTTCATTGAGTGTAGCTCAGTGTTCTTGTTCAGTGAGTGTAGCTCAGTGTTCTTGTTCAGTGAGTGTAGCTCAGTGTTCTTGTTCAGTGAGTGTAGCTCAGTGTTCTTGTTCAGTGAGTGTAGCTCAGTGTTCGAGTTCAGTGAGTGTTACTCAATGTTCTTGTTCAGTGAGTGTAGCTCAGTGTTCTAGTTCAGTGAGTGTATCTCAGTGGTCAAGTTCAGTGAGTGTATCTCAGTGGTCAAGTTCAGTGAGTGTAGCTCAGTGTTCTTGTTCAATGAGTGTAACTCAGTGGTCTTGTTCAGTGAGTGTAACTCAGTGGTCAAGTTCAGTGAGTGTAGCTCATTGTTCTGGTTCAGTGAATATAGCTCAGTGTTCTAGTTCAGTGAGTGTATCTCAGTGGTCAAGTTCAGTGAGTGTAGCTCATTGTTCTGGTTCAGTGAGTGTAGCTCAGTGTTCTTATTCAATGAGTGTATCTCAGTGGTCTTGTTCAGTGAGTGTAACTCAGTGTTCTTGTTCAGTGAGTGTAACTCAGTGGTCTTGTTCAGTGAGTGTAGCTCATTGTTCTAGCTCAGTGAGCGTAGCTCAGTGTTCTGGTTCAGTGAGTCTAGCTCAGTGTTCTGGTTCAGTGAGTATAGCTCAGTGTTCGAGTTCAGTGAGTGTAACTCAGTGTTCTTGTTCAGTGAGTGTAGCTCAGTGTTCTAGTTCAGTGAGTGTATCTCAGTGGTCAAGTTCAGTGAGTGTAGCTTATTGTTCTGGTTCAGTGAGTGTAGCTCAGTGTTCTGGTTTAGTGAGTGTAGCTCAGTGTTCTTGTTCAATGAGTGTAAGTAACTCAGTGGTCTTGTTCATTGAGTGTAGCTCAGTGGTCTTGTTCAGTGAGTGTAGCTCAGTGGTCTTGTTCAGTGAGTGTAACTCAGTGATCTATTTCAGTGAGTGTAACTTTGTCATCTGGTTCAGTGAGTGTAACTCAGTGATCTTGTTCAGTGAGTGTAACTCAGTGGTCTTGTTCAGTGAGTTATGGTCTGTTGTCTTGTTCATTGAGTGTAACTCAGTGATCTGGTTCAGTGAGTGTAGCTCAGTGGTCAAGTTCAGTGAGTGTAGCTCATTGTTCTAGTTCAGTGAGTGTAGCTCAGTGTTCTTGTTCAATGAGTGTAGCTCAGTGGTCTTGTCCAGTGAGTGTAACTCAGTGAACTGGTTCAGTGAGTGTAGCTTAGTGGTCTTGTTCAGAGAGTGTAGCTCAGTGTTCTGGTTCATTGAGTGTCGCTCAGTGTTCGAGTTCAGTGAGTGTAACTCAGTGGTCAAGTTCAGTGAGTGTAGCTCATTGTTCTGGTTCAATGAGTGTAACTCAGTGGTCTTTTTCATTGAGTGTAGCCCAGTGGTCAAGTTCAGTGAGTGTAGCCCATTGTTCTGGTTCAGTGAGTGTAGCTCATTGTTCTGGTTTAGTGAGTGTAGCTCAGTGTTCTTGTTCAATGAGTGTAACTCAGTGGTCTTGTTCATTGAGTGTTGCTCAGTGTTCGAGTTCAGTGAGTGTAACTCAGTTGTCAAGTTCAGTGAGTGTAGCTCATTGTTCTGGTTCAGTGAGTGTAGCTCATTGTTCTGGTTTAGTGAGTGTAGCTCATTGTTCTGGTTCAATGAGTGTATCTCAGTGGTCTTGTTCATTGAGTGTAGCTCAGTGTTCGAGTTCAGTGAGTGTAACTCAGTAGTCAAGTTCAGTGAGTGTAGCTCATTGTTCTGGTTTAGTGAGTGTAGCTCAGTGTTCTTGTTCAATAAGTGTACCTCAGTGGTCTTGTTCAGTGAGTGTAACTCAGTGATCTCTTTCAGTGAGTGTAACTTTGTGATCTGGTTCAGTGAGTGTAGCTCGGTGGTCTTGTTCAGTGAGTTTAACTCAGAGGTCTTGTTCAGTGTGTGATGCTCCGTTGTCCTGTTCATTGAGTGTAACTCAGTGGTCTTGTTCATTGAGTGTAGCTCAGTGTTCGAGTTCAGTGAGTGTAGCTCAGTGTTCTGGTTCAGTGAGTGTAGCTCAGTGTTCGAGTTCAGTGAGTGTAACTCAGTGTTCTAGTTCAGTGAGTGTATCTCAGTGGTCAAGTTCAGTGAGTGTAGCTCATTGTTCTGGTTCAGTGAGTGTAGCTCAGTGTTCTGGTTTAGTGTGTGTAGCTCAGTGTTCTTGTTCAATGAGTGTAACTCAGTGGTCTTGTTCATTGAGTGTAGCTCAGTGGTCTTGTTCAGTGAGTGTAACTCAGTGATCTCTTTCAGTGAGTGTAACTTTGTGATCTGTTTCAGTGAGTGTAACTCAGTGGTCTTGTTCAGTGAGTGATGCTCTGTTGTCTTGTTCATTGAGTATAACTCAGTGATCTGGTTCAGTGAGTGTAGTTTGGTGGTCTGCTTCAGTGAGTGTAGCTCAGTGTTCTTGTTCAGTGAGTGTCGCTCAGTGTTCTTGTTCATTGAGTGTAGCTCATTGTTCTGGTTCAGTGAGTGTAGCTCATTGTTCTGGTTCAATGAGTGTAACTCAGTGGTCTTGTTCATTGAGTGTAGCTCAGTGGTCAAGTTCAGTGAGTGTAGCTCATTGTTCTGGTTCAGTGAGTGTAGCTCATTGTTCTGGTTTAGTGAGTTTAGCTCAGTGTTCTTGTTCAGTGAGTGTAGCTCAGTTTTCTTGTTCAGTGAGTGTAACTCAGTGGTCAAGTTCAGTGAGTGTAGCTCATATTTCTGGTTCAGTGAGTGTAGCTCAGTGTTCTTGTTCAATGAGTGTAGCTCAGTGGTCTTGTTCAGTGAGTGTAACTCAGTGAACTGGTTCAGTGAGTGTAACTCAGTAGTCAAGTTCAGTGTGTGTAGCTGATTGTTCTGGTTCAATGAGTGTATCTCAGTGGTCTTGTTCATTGAGTGTAGCTCAGTGTTCGAGTTCAGTGAGTGTAACTCAGTAGTCAAGTTCAGTGAGTCTAGCTCATTGTTCTGGTTCAATGAGTGTAACTCAGTGGTCTTTTTCATTGAGTTTATCTCAGTGGTCTTGTTCAGTGAGTGTAACTTTGTGATCTGGTTCAGTGAGTATAACTCAGTGGTCTTGTTCAGTGTGTGTAACTCAGTGATCTGGTTCATTGAGTGTAGCTCAGTGTTCTTGTTCAGTGTGTGTAACTTAGTGGTTTTGTTCAGTGAGTGTAGCTCAGTGTTCTAGTTCAGTGAGTATATCTCAGTGGTCAAGTTCAGTGAGTGTAGCTCATTGGTCTTGTTCAGTGAGTGTAGCTCAGTGTTCTTGTTCAGTGATTGTAACTCAGTGGTCTTGTTCAGTGAGTGTAACTCAGTGGTCAAGTTCAGTGTGTGTAACTCATTGTTCTGGTTCAGTGAGTATAGCTCAGTGTTCTAGTTCAGTAAATGTATCTCAGTGGTCAAGTTCAGTGAGTTTAGCTCATTGTTCTTGTTCAGTGAGTGTAGCTCAGTGTTCTGGTTCAGTGAGTGTAGCTCATTGTTCTGGTTCAATGAGTGTAACTCAGTGGTCTTGTTCATTGAGTGTAACTCAGTGTTCTTGTTCAGTGAGTGTAACTCAGTGGTCTTGGTCAGTGAGTGTAGCTCATTGTTCTAGTTCAGTGAGTGTAGCTCAGTGTTCTGGTTCAGTGAGTGTATCTCAGTGTTCTTGTTCAGCTAGTGTAGCTCAGTGTTCTGGTTCAGTGAGTGTAGCTCAGTGTTCTGGTTCAGTGAGTATAGCTCAGTGTTCGAGTTCAGTGAGTGTAACTCAGTGTTTTTGTTCAGTGACTGTAGCTTAGTGTTCTAGTTGAGTGAGTGTATCTCAGTGGTCAAGTTCAGTGAGTGTAGCTTATTGTTCTGGTTCAGTGAGTGTAGCTCAGTGTTCTGGTTTAGTGAGTGTAGCTCAGTGTTCTTGTTCAATCAGTGTAAGTAACTCAGTGGTCTTGTTCATTGAGTGTAACTCAGTGATCTGGTTCAGTGAGTGTAGCTTAGTGGTCTTGTTCAGTGAGTGTAGCTCAGTGTTCTGGTTCAGTGAGTGTAGCTCAGTGTTCGAGTTCAGTGAGTGTAACTCAGTGGTCAAGTTCAGTGAGTGTAGCTCATTTTTCTGGTTCAATGCGTGTATCTCAGTGGTCTTGTTCAGTGAGTGTCACTCAGTTATCTCTTTCAGTGAGTGTAACTTTGTGATCTGGTTCAGTGAGTGTAACTCGTGGTCTTTTTCAGTGTGTGAATCTCCGTTGACTTGTTCATTGAGTGTAACTCAGTGATCTGGTTCATTGAGTGTAGCTCAGTGTTCTTGTTCAGTGAGTGTAACTCAGTGGTCTTGTTCAGTGAGTGTAGCTCAGTGTTCTGGTTCAGTGAGTGTAGCTTAGTGTTCGAGTTCAGTGAGTGTAGCTCATTGTTCTGGTTCAGTGAGTGTAGCTCATTGTTCTGGTTTAGTGAGTGTAGCTCAGTGTTCTTGTTCAATGAGTGTAGCTCAGTGGTCTTGTTCAGTGAGTGTAGCTCATTGTTCTTGTTCAATGAGTGTAACTCAGTGGTCTTGTTCATTGAGTGTAGCTCAGTGTTCGAGTTCAGTGAGTGTAACTCAGTGGTCAAGTTCAGTGAGTGTAGCTCAGTGTTCTGGTTCAATGAGTAACTCAGTGATCTCTTTCAGTGAGTGTAACTTTGTGATCTGGTTCAGTGAGTATATCTCAGTGGTCTTGTTCAGTGAGTTTAACTCTGTGGTCTTGTTCAGTGTGTGATGCTCCGTTGTCCTGTTCATTGAGTGTATCACAGTGATCTGGTTCATTGTGTGTAACTCAGTGATCTGATTCATTGAGTGTAGCTCAGTGTTCTTGTTCAGTGAGTGTAACTCAGTGGTCTTGTTCAGTGAGTGTAGCACAGTGTTCTAGTTCAGTGAGTTTAACTCAGTGTTCTGGTTCAGTGAGTGTAGCTCAGTGTTCTGGTTCAGTGAGTGTAGCTCAGTGTTCTGGTTCAGTGAGTGTAACTCAGTGTTCTGGTTCAATGACTGAAGCTCAGTGTTCGAGTTCAGTGAGTGTAACTCAGTGGTCAAGTTCAGTGAGTGTAGCTCATTGTTCTGGTTCAATGAGTGTAATCTCAGTGGTCTTGTTCATTGAGTGTAACTCAGTGTTCTTGTTCACTGAGTGTAACTCAGTGGTCTTGTTCAGTGAGTATAGCTCATTGTTCTAGTTAAGTGAGTGTAGCTCAGTGTTCTTGTTCAGTGAGTGTAGCTCAGTGTTCTTGTTCAGTGAGTGTAGCTCAGTGTTCTGGTTCAGTGAATGTAGCTCAGTGTTCGGGTTCAGTGAGTGTAACTCAGTGTTCTTGTTCAGTGAGTGTAACTCAGTGTTCTAGTTCAGTGAGTGTATCTCAGTGGTCAAGTTCAGTGAGTGTAGCTCATTGTTCTGGTTCAGTGAGTGTAGCTCAGTGTTCTTGTTCAATGAGTGTAACTCAGTGGTCTTGTTCATTGAGTGTAGCTCAGTGGTCTTGTTCAGTGAGTATAACTCAGTGATCTCTTTCAGTGAGTGTAACTTTGTGATCTTGTTCAGTGAGTATAACTCAGTTGACTTGTTCATCGAGTATAACTCAGTGATCTGGTTCAGTGAGTGTAGCTTAGTGGTCTTGTTCAGTGAGTGTAGCTCAGTGTTCTGGTTCAGTGAGTGTAGCTCATTGTTCTGGTTCAATGAGTGTAACTCAGTGGTCTTGTTCATTGAGTGTAGCTCAGTGGTCAAGTTCAGTGAGTGTAGCTCATTGTTCTGGTTCAGTGAGTGTAGCTCATTGTTCTGGTTTAGTGAGTGTAGCTCAGTGTTCTTGTTCAATGAGTGTAACTCAGTGGTCTTGTTCAGTGAGTGTAACTCAGTGGTCAAGTTCAGTGAGTGTAGCTCATTGTACTGGTTCAGTGAGTGTTGCTCAGTTTTCTTGTTCAATGAGTGTAGCTCAGTGGTCTTGTTCAGTGAGTGTAACTCAGTGAACTGGTTCAGTGAGTGTAACTCAGTAGTCAAGTTCAGTGAGTGTAGCTGATTGTTCTGGTTCAATGAGTGTATCTCAGTGGTCTTGTTTATTGAGTGTAGCTCAGTGTTCGAGTTCAGTGAGTGTAACTCAGTAGTCAAGTTCAGTGAGTGTAGCTCATTGTTCTGGTTCAATGAGTGTAACTCAGTGGTCTTTTTCATTGAGTTTATCTCAGTGGTCTTGTTCAGTGAGTGTAACTTTGTGATCTGGTTCAGTGAGTATAACTCAGTGGTCTTGTTCAGTGTGTGATGCTCCGTTGTCCTTTTCATTGAGTGTAACTCAGTGATCTGGTTCATTGAGTGTAGCTCAGTGTTCTTGTTCAGTGTGTGTAACTCAGTGGTTTTGTTCAGTGAGTGTAGCTCAGTGTTCTAGTTCAGTGAGTGTAGCTCAGTGTTCTGGTTCAGTGAGTGTAGCTCAGTTTTCTAGTTCAGTGAGTATATCTCAGTGGTCAAGTTCAGTGAGTGTAGCTCATTGTTCTGGTTCAGTGAGTGTTGCTCAGTGTTCTTGTTCAATGATTGTAACTCAGTGGTCTTGTTCAGTGAGTGTAACTCAGTGGTCAAGTTCAGTGAGTGTAGCTCATTGTTCTGGTTCAGTGAGTATAGCTCAGTGTTCTAGTTCAGTGAGTGTATCTCAGTGGTCAAGTTCAGTGAGTGTAGCTCATTGTTCTTGTTCAGTGAGTGTAGCTCAGTGTTCTGGTTCAGTGAGTGTAGCTCATTGTTCTGGTTCAATGAGTGTAACTCAGTGGTCTTGTTCATTGAGTGTAACTCAGTGTTCTTGTTCAGTGAGTGTAACTCAGTGGTCTTGGTCAGTGAGTGTAGCTCATTGTTCTAGTTCAGTGAGTGTAGCTCAGTGTTCTGGTTCAGTGAGTGTAACTTAGTGTTCTTGTTCAGTTAGTGTAGCTCAGTGTTCTGGTTCAGTGAGTGTAGCTCAGTGTTCTGGTTCAGTGAGTATAACTCAGTGTTCGAGTTCAGTGAGTGTAACTCAGTGTTTTTGTTCAGTGAGTGTAGCTCAGTGTTCTAGTTCAGTGAGTGTATCTCAGTGGTCAAGTTCAGTGAGTGTAGCTTATTGTTCTGGTTCAGTGAGTGTAGCTCAGTGTTCTGGTTTAGTGAGTGTAGCTCAGTGTTCTTGTTCAATGAGTGTAAGTAACTCAGTGGTCTTGTTCATTGAGTGTAACTCAGTGATCTGGTTCAGTGAGTGTAGCTTAGTGGTCTTGTTCAGTGAGTGTAGCTCAGTGTTCTGGTTCAGTGAGTGTAGCTCAGTGTTCGAGTTCAGTGAGTGTAACTAAGTGGTCAAGTTCAGTGAGTGTAGCTCATTGTTCTGGTTCAATGAGTGTAACTCAGTGGTCTTGTTCATTGAGTGTAGCTCAGTGGTCAAGTTCAGTGAGTGTAGCTCATTGTTCTGGTTTAGTGAGTGTAGCTCAGTGTTCTTGTTCAATGAGTGTAGCTCAGTGGTCTTGTTCAGTGAGTGTAGCAAATTTTTCTGGTTCAAAGAGTGTAACTCAGTGGTTTTGTTCATTGAGTGTAGCTCAGTGTTCGAGTTCAGTGAGTGTAACTCAGTGGTCAAGTTCAGTGAGTGTAGCTCATTGTTCTGGTTCAATGCGTGTAACTCAGTGGTCTTGTTCAGTGAGTGTCACTCAGTGATCTCTTTCAGTGAGTGTAACTTTGTGATCTGGTTCGGTGAGTGTAACTCGTGGTCTTGTTCAGTGAGTGTAACTTTGTGATCTGGTTCGGTGAGTGTAACTCGTGGTCTTGTTCAGTGAGTGTAACTCAGTGTTCTTGTTCAGTGAGTGTAGCTCAGTGTTCTGGTTCAGTGAGTGTAGCTCAGTGTTCTGGTTCAGTGAGTGTAGCTCAGTGTTCTTGTTCAGTGAGTGTAGCTCAGTGTTCTGGTTCAGTGAGTGTAGCTCAGTGTTCTGGTTCAGTGAGTGTAGCTCAGTGTTCGAGTTCAGTGAGTGTAACTCAGTGTTCTTGTTCAGTGAGTGTAGCTTAGTGTTCTAGTTCAGTGAGTGTATCTCAGTGGTCAAGTTCAGTGAGTGTAGCTTATTGTTCTGGTTCAGTGAGTGTAGCTCAGTGTTCTTGTTTAGTGAGTGTAGCTCAGTGTTCTTGTTGAATGAGTGTAAGTAACTCAGTGGTCTTGTTCATTGAGTGTAGCTCAGTGGTCTTGTTCAGTGAGTGTAACTCAGTGATCTATTTCAGTGAGTGTAACTTTGTGATCTGGTTCAGTGAGTGTAACTCAGTGATCTTGTTCAGTGAGTGTAACTCAGTGGTCTTGTTGAGTGAGTGATGCTCCGTGGTCTTGTTCATTGAGTTTAACTCAGTGATCTGGTTCAGTGAGTGTATCTCAGTGTTCTAGTTCAGTGAGTGTATCTCAGTGGTCAAGTTCAGTGAGTATAGCCCATTGTTCTTGTTCAATGAGTGTAGCTCAGTATTCTGATTTAGTGAGTGTAGCTCAGTGTTCTTGTTCAATGAGTGTAACTCAGTGGTCTTGTTCATTGAGTGTAGCTCAGTGGTCTTTTTCAGTGAGTGTAGCTCAGTGTTCTGGTTCAGTGAGTTTAGCTCAGTGTTCTGGTTCAGTGAGTGTAGCTCAGTGTTCTGGTTCAGTGAGTGTAGCTCAGTGTTCTGGTTCAGTGAGTGTAGCTCAGTGTTCTGGTTCAGTGAGTGTAGCTCAGTGTTCTGGTTCAGTGAGTGTAGCTCAGTGTTCTTGTTCAGTGAGTTTAGCTCAGTGTTCTGGTTCAGTGAGTGTAGCTCAGTGTTCTTGTTCAGTGAGTGTAGCTCAGTGTTCTAGTACAGTGAGTATCTCAGTGGTCAAGTTCAGTGAGTGTAGCTCATTGTTCTTGTTCAGTGAGTGTAGCTCAGTGTTCTGGTTTAGTGAGTGTAGCTCAGTGTTCTTGTTCAATGAGTGTAAGTAACTCAGTGGTCTTGTTCATTGAGTGTAACTCAGTGATCTGGTTCAGTGAGTGTAGCTTAGTGGTCTTGTTCAGTGAGTGTAGCTCAGTGTTCTGGTTCAGTGAGTGTAGCTCAGTGTTCGAGTTCAGTGAGTGTAACTCAGTGGTCAAGTTCAGTGAGTGTAGCTCATTGTTCTGGTTCAATGAGTGTAACTCAGTGGTCTTGTTCATTGAGTGTAGCTCAGTGGTCAAGTTCAGTGAGTGTAGCTCATTGTTCTGGTTTAATGAGTGTAGCTCAGTGTTCTTGTTCAATGAGTGTAGCTCAGTGGTCTTGTTCAGTGAGTGTAGCAAATTTTTCTGGTTCAAAGAGTGTAACTCAGTGGTTTTGTTCATTGAGTGTAGCTCAGTGTTCGAGTTCAGTGAGTGTAACTCAGTGGTCAAGTTCAGTGAGTGTAGCTCATTGTTCTGGTTCAATGCGTGTAACTCAGTGGTCTTGTTCATTGAGTGTATCTCAGTGGTCTTGTTCAGTGAGTGTCACTCAGTGATCTCTTTCAGTGAGTGTAACTTTGTGATCTGGTTCGGTGAGTGTAACTCGTGGTCTTGTTCAGTGAGTGTAACTCAGTGGTTTTGTTCAGTGAGTGTAGCTCAGTGTTCTGGTTCAGTGAGTGTAGCTCCGTGTTCTGGTTCAGTGAGTGTAGCTCAGTGTTCTTGTTCAGTGAGTGTAGCTCAGTGTTCTGGTTCAGTGAGTGTAGCTCCGTGTTCTGGTTCAGTGAGTGTAGCTCAGTGTTCGAGTTCAGTGAGTGTAACTCAGTGTTCTTGTTCAGTGAGTTTAGCTTAGTGTTCTAGTTCAGTGAGTGTATCTCAGTGGTCAAGTTCAGTGAGTGTAGCTTATTGTTCTGGTTCAGTGAGTGGTGCTCAGTGTTCTTGTTTAATGAGTGTAGCTCAGTGTTCTTGTTCAATGAGTGTAAGTAACTCAGTGGTCTTGTTCATTAAGTGTAGCTCAGTGGTCTTGTTCAGTGAGTGTAACTCAGTGATCTATTTCAGTGAGTGTAACTTTGTGATCTGGTTCAGTGAGTGTAACTCAGTGATCTTGTTCAGTGAGTGTAACTCAGTGGTCTTGTTGAGTGAGTGATGCTCCGTGGTCTTGTTCATTGAGTTTAACTCAGTGATCTGGTTCAGTGAGTGTATCTCAGTGTTCTAGTTCAGTGAGTGTATCTCAGTGGTCAAGTTCAGTGAGTATAGCCCATTGTTCTTGTTCAATGAGTGTAGCTCAGTATTCTGATTTAGTGAGTGTAGCTCAGTGTTCTTGTTCAATGAGTGTAACTCAGTGGTCTTGTTCATTGAGTGTAGCTCAGTGGTCTTTTTCAGTGAGTGTAACTCAGTGATCTGGTTCAGTGAGTGTAACACAGTTGCCTTGTTCAGTGAGTGTAGCTCAGTGGTCTGGTTCAGTGAGTGTAGCTCAGTGTTCTGGTTTAGTGAGTGTAGCTCAGTGTTCTGGTTCATTGAGTGTAGCTCAGTGTTCTTGTTCAGTGAGTTTAGCTCAGTGGTCTAGTTCAGTGAGTGTAACTCAGTGATCTCTTTCAGTGAGTTTAACTTTGTGATCTGGTTCAGTGAGTGTAGCTCAGTGGTCTTGTTCAGTGAGTGTAGCTCAGTTTTCTTGTTCAGTGAGTGTAGCTCAGTGTTCTGGTTCAGTGAGTGTAGCTCAGTGTTCTGGTTCAGTGAGTGTAGCTCAGTGTTCTTGTTCAGTGAGTGTAGCTCAGTTTTCTTGTTCAGTGAGTTTAACTCAGTGGTCTTGTTCAGTGACTGGATCTCAGTGGTCAAGTTCAGTGAGTGTAGCCCATTGTTCTGGTTCAATGAGTGTAGCTCATGTGACATAACAAACTGCTCATTGTTCTGGTTTAGTGAGTGTAGCTCAGTATTCTTGTTCATTGAGTGTTACTCAGTGATCTGGTTCAGTGAGTGTAGCTCAGTGGCCATGGTCAGTGAGTGTAACTCAGTGTTCTTGTTCAGTGAGTGTAGCTCAGTGTTCTGGTTCATTGAGTGTAGCTCAGTGTTCTTGTTCAGTGAGTGTAGCTCAGTGGTCTTGTTCAGTGAGTGTAACTCAGTGATCTCTTTCAGTGAGTTTAACTTTGTGATCTGGTTCAGTGAGTGTAGCTTAGTTTTCTTGTTCAATGAGTGTAACTGAGTGTTCTTGTTCAGTGAGTGTAGCTCAGTGTTCAAATTCAGTGAGTGTAGCTCAGTGGTCCTTTTCAGTGAGTGTATCTCAGTGTTCTAGTTCAGTGAGTATATCTCAGTTGTCAAGTTCAGTGAGTGTAGCTCATTGTTCTTGTTCAGTGACTGATGCCCAGTGGTATTGTTCATTGAGTGTAACTCAGTGATTTGGTTCAGTGAGTGTAGCTTAGTTTTCTTGTTCAATGAGTGTAACTCAGTGTTCTTGTTCAGTGAGTGTAGCTCAGTGTTCAAATTCAGTGAGTGTAGCTCAGTGGTCCTTTTCAGTGAGTGTATCTCAGTGTTCTAGTTCAGTGAGTATATCTCAGTTGTCAAGTTCAGTGAGTGTAGCTCATTGTTCTTGTTCAGTGACTGATGCCCAGTGGTATTTTTCATTGAGTGTAACTCGGTGATCTGGGTCAGTGAGTGTAGCTTAGTTTTCTTGTTCAATGAGCGTAACTCAGTGGTCTTGTTCAGTGAGTGTAACTCATTGATCTCTTTCAGTGAGTGTCACTTTCTAATCTTGTTCAATGAGTGTAACTCAATAGTCTTGTTCAGTGAGTGTAACTCAGTGGTCTTTTTCAGTGAGTGATGGCCCAGTGGTCTTGTTCATTGAGTGTAACTCAGTGATCTTGTTCAGTGAGTGTAGCTCAGTGTTCGAGTTCAGTGAGTGTAACTCAGTAGTCTTGTTCAATGAGTGTAACTCAGTGGTCTTGTACATTGAGTGTAACTCAGTGGTCCTTTTCAGTGAGTGTAATTCAGTGATCTCTTTCGGTGAGTGTAACTTAGTGATCTGGTTCAGTGAGAGTAGCTCACTGGTCTTGTTGATTGAGTGTTACTCAGTGATCTGGTTCAGTGAGTGTAGCTCAGTGGCCATGGTCAGTGAGTGTAACTCAGTGTTCTTGTTCAGTGAGTGTAGCTCAGTGGTCTTGTTCAGTGAGTGTAACTCTGATCTCTTTCAGTGAGTGTAACTTTGTGATCTGGTTCAGTGAGTGTAACTCAGTGGTCTTGTTCAGTGAGTGTAGCTCAGTGTTCTTGTTCAGTGAGTGTAGCTCAGTGTTCTGGTTCAGTGAGTGTAGCTCAGTGTTCTTGTTCAGTGAGTGTAGCTCAGTGTTCTTGTTCAGTGAGTGTAGCTCAGTTTTCTTGTTCAGTGAGTGTAGCTCAGTGTTCTGGTTCAGTGAGTGTAGCTTAGTGTTCGAGTTCAGTGAGTGTAACTCAGTGGTCTTGTTCAGTGAGTGGATCTCAGTGTTCTAGTTCAGTGAGTGTATCTCAGTGGTCAAGTTCAGTAAGTGTAGCCCATTGTTCTGGTTCAATGAGTGTAGCTCAGTGTTCTGGTTTAGTGAGTGTAGCTTAGTTTTCTTGTTCAATGAGTGTGACTCAGTGGTCTAGTTCATTGAGTGTAGCTCAGTGGTCTTGTTCAGTGAGTGTAACTCAGTGATCTGGTTCAGTGAGTGTAGCTCAGTTGTCTAGTTCAGTGAGTGTAACTCAGTGGTCTTGTTCAGTGGATGTATCTCAGTGTTCTGGTTCAGTGAGTGTAGCTCATTGTTCTAGTTCAGTGAGTGTTGCTCAGTGTTCTTGTTCAGTGAGTGTAGCTCAGTGCTCTGGTTCAGTGAGTGTAGCTCAGTGGTCAAGTTCAGTGAGTGTAGCTCAGTGTTCTGGTTCAGTGAGTGTAGCTCAGTGTTCAAATTCAGTGAGTGTAACTCAGTGGTCCTTGTCAGTGAGTATATCTCAGTGGTTATGGTCAGTAAGTTTTGCTCAGTGTTCTGGTTCAGTTAGTGTAACTCATCGATTTCTTTCAGTGAGTTTAACTTATTGATCTCTTTCAGTGAGTGTAGCTCAGTGGTCTTGTTCAGTGAGTGTAACTCAGTGGTCTTGTTCCGTGAGTTTAACTCAATGGTCTTTTTCAGTGAGTGATGCTCTGTAAGTGTGCAAGTGTAAGTTTAATCCAGCAAGTGTAAGCGTGCAAGTGTGTTAGTGTAAGTGTGCAAGTGTAAGTATAAGCGTGCAAGTGGATAAGTGTATAAGCGTATAAGTGTGTAAGTGTATAAGCGTAAGTGTGCAAGTGTATGTGCGCTAGTTGAAGTGTGTAAGCATGTAAGTTTTTAAGCGTGCAGGTGTAAGTGTGCAAGTGTGTCAGTTTGTAAGCATGCAGGTGTAAATGTGCAGGTGTAAGTGTGCAAGTGTATCAGTTTGTAAGTGTGCAAGTTCAAGTTTGCAACTGTAAGCGTGCAAGTGTAAGTGTGTAAGCGTGCAAGTGTAAGTGTACAAGTGTGCAACTGTAAGCGTGTAAATGTACAAGTGTGCAACTGTAAGCGTGGTAGTGCAAGTGTAAGCGTGTAAGTTTGCAAGTGTAAGTTTGTAAGTGTAGGCATGCAACTTTAAGCGTGTAAGTGTGCAAGTGTAAGTTTGTAAGTGTAGGCATGCAAGTGTAGGTGCAAGTGTGTAAGTGTGCAAAGTATAAGTGTGCAAGTGTACAAGTTTAAGTGTGTAAGTGCAAGTGTAAGAGTGTAAGTGTTAGCGTGCAAGTGTGCAAGTGTAAGTTTAAGCGTGCAAGTGTAAATGTGTAAGCGTGCAAGTGTTAAAGTGTACGTTTGCAAGTGTAAGTGTGCAAGTGTATAACTGTAAGTGTGTAAGTTTACAAGTGTAAGTGTATAAGTGTACAAGTGTGTAAGTGTTCAAGTGTAATTGTGCAAGTTTAAGTGTACAAGTGTTCAAGTTTGCAAGTGTAAGCGTGCAAATTTAAGTGTTCAAGTGTAAGTGTGCAAGTGTATAAGTGTAAGCGTGCAAGTGTGTAAGTGTCAGTGTGCAGGTGTAAGTGTGCAAATGTAAGCGTGTAAGTGTAAAAGTGTAAGTGTGTAAGTATGCAAGTGTAACTGTACAAGTGCGCAAGTGTAAGTGAGTAAGTGTTCAAGTGTAATTGTGCAAGTTTAAGTGTACAAGTGTTCAAGTTTGCAAGTGTAAGCGTGCAAATTTAAGTGTTCAAGTGTAAGTGTGCAAGTGTATAAGTGTAAGCGTGCAAGTGTTTAAGTGTCAGTGTGCAGGTGTAAGTGTGCAAATGTAAGCGTGTAAGTGTAAAAGTGTAAGTGTGTAAGTATGCAAGTGTAACTGTACAAGTGCGCAAGTGTAAGTGTGCATGTGTAAGTGTGCAAGTTTAAGTTTGTAATTGTAGGCGTGCAAGTGTAGGTGTAAGTTTGTGTGTGTAAGTGCAAGTGTGTAAGTGTGCAAATGTATGTGTGCAAGTATACAGGTTTAAGTGTTTAAGTGTTAGCGTGCAAGAGTGCAAATGTAAGTGTGTAAGTTTAAGTGTGCAAGTGTAAATGTGTAAGCGTGCAAGTGTAAATGTTTAAGTTTGCAAGTGTAAGTGTGCAAGTGTTTAACTGTAAATGCGCAAGTGTAAGTGTGCAAGTGTTTAACTGTAAATGCGTAAGTGTGTAAGTGCAAGTCTGTAAGTGTAAATGTGTAAGTGTGCAGGTGTAAGTGTGCAAATGTAAGTGTGTAAGTATGCAAGTTTAAGTGTGCAAATGTAAGCGTGTAAGTGTAAAAGTGTAAGTGTGTAAGTATGAAAGTGTAGCTGTACAAGTGCGCAAGTGTAAGCGTGCGAGTGTGCATGTGTAAGTGTGCATGTGTACGTTTGTAAGTGTAGGCATGCAAGTGTAAGTGTGTAGGTGTAAGTTTGTAAGTGTGTAAGTGTAAGTGTGCAAATGTATGTGTGCAAGTGTACAGGTTTAAGTGTGCAAGTGTAAGAGTGTAAGTGTTAGCGTGCAAGTGTGCAAATGTAAGTGTGTAAGTTTAAGCGTGCAAGTGTAAATGTGTAAGCGTGCAAGTGTTAAAGTGTAAGTTTACAAGTGTAAGTGTACAAGTGTGCAAATGTAATTGAGTAATTGTGCAAGTTTAAGTGTGTATGTGTAAGCGTGTAAGTGTACAAGTGTGCAAGTTTGCAAGTGTAAGCGTGCAAATGTAAGCATGCAAGTGTAAGCGTGTAAGTGTTCAAGTGTAAGTGTGCAAGTGTATAAGTGTAAGCGTGCAAGTGTAAGTGTGCAAGTGTAGGTGTGCAAGTGTGTAAGCGTAAGTGTGCAAGTGCAAGTGTGTAAGTGTCAGTGTGCAGGTGTAAGTGTGCAAATGTAAGCGTGTAAGTGTAAAAGTGTAAGTGTGCAAATTAAGCGTAAAAGTGTAAGTGTGTAAGTATGCAAGTGTAACTGTACAAGTGCGCAAGTGTAAGTGTGCATGTGTAAGTGTGCAAGTTTAAGTTTGTAAGTGTAGGCGTGCAAGTGTAAGTGTAAGTTTGTAAGTGTGTAAGTGTGCAAATGTATGTGTGCAAGTGTACAGGTTTAAGTGTGTAAGTGTTAGCGTGCAAGAGTGCAAGTGTACATGTGTAAATGTGTAAGTTTGCAAGTGTAAGTGTGTAAGTGTTTAACTGTAAATGCACAAGTGTAAGTGTGCAAGTGTTTAACTGTAAATGCGTAAGTGTGTAAGTGCAAGTCTGTAAGTGTAAGTGTGCAGGTGTAAGTGTGCAAATGTAAGCGTGTACGTATGCAAGTGTAAGCGTGCAAATGTAAGCGTGTAAGTGTAAAAGTGTAAGTGTGTAAGTATGCAAGTGTAACTGTACAAGTGCGCAAGTGTAAGTGTGCAAATGTGTAAGTGTGCAAGTGTAAGTTTGTAAGTGTAGGCGTGCAAGTGTAAGTGTGTAGGTGTAAGTTTGTACGTGCAAGTGTGCAAATGTATGTGTGCAAGTGTACAGGTTTAAGTGTGTAAGAGTGTAAGTGTTAGCATGCAAGTGTGCAAATCTAAGTGTGTAAGTGTAAGCGTGCAAGTGTAAATGTGTAAGTTTACAGTGTAGGTGTGTAAGTGTACAAGTGTGCAAATGTAAGTAAGTGTGCAAGTTTAATTGTGCAAGTTTAAGTGTGTATGTGTAAGCGTGCAAGTGTAAGTGTATAAGTGTGCAAGTGTAAGCATGCAAGTGTAAGTGTTCAAGTGTAAGTGTGTAAGTTTATAAGTGTAAGTGTGTAAGTGTACAAGTGCGCAAATGTAAGTGTGCAAGTGTAGATGTGCAAGTGTGTAAGCAAAAGTGTGCAAGTGCAAGTGTGTAAGTTTAAATGTGTAAGTGTGCAGGTGTAAGTGTGTAAGTTTGCAAATGTAAGCGTGTAAGAGTAAAAGTGTAAGTATGCAAGTGTAAGTGTACACGTGCGTAAGTGTGCAAGTTTAAATGTGCAGGTGTAAGTGTGGAAGTGTAAGCGTACAAGTTTAAGATACAAGTGTGCAAGTGTAAGCGTGCAAGTGTATGTGTAGGTTTAAGTATGTAAGTGCGTAAGTGTAAGCGTGTAAGTGTTAGCGTGCATGTGTGCAAATGTAAGTGTGTAAGCGTGCAAGTTTAAGTGTGTAAGCGTGCAAGTATAACTGTGTAAGTGTGCAAGTGTACGTGTGTAAGCGTGCAAGTGTAAGTGCAACTTTGTAATTGTAAGTGTGCAAGTGTAAGCGTGCTAGTGTAGGTGTGCAAGTTTAAGTGTGTAAGCGTGTTAGTGTAAGCGGGCGTGTGTAAGCGTGCAAGTATAAGTGTGTAAGTGTGCAAGTGTAATTGTGTAAGCGTATAAGTGTGCAAGTGTAAGCGTGCTAGTGTAGGTGTGCAAGTGTAAGTGTGCAAGAGTGTAAGCGGGCAAGTGTAATGTGTGTAAGTGCAAGTGTAAGCGTGCAAGTGGAAGGTACAAGTGTGCAAGTGTAAATGTGTAAGTGTAAGTGTGCAAGTGTATGTGCGTAAGTGTGTAAGTGTAAATGTAAGTGTGTAATTGCAAGTGTATAAGTTTGAGTGTGTATGTGTGCAAGTGTACATGTACAAGTGTAAGCGTGCAAATGTAAGCGTGCACATGTATGTGCAAATGTGAGTGTTTAAGTGTAAGTGTGCAAGTGTATGTGTCTAAGTGTAGAAGTGTAAGTATGCAAGTGCAAGTGTGTTAGTGTAAGCATGCAAGTGTGTTAGTGTAAGCATGAAAGTGTAAGTGTGTAAGTTTGCAAGTGTGTAAGTGTAAGCATGCTAGCGTAAGTGTGTAAGCATTCAAGAGTAAGTTTGCAAGTGTGTAAGCGTGTTAGTGTAAGCGGGCGTGTGTAAGCGTGCAAGTATAAGTGTGTAAGTGTGCAAGTGTAATTGTGTAAGCGTTTAAGTGTGCAAGTGTAAGCGTGCTAGTGTAGGTGTGCAAGTGTAAGTGTGCAAGAGTGTAAGCGGGCAAGTGTGTAAGAGTGTAAGTGCAAGTGTAAGCGTGCAAGTGTAAGGTACAATTGTAAGCGTGTAAGTGTAAGTGTGCAAGTGTAAATGTGTAAGTGTAAGCGTGCAAGTGTATGTGCGTAAGTGTGTAAGTTTAAATGTGTAAGTGTAAGTGTGTAATTGCAAGTGTATAAGTTTAAGTGTGCAAGTGTACATGTACAAGTGTAAGCATGCAAATGTAAGCGTGCACATGCAACTGTGCAAATGTAAGTGTGTAAGTGTAAGCGTGCAAGTGTATGTGTAGAAGTGTAAGTGTGTTAGTGTGAGCCTGCAAGTTTGTTAGTGTGACCGTGCAAGTGTAAGTGTGTAAGCATGCAAGTGTATGTGTCTAAGTGTAGAAGTGTAAGCGTGGAAGTGTAAGTGTCCAAGTGCAAGTGTGTAAGTGTGTTAGTGTCAGCGTGCAAGTGTGTTAGTGTAAGTGTGCAAGTGTAAGTGTGTAAGCATTTAAGTGTAAGTGTGTAAGTTTGTAAGTGTAAGCGTGCATTTGTAAGAGTGCAAGTGTGTTAGTGTAAGCGTGTAAGTGTATGCGTGCTAGTGTAAGTGTGTAAGCATTCAAGAGTAAGTGTGCAAGTGTGTAAGCGTGTTAGTGTTAGCGGCCAAGTGTAAGTGTGTAAGCGTGCAAGTGGATAAGCATGTGTGTAAGTGTAAGTGTAAGCATGTAAGTGTCCAAGTGCAAGTGTGTTAGTGTAAGCGTGCAAGTGTAAGTGTGTAAGTTTGAGTGTGTAAGTGTACAAGTGTGCAAATGTAAGCGTGGAATTGTAAGCTTGCAAGTATAAGTGTGCAAATGTAAGCGTGCAAGTGTAAGGTACAAGTGTGCAAGTGCACGTGTGTAAGTGTAAGCGTGCAAGTGTAAATGTGTAAGTGTAAGCATGCAAGTGTAAGCGTGCAAATGTAAGTGTGCAAGTGTAAGTGTGTAATTGCAAGTGTATAAGTTTGAGTGTGTAAGTGTGAAAGTGTACATGTACAAGTGTAAGCGTGCACATGTATGTGCAAATGTGAGTGTTTAAGTGTAAGCGTGCAAGTGTATGTGTCTAAGTGTAGAAGTGCAAGTGTGTGTTAGTGTAAGCCTGCAAGTTTGTTAGTGCAAGTGTGTAAGTTTGTAAGTGTGTAAGTGTAAGTGTCCAAGTGCAAGTGTAAGTGTGTAAGTGTGTTAGTGTAAGCGTGCAAGTGTAAGTGTGTTAGTGTAAGCGTGCAAGTGTGCAAGTGTAAGTGTGTAATAGCAAGTGTATAAGTTTGAGTGTGCAAGTGTACATGTACAAGTATAAGCGTGCAAATGTAAGCGTGCACATGTAAGTGTGCAAATGTGAGTGTGTAAGTGTGCAAGTGTATGTGTCTAAGTGTGTAAGTGTACGTGTGCAAGTGTAAGTGTGTTAGTGTAAGCCTGCAAGTTTGTTAGTGTAAGCGTGCAAGTGCAAGTGTGTAAGTTTGTAAGTGCAAGTGTATGTGTGTAAGTGTGCAGGTTTAAGTGTGTAAGTGTTGAAGTGTAAGCATGCAAGTGTAAGTGCGCAAGTGTGTAAGTTTAAGTGTGCGTGTGTAAGCATGCAAGTTTGTAAGTGTGCAAGTGTACATGTTTAACTGTGTAAGTGTAAGCGTGCAAGTGTAAGTGTGTAAGCGTGGAAATGTAAGTGTGCAAGTGTAAGCGTGCAAATGTAAGTGCTTAAGTCTGTAAGTGTAAATGTGTAAGCGTGGAAGTGTAAGCATGTAAGAGTAAGTGCGCAAGTGTAGGTGTACAAGTGTAAGTGTGTAAACATTCAAGAGTAAGTGTGCAAGTGTAGATGTACAAGTGTAAGTGTGTAAACATTCAAGAGTAAGTGTGCAAGTGTATAAGCTTGTTAATGTAAGCGGGCAAGTGTAGGTGTGTAAGTGTGTATGTGTAAGCGTGCAAGTGTAAATGTGTAAGCGTTGAAGTGGAAGTGGGCAAGTGTAAGTTTAAGCGAGCAAGTGTATGTGTCTAAGTGTAGAAGTGTAAGTGTTTAAGTGTAATTGTGTTAGTGTGCAAGTTTAAGTAAGTGTGTAAGTGTAAATATGTAAGTGCAAGTGTGTAAGTATAAGTGTGCAAGTTTACAACTAAGCGTGGAAGTGTAAGCGTGCGAGTGTAAGTGCAAGTGTAAGCGTGCAAGTGTAAGGTATAAGTGTGTAAATGTCCAAGTGTACGTGTACAAGTGTAAGCGTGCACATGTAAGTGAGCAAATGTAAGTGTGTAAGTGTAAGCATGCAAGTGTATCTGTCTAAGTGTAGAAGTGTAAGTGTGCAAGTTCAAGTGTAAGTGTGAAAGTGTAAGTGTGTAAATGTGCAAGTGTAAGTTTGCAAGCGTGCAAGTGTTAGTGTGCAAGTGTAAGTGTAAGCGTGCAAGTGTAAGCGTGCAAGTGTAAGTGTGCAAATGTAAGTGTGCGAGTGTAAGTGTGTAATTGCAAGTATATAAATTTGAGTGTAAGTGTGCAAGTGTACATTTACAAGTGTAAGCGTGCAAATGTAAGTGTGGAAATGAGAGTGTGTAAGCGTGCAAGTGTAAGTGTGTTAGTGTAAGCCTGCAAGTTTGTTAGCGTAAGCGTGCAAGTGTATGTGTCTAAGTGTAGAAGTGTAAGCGTGTAAGTGTCCAAGTGCGTAAGTGTGTTAGTGTAAGCGTGCAAGTGTGTTAGTGTAAGCGTGCAAGTGTGTTAGTGTAAGCGTGCAAGTTTGTAACTGTAAGCGTGTACGTGTGTAAGTGTGCAAGAGTAGGTGTGCAAGTGGTAGTGTGTAAGCATTCAAGATAAGTGTGCAAGTTTGTATGTGTAAGGGTGTTAGCGTGCAAGTGTATGTGTGTAAGTGTGCAGGTTTAAGTGTACAAGTGTTGAAGTGTAAGCGTGCAGGAGTGTAAGTGTAAGCGTGCAAGTGTAAGTTTGTAAGTGTAAGCGTGCAAGTGTAAGTGCGCAAGTGTGTAAGTTTAAGTGTGCAAGTGTGTGTGTTTGTAAGCATGCAAGTTTGTAAGAGTAAGTGTGCAAGTGTATGTGTTTAACTGTATAAGTGTAAACATGCAAGTGCAAGACTTAAACTTGCACACTTACACACTTACACTAGCACACTTGCAGACTTACACACATGCATACTTACACTTGCACACTTACACACTTGCACTTGCACACTTATGTCACACAACGTATGACGTATGAGCCACTAGCACAATAAGGGAAATACCACACGTGCCACAAGGGTTGTTTTCACACTTGCACGCTTACACACTTACACTTGCATGCTTACACACTTACACTTGCACACTTACCCACTTACACTTGCACACTTACACCCTTACACTTGCACGCTTACACATTTACACTTGCACGCTTACACACTTACACTTGCACGCTTACACACTTACACTTGCACGCTTACACACTTACACTTGCACCCTTAAACTTGGAAATGAGAGTGTGTAAGCGTGCAAGTGTAAGTGTGTAAGTGTACGTGTGCAAGTGTAAGTGTGTTAGTGTAAGCCTGCAAGTTTGTTAGCGTAAGCGTGCAAGTGTATGTGTCTAAGTGTAGAAGTGTAAGCGTGTAAGTGTCCAAGTGCGTAAGTGTGTTAGTGTAAGCGTGCAAGTGTGTTAGTGTAAGCGTGCAAGTGTGTTAGTGTAAGCGTGCAAGTTTGTAACTGTAAGCGTGTACGTGTGTAAGTGTGCAAGAGTAGGTGTGCAAGTGGTAGTGTGTAAGCATTCAAGATAAGTGTGCAAGTTTGTATGTGTAAGGGTGTTAGCGTGCAAGTGTATGTGTGTAAGTGTGCAGGTTTAAGTGTACAAGTGTTGAAGTGTAAGCGTGCAGGAGTGTAAGTGTAAGCGTGCAAGTGTAAGTTTGTAAGTGTAAGCGTGCAAGTGTAAGTGCGCAAGTGTGTAAGTTTAAGTGTGCAAGTGTGTGTGTTTGTAAGCATGCAAGTTTGTAAGAGTAAGTGTGCAAGTGTATGTGTTTAACTGTATAAGTGTAAACATGCAAGTGCAAGACTTAAACTTGCACACTTACACACTTACACTAGCACACTTGCAGACTTACACACATGCATACTTACACTTGCACACTTACACACTTGCACTTGCACACTTATGTCACACAACGTATGACGTATGAGCCACTAGCACAATAAGGGAAATACCACACGTGCCACAAGGGTTGTTTTCACACTTGCACGCTTACACACTTACACTTGCATGCTTACACACTTACACTTGCACACTTACCCACTTACACTTGCACACTTACACCCTTACACTTGCACGCTTACACACTTACACTTGCACGCTTACACACTTACACTTGCACGCTTACACACTTACACTTGCACGCTTACACACTTACACTTGCACCCTTAAACTTGCACGCTTACACACTTACACTTGCACGCTTACACACTTACCCTTGCACGCTTACACACTTACACTTGCACACTTACACTTGCACACTTGCACGCTTACACACTTGCATGCTTGCACACTTACACCCTTACACTTGCACCCTTGCACTTGCACGCTTACACACTTACACTTGCACGCTCACACACTTACACTTGCACACTTGCACGCTTACACAATTACACTTGCACACTTACCCACTTACACTTGCACACTTACACCCTTACACTTGCACTTGCACACTTACACTTGCATGCTTACGCTTGCACACTTACAATTACAAACTGGAACACTTACACTTGCATACTTAAACGCTTAACTTTCACACTTACACTAGCACGCTTAAACTTGCACTTACAAACACTTGCACATGTACATTTGCAAAATCACACACTTGCACACTTGCACTTGCACGTCTACACTTACAAAACTTGCACACTTACTCTTGAACGCTTACACACTTTAACTTGCACACCTACACTTGCACACTTCCACTTCCACGCTTATACACAGTTAGACTTGCACACTTACACAACAAACTTGCACACTTACACTTGCACACTTAGTCACTTACAATTGCACACTTACAATTACAAACTTGCACACTTACACTTGCATGCTTACACACTTACACTTGCACACTTACACTAGCACGCTTGCACTTACACACTTACACTTGCACGCTTACACTTACAAACTTGCATGCTTACACACTTACACTTGCACGCTTACACTTCCACGCTTACACACTTACACAATTAGACTTGCACACTCACACTTGCAAACTTGCACACTTACACACCTACACTTGCACACGTATGCTTACACACTTACACAGTTAGACTTGCACACTTACACTAGCAAACTTGCACACTTGGTCACTTACAATTGCACACTTACAAACTTTCACACTTACACTTGCATGCTTACACACTTACACTTGCACACTTGCACGCCTACACTTACAAAACTTGCATAGTTACTCTTGAACGCTTACACACTTACATTTGCACACCTACACTTGCACACTTACACTTCCACGCTTACACACTTCCACAGTTAGACTTGCACACTTACACTAGCAAACTTGCACACTTACACACCTACACTTCTACACTTAGTCACTTACAATTACACACTTACACACTTGCACACTTATTCACTTACAAGCTTGCACACTTACACTTGCATGCTTACACCCTTACAGTTGCACACTTGCACACTTACATTTGCATGCTTACGTTTGCACGCTTACAATTACAAACTGGAACACTTACACTTGCATACTTAAACGCTTAACTTTCACACTTACACTAGCACGCTTAAACTTGCACTTACAAACACTTGCACATGTACACTCGCAAAATCACACACTTGCACACTTACACTGGCACGCCTACACTTACAAAACTTGCACACTTACTCTTGAACGCTTACACACTTACACTTGCACACCTACACTTGCGCACTTCCACAGTTAGACTTGCACACTTACACTAGCATGCTTACACACTTGCACACTTACACTTCCATGCTTACACACTTACACAGTTAGACTTACACACTTACACTAGTAAACTTACACTTGCACACTTAGTCACTTGCAATTGCACACTTACAATTACAAACTTGCACACTTACACTTGCATGCTTACACACTTACACTTGCACACTTACACTTCCACGCTTACACAGTTAGACTTGCACACTTACACTAGCAAACTTACACTTGCACACTTAGTCACTTGCAATTGCACACTTACTCTTGCATGCTTACACACTTTCACTTGCACACTTACGTTTGCACGCCTACACTTACAAAACTTGCACACTTACTCTTGAACGCTTACACACTTACACTTGCACACCTACACTTGCACACTTACACTAGCAAACTTACACACTTACACTTGCACACCTAGTCACTTACAATTGCACACTTACAATTACAAACTTGCACACTTACACTTGCATGCTTACACACTTACACTTGCACAGTTACACTAGCATGCTTGCACTTAAACATTTACACTTGCACGCTTACACTTACAAACTTGCACGCTTACACACTTACACTTGCACGCTTCCACTTCTACGCTTACACACTTACACAATTAGACTTGCACACTCTCACTTGCAAACTTGCACACTTACACACCAACACTTGCACACTTACACTTGCATGCTTACACGCTTACAGTTAGACTTGCACACTTACACTAGCAAACGTACACACCTACACTTGCACACTTAGTCACTTACAATTGCACACTTACAAACTTGCACACTTGCATGCTTACACACTTACACTTGCACGCCTACACTTACAAAACTTGCACACTTACTCTTGAACGCTTCCACACTTACACTTGCACACCTACACTTGCACACTAACACTTCCATGCTTACACACACAGTTAGACTTGCACACCTACACTAGCAAACTTGCGCACTTACACACTTACACTTGGAAACGTAGTCACTTACAATTGCACACTTACAATTACAAACTTGCACACTTACACTTACACACTTACACTAGCACGCTTGTACTTACACTTGCATTTTTACACACTTACACTTCCACGCTTACACACTTCCACATTTTGACTTGCACACTTACACTTGCACACTTAGTCACTTACAATTGCACACTTACAATTACAAACTTGCACACTTACACTTGCATGCTTACTCACTTACACTTGCACACTTACACTAGCACACTTGCACTTACATTTACACTTGCACGCTTACACACTTACACAATAAGACTTGCACATTCACACTTGCAAACTTACAAACTTGCACACTTACACTTACACACTTACACTAGCACACTTGCACTTACATTTACACTTGCACGCCTACACTTACAAAACTTGCACACATACTCTTGAATGCTTACACACTTGCACACCTACACTTCCACACTTCCACGCTTACACACTTACACAGTTAGATTTGCACCCTTACACTAGCAAACTTGCACACTTACACTCGCACACTTAGTCACAATTGCACACTTGCAATTACAAACTTGCACACTTACACTTGCAAACTTACACTAGCACGCTCGCACTTGCACACTTGCACGCTTCCACTTCCATGCTTCCACACTTACACAAGTAGACTTGCACACTCACACTTGCAAACTTGCACGCTTTCACGCTTGCACTTGCACACTTCCACGCTTACACACTTCCACAGTTAGACTTGCACACTTACACTAGCAAACTTGCACACTTACACTTGCACATTTAGTCACTTACAATTTACTTACACTTGCAAAATCACACACTTAAACACTTGCACGTCTACACTTACAAAACTTGCACACGTACTCTTGAACACTTACACTTGCACACCTACACTTACACACTTACACTTCAACGCTTACACACTTACACAGTTAGACTTGCACATTTACACTAGCAAACTTACACACTTACACTTGCACACTTAGTCACAATTTCACACTTACAATTACAAACTTGCACACTTACACTTGCATGCTTACACACTTACACTTGCACGTCTACACTTACAAAACTTGCACACTTACACTTGAACGCTTACACACTTGCACACCTACACTTGCACACTTCCACGCTTACACACTTAGACTTGCACACTTACACTAGCAAACTTGCACTTGCACACTTAGTCACTTACAATTGCACACTTACAATTACAAACTTGCACACTTACACTTGCACGTCTACACTTACAAAACTTGCACACTTACACTTGAACGCTTACACACTTACACTTGCACACCTACACTTGCACACTTCCACGCTTACACACTTACACAGTTAGACTTGCACACTTACACTAGCAAACTTGCACTTGCACACTTAGTCACTTACAATTGCACACTTACAATTACAAACTTGCACACTTACACTTGCATGCCTACACAATTACACTTGCACACTTGCACTTACACACTTACACTTGCACACTTCCACACTTAAACAATTATACTTGCACACTTACACACCTACACTTGCACACTTACACTAGCAAACTTACACACTAACACTTGCACACTTGCATGCCTACACTTACAAAACTTGCACACTTACTCTTGAATGCTTACACTTGCACACGTACACTTGCACACTTACTTCCATGCTTACACACTTCCACAGTTAGACTTTCACACCTACACTAGCAAACGTGTACACTTACACACTTACACTTGCACACTTACTAACAATTGCACACTTACAAAATTGCACACTTACACTAGCATGCTTGCACTTGCACACTTACATACTTACACTTGAACGCTTACACACTTACACAATTAGACTTGCACACTCACACTTGCAAACTTGCACACCTACACACCTACACTTACACTTCCACGCTTACACACTTACACGGTTAGACTTGCACACTTAAACTAGCAAACTTGCACACTTACACTTGCACACTTAGTCACTTACAATTGCACACTTACACTTGCACACTTACACTTCCACGCTTACACACTTACACAGTTAGACTTGCACACTTACAC
Source organism: Xenopus tropicalis (assembly GCF_000004195.4). Classification (NCBI taxonomy): domain Eukaryota; kingdom Metazoa; phylum Chordata; class Amphibia; order Anura; family Pipidae; genus Xenopus; species Xenopus tropicalis. Next base: position 33,064,007 of record NC_030680.2, on the reverse strand, counting down.
TACCAAACTTACAATTGCACACTTAGTCACTTACAATTGCACACTTACAATTACAAACTTGCAAACTTACACTTGCATGCTTACGCTTGCACACTTACAATTACAAACTTGCACACTTACACTTGCACACTTAAACGCTTAATTTTCACACTTACACTACCACGCATACATTTGCACTTACAAACACTTGCACACGTATACTTGCAAAATCACACACTTCCACGCTTACACACTTACACAGTTAGACTTGCACACTAAAACTAGCAAACTTGCACACTTACACTTGCACACTTAGTCACTTACAATTGCACACTTACAAACTTGCACACTTACACTTGCACACTTACACTTCCACGCTTACACACTTACACAGTTAGACTTGCACACTTACACTACCAAACTTACACTTGCACACTTAGTCACTTACAATTGCACACTTACAATTACAAACTTGCACACTTACACTTGCATGCTTACGCTTGCACACTTATAATTACAAATGTGCACACTTACACTTGCACACTTAAACGCTTAATTTTCACACTTACACTACCACGCATACACTTGCACTTACAAACACTTGCACACGTATACTTGCAAAATCACACACTTACACTTACACACTTCCACGCTTACACACTTACACAGTTAGACTTGCACACTTACACTAGTAAACTTGCACACTTGCAAACTTGCACACTTAGTCACACACAATTACACACTTACAAACTTGCACACTTACACTTGCATGCTTACACACTTACACTTGCACGCCTACACTTACAAAACTTGCACACTTACTCTTGAACGCTTATACTTGCACACCTACACTTGCACACTTATACTTAAATGCTTACACACTTACACAGTTATACTTGCACACTTACACTAGCAAACTTACACATTTACACTTGCACACTAAGTCACTTACAATTGCACACTTACAATTACAAATTTGCAGACTTACACTTGCATTCTTACACACTTACACTTGCACACTTACACTAGCACACTTGCACTTGCACACTTACACTTGCACGCTTACAGTTGAACGCTTACACACTTACACAATTAGACTTGCACACTCACACTTGCAAACTTGCACACTTAAACACCTACACTTGCACACTTACACGGTTAGACTTGCACACTTACACTAGCAAACTTGCACACTTACACTTGCACACTTAGTCAGTTACAATTGCACACTTACACTTGCACACTTAGTGATTTATAATTGCACACTTACAAACTTACACTTGCACGCTTACACACTTACACTTGCACACCTACACTTGCACGCCTACACTTACAAAACTTGCACACTTACTCTTGAATGCTTACACACTTACACTTGCACACTTACACTTCCACGCTTACACACTTGCACACTTAGTCACTTACAATTGCACACTTCCACGCTTACACACTTACACAGTTAGACTTGCACGCTTACACTAGCAAACTTACACTAGCACGCTTGCACTTGCACACTTACACACTTACACTTGCACGCTTACACTTACAAACTTGCACGCTTACACACTTACACATGCACGCTTCCACTTCCACGCTTCCACACTTCCACAATTAAACTTGCACACGCAAACTTGCACACCTACACTTGCACACTTACACTTCCACGCTTACACACTTACACAGTTAGACTTGCACACTTACACTAGCAAACTTGCACACTTACACACTTACACTTGCACACTTAGTCACTTACAATTGCACACTTACAATTACAAACTTGCACACTTACACTTGCATGCTTACACACTAGCATGCTTGCACTTACACACTTACACTTGCACGCTTACACTTACAAACTTGCATGCTTACACACTTGCATGCTTCCACTTACACACTTATACAATTAGACTTGCACACTCACACTTACACTTGCACACTTCCACTTCCACAGTTAGACTCGCACACTTACACTAGCAAACTTACACACTTCCACGCTTACACACTTACACATATAGACTTGCACACTTACACTAGCAAACTTACACACTTACACTTGCACACTTAGTCACTTACAATTGCACACTTACAAACTTGCACACTTACACCTCCATGCTTACACACTTACACTTGCACACTTACACACTTGCACGCTTACACAATTAGACTTGCACACTTACACACTTACACTTGCACGCTTCCACGGTTATACACTTACACAATTAGACTTGCACACTCACACTTGCAAATTGCACACCTACACTTGCACGCTTACACACTTACACAGTTAGACTTGCACACTTACACTAGCAAACTTGCACACTTACACACTTGCACACTTACACTTCCACGCTTACACAGTTAGACTTGCACACTTACACAATTCCACACTTAGTTACTTACAATTGCACACTTACAATTACAAACTTGCACACTTACACTTGCATGCTTACACACTTACACTTGCACACTTACACTAGCACGCTTGCACTTACACACTTCCACTTGCATGCTTACACTTACAAACTTGCACGCTTACACACTTCCACTTGCACGCTTCCACTCAACGCTTACACACTTACACAATTAGACTTGCACACTCACATTTGCAAACTTGCACACCTACACTTGCACACTTACACATATAGACTTGCACACTTACACTAGCAAACTTACACACTTACACTTGCACACTTAGTCACTTACAATTGCACACTTACAAACTTGCACACTTACACCTCCATGCTTACACACTTACACTTGCACACTTACACACTTGCACGCTTACACAATTAGACTTGCACACTTACACACTTACACTTGCACGCTTCCACGGTTATACACTTACACAATTAGACTTGCACACTCACACTTGCAAATTGCACACCTACACTTGCACGCTTACACACTTACACAGTTAGACTTGCACACTTACACTAGCAAACTTGCACACTTACACACTTGCACACTTACACTTCCACGCTTACACAGTTAGACTTGCACACTTACACAATTCCACACTTAGTTACTTACAATTGCACACTTACAATTACAAACTTGCACACTTACACTTGCATGCTTACACACTTACACTTGCACACTTACACTAGCACGCTTGCACTTACACACTTACACTTGCATGCTTACACTTACAAACTTGCACGCTTACACACTTCCACTTGCACGCTTCCACTCAACGCTTACACACTTACACAATTAGACTTGCACACTCACATTTGCAAACTTGCACACCTACACTTGCACACTTACACTTCCATGCTTACACACTTACACAGTTAGACTTGCACACTTACACTAGCAAACTTACAAACTTACGCTAGCAAACTTACACACTTACACTTGCACACTTAGTCACTTACAATTGCACACTTACAATTACAAACTTGCACACTTACACTTGCATGCTTACACACTTACACTAGCACGCTTGCACTTACACACTTACTTGCACGCTTACATTTACAAACTTGCACACTTACACTTGCATGCTTCCACTTACACAATTAGACTTGCACACTCACACTTACACTTGCACACTTACACTTCCACAGTTAGACTTGCACACTTACACTAGCAAACTTGCACACTTACACTTCCACGCTTACACACTTACACAGTTAGACTTGCACACTTACACTAGCAAACTTACACACTTACACTTGCATACTTAGTCACTTACAATTGCACACTTACAAACTTGCACACTTACACCTCCATGCTTACACTTTTACACTTGCGCACTTGCACACTTACACTTAAAAACTTGCACACTTTTACACTTGCACGCTTACACTTTCCACGCTTACACACACCATTAGACTTCCACACTCACACTTGCAAACTTGCACACTTACACTAGCAAACTTACACACTTACACTTGCACACTTAGTCACTTACAATTGCACACTTACAATTACAAGCTTGCACTTACACACTTACACTTGCACGCTTACACTTACAAACTTGCATGCTTACACACTTACACAATTAAACTTGCACACTCACACTTACACTTGCACACTTACACTTCCACGCTTACACACTTCCACAGTTAGACTTGCACACTTACACACCTACACTTGCACACTTACACTTCCACGCTTACACAGTTAGACTTGCACACTTACACTAGCAAACTTGCACACTTACACTTAGTCACTTACAATTACACCCTTACAATTACAAACTTGCACACTTACAATTGCATGCTTACACACTTACACTTGCACACTTAAACTAGCACACTTGCACTTACACACTTGCACACTTTAACACTTGCACGCTTACACTTACACACTTACACTTGCACACTTACACTTGCACACTTACACTAGCACACTTACACACTTGCACTTGTACACTTACACTTACACACTTACACTTGCACACTTATACACTTACACTTGCACGCTTACACTTTCACTTGCACACTTATATTTACACACTTACACTTGCACACCTACACTTGCACACTTACACACTTGCACTTGCACACTTGCATGCTTACACTTGCACACTTGCACTTGCACACTTACATACTTACACATGCACACTTACATTTGCACGCTTACATACTTACACTTATGAACTTGTACACTCACACTTGCAAACTTACACACTTACACTTGCACACTTACCCTAGCACGCTTACGGTTCCGCACTTACACACTTGCACTTACACAATTACACACTTACACTTGCACACTTACAAACTTACACTTACACTTGCATGCTTTCAAACTTACATTAACACACAACACACTTACACACTTACACTTGCACACTTACATACTTACACTTGCACATTTACACTTACACTTGCACACCTACACTTGCACACTTACACTTGCTCTGTTTCAGATTTACACTTGCACGTTTACTAATTTACACTTGCACGCTTACACTTACACTCAAACACTTACACTTGCATGCTTGCACTAACACACTTCACACTTAGACTTGCACATTTACACTTGTAGACTTAGACACATACACTTGCATGCTTACACTTACACACTTACATTTGCACGCTTACATTTGTACACTTACACTTTCACGCTTACACATTTACACTTGCACGCTTACACTTACACAGTTACACTCGCACACTTACACATTTACAGTTACACACTTACACTTGCACACTTACACTTACAAATTTACAATTGCACACTTACACACTTGCACACTTACACTTGCACACTTAAACTTACACGCTTACATTTACACACTTGCACACATGCACACTTAAGCTTGCATGCTTACACTTGCATGCTTATACTTGCACACTTACACTTGCACACTTAAACATGCTTACATGCACACTTACACTTGCACACTTACATTTACACACTTACACTTCCACACTTACACACTTAAACTTGCACACTTACACACTTGCACTTACACTTGCACGCTTACACCCTTACACTTACACACACTTGCACACTTACACTTACGCAGTTATACACTTGCACTTGCACGCTTACACTTGCACACTTAGACTTGCACATTTACAAACTTGCACACTTACACTTGCATGCTTACACTTACACGCTTACACTTGCACACTTACACACGCGCACTTAGACTTGCATGCTTACACTTACACACTTACAAATACAAACTTGCAAGCTTACACTTGCAGGCTTACACACTTAAACTTGCACACTTGCACGCTTACACACGCACACACTTGCACACCTACACGCTTTCATTTGCACGCTTGCACGCTTAAAGTGTGCAAGTGTTTAAGCATGCAAGTGCATAAGTGGTCAAGTGTGCAGGTGCAAGTGTGTAAGCATGTGTGTGTGCACGCATGCAAGTGTGCAAGTGCAGATGCATAAGTGTGCAAACGTGCAAGTGTAAGTTTGAAAGTATACAAGTGTAAGTTTGCAAACGTGTTCGTGTGTAGGCGTGTAAGTGTAAGTGTGTAAGCATGCAAGTGTACGTCTGTGAGTAAGCATGTAAGTGTGCAAGTATGTAAACGTGTAAGTGTGCAAGTGTAAGTGCGTAAGTGTGCGAGTGTGCAAGTGTAAGTGTGCAAGTGTGTAAGCATGTTAGTGTGCAAGTGAAAGTGTGTAAATGTTCAATTGTGCAAGTTTGCAAGTGTGTAAATGTGTAAGCGCGCAAGTGCAAGTGTGTAAGTGTAAGTGTGCAAATCTGCAAGTGTGCACGTGTGTAAGCGTGCAAGTGTAAGTGTGCGAGTGTAAGTGTGTGAGTGTACGTGTGTATGTTTGCAAGTGTGTAAGTGTGCAAATCTGCAAGTGTGTGGAAGTGTGAAAGCGTGCAAGTGTAAGTTTGCAAGTGTAAGTGTGTAAGCGAGTAAGCGTAAGTGTGCAATTGTGTAAGCGTGTAAGTGTGCAAGTGTAAGTGCGTAAGTGTGCAAGCGTGTAATCGGGTAAGTGTGCATGTGCAAGTGTAAGTGTGCATGTGATCTGGTTCAGTGAGTGTAGCTCAGTGGTCTTGTTCAGTGAGTGTAACTCAGTGGTGTGGTTCAGTGAGTGGTAACTCAGTGGTCTGGTTGAGTGAGTGTAACTCAGTGATCTCTTTCAGTGAGTGTAGCTTAGTGGTCTGGTTCAGTGAGTGTAACTCAGTTGTCTTGTTCAGTGAGTGATGCTCCGTGGTCTTGTTCATTGAGTGTAACTCAGTGATCTGATTCTGTGAGTGTAACTCAGTGGTCTTGTTCATTGAGTGTAGCTCAGTGTTCTGATTCAGTGAGTGTAGCTCAGTGTTCTGGTTCAGTGAGTTTAGCTCAGTGTTCCGGTTCAGTGAGTGTAGCTCAGTGTTCTGGTTCAGTGAGTTTAGCTCAGTGGTCTGGTTCAGTGAGTGTAGCTTAGTGTTCTGGTTCAGTGAGTGTAGCTCCGTGTTCTAGTTCAGTGAGTGTTGCTCAGTGTTCTGGTTCAATCAGTGTAACTCAGTGGTCTTGTTCATTGAGTGTAACTCAGTGATTTTGTTCAGTGAGTGTAGCTCAGTGTTCTGGTTCAGTGAGTGTAGCTCAGTGTCGAGTTCATTGAGTGTAACTAAGTGTTCTGGTTCATTGAGTGTAGCTCAGTGGTCTTTTTCAGTGAGTGTATCTCAGTGATCTTGTTCAGTGAGTATAGCTCAGTTGTCTTGTTCTGTGAGTGTAGCTCAGTTTTCTGGTTCAGTGAGTGTAGCTCAGTGTTCTTGTTCAGTGAGTGTAGCTCAGTGGTCTTGTCCAGTGAGTGTAACTCAGTGATCTGGTTCAGTGAGTTTAACTCAGTGATCTGATTCAGTGAGTTTAACTCAGTGGTCTTGTTCAGTGAGTTTAACTCAGTGGTCTTGTTCAGTGAGTTTAACTCAGTGCTCTTTTTCAGTGAGTTTAACTCAGTGATCTTGTTCAGTGAGTGTAGCTCAGTGGTCTTGGTCAGTGAGTGTAACTCAGTGGTCTTGTTCATTGAGTGTAACTCAGTGATTTTGTTCAGTGAGTGTAGCTCAGTGTTCTGGTTCAGTGAGTGTAGCTCAGTGTCGAGTTCATTGAGTGTAACTAAGTGTTCTGGTTCATTGAGTGTAGCTCAGTGGTCTTTTTAAGTGAGTGTATCTCAGTGATCTTGTTCAGTGAGTATAGCTCAGTTGTCTTGTTCTGTGAGTGTAGCTAAGTTTTCTGGTTCAGTGAGTGTAGCTCAGTGTTCTGGTTCAGTGTGTCTCAGTGGTCTGGTTCAGTGAGTGTGTTTCAGTGATCTAGTTCAGTGAGTGTGTCTCAGTGATGTAGTTCAGTGAATGTAGCTCAGTGGTCTTGTTCAGTGAGTATAACTCAGTGTTCTTGTTCAGTGAGTGTAGCTCAGTGTTCTTGTTCAGTGAGTGTAGCTCAGTGTTCTAGTTCAGTGAGTGTAACTCAGTGGTCTTGTTCAGTGAGTGTTTCTCATTTGTCTTGTTCAGTGAGTGTAACTCGGTGATCTGGTTCAGTGAGTGTAGCTTAGTGTTCTTATTCAGTGAGTGTAGCTCTGTGTTCTTGTTCAGTGAGTGTAACTCAGTGGTCTTGTTCAGTGAGTATAACTCAGTGTTCTTGTTCAGTGAGTGTAGCTCAGTGTTCTTGTTCAGTGAGTGTAGCTCAGTGTTCTAGTTCAGTGAGTGTAACTCAGTGGTCTTGCTCAGTGAGTGTTTCTCATTTGTCTTGTTCAGTGAGTGTAACTCGGTGATCTGGTTCAGTGAGTGTAGCTTAGTGTTCTTATTCAGTGAGTGTAGCTTTGTGGTCTTGTTCAGTGAGTGTAACTCAGTGGTCTTGTTCAGTGAGTTTAGCTCAGTGTTCTTGTTCAGTGAGTGTAGCTCAGTGTTCTAGTTCAGTGAGTGTAACTCAGTGGTCTTGTTCAGTGAGTGTTTCTCATTTGTCTTGTTCAGTGAGTGTAACTCGGTGATCTGGTTCAGTGAGTGTAGCTTAGTGTTCTTATTCAGTGAGTGTAGCTCTGTGGTCTTGTTCAGTGAGTGTAACTCAGTGGTCTTTTTCAGTGAGTTTAGCTCAGTTGTCTTGTTCAGTGGGTGTAGTTCAGTGATCTCTTTCTGTGAGTGTAACTAAGTGATCTGGTTCAGTGAGTGTAGCTCAGTGGTCTTGGTTAGTGAGTGTAGCTCAGTGTTCTGGTTCAGCGAGTATAGCTCAGTGTTCTGGTTCAGTGAGTGTAGCTCAGTGGTCTTTTTCAGTGAGTGTATCTCAGTGATCTTGTTCAGTGAGTATAGCTCAGTTGTCTTGTTCTGTGAGTGTAGCTAAGTTTTCTGGTCCAGTGAGTGTAGCTCAGTGTTCTGGTTCAGTGTGTCTCAGTGGTCTGGTTCAGTGAGTGTGTCTCAGTGATCTAGTTCAGTGAGTGTGTCTCAGTGATCTAGTTCAGTGAATGTAGCTCAGTGGTCTTGTTCAGTGAGTATAACTCAGTGTTCTTGTTCAGTGAGTGTAGCTCAGTGTTCTTGTTCAGTGAGTGTAGCTCAGTGTTCTAGTTTAGTGAGTGTAACTCAGTGGTCTTGTTCAGTGAGTGTTTCTCATTTGTCTTGTTCAGTGAGTGTAACTCGGTGATCTGGTTCAGTGAGTGTAGCTTAGTGTTCTTATTCAGTGAGTGTAGCTCTGTGGTCTTGTTCAGTGAGTGTAACTCAGTGGTCTTGTTCAGTGAGTATAACTCAGTGTTCTTGTTCAGTGAGTGTAGCTCAGTGTTCTTGTTCAGTGAGTGTAGCTCAGTGTTCTAGTTCAGTGAGTGTAACTCAGTGGTCTTGTTCAGTGAGTGTTTCTCATTTGTCTTGTTCAGTGAGTGTAACTTGGGGATCTGGTTCAGTGAGTGTAGCTTAGTGTTCTTATTCAGTGAGTTTAGCTCTGTGGTCTTGTTCAGTGAGTGTAACTCAGTGGTCTTTTTCAGTGCGTTTAGCTCAGTTGTCTTGTTCAGTGGGTGTAGTTCAGTGATCTCTTTCAGTGAGTGTAACTCAGTGATCTGGTTCAGTGAGTGTAGCTCAGTGGTCTTGGTTAGTGAGTGTAGCTCAGTGTTCTGGTTCAGCGAGTATAGCTCAGTGTTCTGGTTCAGTGAGTGTAGCTCAGTGTTCAGGTTTAGTGAGTGTAGCTCAGTGTTCTGGCTCATTGAGTGTAGCTCAGTGTTCTCGTTCATTGAGTGTAGCTCAGTGTTCTTTTTCAGTGAGTGTAGATCAGTGTTCTGATTCAGTGAGTTTAGCTCAGTGTTCATGTTCAGTGAGTGTAACTCAGTGGTCTTTTTCAGTGAGTGTAACTCAGTAATCTGCTTCAGTGAGTGTAGCTCAGTCATTTTGTTCATTGAATGTAGCTCAGTGTTCTTGTTCAGTGAGTGTAGCTCAGTGGTCTTGTCCAGTGAGTGTAACTCAGTGATCTGGTTCAGTGAGTTTAACTCAGTGATCTGGTTCAGTGAGTTTAACTCAGTGGTCTTTTTCAGTGAGTTTAACTCAGTGATCTTGTTCAGTGAGTGTAGCTCAGTGGTCTTGGTCAGTGAGTGTAACTCAGTGGTCTTTTTCAGTGAGTTTAACTCAGTGATTTTGTTCAGTGAGTGTAACTCAGTGGTCTTTTTCAGTGAGTGTAACTCTGATCTGGTTCAGTGAGTGTAGCTCAGTGGTCTTGTTCATTGAGTTTAGCTCAGTGTTCTTGTTCAGTGAGTGTAGCTCAGTGTTCTGGTTCAGTGATTGTAGCTCACTGGTCTTGTTTAGTGAGTTGAACTCAGTGGTCTAGTTCAGTGAGTGTAGCTCATTTGTCTTTTTCAGTGAGTGTAACTCAGTGTTCTGGTTCAGTGAGTGTAACTCAGTGATCAAGTTCAGTGAGTGTAGCTAAGTTGTCAGGTTCAGTGAGTGTAGCTCAGTGGTCTTTTTTAATTGAGTGTAACTCAGTGAACTCTTTCAGTGAGTTAAACTTAGTGATGTGGTTCAGTGAGTGTAGCTCAGTTGTCTTGCTTAGTGATTGTAGCTCAATGGTCTTGCTCCTTGAGTGTAACTCAGTGGTCTGGTTCAGTGAGTTTAGCTCAGTGGTCTTGTTCAGTGAGTGTAGCTCAGTGTTCTGGTTCAGTGAGTGTAACTCAGTGGTCTTGTTCAGTGAGTGTAGTTCAGTGATCTTGTTCATTGAGTGTAGCTCCGTGTTCTAGTTCAGTGAGTGTAGTTCAGTGGTCTTGTTCAGTGAGTGTAACTCAGTGGTCTTGTTCAGTGAGGTTAGCTTATTTGTCTTGTTCAGTGAGTGTAACTCAGTGATCTGGTTTAGTGAGTGTAACTCAGTGGTCTGGTTCATTGAGTGTATCTCAGTGGTCTTGTTCAGTGAGTGTACCTCAGTGGTCTTTTTCAGTGAGTGTAACCCTGTGTTCTAGTTTCAGTGAGTGTAGCTCAGTGATCTTGTTCAGTGATCGTAGCTGAGTGGTGTGGTTCAGTGAGTTTAACTCAGTGGTCTGGTTCAGTGAGTGTAGCTTAGTGTTCTTGTTCAGTGAGTGTAGCTCATTTGTCTTGTTCAGTGAGTGTAACTCAGTGATCAAGTTCAGTGAGTATAGCTCAGTTGTCAGGTTCAGTGAGTGTAGCTCAGTGGTCTTTTTTAATTGAGTGTAACTCAGTGAACTTTCAGTGAGTTAAACTTAGTGATGTGGTTCAGTGAGTGTAGCTCAGTTGTCTTGTTTAGTGAGTGTAGCTCAATGGTCTTGTTCCTTGAGTGTAACTCAGTGATCAAGTTCAGTGAGTTTAGCTCAGTTGCCATGTTCAGTGCGTGTAGTTCAGTGATCTTGTTCATTGAGTGTAGCTCCGTGTTCTAGTTCAGTGAGTGTAGTTCAGTGGTCTTGTTCAGTGAGTGTAACTCAGTGGTCTTGTTCAGTGAGGTTAGCTTATTTGTCTTGTTCAGTGAGTGTAACTCAGTGATCTGGTTTAGTGAGTGTAACTCAGTGGTCTGGTTCATTGAGTGTATCTCAGTGGTCTTGTTCAGTGAGTGTACCTCAGGGGTCTTTTTCAGTGAGTGTAACCCTGTGTTCTAGTTCAGTGAGTGTAGCTCAGTGATCTTGTTCAGTGATCGTAGCTGAGTGGTGTGGTTCAGTGAGTATAACTCAGTGGTCTGGTTCAGTGAGTGTAGCTTAGTGTTCTTGTTCAGTGAGTGTAGCTCATTTGTCTTGTTCAGTGAGTGTAACTCAGTGATCAAGTTCAGTGAGTATAGCTCAGTTGTCAGGTTCAGTGAGTGTAGCTCAGTGGTCTTTTTTAATTGAGTGTAACTCAGTGAACTTTCAGTGAGTTAAACTTAGTGATGTGGTTCAGTGAGTGTAGCTCAGTTGTCTTGTTTAGTGAGTGTAGCTCAATGGTCTTGTTCCTTGAGTGTAACTCAGTGATCAAGTTCAGTGAGTTTAGCTCAGTTGCCATGTTCAGTGAGTGTAGCTCAGTGTTCTTTTTCAGTGAATGTAGCTCAGTGTTTTGGTTTAGTGAGTGTAGCTCAGTGTTCTGGTTCATTGAGTGTAGCTTAGTGTTCTTGTTCAGTGAGTGTAGCTCAGTTTTCTGGTTCATTGAGTTTAGCTCAGTGTTCTTGTTTAGTGAGTGTAGCTCAGTGTTCTGGTTCAGTGAGTTTAGCTCAGTGTTCCGGTTCAGTGAGTGTAGCTCAGTGGTCTTGTTCATTGAGTGTTGCTTAGTGGTCTTGTTCAGTCAGTGTAGCTTAGTGGTCTTGTTCAATGAGTGTAGCTCAGTGGTCTTGTTGAGTGAGTGTTACTCAGTGGTCTTGTTGAGTGAGTGTATCTCAGTGGTCATGTTCAGTGAGTGTAACTCAGTGTCCTTGTTCAGTCCATGTAGCTCAGTGTTCTGGTTTAGTGAGTGTAGCTCAGTGTTCTGGTTCATTGAGTGTAGGTCAGTGTTCTGGTTCAGTGAGTGTAGCTCAGTTTTCTAGTTCAGTGAGTGTATCTAAATGTTCTTGTTCAGTAAGTGTAGCTCAGTGGTCTTGTTCAGTGAGTGTAACTCAGTGATCTCTTTCAGTGAGTTTAACTTAGTGATCTGGTTCAGTGAATGTAGCTCAGTGGTCTTTTTCAGTGAGTGTAACTCAGTGGTCTGGTTCAGCGAGTGTAGCTCAGTGTTCTTGTTCAGTTAGTGCAACTGAGTGGTCTGGTTCAGTGACTGTAGCTCAGTGTTCTTTGTTTCAGTGAGTGTAACTCGTTTGTCTTGTTCAGTGAGTGTAGCTCAGTGATCAGGGTTAGTGAGTGTCGCTGATTTGTCTTGTTCAGTGAGTGTAGCTCAGTGATCAGGTTCAGTGAGTGTAGCTTAGTGTTCTGGTTCAGTGAGTGTAGCTCAGTTTTCTCGTTCATTGAGTGTAGCTCAGTGTTCTTGTTTAGTCAGTGTAGCTCAGTGTTCTGGTTCAGTGAGTGTAGCTCAGTTTTCTTGTTCAGTGAGTGTAGCTCAGTGATCTCTTTTAGTGAGTTTAACTTAGTGATCTGGTTCAGTGAATGTAGCTCAGTGGTCTTGTTCAGTGAGTGTAACTCAGTGATCTGGTTCAGTGAGTGTAGGTTAGTGGTCTTGGTCAGTGAGTGTAACTCAGTGATTTGGTTTAGTGAGTGTAGCTTAGTTGTCTTGTTCAGTGAGTGCAACTCAGTGGTCTGGTTCAGTGACTGTAGCTCAGTGTTCTTGGTCAGTGAGTGTAACTCAGTGATTTTTTTCAGTGAGTGTAGCTAGTTTGTCTTGTTCAGTGAGTGTAGCTCAGTGATCAGGGTTAGTGAGTGTAGCTGAGTTGTCTTGTTCAGTGAGTGTAGCTCAGTGATCAGGTTCAGTGAGCGTAGCTTAGTGTTCTGGTTCAGTGAGTGTAGCTCAGTTATCTGGTTTATTGAGTGTAGCTCAGTGTTCTTGTTTAGTGAGTGTAGCTCAGTGTTCTAGTTCAGTGAAATTCGCTCAGTGTTCCGGTTCAGTGAGTGTAGCTCAGTGGTCTTGATCAGTGAGTGTAACTCAGTGATCTCTTTTAGTGAGTGTAACTTAGTGATCTTGTTCAGTGAGTGTAGCTCACTGGTCTTGTTCTGTGAGTGTCGCTCAGTGGTCTTGTTCAGTGAGTGTAGCTCAGTGGTCTTGATCAGTGAGTGTAACTCAGTGATCTCTTTCAGTGAGTGTTACTTAGTGATCTGGTTCAGTGAGTGTAGCTCAGTGGTCTTTTTCATTGAGTTTAACTCAGGGATTTAGTTCAGTGAGTGTAGCTCAGTGGTCTGGTTCAGTGAGTTTAACTCAGTGGTCTTGTTCAGTGAGTGTAGCTCAGTGTTGTGGTTCAGTGAGTGTATCTCAGTGGTCATGTTCAGTGAGTGTAGCTCCGTGTCATTGTTCAGTGCGTTTAGCTCAGTGTTCTGGTTTAATGAGGTTAGCTCAGTGTTCTGGTTCATTGAGTGTAGCTCAGTTTTCTGGTTCAGTGTAGCTCAGTGTTCTGGTTCAGTGAGTCTAGCTCAGTTTTCTAGTTCAGTGAGTGTAGCTCAGTGTTCTGGTTCAGTGAGTGTAGCTCATTGGTCTTGTTCAGTGAGTGTAACTCAGTGATATCTTTCAGTGATTGTAACCTAGTGATCTGGTTCAGTGAGTGTAGCTCTGTGGTCTTGTTCAGTGAGTGTAACTCAGTGGTCTTGTTCAGTGAGTGTAGCTCATTTGTCCTTTTCAGTGAGTGTAACTCAGTGATAAGGTCCAGTGAGTGTAGCTCAGTGTAGGTTCCCACTAGCAATACTTATTTCTCCTTACATCTCCTCCGGGACTGGGTGTGCTGCTAGTTTGCCATTGTGCAATGAGCGTGGGGTAGTACTCATATTGTTTTTGTTTACACTCTTCTCCGCTTACAGAGCTGGTTTACTTTTTTCTTTGAAATAAATATTGAAAAACATATACCCCACTGATGCCTCAATTAATATATTTTTATTGGTATTTATTTTAATTATTAAAATTTAGCAGTATCGGCTTCATTTCCCACCCTAGGCTTATACTCGAGTCAATAAGTTTTTCCAGTTTTCTTAGGTAAAATTAGGTACCTCGGCTTATATTCGGATCGGCTTATACTCGAGTATATACGGTTTATGTAATATTCAGGGACTGGTGTTTTATTACTGAATTATTTGCTACTCACTTTTCAAACGGCATTGCCAGATCCAACCGATGGTACCTTCGTAAAAGAGGAAAATTGGTCAGAGCCATGGATGTCTGCTAAATTGGGGGGGGGAGGGGCAGTGCTAGAACTATTGTATGCACTGATTCATATGTGGATGGAAGTAACATTTATACCACAAGTTATATGGGTACGGGTTCATTGGCTATAGGTGGCTGTTTGCAACCAGTCATATTAAATGGTAAATTCTGTTAACATAACATTTAGGAAGAAGCTAATGATATAAGGAATCTATGTTACCAACTCCTTTACTACTTACCATGCAGATAAATTTCTGGGGCTCCTCAGTGGGCTCCTCCTGGTTGAGTGAAACAAAAGTTGACATTACTTTATGGAATAGAAGGCCTATTACCCAATGCAAGTTCTCCTTAAAGGGGATAAGCGCACATCTGGGGTTAGGCTTCCAGGTAACAGGATTTTCTCAGTTAGATATTTTACCACCTCATACCAGTACAAATATATAGAAGGGCAAGCCCAGCATCTGCATATTGACATACAGGGCAGGGGGCATTGGGTTTTTGCCTATGGCCTTTAGCTTCAGGGGGTAATATATGTCCTATGCATTATTCCAAATTGCATCATCTTATCTTTTGTGAAAATCAGATAACTATACATTTCACATGGGGCTTCTTCCCACAAATCTTCCTCTAGGTTAGGAAGATCTCCAACCCATTAAAAAATATGTTAATATTCAAAAATATAAAAAAATATGTTAATATGTTTGGTGTTCGCTTTCATGAGCCCCAAACAGAACAATGTTTAGAGATCATCAGTAACTGAGTTGGAGGACAAGTTTCCCACAGAATGAAATATGTGAAATGAAATCCTTACCTTGCCGAAGCAAGGGAAAAAGCACCTCAAATGCTTGAACACTTTGTTCATCGTTCGCTGAAAAAAAGAAAAGCATCACATTAGCACTTCCCAATACTGTGTTCTATGTACAATTTATTTAATTTTTGACGAGCAGCAAATTTTCCCGCCCATCACTACTATAGAGCTGAAAGCGGATACCTCGGGCAGGAGAATTACCCCTAAAATACCCCCTGAGAAAGGGGGTACTGCTGTCAGATCTATAGGCTTTTCTAGCTGGGCCCGTGCCGTTTTTGATAATGAGAAGCACAGTCCCAGGAAAGAGATAAGCCGCCTAACAAGTTGCCCCCCCCCCCAAGTAAATTGAGTGTTGCTGTAGAAGAAATCATAAACTGTATCACTGGTTTCCATTTGCTACATTACCTCTTAAATGAAGCTCTCCAGGCGATGATATAAAAAAAGATGTAATGGAGGGGCCGGCCCAGGGCCGGAGAACCCTAAGGGGCCCCCTCAATAGGTGCTGGCTCTCCTCAAGGCTCGTTCAGCTAAGGGTGGAAAAGGTGAACTAAGGAGAAGCCAGAAAAATCACAGTCTAAAAAACTGGTTAAGCGCTGAAGCAGCAAATCACCAACTAGACACACACTGCAGCAATCTCTATAGAGACGGGAATAAAAAGGGCAAGTCAGCTTCACAGATAATGCATTTACCATTTTAAGGTGCAACATTGGATCAGGGTGCAGATTTGCCCAGTGTTGCTAATTGCCCCCCATAGGAAACATTTAATGCAGGGCACGGAGGTAAATTAACAGCCCCAAAGCCAAAATGGAATTAGTCAGGGGCTGATAGCACAAGGAATGTGACATGGGGCAGTAAGTGCTCAGGGGGCAACTAGGCCCTAGGGCTGTATTACTGGGTTACTGTAAGGAGTAGCGCTTAAACATTGCTTTATTCAATACTGCCCCTGCCATGTACCCTATTGCCCCCCACAGCCGGGAGAGTGCACGAGACTTACTAATAAATATTTTTCTGTAAAAGGAAAACGTATTGGTATTTATTGCCTTACATTCAGTTACACGTTAAGGTTGGTACATAAGGGCAGGGCAGATCCGGGGCAGAGGGGCAAAACTCTTAGGAGCCTGTCAGTACTGGGTATTTTATGGTGTGGCACAGGGGTTCCCCAAATGTTACACTCTTTTGGGGCTCTCAGTGAATAAAAAGTGTACAGTATATTTGGTGGCAGCCCCGCATAACTGCCAAACCCTGGGTCTGTGTCTCCCAACCAGCGCTAAGAGTAAAGGCGCCTGCAAAGCCCATTTTAGGGGAAAATTCTCCAAATTCACTAAAATCGGTGACAAGAGCAACATCTCCTAGTCTGGGGGGGGAGTCACCCAACTATTGCCCCTCTTTTTTAGCTAAAATAGGGTTTTTAGGCAAAACATCTATCAGAGGAGATGCATGCTTTCCTCTCACCACAATGGCAACCAACGGACTGTACCAACTGTCACTTTCCTAGGGTGAAGGCAGCTCTCATCACATGTCAGGCGCTGCTGTTAAAGGGGAAGTGTACCCTTTTGATGAGCGAGGTTTATATGGGCTTTATTTGCCCTTAGATGTGCAATACATACATAGCTTATTATGTACACAGAGCATTGCCTTTTACATGTGGCCCCTGTCGTGTACCCTATTGCCCCCCACAGCCAGGAGAGTGCACGAGACTTACTAATAAATATTATTCTGTAAAAGGATAACGTATTTGTATTTATTGCCTTACATTCAGTTACACGTTAAGGTTGGTACATAAGGGCAGGGCAGACACCCGGGGCAGAGGGGCAAAACTCTCAGGAGCGTGTCAGTACTGGGTATTTTATGGTGTGGCACAGGGGTTCCCCAAATGTTACACTTTTTGGGGTCCTCCGCGAATAAAAAGTGTATATTTGCTGGCAGCCCCGCATAACTGCCAAACCCTGGGTCTGTGTTTTCCAACCAGCGCTAAGAGTAAAGGCACCTGCAAAGCCCATTTTAGGGGAAAATTCTCCAAATTCACTAAAATCGTCGACAGGAGCAACATCCCCTAGTCTGGGGGTGGGAGGAGCCACCCAACTATTGCCCCTCTTTTTTAGCCAAAATAATGTTTTTTAGGCAAAACATCTATCAGAGGAGATGCATGCTTACCTCTCACCACAATGGCAACCAACGGACTGTACCAACTGTCACTTTCCTAGGGTGAAGGCAGCTCTCATCACATGACAGGCGCTGCTGTTAAAGGGGAAGTGTACCCCTTTGATGAGGTTTATATGGACTTTGTTTGCCCTTAGATGTGCAGTACATACATAGCTTATTGTGTACCCAGAGCATTGCCTTGTACGTGTGGCCTATTGAGTCAGCCCAGTTAATATGCTGCCATATCTGCTGGAAAGATCCGCCCATTCATCAGCCATGGTTTCACCCACTGCTGCTGTTGCTAAGTCTGTGTAACCGGGGGATCCTTAGCTTGTAGGGTGTCCCTTCCTTAGCCTGAATAGTGGGGAGAGATGGGGGTGACACTCAGCCTCAACAATAGGCCGGGCTTTGTCCTTAGTAGGGGAAATGGTATATGTGGGTATGTATGGGGGGGCAGGTTGGGTGGGGAGCAGCTCAAATCATTCATTACTCTGGCAGTGACCGGGCTGCTTGGCTGTTGGGCCTTAAACTATTCTCTAAGTAGAACCTGTTGCATCTTGGGAAACAGGAAGTGGCACTGCACCCAGACTGATGCCACTAACACAATATGCCCTGCAGGTTACACAAACCCCCATATCACCGGGAATCCTTAGTTGGTTACTCCCCCTATCCCAGTCACTCAGCCCTCTTTGGCATAAAAAGTGTGTGAGAGAGAGAGAGACAGTGAGAGAGTGAGTGAAAGACAGAGATTTAGAGAGAGAAAGTGAGAGCGAGAGTGAGAGTGGGAGATAAAGTGAGTAAGAGACAGAAAGAGTGAGTGAGAGTGAGCAGAAGAGAGAGAAATGAGAGAGAGATTGAGGGAGACAGACAGAGAGAGAGTGAGTGAGAGAGTTCCAGGGGGTGAAGATGTGCAGTTTCAGTAAATGTTAGCAAGAGGGGCATCTTCCCAGGGTTCATGGGCCCTAAAAGATCATGCTGTGGAGCTCTGTGTTGCTTCTGGTTATCCATCTGGCCCTGTATCCCTCCTATCCCCTCCTACTTGCACCCTGTATCATTCCCTTCAGCCGAAAAGGCTGAAGGATAAGGGAATCCCTTTGGGTAAGGTGGGAGTTTTCAGACAGCGCAGTTGTATGTATGTATGTATATCTTTATTTATAAAGCGCTACTTATGTACGCAGCGCTGTACAGTAGAATACATTAATACAAACAGGGTTGTTAAGATAATAGATAAATACAAAGTATTACAATAAAGACAAATAAATAAAAGATCTTGCAATAAGAGTCAAAAACACAAGAGGATGGAGGTCCCTGCCCCGTAGAGCTTACAATCTATATGGGAGGGTAACTTACAGACACAAATGGGCAAATATAAGTGCTGTAGGTCACAGTGGGTGACAGTACAATATAAGTGCTAGTTCCCAGATCAGGTGCTGGGTGAGTGCTCCAAAAGGTAGTCTTTAAGTTTAGTTTTAAAAAGACTGAGTTTTCTATACAGCAGTGGAAAAATAAATTCTGTATGTCGCATAGCTGTTTCCTAAGGGCCCTAACACACAAATGCTTCCAGCTTCAAATGCATGCCAGAGAAAAACCGTGTTTCCTACCTATATCATCTTCCTTTGCACCCTTAACCTGCCAAATTGTCAGCGGGGGAAGGATTTAGGGACTTAACCCAAATTCCGTTGCTTTAGTATGTAGATGCTGCATATAATGACCTGGATGAATGTGGATATTTTCAGTAGCACTCTCTTCTTCTGGTTGTTTTGCTTTTTTTTTTTTGGTCTGCTTTGCCAGCAATTGTGATCCAATCATTTGCCCTTATCAGTACAAGCAAAAGTGGACATACTGCTGAAAGATCACCGAAGAAAACCTAAGCTAAGGCCCCAGCAAGAATTGAACTCACAACCCCTGGATTACAAGATCAGTGCTCTAACCACTGAGCTATGGAGCCAGGTGGTGAAATGTGTATCTTGTTCAATATTTACAATTATTACCAATCCTAAACTGCACTGGAAAAATAAAGTCTGTTTCCGAAAGGCCTTTTACACATAAACGGTTCCATCTTTAAATTTAAGCCATTTTACAAATGGCAGAACATGGCAGAATGCATTTTAGCTTTCATAACTTCAGCTGAGTCCTGTATTCTTGGGTCATTTCCCTGAATTTGCTTTGACCATGGACACTTCTCCCCACACTAAAACCAAAAGTCAAAGTCAGCTGTTTATAGATAGGGTTAGATGGCCATATATTTTTGCCTGTCTTAAAAAAATTGCATTTGGCCCCTGCACCTGTAGATGGATTAAAGCTTTTTGCACAGTGCTTGTAGAGCAACAGTCGACAGGTACCTATTATTTCATGGCTCTCACCCCCTTCTGAGTTACATAAGGAAGATAAAAAGGGGACCTATGTTTACAAAGTACCCTTCTCCACTAACTCAAATTAATACTAACCCTGCTGCTAGACCAGATAGCATCAGAATTCCAATACTAACAGCTCACTCATAACTATAATTATCTTGAGGACAACTTGCGATTTGGATGAGCCCATACCATTTGGGGTAATATACCTCCTAAATGCACTATTTCTAGCCTTTATGTCCTCCTCTTGAAATTAAGAAATTGCCTATTGTCAAGTCCTGGGAGAAAGAATTAAGTATATATCTCTCAGAACACACCCATAAACAAAGTCCAGCTAATCTCATGCATGACTCTAGGTTTGCAGGATACAGGAGGTCAGTTACAAGCTTCTATTGAGATGGTATCATGCATGCCATAGATTAAAGCAAATGTATCTAAATACTAACAGTGTCTGCTGGAGATGCAATAAAGGCATTTGTACCCTATCACATAACTTTTGGAGCAATCTGTCCCTTACGCCCTTCTGGTAAAAAGCATTACAGCTATGCTCTCTGATTCTATTCTGTCACTTCTTATTCTGGGATTTACCAGGAAGGAATAATATCTCAAACCTGTCACTAGAAAGGAACCTACCGATCACTGCCAAGTTATTAATCCTGGTGAAATGGAGAATGGCCACACCTCTACTGATTGAAGACTGGATTGATAAGTCATAACATAGCTCAGAAAAGGTCCACACATGGATCAGATTGTTCTTATTTAAAGAAACAGATTAATATAAACAAGCCTCTACCTCTATTTAGATATCAGTGTGTTGTTCCTAAGTATTATTTTCCTTTTTTACTCCTATGACAAACCGGCAATGTCAGATTCACAGTATTTTTTATAGCATGCTTGTGTTGGAAGCTGTGTTTACCTATTTATCCTTCCTTTCCTATTTATCCTTCCTTTATAGATCTCCTCTGCGAAAATCCAATAAAAATTTATGATGGAAAAAAAGAACTCTATTGGGCAGGTTCGAATGTGACACCAGGAAGAGGACGTTGATGCGGACCTCTCCCAGTCAGCCTGCCTAAGTGGCAATTATGATCAGCTTTGTCCCTCATCTGCTTGATATCAGCCACCTCAGGGTGGTCACATTGTAGAAATCTTTGGTGGCAGCGCCAAACTAAAAGTAAACTTAAGGCTCCAGCAAAAGTTGAACTCGCAACCCCTGGTTTACAAGACCAGCGTGCTAACCACTGAGCTATGGAGCCCAAAGCATCTTTGGCTGCTTGTTCAATATTTAGAATTATCATCTTTTCTACACAGCAATGGAAAACTACATTTTGTGTGTCACATAGCTGTTTCCTAAGAGCCTTTATGCACAAACTGATTTCTGCTTCAAAATTATGCCACAGGAAAATTGCGTTTCTTACAAACTGCTTTTTCCTATGCACCCTCAACCCCCCAAATTGTCAGCAGGGGATAGGTTAAAGCAGTGATCCCCAACCAGTGGTTCGTGAGTAACATGTTGCACCCCAACCCCTTGGATGTTGCTCCCAGTGGCCTCAAAGCAGCTGATTATTTTATAATTCTTGAACTTGAATTGAAGTTTTGGTTACATAAAAACCAGGTGTAATGCCAAACAGAGCCTCATTTTGGCTGCCAGTCCACATGGGAGCTACCAAATAGCCAATCACAGCCCTTATTTGGCACCCTCAGAAACATTTCTGATGCTTGTGTTGCTCCCCAACTCTTTTTTACATTTGAGTGTAGGGGGATCCCGGGGTTAAGGGAATACATTTCCAGAGAATCCCCTACCACTCAGTTTAACTAGGATAAGTGATAATTCTTTTCAAAAATTATATTAACATAGTAACATTGGCTGAAAAAAGTTCAGCCTTTTGTATCTATAGAAAACCTGCCCAACAGTTTCAGAGGAAGGCAAAAAAAACCTTCTGCAGCATCTCAGTCCCTTCCAACTTGTCCTAAAGCTGGCCATACACTCACCAATATAATTGTATAAAACATTGTTTTCTATGATTTTTGGACCATGTTTGGGCTCCAAATTGTCACCTGGATAATTTTCGTACGATGACGATCGGTTATTTAGTTGATCAGGCAGCCATAAAAGCTTCCAGACCGAGTCTGTACCTTATTGGCCCATGTAGGGACCTGCTGACGAACATGCTTGGCTTACACCTTAACAAAGATCGACCAGATACCTATCGATCAGGATTAAGGTTCTTGATGCTGTCCTCTTCCCGACGGTCTGCATTGGTGGCAATTATGATTTAGTCGTTGGCCCCTGTGAGCCCGATATCACCTATCTAAAGGTGCCCATACAGGTGAAGATCTTCTCCTGATATCCCCACCTACGGGTGGGCGATATCCGGCAAAAAGTAGGCTAATTTGATCATTTGGCCCTGGGGCCAAACGATCGAATTATAATGGCGGCAAAGAGGCAATCAGTTCGGGGACCGCATCAACGAGCCGATGTGGTTCCCGATCCGACTAAATCTTTTAACCTGCCTGATTGAAATCTGCCCAATTTCAGGCCAAATATCGATCGGGCAGGCCCCTCGTTCCTGCCCCTACATGGGCCGATAAGCTACCGAATCGGTTCAAGGGACCAATATCGGCAGCTACAATCGGCCCGTGTATGGCCACCTTAAAGGAACAGTAACACTAAAAAATGAAAGAGCTTTTAAGTAATAAAAATATAATGCACTGTTGCCCTGCACTTGTAAAACTGGTGTGTTTGCTACAGTAACACTACTATAATTTTTATAATAAGCTGCTGTGTTGCCACGGGGGCAGCCATTCAAGCTGGAAAAAAGGAGAGAAGGCACAGGTTACATAGCAGATAACAGATAAGCTCTGTAGAATACAATAGTGTTTTATCTGTTATCTGCTATGTGCCTTTTCCCCTTTGAATGGCTGCCCCCATGGCTACATAGCAGCTTATTTATATAAATTATAGTAGACTTTCTGAAATAAACACACAACTTTTACCAGTGCAGGGCAGCAGCACATTATATTTTAGTTACTTTTATACACTTTCATTTTCTGGTGTTACTGTTCCTTTAAGGGTAGATATGTCACGCTTGGTGGCCTTGCCAAACTAAAGAAGCCCAAAGGCCCCAGTGAGAATTGAACTCGCGACCCCTGGTTTACAAGACCAGTGCTCTAACCACTGAGCTATGGAGCCAGATGCACCTGTGCCACTTTTGTTAAATATTTTGAATTATCGACTAATTTCTACACAGCAATGGAAAAATTAATTCTGTATGTCACACAGCTGTTTCCTTAGGGCCCTTACACACAAATGCTTCCAGCTTCAAATATATGGCAGAGAAAAACCATGTTTCCTACCAACAGCCTGCAGTTTGATGGTGTATGATAGACAGACGCTTTTGGAGATCAGTGAGGATGCAGCAGTTAGTGTTTTGGATCAGAAACTGGTGTCATTTTTTCCCCGGAGCCAGTATTGTTATCACGATACTAGTGGGATTATCCGGAGGATGTGAGTGCAAAGGCGAGGCCACAAGGCTGGCATGCAAGTTAGAGTTAAAGGCCGTGGATTATGACCTCCGATGCCCAGCATTTTTCTAGCTAATGTGCAGTCTCTGGACAACAAAATGAATGATCTCAGAGGAAGACTTAAAAAGATTTCTGTGCATTTTGCTTCACAAGACTTGGTTAACTGTAGGAATGCCAGACCATGCAGTCCATGCATCTATTGTGCTAATGAGAGAGAATCATTGTTTTTCAAAAATTCAGTTTGTCCAGTACAAGTATCTATAATGCTGAAAGAAACCAAATATATGGTGTCTGCTGAGGAGGTAAAAAAGACGTTTAATAGAATTAATATCTACAAATCTGCTGGCCCAGACAGAATATCAGGGTAACTTCGCTAATTTCGGCAAATCGCCACACTGCATATGCCATTCCACCAGCGATTTACTTTCTTGTGGTGGGGTGGCACTTTGGGGAGATTCGTCGCCCGCAACAAAGGAGATTTTTTCGCTGGCGACTAATCTCCAAGAAATGCCATCTCACCAGCAAGAATGTAAATCGGATGGCATACAAGGCGCTGATATCACCAAAGTTTCCACTAAAGGCAACTTCAGCGATTTCGCCAAATTGTCGTGCTGCGTATGCCATCCCACCGGCGAATTACATTCTAGGGCTGTCACAGCCCTTATGGTTGTGTTAAAAAAAGTTCAGCCGGCCATACACGCACCGATAATATCGTACGAATGACTTAAAAAGATAGCTGTGCATTTTGCTTCACAAGACTTGGTTAAAGGAGAAAGAAAGGTAAAGTCACATGGGGGTGCCAAAATTTTAGGTACCCCCAAGTGACTTCAATCGCTTACCTTGTACCCCCCCCTTCCAGACCGAGTCTGTAGCTTATTGGCCCATGTAGGGACCTGCTGACGAACATGCTTGGCTTACACCTTAACAAAGATCGACCAGATACCTATCGATCAGGATTAAGGTTGTTGATGCTGTCCTCTTCCCGACGGTCTGCAGTGGTGGCAATTATGATTTAGTCGTTGGCCCCTGTGAGCCCGATATCACCTATCTAAAGGTGCCCATGCACGTGAAGATTCGCTCGCTTGGCGAGGTCGCCAAGTGAGCGGATCTTCTCCTGATATCCCCACCTACGGTGGGCGATATCTGCCAAAAAGTAGGCTAATTTGATCGAATTATAATGGCAGCAAAGGGGCAATCGGTTCGGGGACCCCATCAACGAGCCGATGTGGCTCGACTAAATCTTTTAACCTGCCCGATTGATATCTGGCCAATTTCAGGCCAGATATTGATCAGCATGCCCCTCTGTTCTGCCCCTACAGGGGCCGATAAGCTGCCGAATCGGTTCAAGGGACCAATATCGGCAGCTACAATCGGCCCATGTATGGGTAGATATATCGTGCTTGGTGGCCTTGCCAAACTAAAGAAGCCCAAAGGACCCAGCGAGAATTGAACTCACAACCCCTGGTTTACAAGACCAGTGCTCTAACCACTGAGCTATGGAGCCAGATGCCCCTGTGCTGCTTTTGTTAAATATTTTGAATTATCGACTAATTATCCCCTTTTCTACACAGCAATGGAAAAATTAATTCTGTATGTGGCATAGCTGTTTCCTTAGGGCCCTTACACACAAATGCTTCCAGCTTCAAATATTTGGTAGAGAAAAACCATGTTTCCTACCAACAGCCTGCAGTTTGATGGTGTATGATAGACAGATGCTTTTGGAGATCAGTGAGGATGCAGCAGTTAGTGTTTTGGATCAGAAACTGGTGTCATTTTTTCCCCGGAGCCAGTATTGTTATCACGATACTAGTGGGATTATCCGGAGGATGTGAGTGCAAAGGCGAGGCCACAAGGCTGGCATGCAAGTTAGAGTTAAAGGCCGTGGATTATGACCTCCGATGCCCAGCATTTTTCTAGCTAATGTGCAGTCTCTGGACAACAAAATGAATGATCTCAGAGGAAGACTTAAAAAGATTGCAGTGGATTTTGCGTCACAAGACTTGGTTAAAGGAGAAAGAAAGGTAAAGTCACATGGGGGTGCCAAAATGTTAGGTACCCCCAAGTGATTTCAATCGTTTACCTTGTACCCCCCCTTCCAGACCGAGTCTGTAGCTTATTGGCCCATGTAGGGACCTGCTGACGAACATTCTTGACTTACACCTTTAACAAAGATCAACCAGATACCTATCGATCAGGATTAAGGTTGTTGATGCTGTCCTCTTCCCGACGGTCTGCATTGGTGGCAATTATGATTTAGTCGTTGGCCCCTGTGAGCCCGATATCACCTATCTAAAGGTGCCCTGGGGCCAAACGATCGAATTATAATGGCGGCATAGGGGCAATCGGTTCGGGGGCCCCTACACGGGCAGATAAGCTGCTGAATCGGTTCAAGGGACCAATATCGGCAGCTACAATCGGCCCATGTATGGCCACCTTAAGTAGATATGTCGCGCTTGGTGGCCTTGCCAAACTAAAGAAGCCCAAAGGCCCCAGCGAGAATTGAACTCGCGACCCCTGGTTTACAAGACCAGTGCTCTAACCACTGAGCTATGGAGCCAGATACTTCTGCACTATCTTTGTTAAATATTTTGAATTATCGACTAATTATGCCCTTTTCTACACAGCAATGGAAAAATTAATTCTGTATGTCACACAGCTGTTTCCTTAGGGCCCTTACACACAAATGCTTCCAGCTTCAAATATATGGCAGAGAAAAACCATGTTTCCTACCAACAGCCTGCAGTTTGATGGTGTATGATAGACAGACGCTTTTGGAGATCAGTGAGGATGCAGCAGTTAGTGTTTTGGATCAGAAACTGGTGTCATTTTTTCCCCGGAGCCAGTATTGTTATCACGATACTAGTGGGATTATCCGGAGGATGTGAGTGCAAAGGCGAGGCCACAAGGCTGGCATGCAAGTTAGAGTTAAAGGCCGTGGATTATGACCTCCGATGCCCAGCATTTTTCTAGCTAATGTGCAGTCTCTGGACAACAAAATGAATGATCTCAGAGGAAGACTTAAAATGATTGCAGTGGATTTTGCTTCACAAGACTTGGTTAAAGGAGAAAGAAAGGTAAAGTCACATGGGGGTGCCAAAATGTTAGGTACCCCCAAGTGATTTCAATCACTTACCTTGTACCCCCCCTTCCAGACCGAGTCTGTAGTTTATTGGCCCATGTAGGGACCTGCTGACGAACATGCTTGGCTTACACCTTAACAAAGATCGACCAGATACCTATCGATCAGGATTAAGGTTGTTGATGCTGTCCTCTTCCCGACGGTCTGCATTGGTGGCAATTATGATTTAGTCATTGGCCCCTGTGAGCCCGATATCACCTATCTAAAGGTGCCCTGGGGCCAAACGATCGAATTATAATGGCGGCAAAGGGGCAATCGGTTCGGGGACCGCATCAACGAGCCGATGGGGCTCGACTAAATCTTTTAACCTGCCCGATTGATATCTGGCCAATTTCAGGCCAGATATCGATCAGCATGCCTCTCTGTTCTGCCCCTACACGGGCCGATAAGCTGCCGAATCGGTTCAAGGGACCAATATCGGCAGATACAATCGGCCCATGTATGGCCACCTTAAATAGATATGTCGTGCTTTGCCAAACTAAAGAAGCCCAAAGGCCCCAGCGAGAATTGAACTCGCGACCCCTGGTTTACAAGACCAGTGCTCTAACCACTGAGCTATGGAGCCAGATGCCCTTGTGCCGCTTTTGTTAAATATTTTGAATTATCGACTAATTATCCCCTTTTCTACACAGCAATGGAAAAATTAATTCTGTATGTCACACAGCTGTTTCCTTAGGGCCCTTACACACAAATGCTTCCAGCTTCAAATATATGGCAGAGAAAAACCATGTTTCCTACCAACAGCCTGCAGTTTGATGGTGTATGATAGACAGACGCTTTTGGAGATCAGTGAGGATGCAGCAGTTAGTGTTTTGGATCAGAAACTGGTGTCATTTTTTCCCCGGAGCCAGTATTGTTATCACAATACTAGTGGGATTATCCGGAGGATGTGAGTGCGGGCGACTAATCTCCAAGAAATGCCATCCCACCGGCAAGAATGTAAATTGGATGGCTGCTGAGGAGGTGAAAAAGACGTTTAATAGAATTAATATCCACAAATCTGCTGGCCCAGACAGAATATCAGGGTAACTTCGCCAATTTCGGCAAATCGCCACACTGCATATGCCATTCCACCAGCGATTTACTTTCTTGTGGTGGGGTGGCACTTTGGGGAGATTCGTCGCCCGCAACAAAGGAGATTTTTTCGCTGGCGACTAATCTCCAAGAAATGCCATCTCTCCAGCAAGAATGTAAATCGGATGGCATACAAGGCGCTGATATCACCAAAGTTTCCACTAAAGGCAACTTCGGCGACTTCGCCAAATTGTCGTGCTGCGTATGCCATCCCACCGGCGAATTACATTCTAGGGCTGTCACAGCCCCTATGGTTGTATAAAAAAAAGTTCAGCCGGCCATACACGCACCGATAATATCGTACGAATGACTTAAAAAGATAGCTGTGCATTTTGCTTCACAAGACTTGGTTAAAGGAGAAAGAAAGGTAAAGTCACATGGGGGTGCCAAAATGTTAGGTACCCCCAAGTGACTTCAATCGCTTACCTTGTACCCCCCCCTTCCAGACCGAGTCTGTAGCTTATTGGCCCATGTAGGGACCTGCTGACGAACATGCTTGGCTTACACCTTAACAAAGATCGACCAGATACCTATCGATCAGGATTAAGGTTGTTGATGCTGTCCTCTTCCCGACGGTCTGCATTGGTGGCAATTATGATTTAGTCGTTGGCCCCTGTGAGCCCGATATCACCTATCTAAAGGTGCCCATGCACGTGAAGATTCGCTCGCTTGGCGAGGTCGCCAAGTGAGCGGATCTTCTCCTGATATTCCCACCTACGGTGGGCGATATCTGCCAAAAAGTAGGCTAATTTGATCGAATTATAATGGCAGCAAAGGGGCAATCGGTTCGGGGACCCCATCAACGAGCCGATGTGGCTCGACTAAATCTTTTAACCTGCCCGATTGATATCTGGCCAATTTCAGGCCAGATATCGATCAGCATGCCCCTCTGTTCTGCCCCTACACGGGCCGATAAGCTACCGAATCGGTTCAAGGGACCAATATCGGCAGCTACAATCGGCCCATGTATGGCCACCTTAAGTAGATATGTCGCGCTTGGTGGCCTTGCCAAACTAAAGAAGCCCAAAGGCCCCAGCGAGAATTGAACTCGCGACCCCTGGTTTACAAAACCAGTGCTCTAACCACTGAGCTATGGAGCCAGATACCTCTGCACCAGGTTTGTTAAATATTTTGAATTATCGACTAATTATCCCCTTTTCTACACAGCAATGGAAAAATTAATTCTGTATGTCGCATAGCTGTTTCCTTAGGGCCCTTACACACAAATGCTTCCAGCTTCAAATATATGGCAGAGAAAAACCATGTTTCCTACCAACAGCCTGCAGTTTGATGGTGTATGATAGACAGACGCTTTTGGAGATCAGTGAGGATGCAGCAGTTATTGTTTTGGATCAGAAACTGGTGTCATTTTTTCCCCGGAGCCAGTATTGTTATCACAATACTAGTGGGATTATCCGGAGGATGTGAGTGCGGGCGACTAATCTCCAAGAAATGCCATCCCACCGGCAAGAATGTAAATTGGATGGCATACAAGGCACCGATATCACCAAAGTTTCCTCTCAAGGCAACTTCAGCAATTTCGCCAAATTGCTATGCTGCGAATGCCATTGATCTGGCGCCATTGAAGGCGTCCAAGCAAAATCTACGTTCAGGGCTGAATCAGCTGAAGGAGGTAGAATTTCCATTGTTTCTACTTCCATATCTGACAATTCAGCCCTCTACGTCAGTGGAGGGTGGGAATGATCTTTCTTGCAACCTGTGCTACGTGTGTGGCCACCTTTCCTTTGTGGTTTTGGGCAACTTGTGATTCAGAGTACAATCATATTGGGTGAAAAGTTGTTTTTTTTTTTATCTTCTATGCCTAAAGAAAAAACAAAACAACTTGTCACCCAAAGTGCCATTTAGGAAATTACCCTAAATGGCACCTCCACCCACAACAAATTACACATTTTCAAAGTCATGTGTAAATGAAATTGCTTTTGAAAGCAACATCTGTCTGACTGGTTATACTTTGCTCCTTGCTCTTTGTTATGTAAACGAGACACTAATGATTCATGGTGGTACTAGACCTCCCCCAATGGGTTTTTACCCTTTTTTAACTGCATAATCCCCAACAGCCTACAAGGAAGGCCCTACCTTATACAATTGATATATTGTTTGACGATTTGTTCATATGGCTTTATGTCACAGATGTGCCTAGCAAATAAGTTAAGAAAGCAGCCTCAGGCCCCAGTGAGAATTGAACTCACGACCCCTGGTTTACAAGACCAGTGCTCTAACCACTGAGCTATGGAGCCAGACACCCCTGAAATACTTTTGTTAAATATTTAGAATTATCAACTAATTATCACCTTTTCTATACAGCAGTGGAAAAATAAATTCTGTATGTCGCATAGCTGTTTCCTAAGGGCCCTAACACACAAATGCTTCCAGCTTCAAATGCATGCCAGAGAAAAACCGTGTTTCCTACCTACATTATTTTCCTTTGCACCCTTAACCTGCCAAATTGTCAGCGGGGGAAGGATTTAGGGACTTAACCCAAATTCCATTGCTTTAGTATTAAGATGCTGCATACAATGACCTGGATGAATGTGGATATTTTCAGTAGCACTCTCTTCTTCTGGTTGTTTTGCTCTCTGCTTCAACCAGTCACTCCCAATGATAATGTTCTTATTACTCCTTGACACTAAACTGTATGGGCACTGTATATGTAGACGGCAGGAAATTCAAGCCAAATCCATCCAGCCTACCCAGCCTCACCATTGCTGAATAATGCAAAATCGCAAAATAAGTGCCGGAAATGGCATGGGGGGGTCATGGGTGGCAGCGGTTAGACATGAAAAGTCTAATGATGTAATTTGCACATAAACCTATCAATCGGATGTTGGCTAGTTTTCATAAGTAAAAAAATAATAATTCAACACCTGCCATATAAACATGCTTGAGAATCATGTGATAGTGTAAAAGAAAGTGAAAATATAAATCACATGGTGGCATTGCATTCTTCACTTATATTTGTAGATATCTACCTCACCTTGAAAATACTAAACGATAATACTTATATTTATGTGGGGCTCTCACTGCTATTTTTTTCAGGCTCAGTGCTATATTTCAGTACTCCAAACACAGCTCCCCAACTGAGCTTTGTATCTTTTACAAATGGAAGAACAATGTTGTCCATCCTGTCCCATTAATCAATGGAAATCACAAAGCATTTTAGCTTTCATAACTTTACCAGTGTGCTATACTCTTGGGTAATTTCCATATAAATAATAAAACAAACTTGGAATCTGCTTTGGTCATGAACTTACATGGCTCTGGGGTGTGGCAATGTTTTGAAATGTGTTGAAACTGGTGTCATTTTTTCCCCGGAGCCAGTATTGTTATCACGATACTAGTGGGATTATCCGGAGGATGTGAGTGCAAAGGCGAGGCCACAAGGCTGGCATGCAAGTTAGAGTTAAAGGCCGTGGATTATGACCTCCGATGCCCAGCATTTTTCTAGCTAATGTGCAGTCTCTGGACAACAAAATAAATGATCTCAGAGGAAGACTTAAAAAGATTTCTGTGCATTTTGCTTCACAAGACTTGGTTAACTGTAGGAATGCCAGACCATGCAGTCCATGCATCTATTGTGCTAATGAGAGAGAATCATTGTTTTTCAAAAATTCAGTTTGTCCAGTACAAGTATCTGTAATGCTGAAAGAAACCAAATATATGGTGTCTTTTGAGGAGGTGAAAAAGACGTTTAATAGAATTAATATCCACAAATCTGCTGGCCCAGACAGAATATCAGGGAAACTTCGCCAATTTCGGCAAATCGCCACACTGCATATGCCATTCCACCAGCGATTTACTTTCTTGTGGTGGGGTGGCACTTTGGGGAGATTCGTCGCCCGCAACAAAGGAGATTTTTTCGCTGGCGACTAATCTCCAAGAAATGCCATCTCACCAGCAAGAATGTAAATCGGATGGCATACAAGGAGCTGATATCACCAAAGTTTCCACTAAAGGCAACTTCGGCGACTTCGCCAAATTGTCGTGCTGCGTATGCCATCCCACCGGCGAATTACATTCTAGGGCTGTCACAGCCCTTATGGTTGTGTTAAAAAAAGTTCAGCCGGCCATACACGCACCGATAATATCGTACGAATGACTTAAAAAGATAGCTGTGCATTTTGCTTCACAAGACTTGGTTAAAGGAGAAAGAAAGGTAAAGTCACATGGGGGTGCCAAAATGTTAGGTACCCCCCCCTTCCAGACCGAATCTGTAGCTTATTGGCCCATGTAGGGACCTGCTGACGAACATGCTTGGCTTACACCTTAACATTGGAGATCAGTGAGGATGCAGCAGTTAGTGTTTTGGATCAGAAACTGGTGTCATTTTTTCCCCGGAGCCAGTATTGTTATCACGATACTAGTGGGATTATCCGGAGGATGTGAGTGCAAAGGCGAGGCCACAAGGCTGGCATGCAAGTTAGAGTTAAAGGCCGTGGATTATGACCTCCGATGCCCAGCATTTTTCTAGCTAATGTGCAGTCTCTGGACAACAAAATGAATGATCTCAGAGGAAGACTTAAAAAGATTGCAGTGGATTTTGCTTCACAAGACTTGGTTAAAGGAGAAAGAAAGGTAAAGTCACATGGGGGTGCCAAAATGTTAGGTACCCCCAAGTGATTTCAATCACTTACATTGTACCCCCCCCTTCCAGACTGAGTCTGTAGCTTATTGGCCCATGTAGGGACCTGCTGACGAACATGCTTGGCTTACACCTTAACAAAGATCGACCAGATACCTATCGATCAGGATTAAGGTTGTTGATGCTGTCCTCTTCCCGACGGTCTGCATTGGTGGCAATTATGATTTAGTCGTTGGCCCCTGTGAGCCCGATATCACCTATCTAAAGGTGCCCTGGGGCCAAACGATCGAATTATAATGGCGGCAAAGGGGCAATTGGTTCAGGGACCGCATCAACGAGCCGATGTGGCTCGACTAAATCTTTTAACCTGCCCGATTGATATCTGGCCAATTTCAGGCCAGATATCGATCAGCATGCCCCTCTGTTCTGCCCCTACACGGGCCGATAAGCTGCCAAATCGGTTCAAGGGACCAATATCGGCAGCTACAATCGGCCCATGTATGGCCACCTTAAGTAGATATGTCGTGCTTGGTGGCCATGCCAAACTAAAGAAGCCCAAAGGCCCCAGCGAGAATTGAACTCGCGACCCCTGGTTTACAAGACCAGTGCTCTAACCACTGAGCTATGGAGCCAGATACCTCTGCGCCACCTTTGTTAAATATTTTGAATTATCGACTAATTATCCCCTTTTCTACACAGCAATGGAAAAATTAATTCTGTATGTGGCATAGCTGTTTCCTTAGGGCCCTTACACACAAATGCTTCCAGCTTCAAATATATGGCAGAGAAAAACCATGTTTCCTACCAACAGCCTGCAGTTTGATGGTGTATGATAGACAGACGCTTTTGGAGATCAGTGAGGATGCAGCAGTTAGTGTTTTGGATCAGAAACTGGTGTCATTTTTCCCCGGAGCCAGTATTGTTATCACGATACTAGTGGGATTATCCGGAGGATGTGAGTGCAAAGGCGAGGCCACAAGGCTGGCATGCAAGTTAGAGTTAAAGGCCGTGGATTATGACCTCCGATGCCCAGAATTTTTCTAGCTAATGTGCAGTCTCTGGACAACAAAATGAATGATCTCAGAGGAAGACTTAAAAAGATTTCTGTGCATTTTGCTTCACAAGACTTGGTTAACTGTAGGAATGCCAGACCATGCAGTCCATGCATCTATTGTGCTAATGAGAGAGAATCATTGTTTTTCAAAAATTCAGTTTGTCCAGTACAAGTATCTATAATGCTGAAAGAAACCAAATTTATGGTGTCTGCTGAGGAGGTGAAAAAGACGTTTAATAGAATTAATATCCACAAATCTGCTGGCCCAGACAGAATATCAGGGTAACTTCGCCAATTTTGGCAAATCGCCACACTGCATATGCCATTCCACCAGCGATTTACTTTCTTGTGGTGGGGTGGCACTTTGGGGAGATTCGTCGCCCGCAAAAAAGGAGATTTTTTCGCTGGCGACTAATCTCCAAGAAATGCCATCTCTCCAGCAAGAATGTAAATCAGATGGCATACAAGGCGCTGATATCACCAAAGTTTCCACTAAAGGCAACTTCGGCGACTTCGCCAAATTGTCGTGCTGCGTATGCCATCCCACCGGCGAATTACATTCTAGGGCTGTCACAGCCCTTATGGTTGTGTTAAAAAAAGTTCAGCCGGCCATACACGCACCGATAATATTGTACGAATGACTTAAAAAGATTGCTGTGCATTTTGCTTCACAAGACTTGGTTAAAGGAGAAAGAAAGGTAAAGTCACATGGGGGTGCCAAAATGTTAGGTACCCCCAAGTGACTTCAATCGCTTACCTTGTACCCCCCCTTCCAGACCGAGTCTGTACCTTATTGGCCCATGTAGGGACCTGCTGACGAACATGCTTGGCTTACACCTTAACAAAGATCGACCAGATACCTATCGATCAGGATTAAGGTTGTTGATGCTGTCCTCTTCCCGACGGTCTGCATTGGTGGCAATTATGATTTAGTCGTTGGCCCCTGCGAGCCCGATATCATCTATCTAAAGGTGCCCATGCACGTGAAGATTCGCTCGCTTGGCGAGGTCGCCAAGTGAGCGGATCTTCTCCTGATATTCCCACCTACGGTGGGCGATATCTGCCAAAAAGTAGGCTAATTTGATCGAATTATAATGGCAGCAAAGGGGCAATCGGTTCGGGGACCGCATCAACGAGCCGATGTGGCTCGACTAAATCTTTTAACCTGCACGATTGATATCTGGCCAATTTCAGGCCAGATATTGATCAGCATGCCCCTCTGTTCTGCCCCTACTCGGGCCGATAAGCTGCCGAATCGGTTCAAGGGACCAATATCGGCAGCTACAATTGGCCCATGTATGGGTAGATATGTCGTGCTTGGTGGCCTTGTCAAACTAAAGAAGCCCAAAGGCCCCAGCGAGAATTGAACTCGCGACCCCTGGTTTACAAGACCAGTGCTCTAACCATCGAGCTATGGAGCCAGATGCCCCTGTGCTGCTTTTGTTAAATATTTTGAATTATCGACTAATTATCCCCTTTTCTACACAGCAATGGAAAAATTAATTCTGTATGTCGCATAGCTGTTTCCTTAGGGCCCTTACACACAAATGCTTCCAGCTTCAAATATATGGCAGAGAAAAACCATGTTTCCTACCAACAGCCTGCAGTTTGATGGTGTATGATAGACAGACGCTTTTGGAGATCAGTGAGGATGCAGCAGTTAGTGTTTTGGATCAGAAACTGGTGTCATTTTTTCCCCGGAGCCGGTATTGTTATCACAATACTAGTGGGATTATCCGGAGGATGTGAGTGCAAAGGCGAGGCCACAAGGCTGGCATGCAAGTTAGAGTTAAAGGCCATGGATTATGACCTCCGATGCCCAGCATTTTTCTAGCTAATGTGCAGTCTCTGGACAACAAAATGAATGATCTCAGAGGAAGACTTAAAAAGTTTGCTGCGCATTTTGCTTCACAAGACTTGGTTAACTGTAGGCATGCCAGACCATGCAGTCCATGCATCTATTGTGCTAATGAGAGAGAATCATTGTTTTTCAAAAATTTAGTTTGTCCAGTACAAGTGTCTATAATGCTGAAAGAAACCAAATTTATGGTGTCTGTTGAGGTGAAAAAGACGTTTAATAGAATTAATATCCACAAATCTGCTGGCCCAGACAGAATATCAGAGTGTATTATTAATTTCATTTGCCGTTGTTTTCTTTTTTGCCCTTTGGTAGAAAACTTAGGTCAATTCGTATACAAAGTGCTAGATATAGAGTTTGCCAAGCTACTTTTACACTCGCATTAAGGGCCGTGACAGACGGAGAGATTAGTCACCCGTGACAAATCTCCCCGAAATGCAATCCCACCAGCAAGAATGTAAATCACCGGTGGAATGGCATACGCAGCTCCGAAATCGGCAAAGTTTCCTCTCAAGGCAACTTCGGCAAATCACTGCGCTGCATATGCCATCCCTCCGGCGATTTACTTTCTTGTCGGTGGGGTGGCACTTCGGGGAGATTAGTTGCCCACGACAAGGAAGATTTGTTGCGGGCGACTAATCTCCCTGTCTGTCATGGCCCTTATGGTTGGGCGATGATAGTATATGGAATAGTCACTGCAAATGCTAAGCTTGGTAAGTATCAAGCTTTTTTTAAATAAAT
The DNA here is from genome assembly GCF_000004195.4 of Xenopus tropicalis. Classification (NCBI taxonomy): domain Eukaryota; kingdom Metazoa; phylum Chordata; class Amphibia; order Anura; family Pipidae; genus Xenopus; species Xenopus tropicalis. The sequence goes on along the minus strand of NC_030680.2, from coordinate 33,028,125 downwards.
AGAATTTTAATGTGATTAATGTATTTTTTGTCATGTTGTATTGAGTTTTAAGTGTTTAGTCTGTGTTGAAGGCATTTAAGTAAGGATTTCATTGCACTGTTTACATTGTACTCTGTGCATGTGACAAGAAACTTTGAACTTGAACTTAAAAAAGAAAAAAGCACAGAAACATAACTGACACAATAGGTAAAATGAACTGAGGAAAAAGGATGAAGTGAGGTAACAGAAATGCTCTAAAGAAAAGGCACTCCATGAAAAGGTCATGAGGGATCACATAGCAAAGGCTGACACTGGCAAAGTAAACTTGGGTGAAGAGAAGGAAGTCTAGATTTTTAACAGGATTCAGTAACTAGTGCTAACTGTGCAGTATGTTTTGTATTAGGAAATTTCTGTGCATGTTTCTACCTCCATATCTGACGATTCAGCCCTCTACGTCAGTGGAGGGTGGGAATGATCTTTCGTGCAACCAGTGCTACGTGTGTGGCCACCTTTCCTTTGTGGTTTTGGCCAACTTGTGATTGCGTATAATCATATTGGGTTGTTTTTTTTATCTTCTATGCCTAAAGACAAAAAAAACTTGTCACCCAAAGTGCCATTTAGGAAATTACTAATTGGCACCTCCACCCACAACAAATGACACAAAGTCATGTGTAAATGAAATTGCTTTTAAAAGCAACATCTGTCTGACTGGTTATACTTTGCTCCTTGCTCTTTGTTATGTAAATGGGACACTAATGATTCATGGTGGTACTAGACCTCCCCTAATGGGTTTTTACCATTTTTTAACTACTGCATAATCCCCAACAGCCTACAAGGAAGGCCCTACCTTATACAATTTATATATTGTTTGATGATTTGTTTATATGGCTTTATGTCACAGATGTGTCTAGCAAATAAGTCAAGAAAGCAGCCTCAGGCCCCAGCGAGAATTGAACTCGCGACCCCTGGTTTACAAGACCAGTGCTCTAACCACTGAGCTATGGAGCCAGATGCTCCTGTACCCCTTTTGTTAAATATTTTGTTAAATATTTAGAATTATCAACTAATTAACTAAAACCTTTTCTACACAGCAATGGAAAAATTAATTCTGTATGTCACATAGCTGTTTCCTAAGGGCCCTAACACACAAATGCTTCCAGCTTCAAATGCATGCCAGAGAAAAACCGTGTTTCCTACCTACATTATTTTCCTTTGCACCCTTAACCTACCAAATTTTCAGTGGGGGAAGGATTTAGGGACTTAACCCAAATTCAGTTGCTTTAGTATTTAGATGCTCTAAAGAAAAGGTAATGAGGGATTTTTTTTGTATTAGGAAATTTCAGTGCATGTCTATGGAAATACATTTTTGACCATATTGAAAAAGAGTTCAGCCGGCCATACACGCACCGATAATATCATACGAAACCTTGTTTCATAGGATATTCGGTGCGTGTATGGCGGCTTGACAGGGCGACCGATATCACAAAAGGCTGCAGATATCAGTCGACTCATCAATTGACCAGGTTAAACGATTTTGATCTGGTGCCATTGAAGGCGCCCAAGCAAAATCTACGTTCAGGGCTGAATTGGCAGGTGGAGGTAGAATTTCGATTGTTTCTACTTCCATATCTGACGATTCAGCCTTCTACATTTGTCTGACTGGTTATACTTTGCTCCTTGCTCTTTGTTATGTAAATGGGACCCTATATCAGTAGTGGTTTGGCAATTTGCCAAAATCGCGCTGCCGCATGTGCCATCCCACCGGCGACTTACATGTTCGCCGGTGGGATGGCAGGTGATGGCAACTCGGGGAGATTAGTCGCCCGCGAACAGGGAGTTTTGTCGTGGGCGACTAATCTCCCTGTGTGCCAGAGCCCTTAAGGTGAAGACACACAAGGTGACCTGTATAAAAGCCTATGGTGAGTAAGTTGTTGCGATAAGTCGCAGAGACTGTCTTTTTTTAAAAGTCGCAACGATTTATCGACTCATGGTTGTGAGTTTTATATGGGTGACACTCTGTGGCTAGTGATTCATGGAGGTAATAGACCTCCCCCAATGTGTTTTAACCATTTTTTAACTACTGCATAATCCCCACTGCCTACAAGGAAGGCCCTACCTTATACAATTTACATATTGTTTGATTGGTACATATGGCTTCATGTCAGAGATATGTTTTTCAAATAAGATAAGAAAGCAGACTTAACCTCGTTTCGTACGATATTCGGTGCATGTATAGCAAGTTGGCGACCAATATCGGAAAAGGCTGCTGATATTGGTCAACTTGCCGATCGGGCAGGTTAGAAGATTTTGAACGGGCGCCATTTAAGGCGCCTGAGCAAAATCAATGTTCAGGGCTGAAGGAGGTAGAAATCCTATTGTTTCTACCTCCATATCTAACGATTCAGCCCTGAACGTCAGTAGCGCGAAAGATTGAAAATCGCCACGTGTGTGGCCGGCTTTAGGCCCCAGCAAGAACTGAACTTACAACCCCTGGTTTACAAGAACAGTGTGCTAAACACAAAGCTACGGAGCCAAACAAGTGCCAGTGCTTTTTGTGTGTCCTGACATGGAATTTACTTTTCCAATGCTGAGTAGAGAAAGCTTTATCTTGGAAATACTGAATGAACTTGGTTTCTTTCATTACTATGAGCCATAGCTTATTCTCTTTATGTGCTTTATGGGTCTTTTAAAGTTTGTCCGAAAAGAAACCACTGGCCCCAGCGAGAATTGAACTAGCAACCCCTGGTTTACAAGACCAGTGCTCTAACCACTGAGCTAAGGAGCCTAGCTGTAGGGCAAGGCCCTAGCTCAATATTTCAAATATATATATATACTTTAGCTCTCTGAGCAGAGAAAGTGATATATCTTGGGAATATTGAGTGGCCTAGGTCTCTTAAATACCACCATGCTCTTTCATCACTCAGTTCAATAGCGATAGTTTCTTCTCCAGGGTTTGCTAGGACAGTATGGTGGTGCAACAGTTAGTACTACAGTCTTCGACTACTGCACTGCTTTGTTCCTGCTAGGGCACTGCAAGGAATGTGTTTGCTTGTGCCATAGCCCTGTGGGCTCCCTCTCCTGTCTTAAACTGATCTAGTGTATAATAAGATCAATAGGCTTCTGTGGTAGTGTGGAGGTGAAGAGAAAGAGACATAGAAAAAAGAAAAGAATTGAGAAAATAGAAATGTTCAAGAGAAAGAGCAGTAGAAAAAAAAACTCATAGGGGAGTATATAACAATGGCTGACAGGCAAAGCAAGGTTGGATGAAGAGAAGGAAGATGCAAAAGGCAGGAGAAAAGGAGGGAGAAAGAATGTGAACATGCAATGTAAGGGAAGAGGAAACCAGAAGTGCAAAGCAGGGCACAAAATGGAAGGGAATGTTGATAACAGAATATTGAAGAGTATAGCATAAAAATAGGACAGAGAGTCACACAATGTGGAAGGGAAGACATTAGGACGACACTAATGCAAAAATAAGGGATCGCCACCCAAAAAACAGTTAATGAAAAGGTGACTCAAAAAAACGTTCCAGTATCCCTTAAAGGTGACCTACACCCAAAGCAAATGACACATTTTCAATGCTTCTAATGTTATGTGTAAACATATTTTCTATTGAAAGCCGTATGTGTTGCTGTTTACATTCTGCTCGTTTGAGCAAAGTAAAATAAGCCATTGCGTCAGTAGAAGTTTTTCAATGTTGTTTGCAAAAGGGGAGGAGATAGAACTTCTTGTAGCAGGAAATGTTCTACAAAATCAATCCATGGATTTGAGTTCTAGATGAGTGACACCCTATACCTCCCCTAATGGTCTTTATTGAAATATATATGTATTGAGTTTTACATTTTGAAAAAAACGGGAACAGTAAATGAAAAACATACTTGCAAACCTCTGATGATACAGTTACATTTCCCATGGGATAGAGGGGGGCAAGAAGGGAGTGTTAGTAAGGGTTAGAATATGGGCCACCCTTGTTTGCCAGGTCTGCTATGTAATTGTTATTCTAGGTGGTTACTGATAGTTTCAATTGAGTGATGGGTCCATTGGTGGGATCTACGCAGTGCATCAGTGTTTAATCTCTTCTCCATGCATATGTTTTTTCCCCTCTTTGAGGATCTGGAAGAGTGTGGGGTGGATGCGGATTTCCATAAATGGGCAACAAGGTGGCTAAGAAAGACTTTCTCCTTCTCTAGGTCAGGTGGTAAGACATGTAGAAGAGTCATTACTGCAGTGAGAGCCAAGGAAATTTGGAGCGTTCTTGGTTGCCATAAAGTGAGAGTGTACCTTGGATGACAGGACACTACCAGAAACCACACTGTCGCCAGCATAAGGGTGAAGCTGTGGGGTACATTTGGGCGAGCCGGTGTGGACTAAGGTACCGTCTCAGCTATAATTTGGAATAGTATTCCAGGTGGTTGGCACATTTGCTAGCTTGTTACACTGCCCTGAATGCCCTTTCCCAGTCATCTATATCTAACTGGATCTGCAGGTCTGTTTCCCATTTCCTAATGGTTTTAACTGTTACTCCTTTTGTACAGTTCCCTCCAAGTGAACTTGAGAGCAGAGTCGAACTGGGGTACCTGGGTGTTAAGGTGACTATAAGAACATCTTTTTGGTTTTTAATCATTAGTAAATATGGCTCAGTGAGTGAAATGCAATAAACTATATTTTAGGTGCAAGCCTACTCTAGCTGTAATAACCAAAAGTACCCAGAAGCTAGCATTTACTCACAGCATGTAGGAAAGTGCACATCTAAGTGATTTCTTTTACAAGATATGAAACACTGTGTGTGCGTAATTTTAGTCTTGTAAAGTTTGTCCGAAAAGAAACCACAGGCCCCAGCGAGAATTGAACTCGCGACCCCTGGTTTACAAGACCAGTGCTCTAACCACTGAGCTATGGAGCCGAGATAGCACCCAATGCAATAGCTCAATATTTAGAAGATATATTACTTTAACAACTCAGCAGAGGAAAAGTAAATGCTGTGTGTGTCCTGACCTGCAATTCACTTTTCCAATGCTGAGCAAAGAACAATAGGCTCTTGGCTTCTGTGGTACAGCGATGGCTTCAGCATGCCGTATTTTGGCTATTTATAGCACTGTTTGTGCTTCAACCACTGAGCTATAAAGCCAGGCAATGCTTAGCAAATCATGTTCAATATTGGCCATCGACTCATCACACTGAAACCAGAAAAAACTATGTGAAAGAAAAATGGAGGTGAAGAGAAAGAGACAAAGACATATGAAGTGTTGAGGAGAGACACCAAGGAGAGGCTGGCAGATGAGAGTCCGTGACACACGGGGAGATTAGTTGCCCCGTGACAAATCTCTGTTGTCACGGGCGACTAATCTCCCTGCAATGCCATCCCACTGGCTAGAATGTAAATCGTGGGTGGGGTGGCACGGCGATTTGCCGAAGTTGCCTTGAGAGGATTTCGACACCCCGTATGCCATCCCACCGGCGATTTACATTCTAGCACACAGTTCAGGGATTGAATCCAGACTGATCCTGGCAGGAACAAAGTAACATAGAAATGTATTCCTAGGGGAGTGAATAGCAGTGGCTGCCATTGTCAAACCAAGGTTGATTGAAAATAAAAGATAAAAAAGGCAGAACAGGAGCAAGAAAAAATGTGAAAATGCAATAAGAAGTGATCTTTGGCAGCAGACAATTAAAGAGTAGAGCAAAAATTTAAAGGAACAGTAACAACAAAATATAAAAGTAATTACAGTATAATGCACTGTGTCCCTGCACTAGTACAACTGGGGTGTTTCCCTCAGAAAGGCTACTATAGTTTATATAAGGAAAGCTACTGTGTAGACAGAAGAGCAGCATAATTAATTCCATTTAAAATGCTATTTTTGAACCAACAAATGTATTTTTTAGTAATATTGGTGTGTAGGCGCCATGTCTACTTTTTTTTCTACAGTGCATTGTGCCTGAGTCTGAGCTTTCAGAAGGAGCCAGCGCTACACATTAGAACTGCTTTCAGGTAACCTGTTTCTCCTACTCCCATGTAACTGGAGGAGTCCCAAGCCGGACTTGGATTTCTTACTATTGAGTGCTATTCTGATACCTACTGGGAGCTGCTATCTTGCTCCCTTCCCATTGTTCTACTGATCGGCTGCTGGGAGGGGGGGGGATATCACTCCAACTTGCAGCGCAGCAGTAAAGTGTGACTGAAGTTTATCAGAGCACAGGTCACATGGCTCTGGCACTCTGGGAAATGAAGAATATGGCTAGCCCCATGGGAAATTTCAAAATTATATAAAAAAAAAAATCTGTTTGTGCTTTTGAAAAGCAGATTTCAATGCAGGATTCTGCTGGAGAAGCTCTATTGACTGATACATATTCCTTTAAGGAAAATATAATTCTAAAAAACTTTCCAATAGCCATTAAAGGTGACCTCCACCCAAAGCAAATGACACATTTTTAGTGGTTTCATTTTATGTGTTAATGTATTTTCAGTTGAAAGCTTTATGCGTCTGGCTGTTTACATTCTGCTCCTTTGAGCAAAGTAAACTCAACGTCAGTAGAAGTTTTTCACTGTTATTTGCAAAAGGTTGGCAATACAGGTTCTTGTAGCTGAGCCAGGAAATGTTCTACTCTTTTACTGGTTTGAGTTCTAGATAAGTGACACCCTGTGGCTAATGATGTATGGGGGACTAGACACCCTCATCTAGATTCATTGGAGACTAGACCTCCCCTAATGGTTATTAACCATTACTCCTACTGCACAGCCCCCTGTGCCTCCACGTGAATATAGAGGACCCTGCCTTATAGAATCCACCAACAAAATATATTTAGTGCATATTTGTTAGAATAATATATTGGCAAGGTTCTAAATGAACACTGAACACACCCAATGTACTCAATCAGCAGGTAGCATTGATATATTTTTTCAGATATGGAGCACTATGGAGTCTTAAGCTGGCCATACACGAGGCGATCTAACAATGTTTCGTGCGACCGTCGGTCGCACTAAACATTGTCAGATCCGCCACACACAGTCAGGGCTGAAACAGCAGATAAGGAGGTAGAAACAATAGGATTTCTACCTCCTTCTGCCGATTCAGCCCTGACGGCAGATTTTGGTCAGGCGCCTTCTATGGCGCCCGATCAAAATTTTCTAACGTGACCGATCGGCGAGTCGTCCGATATCAGCAGCTTCCTGCGATATTGGTCGACTCGCCGACATGCCATACACGCACCGAATATCGTACGAAACGAGGTTTCGTACGATAGTATCGGTGCGTGTATGGCCAGCTTTAAGCTGGCCATACACAGGCTGATTTAAGCTGCCAATTTAGGCCCTTCCGACCAATTGGGCAGATTATCTGCCCATGTACAGCCTGAAAATCAGCCAGATGTTGATCAGCTTGTTTGGCCAGTTCTTTAGATCGTGTATTGCAGGGATCCCCAACCTTTTTCACTTGTGAGCCACACTCCGATGTAACAGGGTCTTTGGGGATGCCAAATATTGACTGTGATTGGCTATTTGATAGCCCCATGTGGACTGCTGGCCTGTAGGTGGCTCAGTTGGAGTAAAACTGTCTCCCTGCTTCTAAAACTTACCTCCAAGCCAGGAATTAGAAATAAGAACCAGCATTGAGCTGACTGGGAACAACATCAAAGGGGGTGGTAAGGAATATGTTGCTCATGAGCCACTGGTTGGGGATCACTGGTATAGTGTATGGCCAGCTTAAGCTATATTCTCGTTAGAGCTTTCTGTGTATTGGGAATAAGATTACTTAAAAATAACTCTCAGGCCCCAGCGAGAATTGAACTCGCGACCCCTGGTTTACAAGACCAGTGCTCTAACCACTGAGCTATGGAGCCATTTCTTGTAGATCCGTGCATAAACTTAATGATTTTGATCATTACTAAATATAGATCAAAGAGATTACATGCCATTAATGATACTCTAGATGTAATAACCCTAATAACAAATCAACAAGTAGCATTTACTCATGACCATGGAATGTTAGAATGCAAACATCTCATTAATTGGTGTTACTAGAGCTGGAGCACTATTTTTCTGGCCTACATGGTGGAGGGCCAATAATGGAAGCCAGTTTTGACCACTCCCATTTTTAAACCACATCCACTTCAAACCACACCCATGTTATCAAAGAGCTTTTAAAGGAACAGTAACACCAAAAAATGAAAGTGTATAAAAGTAACTAAAATATAATGTGCTGCTGCCCTGCACTGGTAAAAGTTGTGTGTTTACTTCAGAAAGTCTACTATAATTTATATAAATAAGCTGCTATGTAGCCATGGAGGCAGCCATTGAAAGGAGAAAAGGCATAGGCATATAGCAGATAACAGATAAAACACTATTGTATACTACATAACTTATCTGTTATCTGCTATGTAACCTGTGCCTTTTCTCCTTTTTTCCAGCTTGAATGGCTGCCCCCATGGCTACACAGCAGCTTATTATATAAATTATAGTAGTGTTACTGTAGCAAACATACTAGTTTTACCAGTGCAGGGCAACAGTGCATTATATTTTTATTACTTTAAAGCTCTTTCATTTTTTACTGTTACTGTTCCTTTAAGACCATACCCACATTAATGGTAGTAGCGTAGCAAAAACCCAAATGGTTGGTGCTCACTGTAGGGATATCACCCTTCATTCACATGTGAAAGAATTATATTATGTCATATTAAGACACACCCTTAAATCCCTATGCTAACTCTTCCCCTGCACAGCAACCCCCAGCATATAATTACACACCTTAGGGACAACCCCTGCCAGGGCCCAGAACAAACCCCTGCCAGGTTCCCTCCCACAGGCAGCATAGGGAACACACAGGCAGAGTATGGCACACACAGGTAGCATAGGACAGGCAGAGTATGGCACATACAGGCAGCATAGGACAGGCAGAGTATGGCACATACAGGCAGCATAGGGCAGGCAGAGTATGGCACACACAGGCAGCACAGAACAGGCAGAGTATGGCACACACAGGCAGCATAGGGCAGGCAGAGTATGGCACACACAGGCAGCACAGGACAGGCAGAGTATGGCACACACAGGCAGCATAGGGCAGGTTGAGTATGGCGCACACAGGCAGCACAGGACAGGCAGAGTATGGCCAACACAGGCAACATAGGGAAGGCAGAGTATGGCGCACACAGGCAGCATAGTACAGGTAGAGTACTGCCTATATGTGCCATACTCTGCCTTCCCTACCCTGCCTGTGTGTGCCATACTCTGCCTTCCCTACCCTGCCTGTGTGTGCCATTCTCTGCCTCCCCTATGTTGCTGGCACTGCTCCTACAGTCTGTCTGAGGTGTGAACAGTTGAAAAATGTGGGGTCTTACAGTCTGAGCCTGAGGTGTGAACACTGCAGGGGGTGAACAATGTAGGGATTACAATTTGTGAGATTAGATGTTTATAAAATACAGGGGTTTACTGCCTAAGGGCTCTGGCACACGGGGAGATTAGTTGCCTCGCGAGGCATTTTCGGCGATTTGCCGAAATCGCGCCGCCGCGTGTGGCAACTCGGGGAGATTAGTCGCCCGCGAACAGGGAGATTTGTCGCGGGTGACTAATCTCCCCGTGTGCCAGAGCCCTTAATCTGAGGTGTAAACCATTACAGGGTAGGGGACCATTAAATCTCAGTAGTGATACCATTTGAAGTTTACACAAAGGTAAGCAATCACAGCAGCCAGACAGACAGGGGGCCACAGGCTGCCAGTTCAACAGCACTGGTGTAGGAATAAACTACCTTTTGAGAAATCTGTTTTTATATTTACACTTGGCAGAGTTATCTGTATATATTGTGAATGTGATTACCTGAAAAGAAAGTTTAGGCCCCAGCGAGAATTGAACTCGCGACCCCTGGTTTACAAGACCAGTGCTCTAACCACTGAGCTATGGAGCCATTTCTTGTAGATCTGTGCATAAACTTAATGATTTTGATCATTACTAAATATAGATCAAAGAGATTACATGCCATTAATGATACTCTAGATGTAATAACCCTAATAACAAATCAACAAGTAGCATTTACTCATGACCATGGAATGTTAGAATGCAAACATCTCATTAATTGGTGTTACTAGAGCTGGAGCACTATTTTTCTGGCCTACATGGTGGAGGGCCAATAATGGAAGCCAGTTTTGACCACTCCCATTTTTAAACCACATCCACTTCAAACCACACCCATGTTATCAAAGAGCTTTTAAAGGAACAGTAACACCAAAAAATGAAAGTGTATAAAAGTAACTAAAATATAATGTGCTGCTGCCCTGCACTGGTAAAAGTTGTGTGTTTACTTCAGAAAGTCTACTATAATTTATATAAATAAGCTGCTATGTAGCCATGGAGGCAGCCATTGAAAGGAGAAAAGGCATAGGCATATAGCAGATAACAGATAAAACACTATTGTATACTACATAACTTATCTGTTATCTGCTATGTAACCTGTGCCTTTTCTCCTTTTTTCCAGCTTGAATGGCTGCCCCCATGGCTACACAGCAGCTTATTATATAAATTATAGTAGTGTTACTGTAGCAAACACACCAGTTTTACCAGTGCAGGGCAACAGTGCATTATATTTTTATTACTTTAAAGCTCTTTCATTTTTTACTGTTACTGTTCCTTTAAGACCATACCCACATTAATGGTAGTAGCGTAGCAAAAACCCAAATGGTTGGTGCTCACTGTAGGGATATCACCCTTCATTCACATGTGAAAGAATTATATTATGTCATATTAAGACACACCCTTAAATCCCTATGCTAACTCTTCCCCTGCACAGCAACCCCCAGCATATAATTACACACCTTAGGGACAACCCCTGCCAGGGCCCAGAACAAACCCCTGCCAGGTTCCCTCCCACAGGCAGCATAGGGAACACACAGGCAGAGTATGGCACACACAGGTAGCATAGGACAGGCAGAGTATGGCACATACAGGCAGCATAGGACAGGCAGAGTATGGCACATACAGGCAGCATAGGGCAGGCAGAGTATGGCACACACAGGCAGCACAGAACAGGCAGAGTATGGCACACACAGGCAGCATAGGGCAGGCAGAGTATGGCACACACAGGCAGCACAGGACAGGCAGAGTATGGCACACACAGGCAGCATAGGGCAGGTTGAGTATGGCGCACACAGGCAGCACAGGACAGGCAGAGTATGGCCAACACAGGCAACATAGGGAAGGCAGAGTATGGCGCACACAGGCAGCATAGTACAGGTAGAGTACTGCCTATATGTGCCATACTCTGCCTTCCCTACCCTGCCTGTGTGTGCCATACTCTGCCTTCCCTACCCTGCCTGTGTGTGCCATTCTCTGCCTCCCCTATGTTGCTGGCACTGCTCCTACAGTCTGTCTGAGGTGTGAACAGTTGAAAAATGTGGGGTCTTACAGTCTGAGCCTGAGGTGTGAACACTGCAGGGGGTGAACAATGTAGGGATTACAATTTGTGAGATTAGATGTTTATAAAATACAGGGGTTTACTGCCTAAGGGCTCTGGCACACGGGGAGATTAGTTGCCTCGCGAGGCATTTTCGGCGATTTGCCGAAATCGCGCCGCCGCGTGTGGCAACTCGGGGAGATTAGTCGCCCGCGAACAGGGAGATTTGTCGCGGGTGACTAATCTCCCCGTGTGCCAGAGCCCTTAATCTGAGGTGTAAACCATTACAGGGTAGGGGACCATTAAATCTCAGTAGTGATACCATTTGAAGTTTACACAAAGGTAAGCAATCACAGCAGCCAGACAGACAGGGGGCCACAGGCTGCCAGTTCAACAGCACTGGTGTAGGAATAAACTACCTTTTGAGAAATCTGTTTTTATATTTACACTTGGCAGAGTTATCTGTATATATTGTGAATGTGATTACCTGAAAAGAAAGTTTAGGCCCCAGCGAGAATTGAACTCGCGACCCCTGGTTTACAAGACCAGTGCTCTAACCACTGAGCTATGGAGCCAGGCTGTTCTTAGTAAATCTGGTTCAGTATTTACAACACGCTTTACTCTTAGTGACTACCTTCTTCAACCTTTACGTAGATTACTGAGCTAAAGACTTAAAGATAGTGGCCACGTACTTCAAGTGTTCAAAAATTTTGTGGTACCACCATGGGTGCTAAATTTGCCCCCTCTTTTGCAAATATATATTTAGGCTGGTGGGAGGACACATATAAATTTTAATAGTGATAATCTGTTTAATAAAACGCACCATTTTCTATGCCTGGGTCATCAATGATATCCTTGGTATGAGAAGTGTTATCTGATTGGTGGATAAATGGGGTCTTGTGATTGGATATTTAATTTTGTATTTTGATTGGTTGTTTGATCACTTTAAATACTTTGTTTCCTTTGGCATGGATAGCGTCAGGCTGTCTATGTTTGAGATGTTTTTTGTTTAAATAGAACAAACATGTTTTAACTGCACCACTTTTTTGCTATTCCATCCACTTCTCTCTAATGCCAGCCTTGATCTCATTTTTGAGGTATTTTTTTTTTTTTTAATCATTGTTTTTTTATTTTTTGATGATCAAAGTTCTTGTTACAGCAGTTTTCATAATGAAGTATTTTTTTCGTTTACATCATGTTTGTAACAAGGTTTTAGAGATTATTGATACATAGTTTAACAATTACTTTGAACTTTCTGCTCATACCTATTTGTCCTTTGAGTCCTGTGGGAAGTTTGCTTTTACTGCTGGTATATGGCCAACAGTCTGTTTATTTGTTGGCTCCTGGGGGGTCTTTGTATCTGCTGGTCGGCTCCTTGGTTTTGTAAGTTTTGAATATACTGGGATGCTTCGACTACAAATGGATGTTCTTTGAGTATTTCCGTATCATACCACGTAGTTTGCCTGAATGTGTAAACTATGAGATATCTGATTGGTTGAGGTAGGGCATATATGTATGTAAACCATGTGTTGAAAAATTTTGCTGTCTTTTGTTCTTTTCTGGTTGTTGTCTCTAGCCAATCCATGTATTTTTGAGGTATTTTGGTTTAAAGTTTCTCCTGTGAGTTGAAGGTTTCTGGAGGTCTGTGCACCTAGGCCATATATAATAATCAGGGTATATAGTCCTTAAAGGAGTACAGCATCAAAAAATGAAAGTGTATCAATGTAATTAAAATATAATGTGCTGCTGCCCTGCACTGGTAAAAGTTGTGTGTTTGCTTCAGAAACACTACTATAATTTATATAAACAAAGCTGCTCTGTAGCCATGGGGGCAGCCATTCAAATTGAAAAAAGGAGAAAAGACACAGGTTACAAATAACAGATAAGCTGTGCAGGTTCCCATTGAACTTTACAGAACTTATCTGTTATCTGCTATGTAACCTGTGCCTTTTCTCCTTTTCCCAGCTTGAATGGCTGCCCCCATTGCTACACAGCAGCTTATTATATAAATTATAGTAGTGTTACTGTAGCAAACACACCAGTTTTACCAGTGCAGGGCAACAGTGCATTTTATTTTAATTACTTTCATTTTTTGGTGTTACTGTTCCTTTAACTTCTCTAGTTAGAATTTTTCTTTATTAACCGGATACCTGTTTTCCGTTTTACACTTGGCAGAGTAATTTTTTTTATAATTCTTTCTTTATTGGTTTTTTTAGGAGGGATACAGAAAGGAAGAGGGATGGGGAAGGAGGGGAAAAAACAGAGAAATTTGCAGACTTGTCATTCTGGTAAGTATAATAATCAGGTGTTTAAACAGGTTTATGCATATTTTACAAAAGGGTTGTCAATTAACATATTCATAATGCAAATACAAACAGTACATCTTTCGGATGATCAGACCTGGTAGGGTATACTTGAGGAAAGGTATTAATGATAATGATAATGGTGGTCCTCTAGGCAGGTTAGCATAGTTGTTTTATCAAATCTCAATTGTTTTTGTACCAGGGTGCCCAGGTTTTCCTTAGGTTAGAGAAAGTGCCATGTCTCATGGCCTTAATCTCTTCAAATTTTTTGATTTCTTCCATAGTGGAGAACCATTCTGAGATGGTAGGGGGGGATTTCTGGAGCCATTTCTTAGGGATTAGGGATTTCGCTGCTTGGACCATAAAAAGCAATAATTGATTTGTAACCACTTGGTTTGTTATAGAATCATAGTGTAGTACTATTAAGGCAGCAAGTTTAACCTTCGGGTGGAGTGGGACTGTTCTTTGTATTATTTCCATGACATTGGTCCAGAATGTTTTAATTTTTGGGCAGTCAAACCAGATATGTTTATATGTGCCATTTTGGTTAAGGCATCTCCAACATAATTTTGATACACTACTAAACATTTTGTTTAGTCTAATGGGAGTATAATACCATTGAGAAATTAATTTGTAATTTGCTTCTTGGGTTTTTGATGATATGGAGCTTTTGTGCATAGATCTATAGATCTGTAACCAGGTCTTGGAGTTAATATTGATCCCTAGCTTTGTCTCCCATTTATATTCCAAGGTTTCGTCTCTACAGAGAGAGTTTTTTATTAACCCTTTATAGATTGTGGATAGTGGTTTTTTTATTCTGCCTGAGAGGTGCATCATTTGTTCCCACCATGTGACTTCTCTGATTGCTTTAGATAGGTTACTGGAGGTACAGTAGTGATGTAATTGTCTATAGCACCATATGTCCCTTGGGCGAGTATGTCTAGACTTCTGTATTGTTTCTAGGGGTAATAAGCCTTTGGCAGATAGTAGGTCTGCTAGAACTGTTGTTCTGTTGTTGGTCTCAGCCCAATGGTCGAAGGTTCTTTTCTCTAGGCTTGGAGGGAAGTCTAGATTATTTAGTAGTGGAGTATTGGGAGATGGGTGGGGGGATATTGCCCATTCGTCTCTTATTTCTAACCAAATTTTTAGAGTAGCTCCTATTATTGGCAGAGTAATTTTATTGTGAATATTGTTATATTGTGAATGTGCTTAGCTGAAAAGAAACCACAGGCCCCAGCGAGAATTGAACTCGCGACCCCTGGTTTACAAGACCAGTGCTCTAACCACTGAGCTATGGAGCCAGGCAAAGCTTCATAAATCTGGCTCAGTATTTACAAACAATTACTCTTGCTACACAGCAGCGGAAAAGTAAATTCTGTGAGTGGAACTTGTTCTTTCTTCAGTCACCAGAATCCCCAAAGCTCCTTTAGGGTTTATAATCAATGGTGTTAAAAGACACAGGTCTTGTGACCTGGAAGCCAGAAAAAGGACATTGCATAACAACTTTCATTAAATGTACATTTTGGTACCAAAACAGCAATCAGTGCTAGTTCCCTCTTAGTTCCTTGCTTGTTTGTAGGTTGCCCGTCTGCTGGATTCCTGGGTACAATTTCTTGCTGTTCTCAGTATTCTGTCCATTGAACCAAAATACTATCTGGGTAGTTGCAATACTATCTGGGTGGTCGCAATACTATCTTGGTAGTTGCAATACTATCTGGGTGGTCGCAATACTATCTGGGTGGTCGCAATACTATCTGAGTAGCCACAATACTATCTGGGTAGCCACAATACTATCTGGGTAGCCACAATACAATCTGGGTAGCCACAATACTATCTGGGTAGGCACAATACTATCTGGGTAGCCGCAGTACTATCTGGGTAGCCACAATACTATCTGGGTAGGCACAATATTATCTGGGTAATCGCAATATTATCTGGGTAATCGCAATACTATCTTGGTGGTTGCAATACTATCTGGGTGGTCGCAATACTATCTGAGTAGCCACAATTTTATCTGGGTAGCCACAATACTATCTGGGTAGGCACAATACTATCTGGGTAGTCGCAGTACTATCTGGGTAGCCACAATACTATCTGGGTAGGCACAATATTATCTGGGTAATCTCAATATTATCTGGGTAATCGCAATACTATCTTGGTGGTTGCAATACTATCTGGGTGGTCGCAATACTATCTGGGTAGCCACAATACTATCTGGGTAGCCACAATACTATCTGGGTAGGTACAATACTATCTGGGTAGTCGCAATACTATCTGGGTAGCCGCAATACTATCTGGGTAGCCACAATACTATCTGGGTAGCCACAATACTATCTGGGTAGGCACAATACTATCTGGGTAGTCGCAATACTATCTGGGTAATCACAATACTATCTTATGTGTAAACATATTTTCTATTGAAAGCCGTATGTGTTGCTGTTTACATTCTGCTCGTTTGAGCAAAGTAAAATAAGCCATTGCGTCAGTAGAAGTTTTTCAATGTTGTTTGCAAAAGGGGAGGAGATAGAACTTCTTGTAGCAGGAAATGTTCTACAAAATCAATCCATGGATTTGAGTTCTAGATGAGTGACACCCTATACCTCCCCTAATAGTCTTTATTGAAATATATATGTATTGAGTTTTACATTTTGAAAAAAACGGGAACAGTAAATGAAAAACATTCTTGCAAACCTCTGATGATACAGTTACATTTCCCATGGGATAGAGGGGTGCAAGAAGGGAGTGTTAGTAAGGGTTAGAATATGGGCCACCCTTGTTTACCAGGTCTGCTATGTAATTGTTATTCTAGGTGGTTACTGATAGTTTCAGTTGAGTGATGGGTCCATTGGTGGGATATACGCAGTGCATCAGTGTTTAATCTCTTCTCTGTGCATATGTTTTTTCCCCTCTTTGAGGATCTGGAAGAGTGTGGGGTGGATGCGGATTTCCATAAATGGGCAACAAGGTGGCTAAGAAAGACTTTCTCCTTCTCTAGGTCAGGTGGTAAGACATGTAGAAGAGTCATTACTGCAGTGAGAGCCAAGGAAATTTGGAGCGTTCTTGGTTGCCATAAAGTGAGAGTGTACCTTGGATGACAGGACACTACCAGAAACCACACTGTCGCCAGCATAAGGGTGAAGCTGTGGGGTACATTTGGGCGAGCCGGTGTGGGCTAAGGTACCGTCTCAGCAATAATTTGGAACAGTATTCCAGGTGGTTGGCACATTTGCTAGCTTGTTACACTGCCCTGAATGCCCTTTCCCAGTCATCTATATCTAACTGGATCTGCAGGTCTGTTTCCCATTTCCTAATGGTTTTAACTGTTACTCCTTTTGTACAGTCCCCTCCAAGTGAACTTGAGAGCAGAGTCGAACTGGGGTACCTGGGTGTTAAGGTGACTATAAGAACATCTTTTTGGTTTTTAATCATTAGTAAATATGGCTCAGTGAGTGAAAACTTAACGATATTTTAGGTGCAAGCCTACTCTAGTTGTAATAACCAAAAGTACCCAGAAGCTAGCATTAACTCACAGCATGTAGGAAAGTGCACATCTATGTGATTTCTTTTACAAGATATGGGACACTGTGTGTGCGTAAGTTTTAGTCTTGTAAAGTTTGTCCGAAATGAAACCACAGGCCCCAGCGAGAATTGAACTCGCGACCCCTGGTTTACAAGACCAGTGCTCTAACCACTGAGCTATGGAGCCAGGCAAAGCTTGATGAATCTGGCTCAGTATTTACAAACAATTACTCTTGCTACACAGCAGCGGAAAAGTAAATTCTGTGAGTGGAACTTGCTCTTTCTTCAGTCACCAGAATCCCCAAAGCTCCTTTAGGGTTTATAATCAATGGTGTTAAAAGACACAGGTCTTGTGACCTGGAAGCCAGAAAAAGGACATTGCATAACAACTTTCATTAAATGTACATTTTGGTACCAAAACAGCAATCAGTGCTAGTTCCCTCTTAGTTCCTTGCTTGTTTGTAGGTTGCCCGTCTGCTGGATTCCTGGGTACAATTTCTTGCTGTTCTCAGTATTCTGTCCATTGAACCAAAATACTATCTGGGTGGTCGCAATACTATCTGGGTGATCGCAATACTATCTGGGTGGTCGCAATACTATCTGGGTGGTCGCAATACTATCTGAGTAGCCACAATATTATCTGGGTAGCCACAATACAATCTGGGTAGCCACAATACTATCTGGGTAGGCACAATACTATCTGGGTAGTCGCAATACTATCTGGGTAGCCACAATACTATCTGGGTAGGCACAATATTATCTGGGTAATCGCAATACTATCTGAGTAGTTGCAATACTATCTGGGTGGTCGCAATACTATCTGGGTGATCGCAATACTATCTGGGTGGTCGCAATACTATCTGGGTGGTCGCAATACTATCTGAGTAGCCACAATATTATCTGGGTAGCCACAATACAATCTGGGTAGCCACAATACTATCTGGGTAGGCACAATACTATCTGGGTAGTCGCAATACTATCTGGGTAGCCACAATACTATCTGGGTAGGCACAATATTATCTGGGTAATCGCAATACTATCTGAGTAGTTGCAATACTATCTGGGTGGTCGCAATACTATCTTGGTAGTTGCAATACTATCTTGGTAGTTGCAATACTATCTTGGTGGTTGCAATACTATCTTGGTGGTTGCAATACTATCTGGGTGGTCGCAATACTATCTGAGTAGCCACAATACTATCTGGGTAGGTACAATACTATCTGGGTAGTCGCAATACTATCTGGGTAGCCACAATACTATCTGGGTAGCCACAATACTATCTGGGTAGCCACAATACTATCTGGGTAGGCACAATACTATCTGGGTATCCACAATACTATCTGGGTAGGTACAATACTATCTGGGTAGTCGCAATACTATCTGGGTAGCCACAATACTATCTGGGTAGCCACAATACTATCTGGGTAGCCACAATACTATCTGGGTAGGCACAATACTATCTGGGTAGTCGCAATACTATCTGGGTAGGCACAATACTATCTGGGTAGGCACAATACTATCTGGGTAGGCACAATACTATCTGGGTAGGCACAATACTATCTGGGTAGGCACAATACTATCTGGGTAGTCACAATACTATCTGGGTAGCCACAATACTATCTGGGTAGGCACAATACTATCTGGGTATCCACAATACTATCTGGGTAGGTACAATACTATCTGGGTAGTCGCAATACTATCTGGGTAGCCACAATACTATCTGGGTAGCCACAATACTATCTGGGTAGCCACAATACTATCTGGGTAGGCACAATACTATCTGGGTAGTCGCAATACTATCTGGGTAGGCACAATACTATCTGGGTAGGCACAATACTATCTGGGTAGTCGCAATACTATCTGGGTAGGCACAATACTATCTGGGTAGGCACAATACTATCTGGGTAGGCACAATACTATCTGGGTAGCCACAATACTATCTGGGTAGGCACAATACTATCTGGGTAGGCACAATACTATCTGGGTAGTCGCAATACTATCTGGGTAGGCACAATACTATCTGGGTAGGCACAATACTATCTGAGTAGTTGCAATACAATCTGGGTGGTCGCAATACTATCTGAACAGCCACATTGCTAATAACAAGCACAGTAGCAACAAACAAATATGTCTCCAAATGTAACCCATTGTGTAAAGTGCAATTAAAGTCTCCATAATGGATTTAAAGGGCAGGACTCAGAAGTTGAGATGTTGCCCCACCAACTAATATGTTGTAGGTTACCATTCAGTAAATTATGGGAATGGCACATATCATTAAATAAAAAACGGCCAGTGTTTGAGTAATATGACTTATTTCATCGTGCAGCATATTCGTAATAGAATCAGTAAGTGCCAGGTGGGATCCATCACAGTGCTCCGCCTGTATGTCACACTGTGTAGACTTCTCCAGGACCTTTGTGTTTCAGATCTCCAATAGCCTTTCTCAGATCTAGGTTAAAGCAAGAATTTACTTGTTGAGCCATATTTAATAATACAAAATTGCTATACGGGTGCTGCTGCCATGAGGCCAAAAAGCAACTCTTGGTATCTTTAAGAACCAAAATTAAATTGGAATATTGTCTCTTCTTAGTGCAATTACATTCTCTGCACTACAAATAATGCCCATCCTTGACCCACGCTCTTCTCCATATTGGATTAAGCTAGTTGTTACTAGTACATGCAACTAATTGACCAAGACAGCATTCATCATTTCTATGTCTCACCATTGCCTGGGAATGGTTTAAAAACTAATGTTCTGGGGAACTTTAAATTTATGACTATTATGATCTATTTGGAAACAGCACTGTATCCACACTAGCGATGTGCAGGTTCACCCATAGGTTTACCCCTAGGTCAGGCAGGTTAGGGTTGTAATTTGGGCGACCATTGCAGCTTGCGTCAGACTGGGGAGGTGCACTCTTCCTCTGCTCACAATGTTTTCCTGTCTTGGAACCGAAGGTGCACACAGAAATAGTGTACAGAGTGGATAAATGTGGGTGAGAGATGGGTGTGGGTCCTACAATGGTAACAGTTGCAGGTTAGGGTCAGGTGCGGGTTGAGTTTTTCCTGACCCACATATCACTAATCCACACATACCTCTACTCATATCAAGTCAAAACAAATCTGAACCCTAAGGGGCTGATTTACTAAGACACGAATTCGAATCCGAATTGGAAAAATTCCAATTGGAAAACGAACATTTTGCGACTTTTTCGTATTTTTTGCGATTTTTTCGGCGCCTTTACAACTTTTCGGAAATTGTCACGACTTTTTCGTTACCAATACGATTTTCGCGAAAAAACACGAGTTTTTCGTAGCTATTACGATTTGCTCGTATCTTGTCGCGACTTTTTCGTATTGAGCGCTCGTAAGCAGCGGCCGAAACTTTCAGACTTAGCATGATTTTGGAAGCCTCCCATAGGACTCAATGGCACCCTGCAGCTCCAATCTGGCCCAAGGGAAGTCACAATACTGAAGCTTGAATGAATCCGAACGCTACAAAAAAAATCTCAACATTTTGCGCAACTTTCAGAATGGCTACGAAAAAGGCGCGACTTTTCGCGCAAGTTTTAACGCTACGAAAAAATCGCCAGATTTTGCACAACATTCGGATGGCAACGAAAAAGTCGCGATAATTTTCCGAAAAAATCGCCAAATACCGATCATTACGAAAAAAACGCAATCGGACGCATTCGGCCCGTTCGTGAGTAAGTAATACTATCTGAGTAGCCACAATACTATCTGGGTAGCCACAATACTATCTGGGTAGGTACAATACTATCTGGGTAGTCTCAATACTAACTGGGTAGCCACAATACTATCAGGGAAGCCACAATACTATCTGGGTAGCCACAATACTATCTGGGTAGGCACAATACTATCTGGGTAGCCACAATACTATCAGGGAAGCCACAATACTAACTGGGTAGCCACAATACTATCAGGGAAGCCACAATACTATCTGGGTAGCCACAATACTATCTGGGTAGGCACAATACTATCTGGGTAGGCACAATACTATCTGGGTAGCCACAATACTATCTGGGTAGGCACAATATTATCTGGGTAGGCACAATACTATCTGGGTAGGCACAATACTATCTGAGTAGTTGCAATACTATCTGGGTGGTCGCAATACTATCTGAACAGCCACATTGCTAATAACAAGCACAGTAGCAACAAACAAATATGTCTCCAAATGTAACCCATTGTGTAAAGTGCAATTAAAGTCTCCATAATGGATTTAAAGGACAGGACTCAGAAGTTGAGATGATGCCCCACCAACATTACGAAAAAAACGCAATCGGACGCATTCGGCCCGTTCGTGAGTAAGTAAATGGGCCCCTAAGTATCACTTGACATTTGGTCGTACATTTTTAAAAATCATAAAACCTTTGTTCTTTTTCCTCCCTTTCAGATTTGGTTTGGGATTTGGCCAATCATGTCTATACCATACAAAAAGGCAAGCCAGTGCTGTAGAATCTCCTGTCCCCTGAGGTTACAAAGAGGCCAGGGCAGTATATTTCATATTTAAAACTTCAAGTTATAAAGCAAGCAGAGCAGTATGAAATACAATCTCAGTAAACAGACAGTGCAGGGATTTGAACCTTGTCTTGGAAACTCAAAGAGCTAACCAATCCTATTATGCTATTGCGTAATCCTAAATAGAATATTGCCATTTTAAGAATTAGGGGGCCGCCTCCTGGGATCACAGGATTCACAGTGCACACAAACAACATATACATGTAATGTGTAAAATATTAATTATTTTATAGAAATCCAATTGACAATTCATTATATATCTTAAAGAAATATTGTCATAGGAAAACATGTGTTTTCAAAATGCTTCAGATAAACTGTCACACTTTACTGCTGCACTGCAAGTTGTAGTGATATCACCCCCCCTCCCTTTCCCTCCCAGCAGCCGATCAGCAGAACAATGGGAAGGGAGCAAGATAGCAGCTCTCAGTAGGTATCAGAATAGCACTCAATAGTAAGAAATCCAAGTCTGGCTTGGGACTCCTCCAGTTACATGGGTGCAGGAGAAACAATAGGTTACCTGAAAGCAGTTCTAATGTGTAGCGCTGGCTCCTTCTAAAAGCTCAGACTCAGGCACAATGCACTGAGATGGCGCCTACACACCAATATTACAGATAAAAAATACATTTGTTGGTTTAAGAATAAAATTTTGAATGGTAGAGTGAATTATTTGCTATGTAAACAGTGTAATTTAGAAATAAAAAGTACACCATAAAATCATGCCAGTATCCCATTAAATGGACATGTCCAGAGCTGGGGTACAATTTCAAAATGCTTTAATGTTGTCAAGCATTCTGTTAATTTGTTTATATCTATGCAGTACTAAAGGGAGAATGAGAGCAAAAGGAAAAAAGACAATTCAACCTTGTATGTACAATATTTTACATATTTGATTACAAGGCGTGGACTGGGATACAGAATAGGCCCTGGCATTTCAGGTACACAGAGGCCCAAACAGCCCCCACCAGCCCAATAGTGACTGTCTATGGCATCTTACAGCAGCCCCTCTGGCATCTCAAGTACACAGAGGCACAAACAGCCCCCAGCAGCCCAATAAATAGTGACTGTCTATGGCACCTTACAGCAGCCCCTTTGGCATTTGCCGGAACCCACAGATTGTCAGTCTGGGGCTGTTAGTGACTAGTTATTATAAAATAATTATACAAAGAGGCCCACTGAGATATTTGAAGCCATTACATTTCTTTGAGAGATTAATACCCTTGCAGACCCATGGGCCTACAGCTGGATAGTCATGCTCTTCATGAATGCAACAGCAAATACAACTAGAACATTTCCTGAAAATGTACAATTTCACAGCAAATATATTTAATGGAAGCCCAGCCAAGAAAAAAAGGGTACAAAGAGAGATGGTGGTGTGATGCAAAATGTGAAAGTGTTTTTTTCACTTTCTTTACCCTAGCCCAACATCAGTGTCTGTGGATAAAGTCTTCCCCATGAATATATCACTTCCTACCTTCAGCAGCACTTTATTCATGGGGGTTATGAAGGAATGTATGAAGGTGAATATGGGCACTCCCGGTCAGAGTGAAAACTGTGTAATTACTGGCATTTGGTGTTAAAACAACGTCTCAATATGATTCTTTAGTCTGCTGTGCCTATTGTTGCAGCCTGCAATTGGAACAATGGAATTATGCCACCTTCAGGGTGACAGTAGCTCCATGGTCCCCTCTATCAATAGGTGCACAATACAAGCAAGTTCAAAGAGTGTGTTTTAGAGGAATTACCTATAATGAATGGTGTCTACAAGCCCAACAATTGTATCCATGACCACACTTGTGTTCATAAATGAGCCCTAAAGAGTGCCAAAGTCAATAGAAATCTTATGATATTCCTTACACGCTCTAATTAGTCTAATGCAAAAACCTTATCAGCAGAGGGGATCAGTTCTACGTATTTAATTGATTTGTAAAATGACCTTACACTGTACAGCTCAGAGACTATGTACCAAAAATCATTACAATTTTCTACTTGAATGGAAAGGTAAATAGACGTTGAATATACGTTACCAGCAAATACAAACACCTCAATATTCAGCGACCTCCACATTTCATTTCAGCATGCTGTCATGCTCAGTAAAATTCTTCGCCTTGTATAAATATGTCTGGGTGAGTCTTTGGAAACTCAAACAACCCTACAATACACATATAATGGAAACATAGCTGCACTTGATGACAAGAGGAACCTGAGCTGATGGATTTCCCATAAAAATTCAAGTTCAGTCCAGCTGAACAATCTATTTTGCAGATCTTACTACAATCTCATATAGTTAAGAAGGTTCATTTCATATTTCTACATATATCTCCACTGTTTCTGTAAACTGAATCACCTCAGTAATATTCAGAGAGTCATAGCAAGTACATAGAAATCCCAAACAATCTTTAATTTAAATCCAGTGCTAAAGGGATGTAGAGTGTGGCATATCTGTAACTATACATTTGTAGAAATCTTCAGGGACCTATATTCTCAGGGGAGCTCATACCAACAGCGATTTCTAATGAACCCACTTGTATGTTTCCAAAGCTGATAAAAGATCCAATGGCAGTCCAGCCAATGACCCAACATTTTGAATTATACTCTTATAATATATTATAAATTGCCTTTTGTCAGTACTTTTAGGAAAAGCATATGGACAACCACAACAGCATAGTTCTGTACTGTACAAGGATAAAAGTAAGTAAAAAAATAAAATTAAATAAAATTTCTATTGGAAACATCAACACAAAATTCTATTAAAATTGCTGGTGCATTCACCAAATAGGGTGTATCATTGATTAAAGCCCAATAATTATTGGCCCAAGAGTAGTAAGCAGCACAGAAATAATGCACAGAACACTTGTTCTCAAGGAAGTTGTTGCCCTCTGCACCTCTATAAAAGGTGCATATAACCATACTGTAGGCTACAAGCTGGGGAGGGGGGTCCCAGTGGTTTTGGCAATCACTGCCAGGTGCAGGTAGCCATAGTAGGACTGGGCCACCGGGCCACTGGGGAAATACCTGGTGGGCCCAAGCGGCCCAGACCCAACCCTATTGCTGCTTCCTCTGGCCTCCGATGTCCTCCCCTGGCATGTTTCACATACACGTTCAGGGGAGGATGTCGGACAGGGGCCCTGCGGGGAGGTCGGTTTAGGGGTGCATGGCGGGGGCCCCTGCGGGGGAAGCGGTCAGAGGAGGCACCTTGGGGGGGTGCGGGCCCCTGGGGCGGCAGCCCTGGTGGGCCCTGCACCCCCCAGTTAGACCCTGCAGGTAGCACTATATTCTGAGTTATGAGAAGTTATTTGTGCTCCATTCTAGAAGTGCAAAGAGCTAAGCCCTTGGATACAACTAGATGAACAACAGGGAGCCTTATGGCTGTTTTTGCACCTTGCTTTTTTGTGAATATGTGTCTGTAGCCAAAGTTTATGAAGAGTATTTGCAAGAAAAGCAAAGAGTGCTTCTTGCGGCTTAGCTAGGAAATGTACTACTCAATCATTCCACAGTTGTATGTTCTAGACTGGGTACATTGTGACTCTATGCGATCTAACCCAGAACAACATATAGAGCATGCTGCAATCAAGGTAAAGGCACTTTGTGATTTTGATCATTATTCAGTATTGTGCAATAAAAATACTCTAGGTCAGAGGTCCCCAACCTTTGAGCCAAAATTAATATAAAAAAGTTGGAGCAACACAAGCATGAAAAAGTACCTAGGGTGCCCAATGAGAGCTGTGATTGGTTATTTGGTAGCCCTGTGTACACTGGCAGACTGCATGAGGTTCTGTTTGGCAGAATATATGCTCTTTATGCCTCCAAAACTTGCCTTCAAGTCAGAAATTAAAAAATGAGCACCTGCTTTGGGGCCACTGGGAGCAACATCCAAAAGGTTGGCGTGCAACATGTTACTCCTGAGCCACTGGTTGGGGATCACTGCTCTGGGTGGAAGGCTACTCTAGTTGGGAAAACTCAAAGCACCCAATCAGCAGGTAGCATTTACTTATAGCATGTAGGAAATTAATTGACGTGTATTGCTAGATACAATTTGTGCCTTAGTTCTATACTTGGCAGAGAGTTTTGTTAAGGTGATTACCTCAAAAGAACCCTCAGGCCCCAACGAGAATTGAACTCGTGACCCCTGGTTTACAAGACCAGTGCTCTAACCACTGAGCTATGGAGCCAGACGGCAAACCTTGAAACTTGTTCAAAATTTACAACTTATATTACGTTTTCTACACAGCAGTGGAAAAGTAAATTTTGGGAGTGGCACGTGCTCCTTCCGTCACCAGACTGGGGATAAAAGAAATGGAACTGAAAGA
Source organism: Xenopus tropicalis (assembly GCF_000004195.4). NCBI lineage: Eukaryota > Metazoa > Chordata > Amphibia > Anura > Pipidae > Xenopus > Xenopus tropicalis. The sequence continues at coordinate 33,002,100 of NC_030680.2, read as the reverse complement.
GTTAACAGGAAATGGATGGCCACGCAATAAACTTGCCGCTCCCTGTGTGAGATTAAGCCAGTCCTGCTCTTCTAGCAATGGCAGCTGCCGAACAGGAGCTCAGTGCCCTGCAGAGGAACAAAACCCTGAGTAACATAACAGAACGACTCTTTTCTGCTCAGTCGGAAACACAGGAGACTGGGAATTTCTGCTCCTACTGTGACTCTCATGTTCCCGCTGTTAAATACTGCCTGCACTGTGAGGCTTTTGTTTGTAATAAGCATCTGAGGATGCACAGCAAATCAGTGAAACACATCTTAACAGACCCCACAATGCGCTTGGGGGTGAGAAAATGCTCAGTACATGATGAACTCCTGAAATATTACTGCTGCGAGGACTATACCTGCATCTGTGTGTCCTGCTGGGTGGGTGAGGAGCACAGGGGCCACTGGGTGGAGATGCTGAATGAAGCCTCTGCAAAAAAGAAAAAGTCACTGGGAAAAGTTCTGGAGAAACTGTCCAGAGAGAGAGAGGATAATGAGAAAGAATCACAAAGACTGCAGGAGCTCAGGAGAGAAGTCAGAGAAAAAGCAGCTGATGAGACCAAGCGAGTCACTACCATGTTTAGGGGCATCAGGGAAGAGCTGGAAGCCCTAGAGAAGAAGGTTCTGAGTGAGATCTCCAGGCAGAAAGATGAGATTTCCCTCAAACTCTTGGACTTAATCCAGCAGATGGAAATAGAGAAGAATGAGCTGTCTAAGAGGATCCATTACATTGCCGAGTTGTGCAACATGGCAGATCCCCTAACTGTCTTACAGGAATGGGAATCAGATCGAGCTGCCTTTGGTGGGGACGAGGGGGAGGATTACGAAAGCAGAGAGACTGATGATATAATGGTCCCGACTGTAGAGGATTTGGATATCAATGTGATATTACACACAGGCTTAGTTGACATTGTGACTATGGTAAAGGGGTGCTGGTTCCCTGGGCAGGAGGCTACAGACATGTTACTGGATATAAACATAGCTGGTAATCAACTAACTATATCAGATGACTGGAAATCTCTGTCCAACTCTTGTACAGACCAATATTACCCACGAGCCCCAGAGAAGTTTCAGTATCCTCAGGCTTTAAGCACCAATCCTTTCCCATTAGGGCGACATTACTGGGATGTGGAAGGCAGTGAATCAGATAACTGGAAGGTAGGGGTGGCTTATCCCAGTATAGAGAGGGAGGGGGTACCGTCCTGGATAGGGGAAAATAACAAGTCCTGGTGTTTGTACAGATGGGATAATAACTATTCAGTGATGTATGACAGGATAGAAACCAAGTTGTCCCATGTCCCTTCCTGCAACAGAATCAGAATCTTACTGGACCATGAGGCCAGACTCTTATCCTTTTATGAGCTAAGTGAGCCAATCAGACCCTTACATAGCTTCACTGTCTCCTTCATTGAACCCCTTCATGCTGCATTCTGGGTAGGGTGGGATGCCTGGGTAAGAATTATTAGTTAGGGACTGCCCATTCACCAGCAGGGAAACCCATTCCCAGAGCTGAAACCCATTCCCCTGATGCCAGGGAAGAAAGAAAGTGCAGGAGCCATATTTATGTTAGGTGGTCTTCACTGGCAATGATTGGGAAGCCAGACTGGGCTAAATTCTATTTCTGTCCCACCAAAATGACATTTATTTAGTTCTACATTTTTTATCGGAGAATTTGCCTTTAGGTCCTAACTCCCTCAACCCAATAATCCAGTTATTCTCCCTCCCAGCTCTCAGAACCATATTACTGTGTGTCCTGTGGGTTTTTAAGAATGTTATTGATAAAATGAAATTTTGTTTTAATTGGATTAATGTGTCCTAAAGATGTATTTTGGATCCGCCATTATAGTGTATCACTGGCTCACACACTGTGTGCAATAAAATTTCTCTGGTGGAATAATCTTAGTCCCAGCTTCAGTATGTGTCTATTAGTGTATAGAAGCTGTTTGTATGGATGTGTATATGCCCATACAAACAGCTTGTATTATTGCAGAGGGGAGAATTTTTTTTAACATACCTCAATCAGCCAACCATGTTTTTTTACAGCCCCAATCTCTGCCTCTTTCTTGACCAGTTTGGCCCTTTTGCCCCAGTGGAGTTACCCACAGCAACCAGTCAGATCTTTGCTTTCATTTTCTAACTGGTACTAGACTGTTCAAAGCTAACTGCTAAATGGTTGCTACTGACGGTTTAATTTGTGTGAATTAGCACCTGATTAAGTAAACCTGTCCTATTTTGTTGAAGCTGAAGACTGTACCACAATATTATAATACATAACAAGATAGCACCTTATGTAGTATCGCTGCCTTCTCTGTGCAAAGCTTTTTGCACTAAATTAAACTGAAAATGTCTTCTATTAATGTTCACAGTACCAGTATGCTTCTTATATGAATGGCTGATGGGCATTTATGAGCAAAATTGCACCCATTCCGTGAATCCAACTCAAACGCTGTGCACTGCATCCAAACCTTGCCTCCAAGCTAGGAATTGAAAAATAAGCACCTGCTTTGAGGACACTGGGTGCAACATCCAAAGGGGTTGGTGAGCAACATGTTACTCTGCCACTGGTTGGGGATCACTGCCTTAGATGGCACTGAACAATAATGAATGGAGAGAGTGCCTGAAACTGCTGCCAACTGTATTATAGGTGCACAAGCGCACCCACTCATCCTGCGGTATTGATTCAGTCATATACCATACATGCTCCCTGCTAAGTTTCTAATGTTTTTCCTGGCTGAGAGTTTTTTTGTGTACTATAATTATTAACTGAAAAGTAAGCCAAAGCCCCAGAGACTTCATGAGCCCCAGTTTACAAGACCAATGCATTAACCCCTGAGCCAAGTGATCCATAGAACACCTAGCATAGTATTTTAAAGACATTACTTTGCTACTGGAAAAGTAAATGCTGTATTAGTCCTGACATAGAATTTACATTTCCACTGCTGAGTAGAGAAAGTGATTTATCTTGGGAAAAATGAGTGGACTAGGTTAAACATCACAACGCTCTTTCATCACTCAATAGCCATAGCTTCTCTACAGGGTTTGCTAGGACAGTATGGCGGTGCAATACACTATATTTTAAATTAGTCATTATGTCATTTCTGTCAATTGAAAATGGCTTTGCAAGTTTAGCCATATGGCAGCTCTTACTAATGTAATAGGTGTTTGTGCCACTGTTTGCATTATTTTGGCATGTTATGCTGCAGATTGTGTTTCTGCTCCTATATATTAGAACAGTAACCACTCCTGTATATAAAAGACATTAAAGGTTTTTAGGAAGATTGTCCCTTAAGTTATCTACTCCCTATTAATGACCAATCAGCAGGTGCATGGATGTCCATAAACAAGCATTAGGCTGGGCAATCACAATTAAGGATGCACGTGGGGGCAAATTTATTATAGGGTGTAAGCCAACATCACTGGTGATGTTGTCTATAGAAACCAATCAGTAATTAGATTTAAACAGTCACCTTCAAGCTACAAAACAAAAGTAAGGGTTTGGTTGGTTGCTACGGGCACCATCACCAGTGATGTTGGCTTACACACTATAATAAATATGCCCCTTTTAGTCTTAATGACCTCAGTAAGAATGGCTTTACCAAGGGGCACATTCATCAAAGTACGACAAGTCTGAATACAAAAAAATTCGTATTTTTACGACTTTTGCGTACATTTGCTCGACTTTTTCGTTTTTCACAACAAAAGAGCGTGACAAAATCGTATTGACGCGCCGAGTATGAAAGTTTCGGATTCATTCAAGCTTCGGTATCGTGATTTTCCTTGGGCCATGTTGGAGCTGCACAGTGCCATTGAGTCCTATGGGAGGAATCATGCACAGAAGGATCAAAGTCAGAAAGGTTTTCCTGCAGTTTACGATCATTCGGATACGAAAAAAACGTACTTTTCGGACATTATACGATTAGATTAGATTTTTTCGTATTTCAAGATACAAATTTTTCATACTTTAAAAAGCACAATACAAAAAAAATTGTATTTTATACAATTTTTCTGTATTGTGCTTTTTAAAGGTACGAAAATCGTACTTTGATAAATCTGCCCCCAAGTGCTCTGCATCCACGGAAAATACACAATACACTTGTTTTATTATACAGAAAATGCTATTCATTGCCCTTAATCTAAATAAGGGCTTAAATATATGAGTTACTGCATGAAATAAATATTTAAATATTGGGGAGTCAGTCACTGTTGCGCTGTCCAAGAAAGCAGCCTCCAATGCCTAAAGGCTGTTGGAATTGTGCCTTTTATATATACTCGGCAGGTCCAAACAGCACTGCATGCACCAGAGATCAGAAATACCCACTGAAAAAATGAAAAAAAAAATAATTTTAATATCTTTTCCTGTTGAAAATGTTTTCTTTGGTTCTGGATTGCAGACATTTATTGAGCATCCCACCCATTTGGGTTTAATTGATTTTTAGATTGTGCATATTATGAGACCACTACTGTAACACAGTGAAAGCAAAAAAAATTTTGTAAAATGAAAATAAAGCTGTGAGGTATGCTTTATCCAAACTGTATACCATCAGTCTGTGTGTGGCCCCTCAGGAGTAGGTGAGGTATATATACTGTATATTAGTAATATTATATATATCATATTTTAATAATATCTGAAATATCCAAAAAAAATATTTTAAACTAGAAATGGGAGTTTGAAAACAAACTTCATGTTGGTTTGAAAAATATGTGAAGTCGCTGACTGAAATCTGATTGGCTGTTGTTGGTAATGAAACCCGGCGTACAAGTCTTTGTGATTAATCCTAAAATTGACAAGAAGAAAGGAAGTCTTAATTTGGATATTTTGCACGTGATTTCAAACTGAGTAGTCTTGTGTAATAGATTGCTAGACATATTTTCAATTCAATGTATAAGCACAATTGTAACATTAGGCAACTTTAAAAATAGACAAAAGTGGCTAGTTAAACCCCCAAGATGGCAATGCTACATATGCATAGCTGTTATTTAGACTATATTGCAACTATTATTGTTTATAGCACGCTATATGAATTAGGCAAATGTGTGTCTGTTGTACTTGGCATTATATTGGGCACAGTGATCAGTTCCATTAGTGCAGATCCGATACTGTGCACCAAAGGACTGCTGCTGGCTGTTCCCATTCTCTGCTTGATTATTTTCTTTATAAGGATACGTTTCCTTGCAGCCCAAGTGAGTATTATGCAATTGGGTTAATACTTTATAGAAAATAGCACAGGTATCGGACCCCTTATTCGGAAACCCTTTATCAAGAAAGTTTAGAATTACGGAAAGGCCATCTCCCATATACTCCATTTTAATCAAATAATTCATATTTTTAAAAATTTCCTTATTCTCTGTAATAATAAAACAGTACCTTGTACTTGATCCAAACTTAAATATAATTAATCCTTATTGGAGGAAAAACAATCCTATTGGGTTTAATAACTGTTTAAAATTTTGTTTTGTAGACTTAAGGTAGGAGATCCGAATTATGGAATGACCCCTTATCCGGAAAACTCCAGGTCCCAAGCATTCTCGATAATGGGTCCCATATCTGTACATATGTAATAATTCACCTCTATAAAACATAAACATCATCCAACCCAACTGTTCTCCTATCTCCTTTTTTTCTACAGGTTTTCTCTTTTTAAGTGGGTTTTTGTCTCTATAAATATCAATCTGGTAATGTATACGGTTTCTTTTCCCTTTCCCTGTAATGTTTTATACAGATACTTGCATAAGTACCAGTGCTACTGTTTTTGTTTTTTGTCTTATTACCTCTTTTTGACTCAAGTTCAATGAATTGGCTTGTGCTGGACATACTTAGGCCCATGCATCACTTCGGCTTTCCATGTCACACAAAGTTTCCTCCAGCAGGCAACGTCTACCATTTAGCTTGAGTTTGATGCCCCATGGAGCGAGTTAGTCGCCAGCGATGAATCTCTGCTATTGCGGGTGACTACCTCACTATGAGAGTTGTGGGGCATCAACCTTAAAGTAAACAGACAAATAGAAGAAGATGCTTCCTCTATAGTTGCCCCCCCAGTTACACCTAAAGAGGAGGCTTCTTTTGCACTGCAACCCTCTTCATAAAGAAGAATCTCAGGGGTTGGGGTATAGCTAGCCGGGAATAGGAGCAGATGTACAATTAGGAGCTCCTTGTAACTCTGTTTGTACCCAGCCCATCATCAGGAATTACCAACTTAATATCCAGTGAAGCATCTTGGCTTAACAACAACGCTATTCTCCTTCAACAAATGTTTGGGTGAGAAATTTGTAACTCAGTGTAAAGCCTAAACCTGCCTGACATTGCTTCTCAGACACCAACTCACATTGCTAAGAGCATCATACATTCCCAACACATCTCTGCTAAATCTTATATATATTAGACATAGCATGCACAAGTGGCTAAATCATAACAAACTGAAAGTCTCAAGCTCAGAAACATTGTCTTATTAGTTGACCTTTCCCACCTGCAATTATACATTTAACTAAATGTGGTGCCACGGGATCCATGGAGCCCCTCTACTCAATGCTTCTGCTGCTTGTGAATAAATCATACTATCTGCTTCATATAACAGCAATGTACTAATGTTAAGTCTTGTCTTTTTAGATACACACATATGTGCAAGTAACTGTACTAAACAGATTCCATGACAAGACTAAAAATCAATGTGTTAAAAAGGAAAATTTACACGAAAAGTGCAATACACAGCCTTCCAGGATAAGTGAAAAGTAAATAACTATGGGAATTTGTCACATTAAAGGACAATGAAAGGTTAATATAAATTAAAAGTAAGTCTAAAGGCATTCTTTTTAAGTACTTACTGCATATCTAAATTCCCAGATCCCTGCTTGCTTCTCTGAGATATGGTGCTGGCAGCCTACAGCAGTGTGAAGCCTACAGTGACATCACTGAAATCTCTCTCCCCTTCCTGTAGGTGCCAGCGGCAGCATTCCTATTCTCTGAACATGTGTGTAACTTGATCCTGTCTCCTGTTCTGAGCTACACATGCCCACCAGCCAATCAGAAGCGGATCTGCCAGAGGGGAGGGGGGTGGGAGGGAATGAAACACATGTGCAGTATGAAGCAAGGAGGGAAAGGAAGGAAGAATACCTTTTTAGAGATGGCTGCCTGTTCTAGAAAATGTGAAGTAAGCGTGACTGAGTAAATATTTGATTAGGTGAGCCAAAAGTGTGGCGTTTTTACTAAACAATAGGAGGACTATTGGGCAGTATGCTTTTTACATTTTGACTTGCATTCTCCTTTAAGGCGTCACAAGCGCCATTACACATACACAATCTGTTTCTGTGTGTTTATAACAAACATGAGTCCTGTATTACCTTACAGCTGCCCAGTAGTGGCCGTGATATTATCCCCTCCATCCCCACTGTAAATAATATATGGAGGATTCCTGATCTAAGCTATGACTTCTAGTCCTATTTTGGGGCAGTGAGGGGAAAAATGGAACCTTGTTTGAGTAAAAATAAAAACAAATTGAAACAAATTGTATCATAACAACTTATTTGCCAAAACAACTGAACAGTATAGTGGATTTGTATAAAGATCAGAATCACAAGGTCTGTTCCATTCCAGCTCTTCAAGCATTTTCTGGCGTGCGTGTTACTCGGATATCTTGGCACTTCAGGTTTTTGTAGCCCAAACAATACAGTGAACTTTTCTTCTCAGTCGGAATCCCTCTTCTGGCAGCCATGTCAGCAGTTCTTTGTCATGGAATCATTTTATTCTGATTGTACGACTGCTCCTATTGGCTTGTGTAGGAAGAGTCTTCCCTGTAAATTGGGCCACAAAATCTCCTACTTCCAATCCCAGGGCAACACAACAAACAATGATTTTTGCACACAAATACACATCCTCTTTTATAAAGTGGATTTAGTTGTATTTCTGCACACTTGGAGCACCTGTACATTGGCTCAATAACTATGGGTGATGTTATATTCACAGTATAAAGACAAACAGGCCACTTAAACAATTGCCATGAAACACTGCTACCATGGCAGGATTTTTTTCTAACTACTGGAAAAAATCAGGGCCTGGAGATGACATGGGCATGATTAAATTGTATATGGCGCCACTCGCTCGCTAACTGCGCAATTAACCAAAATAAAATGCACCGAGTCACAGCACATGTGATAAAATGAAGTAAACTAGGAGGAAACTAAGGCACTGATGGCACAATATGTAAAATAAGCTTCCCAAGCAATAACCTCTTGCCTGTCCCTTACTCAGTACCACCCGTCTCTTACTGGTATATTACCAACAGCACAACCAGTCACTCAGCTGTTCCTCTCACACAGCAACCAGTCTCTCATATCTACCTCACCTACGACACAACCAGTCTCTCATATCTACCTCACCTACGACACAACCAGTCTCTCATATTTACCTCACCTACGACACAGCCAGTCTCTCATATCTACCTCACCTACAACACAACCAGTCTCTCATATCTACCTCACCTACGATACAACCAGTCTCTCATATCTACCTCACCTACAACAACCAGTCTCTCATATCTACCTCACCTACAACAACCAGTCTCTCATATCTACCTCACCTACAACAACCAGTCTCTCATATCTACCTCACCTACGACACAACCAGTCTCTCATATCTACCTCACCTACAACACAACCTGTCTCTCCACTATTTCACCTTTAGCACAACCATCAGTTGTTCTTCATGCACAGCCAGTTCCTTAAATGTACCTCACCCAAAGCCCAAAAGTCTCTCGTATGTACCTCACCCACAGTACAATCTGTGTCTCACGTGTATCTCACCCACAGCCCAACCACAAATTTAAAATAACCTAACCTACAACACCATCAGGCTCTCAAATGTACTTCACACTGAGCAAAACCTTAGTTGTTCTTCTGAATGTATCTAACTCAGAGCACAGCAAGAAGCATTCTCCTACATCTTCTTCACCCACAGATAAAAAAGTCACTCCACTAACCCTTACCCACAGCACAATCAGTCTTCTCAGTTGTACCTCACCAACAGCTCAACCAGTCAATCCCTGTATCTTAACCACAGCACAAGCAGTCAAATCAAAAACTCAAATGTATCTAACCCACACCACAACCAAAAATATACAAAACCCACAGCATAACAGGTCACTCCACGAGATATATTCCATAGAACATCCATTCTCTCAGTAATACCTAACCCACAGCACAAAGAGTCTTTCAAATGTACCTCATCAGCAGCACAGTCACTCCACTAGATGTCACCCTCTCCTCAACCAGTATTTTAATTATACATAACCCACAGCACATCCAGTCACTCCACTATTTATCATTTATCAGTCTATCAGTTGTACTTACCAAAATCATAACCAGTCAATCAAATACACCAACATTAGTTTCTCAAAAGCACCTAATTCACAGCACAACCAGTTAATCCAATCGACATAACTCACAGCATAACCAGTCACTCAAATACAACTACCAACATCATAAACAGTAACTCAAATGTACCTAACCCATAACACAACCAGTCACTCCATGAAACCTAACCCACACCACAAACAAACCTCTCAAATTCAAAGTCTCTCAAATATACCTAACTAACAGCACAACCATTTATTCCTCTATTGCTCACCCACAGCCCAATCAGTCTCACAACTGAACCTACTAACATTATAAACAGGCACTCAATTTAACCTAACCCATAGCACAACCAGTCACTCCACTACATCTCACCCACATACTAACCATTCTCTTATTTATACCTCCCACATACCACAACCAGTCACACAAATATGCCTGACCCATAGCACGAGACATTCAAGTAAATATCATGCACCTCACAACCATTTTCTCAATTATACCTAAGCCACACCACAACACAAATTGTACCTAAGAACAGCATAAACACTCACTCAAACCAGACACGCAACTAAATCTCACAAACATCCCCACAAGTATCTCAGTTACACCTAACTCAAGCCACACCTCAAATAAACCTAACCAAAAAACACCCAGTCATTCCACTATTCATAACCCGCAGCCCAATCAGTCTGCCTTGCAGTTTCACCTACAAACATTATAACCAACATGATGTGACTGCTCAGTTTACACTACTCCCTCCAGAAGCTATTCACTAAATTGGGAATGAACTCACCGCATTTTAACACAGTATATATATTAATTCGGCACTTGCACACTTAATATCCAATTATGCTCTCTATATAATGAATTTGTTTGAAGTAATTAATCTACAAAGCTACTAGAGCAACTATTGTGATGTTTTAATGAATTTCAATGTAATAATAAAAGTTGAGTTTTATGCTGAAGCACTAAATTTTCTATATTTTTCTATTTTGATATTGGTGGTAGACACCGTGTGCTCAGTGGAAATTGTATTACACACAGCTAGTACTGGTTATTTGTGTTAGTGAATTAAACATTATAACCAGTTACTGAAATGTAGCTCACCCATAGCACAACCAGACATTCAACTAAATGTAACACACACCGCCACAAGTTTCTTAAATACACCTAAACCACACCACAACAAGCCATTCCAGAATGCATCCGCCAAATCCCTATCAGTCTAGATCTCACCCACAGCCAAACTATTCTCTCAATTATACCAAACCCACAGCACAACCAGGCTCTCTAATACACCTAACTCACACTCCACTAGATCTAACCCACAGCACAACCAGTCACCTATACAACATACAACACTCAGCACAACAAGTCACTCCACTATACATCTACCCACATCCCAATCAGTCACTCAGTTGCACCTATCAACATCATGACCGGTCATTTATACGGACCCAACCAATAGCACAACCAGTCACTTAACTTAATTTCATCTACAGCGCAACCATTCTCTCAATTATTTCTAAACCACACCACAACCAGTTCCTCCAATACACCTAACCCACAGCACAACCCGTCACTCCACTATACATCACCTTCAGCCCAAAAGATCTCACCCACGGCCAAACTATTCTCTCTATTACATGTTGGCTGATTGCTTATACACGCAGATACTGGGCTGTGTGGTAATTTAAATCCCACTGATTAGCTAAAGCTAGGTGTCAGTTAAATGATACTGATATTTTTATACTTTTGAATAACCCTCAACAAGAGTTTAAGAAACCAATTCCTGTACTTAGTCACTCATCTATTTATTATGTTAAATTGAGAATCTATAAGAATATTAAAAGTGTTGTCTATCCTTTTCATTGACTCTTGTCCTTACTTGTTGCACAAACCCAGGGCTGCCATAAAGGCGCAACGGGCAGGGCTCTGGGTATCATTTGTCCCTGTAGGGAGCATTGAGAATGGTTTGATCTGGGTTAGCATTAAGCTCATAAGCTTGACTTCACACTATTAGCTGTCAGAAGCTATACATGTACTTGCACAGTACAGGTATGGGATCCCTTATCTGGAAACCTGATATCCAGGAAGCCCCAAATAGTCAGGCCATGTCCCATAGAGTCCTGTGTAAGCACGTAATTCTATTTTTTAATTATTTCCTTTTTCTCTGTAATAATAAAACAGTAACTTGTTCTTGATGGTAACTAAGTAGCATGAATCTATATTGGTGGGGAAAAGAAACCTATTTTAGGATTTAATGTTTCTTTAACATATAGTGATCAACATTATGGAAAATCCCAAATCCTAAGCAATCTGGATAATAGATCCTATGCACAGATTTGCCTTTTATATGTACATGCATTGTATGAGGAAGCCATAACTGTGACCATTATGTGACTTTAATCAAGCATTTAAATCAAATTGTTGAAATGATATTATGAATTTCTTATTCGGTACACACAAGACATTTCCTTGCACATGTTTAGGTATTAACACTGGGGAGAGAATATTTTGCTTTGGATCTGTGTGTCTGTGACCGAAATATTAAGCTTGCAGTAAAAGTCTATTTGGGGATTCTGGGAGCTGTAAATCCACTGTAAATTATATTGACAGTTTCCCTTTGGCTTCTCCTACCTACAAATACAGGAGCGTGGGATATACTGTATCTGGGCTTTGGTGTGTCCCCAGTTATTATGGATCTTATAGGGATGTATCTGTATCACAATTAAAGCTTTCCTGGCACAAACCCAACTGTTTATTACTAAACCTATGCCTGGCTGCTGCAGCTGTGACACATGGTTTTGGGGTAACACTGTGTAAACTATGTCTTCAACCAGTCAGTTGCATTGTCCCATCCCTAAGCCTGCTTCAGCCTCAGGTGATTGGCTGTCTCCTGTCACATGTTTAGCGTTATTGCTAGAGATCACAGCTCATTACCTGCTCTCTCTGTAAGTACATTTTGTAGCTAAATATTATAACTTTATGTTTATCATTCATGAATAGGGAGGAATTGCACATGTTGTAGCATTATTTATATAGCAGCAGGCAGAGATTTCTGCACATTCCCTGTGCCATTGACAGTGCTAAAGAGCCAGGATGGCAGTTAATGACAGTTGGGCAGCAGCTTTATGGATGGAAATATTAAAACATATCAACACAAACGTGTAGGGATATGTCAGTATCACTTTGATCTTTTGTGTCTGTCCTTTTGAAGTGATAGTTGCCAGAATCTATACTCATTTAGGGGGTGTTTAGCCAACTGCCAAACTCTGTTGGATGATGGTGGGAGTTGTAGTTCAGTAGCAGCTACATGGCAACAGGTGCTGCTGATAATGTATATTTTCTCACACACCTACATGAAGGGGCATATTTATTTTAGTGTGTAAGCAATTGAGTTTAAACTGTCACCTACAATTTAGAAAACAACAGCAAAAATGTGATTTATTGCTATGGGAAACATCACTGGTGATGATGGCTTGCAGACTATTATAAATATGCCCTAAGTCAGCCAATTCCCTTTCTGGTCTCCAAGCTATAGAGATGGTTGGACCCACCTGTTAAAGTATAAGAGCAGCTCCCAGTGGGCTCCAGCCAAGAACACTTCCCATCAGCCCTTTCTTATTCCCTACATAACTCATAACATTTAGCAGTATCTATAGCTAATATTTGTGAGTGTGAGCCATGGATATTAGGTTTCCCACTGGGCCCTAGGAGGCCCATTCCAACACTGGCTATACACACAATAGCAGGTAATAGATTTAGGAGAATTTAAAGGAAACACAATGTTCACGCCATGTCCATGTTTTGTAGCTTTCATGTTGCCTCCATATTAGCTGTGAAATATACCAATCTCTCTTCTCTATTACAGGAGAAACGGTTATGGGTTGCAAGCTGTGTAGAGTCGAGGTAAGGATGCTCACGTGTTCCCTTTTGTCTCTCTTAGGGGCCTGGGTAAAGAATATGGTGGCACTGGCATAGGGGGGTGTGGGAGTTCAGGGCAAAACAGATGGGGGCCAGGACCAAATTAAACACCTGGGCACGTGGAGCTCTACTTACATATCTGAGACAGATAATTACCCACACACACACACATTGTACTGATACAATCAGTTTTTAAGAAACCGTGATCTTAACTGGTGTGAGGGAATGTCCTTTAATTTTTTATAACTGTGTTCATTTCTACAGAACTCAATTATTCCTATAAAGCATGAAAATGCTTACGTGGAGATCCTAGAGATCAGTGATGTGCATGACTCTCTGGTGCAGTTTACTGCCACCTTAGAGCTGCCCGACCACCCGGCAAAGCCATCTTTCCTAGGTAAGTGTGATCAGTACTAAAAAACACTATTTAATTTCCATAGTAAGAGCCAGATATCTGGAAAACCAATTTTAATTTAAAGGACCCCGTCGCTAGATAATAATGACATCTATTGTATTTTAATTCTTGTAGAATCTCCACGTCCTGCTGGGAATGAAAAGGACCCTGGCTCTTCCCACAACATCGGAGGGGCCATTCCTTTTCATGAGCCTGAGGGCTCCGAGCCAGCAGAGTCTATGACCAGGGATACAGCCAGCCCCACCAATTTCATCTGGCCTTCATTTGTAAGTACATTGTATAAATGTTACATTTATATATACACACACACACAATTTTGTGACTATTTTCTTAATGTTATTTTATTTAACTTGCCAATATTAAGACCTCATACATGATATATATAAGTGTTGAGATGACATCCTGCTTAATGTTGGTTTCTTAATATGCTTTAATTCAGGATGCCACGGTGGAGGTCCCTGGTATAGTAAATACTTCCGAGGCACTGGTGGTCATTTTCGTGAGGGCTAATTCCTATGAACCACCAGCATTGCCAGTTTTATCGGGTAAGTAGGATCATGCACCGACTTCTTGAAGTTTATGATAGAGTTGATCATGCAGATTTATTAAACACAGTCCATCTAATGTATTGTTGATCCCTATATCCGGCCACCTGGGCCATCAACCTTAGGGTCTCCATAACTGGGGAGAATTTGACCTTGTACTCATATAGCATATAACTGATATCTCTCTGCCCTAGTATTCTTAGTGCATTTATGTGGATTATATGGGCATTTATGTTTGCTTTTAGTAATGGGATACATATATATTTATATAGGAGAGTATTAACACTTTTTTATGAAGTATAGTTCTAATATTGTACTTATAATGATGATAAACTGTATTATAATTTTGAGACAATTGTTCCATTTCTGCATGTTCAGAAGATCCTGATTGTGATGCTGGCATGTCCAATAACAACGGACTTATAGTTCCCAATCAGGAGCAAGATTCTGAGCCAGAGAAGGACACCGAGGATGATAATTCCACCTCTTCCAGTCCTCCATTACCAGTAAGTAGATTCTACAGACCTTTTATGTTACAAAAACCAATGAGAGTAATTAGATGAGTAAATCTTTACTTCAAGGTTTGCATTTGCAAAGTATTCATTTTTAATGGTACAAATGAAATTCATGCAATGTTCATTCTGTGCATAATACTCATTTGTCCTTTATTTGCAGCTCTGCAGTCCTGACTTTGGCTCAGATTTTGCCAATAACATACAGGGTGCTGAAGGACCATCTATCAGGTATCTGATTTGGGATAGATTCTTTTTCTTTTGTTTTAGAATTATAAGTTGCTTAAATATGAAAATACTAGTATTGCATAATTTGCACTTAGTTCTAGTTCATTTAGTTTATAGTAACTGGCTAATACCTTCTGGTGACTGGATACAACAGAAAAGTCACCAAATAAACTGTATATTAGATTAATCTTGTCTGTGAACATGAACAAAACATATATTAACTTTATTTTATTTTTTAGCCCTGTTGAGCCCAGATCTCCCTCACTTGGAAATTTCAACCTGGGCCCAGTGTTGGGAGAAGGAGCATTTGGGAAGGTGAGCGACTCATTGCACAGTTAGG
This sequence comes from Xenopus tropicalis, assembly GCF_000004195.4. Classification (NCBI taxonomy): domain Eukaryota; kingdom Metazoa; phylum Chordata; class Amphibia; order Anura; family Pipidae; genus Xenopus; species Xenopus tropicalis. Next base: position 32,986,765 of record NC_030680.2, on the reverse strand, counting down.
TTTTAGTTACTACTGATTTACCCAGAGTGATTGAACTTTCTGTCTTCTGACTCCAGGTATTCCTAGCCGAGCACAAAAACACCAAAGAACTATGTGCTATCAAGGCCCTGAAAAAAGAGGATATTTTGAAAAGGGGCAACTTGGACAGGTCAGTGACAGGGGAGAGATTAATATTGCCCATATCTATGTCATCTTTTCTTGTTATATTCAGCATTATATGTAGGTTTTGTATCTGTCTGACCTCACATTCCTTTAAATTATTTGCATTTGGTTATTATCTGCTGTATTGCCCCGTGTCTGTTTATTAGGATAAAGGGTAAGTGTAATGTTCCCTTGTGTGAGTCTCACATGGTGATAATGGGATAATTTAACCCACAGTGTCTTCAAAGAGAAGGAAATCCTCCAGAGGGTGAGTTCTGCCGAACACCCGTTCCTAGTGTCAATGCATGGAACCTTCCAGACGGAGTCTCACCTATTTTGTGTGATGGAATATCTCCCTGGAGGTGACATGTATGAAATTGTAACATCCGTGGAACTGCAAGAACCTGAAGTCATGTAAGTAGAATGGGAATGAGGGAATTTTCTCAAAGGGGCACTTTCAGTGAAGCATCATCACAGCATATATTTTTACAATGTAACGTAATACACGCAAAGCTACACCTATCATACAGATAACTGCCTTTGTTCTCACTATGATCACCTCAATTCTCACACATCAGCTTATATATCAATAAAGAAAAAAAAATTAAAGTAACTGAATTTTATTTTTTCTCTTTTCAGGTTTTACACCGCATGTGTCGTTCTTGGCCTGGAGGCATTACACCACCTTGGCATTGTCCATAGGTAAGCATTAATATTAATAAAATCATCTTTATTTCCAGATCGAGCTGGTAACAGTGTGTTAATCATTGGCTTGCTGTTATTGTAAGGATTTCTTTTTGTATAACTACTAAACTATTGACTTGGTTTTAATTCAGAGATATAAAGCTTGAGAATTTGCTGTTGGACCGGGATGGCTACCTTAAGATCGTAGACTTCGGCCTCAGCAAAGACAGTAAGTGTTGCTTATAATTCTGGGGCATACAGGGGATAAGATCAGATTATTAGGTATTGTTATATTTAGATATAGTGTTATATATAAGTGGCATAAACAGATCTGACTGGGTGTGTAGTTTGAAAGGAAGCAGTTAAGGAAAGTCCCTCATTACTTTACATTAGGGCCCCAGATCTGCAGTTTCCTCACAGTGTTTCTTGTGTTTTAGGTATCTAGTAGAATTAAGTCTAAAACAACTGGACTTTTCTGAGTTTTTCTTGAAAACGTTTCACCACTCATCCAAGTGGCTTCTTCAGTTCAAATGACTGGTAGGGAATTCCCCGGTATTTAAACTCTTGATGGTAGTAGAGTCACAGACATCCAATCACAATGGTTCCATTGAACTTGTTCAGTTAGGTGTTAGCTGAAACTGACAGGTGTAAGAAGGTATGATCCAATCACAATGGTACCAAGATTCTCATTGATGAAGGTGTTAATCCTTCAAAGTACATGACTGGAAGTGTGAACTGTTGTGAAACTGCCGGGGTAAGGATGTCAACGCGCCATTGTATGTTGGTGACAAGCGGTGTCTTAGGCCCCCTCCTCTGTTCAGGGATGGTTTTTCCAGGTTGGCATAAATGGCCTCTTTCACACCTCTTTCAAACCATCTGTCCTCTCGGTCCAAAATATGCACGTTACTGTCCTCAAAAGAGTGACCTTTTTCTTTGAGGTGTAGATAGACTGCTGAGTCTTGTCCTGAGGAGTTTGCCCGCCTATGTTGGGCCATTCTCTTACAGAGAGGTTGTTTTGTCTCCCCAATGTATAAGTCTGAGCACTCTTCACTACACTGGACAGCATAGACCACATTACTTTTCATGTGCTTGGGTGTTGGGTCTTTCGGGTGCACCAGCTTTTGTCTCAGGGTGTTGCTGGGTTTGAAAAACACAGGAATGCGATGTTTGTTGAAAATTCGCCTAAGTTTTTCCGATGTTCCAGCAACATATGGGATGACTATGTTGTTTCGCCTGCTGTGTTCCTCCCTTCTGTTTGTAGGTCTGGTCTTTCTGTTGGTCTTTGATTTGGTTTTGATGAAGGCCCAGTCTGGGTACCCACAAGTTTTCAGAGCTCCTTTTAGATGTTTATATTCTTTCTCCTTAGCCTCTGCATTGGATGCCACAGTTTCAGCCCGATGATGTAGAGTCCTAATTACACCCAGTTTATGTTCCAAAGGGTGGTGGGAATCAAACAGCAAGTACTGGTCTGTGTGGGTGGGTTTCCTGTATACTTCAATATCCAGGTCCCTCCCCTCTTTGATAACTATAGCACAGTCCAAAAAAGCCAGTTTGCTGTCTTTCACATCTTCCCTTGTGAACGTGATGTTTTTGTCCACCGAGTTTATGTGTTTGGTGAAGGCTGGAACCTCGCGTTCTTTAATTTTGACCCAGGTGTCATCCACATATCTGAACCAATGACTTGGTGTTGTTCCCTTGAAGGTGTCCAGGGCTTTCTTTTCCACTTCTTCCATGTAAAGGTTCGCTACAATTGGAGACACAGGCGAACCCATGGCACAGCCATGTTTTTGTCTATAGAAAACTTCCTTATGCTTGAAGTAAGTGGTATTGAGACATAGGTCCAGTAAGGAACAAACTTGTTCTGGGGTCAGCTTTGTTCTGCTGCTGAGGGTGGTGTCTTGTTTCAGCCGTTTCCTCACTGTAGTTATGCTATAGTGCTATAGTTATCAAAGAGGGGAGGGACCTGGATATTGAAGTATACAGGAAACCCACCCACACAGACCAGTACTTGCTGTTTGATTCCCACCACCCTTTGGAACATAAACTGGGTGTAATTAGGACTCTACATCATCGGGCTGAAACTGTGGCATCCAATGCAGAGGCTAAGGAGAAAGAATATAAACATCTAAAAGGAGCTCTGAAAACTTGTGGGTACCCAGACTGGGCCTTCATCAAAACCAAATCAAAGACCAACAGAAAGACCAGACCTACAAACAGAAGGGAGGAACACAGCAGGCGAAACAACATAGTCATCCCATATGTTGCTGGAACATCGGAAAAACTTAGGCGAATTTTCAACAAACATCGCATTCCTGTGTTTTTCAAACCCAGCAACACCCTGAGACAAAAGCTGGTGCACCCGAAAGACCCAACACCCAAGCACATGAAAAGTAATGTGGTCTATGCTGTCCAGTGTAGTGAAGAGTGCTCAGACTTATACATTGGGGAGACAAAACAACCTCTCTGTAAGAGAATGGCCCAACATAGGCGGGCAAACTCCTCAGGACAAGACTCAGCAGTCTATCTACACCTCAAAGAAAAAGGTCACTCTTTTGAGGACAGTAACGTGCATATTTTGGACCGAGAGGACAGATGGTTTGAAAGAGGTGTGAAAGAGGCCATTTATGCCAACCTGGAAAAACCATCCCTGAACAGAGGAGGGGGCCTAAGACACCGCTTGTCACCAACATACAATGGCGCGTTGACATCCTTACCCCGGCAGTTTCACAACAGTTCACACTTCCAGTCATGTACTTTGAAGGATTAACACCTTCATCAATGAGAATCTTGGTACCATTGTGATTGGATCATACCTTCTTACACCTGTCAGTTTCAGCTAACACCTAACTGAACAAGTTCAATGGAACCATTGTGATTGGATGTCTGTGACTCTACTACCATGGGCGTCCACAGAAGGGGGCAAGAGGGGGCACTTGCCCCCCCCTGGAAAAGTAGCAAAAAAAACAAAAACCTTACTCCGTTTCTGCAGTCCCCTCAAGCCCGTTTTTGCTGTGCTCCGATTGGATCTTTCTTCTTGTGGATTCTCCAATCAGAGCACAGCTTCCTTGACAGACAGTAAAATTGACCAATCAGAGCACACATGCACACAGGGATCGGGAGATTTTGCAAACTGGAAACAGAAATAAAGACTGAAAAGAAGAATCTGCCCCTGTAACTTTACCTAAGAACCAACTCTCAACTTTTGCTGCAGTTTTCATCCCACAGGTACTATACCCAGGCACTATACCCAGGTACTATACCCAGGCACTATACCCAGGCACTATACCCAGGTACTATACACAGGCACTATACCCAGGCACTATACCCAGGCACTATACCCAGGCACTATACCCAGGCACTATACACAGGCACTATACACAGGCACTATACCCAGGTACTATACACAGGCACTATACCCAGGCACTATACACAGGTACTATACCCAGGCACTATACCCAGGCACTATACCCAGGCACTATACACAGGCACTATACACAGGCACTATACACAGGCACTATACCCAGGCACTATACACAGGCACTATACCCAGGCACTATACACAGGTACTATACACAGGCACTATACCCAGGCACTATACACAGGTACTATACACAGGCACTATACACAGGTACTATACACAGGCACTATACCCAGGCACTATACCCAGGCACTATACACAGGCTCTATACCCAGGCACTATACCCAGGTACTATACCCAGGCACTATACCCAGGCACTATACCCAGGCACTATACCCAGGCACTATACCCAGGCACTATACCCAGGCACTATACACAGGCACTATACACAGGCACTATACCCAGGCACTATACCCAGGCACTATACACAGGTACTATACCCAGGCACTATACCCAGGCACTATACCCAGGCACTATACACAGGCACTATACACAGGCACTATACCCAGGCACTATACCCAGGCACTATACCCAGGTACTATACAGTTCTAAAGAATCACTAGCTGACATTAAATTGTTTTTTGCCTGACCTGACATCTATAATAATTTATAATCTATCCCCTACCCTAACACATGGAGGGTAAGTTAACTCTTTCCCTCTGAAAAAGCTCATTGTGTGTTTATATATGTGTTGTTGTTTTTTGCACTTACTATTTTTTTTTTTTTTTTGTCATTGTTTTGTTCATTTATAGTAAGTTACAGTGGGGCCAATGTTGTGTATCAGTGCCAGTGTTATAGTGCCAGGGCCTGAATATCTGCCATCTGTACCCACTGCTTCTCACTGTATATAATGTGCTGGGTTTGTAAATACAGACTGCGTCTCACTGTATATAATGGGGAGTCAGTACCCACTGCCTTTCTTGCTATAAAACTAACATAAACACATCTAAAGGGGTGGTTCACTTTTAAGTTAACCTTTAGTATGTTATAAAATGGCCTATTCCTAGCAACTTTGCAATTGGTCTTCCTAATTAATTTTTTTGAATAATTTGCCTTTCTCTTCTGCCTCTATACAGATTTCAAATGGGGGCCAAAAAATATTGCTCTGTGAGGCTACAATTTTATTATTATTATAATTTGTATTACTTATTTTTCCAAGTAGGCCCCTTAACTATTCATATTCCCATCTCTTGTTTAAATCACTACCTGGTTGCTAGGGTAAATAAGACCCTAGCAACCAGATAGCTGCTGAAATACCAAATGGAGAGCTGCTGAACAAAAAGCTAAATAACTGAAAAACCATTAAAAATAAAAGTGAATTCGAATGCGAACTACCCCTTTAAGCTAACTGATCACAAACACAAATGTTTGCAGATCCCCTAACAGAAGTGCGCGTATGAATACTTTTACTACTAATACTAAACATTTTAGGGTAAAAAAAAAAAGCACCCCCACCCGCACTTTTGTACAGTATCCCTGGAAGTCAGTGGGAACGGCAAGAGGTAGTTGGGAGGTTAACTTTTTACGTCAGCAGCGAATCCACTAAGTGTCACATTAGCTGTAGGTCAGTCTGTGTATGGGCCATATTTAGCCTCCCCTAGTATCATCCTGCAAAAAAAAAAAAATATATATATATTTATCTGTTGCAGGATGATGCTAGCTTACTTGCCCCCCCTTGGAAAATTTTCTGCGGACGCCCATGTCTACTACCATCAAGAGTTTAAATACCGGGGAATTCCCTACCAGTCATTTGAACTGAAGAAGCCACTTGGATGAGTGGTGAAACGTTTTCAAGAAAAACTCAGAAAAGTCCAGTTGTTTTAGACTTAATTCTACTAGATACTGTATATCATGACCTGGATGAATGAGAATCTTCATAGACTTGTGTTTTAGGATTTGGATACAGCGACCGCACTAACACCATGTGCGGCACAAAAGCTTACATCGCCCCCGAGATCTTCCTGAAACATGGATACGGCATGCCCGTTGACTGGTGGGCCCTAGGAATCACCACCTATATAATGCTCATGTGTGAGGTAAGCACAATTCCTATATTATCAACTTACATTGGGGAATCATTGGGGTTCATATTGAAACACATCTCTTAGGAATGTTGTTTCGCTAAAGAAATAATGATTCACTTTTTCAGTTACCATTCAACAACGAAGACCCGGTTGAGCTAATGCAGAGCATCGTTTACGACAACATCGAGTTACCAGACTATGTATCAGAGGATGTCTCTGCATTTATAAAAGAAGTAAGTTGGCCCCAGCAAATCAGTATCATGTGCCTTTAGTCACTTTTTATACTAAGGGCATACATGCTGTATAGTTATTATTATTACTACCATGATATAAATATGGCCTTTAGTGTGTTTTAGTGGCATTTACAGGCTTTCACTGAACTTTACAATATGTATTATTACCCCAGAGAGTCCCTTCTATTCCATAGGGTCAGGCTATGAATGTCAGGAGCAGCGGGTACTCAGTTTAGTAAAGGGGTATTACTGATAATGGCTTGTCCCCTAAATACAGAACTTAATCTCTGGTTCATATAAGCAGTTAATAAATTAAATATGAGCTTAATTAGTCCATTCAAGCAGTTACATATGCATATGGTTACTTTCTCTATGGGGTTGGAAAATTGCTTGTATTTCCTGGGTGGATACTTTCCCAGTAGAATAATAAAATAGACATAAACAATAATGATTTAACAACGTTTGTTTTTATATTTTGTAGCTTTTAGAAAAAGATCCAGAATATCGCCTCGGTTCGGGTGAGGCTGGTGCAGAAATGGTGAAACAGCACCCCTTCTTCAAAGTAGGTTTCTATTCTATTCCTTTCAATTTACAAACAGAAAAGCATTAATGAATATTGCCGTAGCCTCGTAATGCATTATATAATTTCTTGTACCAGCAATTCTAGTTTTTGGACCAGATACTCATCATTAAATATTACCTTTTCATTTAACTTTCAGGATATGGACTGGGACCATCTAGTACACCGAAGAATAAGGCCTCCATTTGAACTGGACAACCAAGACCACCTGGAGAGCCAAGAGAACCCTGAATGCCAAGCTCCAGCACTGACACCGCCTGCTGTAAGGATTCCATCAGAGCTGCAAGAGGCATTCAGAGGATTCTAAATGAACATCAAATAAGTAGACGGAATAGATGGGGAGGGTGGAGGGCCAGTCCATATCTATAGAAGAAGTCCATTCATGAAGATCAGAGATCTAGAATATCGAAGATCCAGAATACCTAGAAAGATCCAGAACATCGCCTCGGTTCGGGTGAGGCTGGTGCTGAAATGGTGAAAGAGCACCTCTTTTTCAGAGTAGGTTTCTATTCTATTTATTTTGATTTACAGACAAAAAAAGCACTAATGAATATTGCCAGAGCCTCAAAATGCATTATAACTTTTTTTTCCAGCAATTCTAGTTTTTGGACTAGATACTTATTATGAAATATCACCTATCTTTCAGGGTATGGACTGGGACCATCTATTACACCGAAGAATAAGGCCTCCATTTGAACTGGACAACCAAGACCACCTGGAGAGCCAAGAGAACCCTGAATGCCAAGCTCCAGCACTGACACCGCCTGCTGTAAGGATTCCATCAGAGCTGCAAGAGGCATTCAGAGGATTCTCAATGAACATCAAATAAGTAGACGGAATGGATGGGGAGGGTGGAGGGCCAGTCCATACCCATATAAGAAGTCTATTCATATAAAGTGACGATCAGGTGACCCACCTTAATAAGTTCTGACTGAGTAGGCTAATGTAGGAATAGTCTGCTCATGGTTTGTAACATATTCCAAAACTTCACCTGTATAACAGGCAAGTAAGATCTAGAAGCAAGGTGAGAAACTGTATTTTTATCATTGGTAGCACCCGAGCAGCTGAGATTTAGGCCCAAAGCCTAATATAGGCTTATAGAAGAGCAGGCCAAGACTCCCTGTGGTTTGGGATAAGTGACAAACAGGAAAGTAAAACCTGGCACCAAGTTAGCAAACAAACCAATAGTTGGCACTACCTCACATTGTTTGTATTTGCTTTCTGGTAAGGTTGTAGTTGCCACCTTGGGAGATCCAGAGAAGAGGATATTGAAGATATTAAAGATGGTTACCATGTTTATCTACGCCAAGGTATGAAAAGTAGGTTTATTCCTAAACAGAATGAAGGATGTACCATGGGGTTTTTTGCATAGGCATTCTATCCTATGAAAATCATTTTGCCTCAAATGGGCATTATGAAAGAGTACAGGGCACTGAAAAACTCAAATAGTAAACATGGGTTTCTTACTGTTGGCGGTTAATGAGCATTCCTTATGTTAGATTTGGTTTTTGCACACCATTTGTACCCCCACGTGGATAACTGGTTAATTTGCAGAATTAATTATGAAGTCTATAATAAAATCATCTACAATGCTGAATGATTCATCTGACTGCTTATTTATTTATAATCAACACATAAGTTTAGTTGCCCTTTAGATGTAAATCCCATTCTGTGATTCTGTTTTTCAGATATGAGACAGCGTGGCAACAGTCAAAGGAACTCTTATTCTGTAATGAAGATCATGGATCATATACTGAACATTGTACCAAACACTCACTGGAGTCCGTGTAAAGAAAGAAGCCTGTACCCCACCTGCCTAGTGCCACCCACTTTTCCTACTCCAATAGGCACTATTTCATATATAACTTGTTTGTTCTGCTCACATTATGTATATAATTATACAAATACAAATATTGCTTCTAAGAATATCATCTGTGTGATTATTAATGTCTGTAAAGTGAAGCGTGAATGTGTTGTTGCTATGCGCTATATAAATAACACAATAATAAACTCAGCAGTGCTGTCCTTTTCAGAAAAGTGCCTCTGGTGAAAGAATTGCCATCAGCACCACCATGTACCTGGTTTATGTGTATATAGAAGGGAAGTCAGGGAGTTTATAGAAAAGCCAACCTGCGGCCCTCCAGCTCCAGTACCATTTTAACTCTGTGCATCTTACTACTCTACTGTGACGCTTATAAGAAGCTGGAGGTACCACATTACTGTAATGCAGAGAGGCTCCTTTCCATACGGCTAAAGCAGTGAACAATTCTTAAAAAAATCCCAAAATCACCACAAGGAGTCCTAGTAGGAATAGTAAGTATGAATAAAAAAACACCACAGGGACTCCTAATTGGAATGATAAATATGAGTAAAAAGCACACAATATATATAAGAATATATTAAAGAAAGTGCACTTGTACTTGTTTCCAAACATTCTGTAGTATGGTAAAAAAAAAAGAGACATGTCCATCCCTCCCGGCTTAATAATAAGGCGAGGTGCCCTCTGTGAGGGTGAATAAGTAGGGGGTACAAGGAGACACAGAATGGCAGAAAACAGTAAATAGGAAATGTGGATAAGAATTCTCAGTTCTTCTCCCTCATTGAGACTAAACCTGTCCCTGGTGTATTTAGGACTTGCAGTAGAATGAATAAGGTTAAAAATAAAAATAAATGGGAAAAATAAGCAATGAGCAGGAAAATGTAATAAAATGTGAGCTTCTGCATTTTAAAAGTGTAATCCTGATCAGCTTTACAATATTTCCAATAGTTATAAAGTTTTTTGTATGTTTTATTTGCCATATGTATTAAAATATCTGGCATTTAAATTGCCTGCACAACTGATTCTGACACCTGAAACAATGTCACAGAAGCTGAAGTGTTCCCCTTTCTAAACGTGTTTGTATAAATGGATCCCTTATGCTAATTCCAAGCAATCATTCCCACTGTTCTATTGAATACATGCCATAGCATTGGGCAATCCTGCTGCTGCACTTCTCTCACTTCTCTGTCTTCTCATTTATCCACCTACAAGGTGCTAAATCCCAGTTTCTCCATTCAAGTTTTATTAGATGCCACCTCTTGCCTTCTACACCAATGACTAGGGTCAGGTGGAATATTCACAGAGGAACACAGCAGCCAGACAGTAGCTCCTTGCAGATGGAGCTTTGTGGGGCAATGCCCATTTCTGACTTGTGGGGGACATCAAAGAGGGACAGGCTGAACAGCCAAATATCACAGGGCCACCATCAGGGGGGCACAGGGGGTACGATCGTCCCGGGCCCGGACGTTTTTAGCTTTAAAGGGGGCCCGGCCGTGCTAAATTTTTCTTAGCTCGGGCCCCCTTTAATCAAGTCTGGGCCCTCACTTCCTCCGGCTCTGGCGGCGTCCTCCGGTATGTGCCGCTACTTCTGCGCTTTTATAAGGTTGCGCCCCGTGCGTGTGATGTCAGCACACACGGGGCGCAACCTTATAAAAGCGCAGAAGTAGCTGGGAGCCGCGGCACATACCGGAGGACACCACGGCAGCAGGCAGGCCCTGGGGGAACCTGGAGAAAGCTTTGTGGAGGGGCCTGGGGGAACCTGGAGAATGCTTTGTGGGGGGCCCTGGGGGAGCCTGGAGAAAGCTTTGTGGAGGGGCCTGGGGGAACCTGGAGAATGCTTTGTGTTGGGGCCCTGGGGGAACCTGCAGAAAGCTTTGTGGAGGGGCCTGGGGGAAGCTGGAGAATGCTTTGTGGAGGGGCCCTGGGGAAACCTGCAGAAAGCTTTGTGGAGGGGCCTGGGGGAAGCTGGAGAATGCTTTGGGGGGGGGCCCTGGGGGAAGCTGGAAAATGCTTTGTGGGGGGGGCCTGGGGGAAGCTGGAGGATGCTTTGGGGGGGCCTGGGGGAAGCTGGAGGATGCTTTGGGGGGGCCTGGGGGAAGCTGGAGGATGCTTTGGGGGGGCCTGGGGGAAGCTGGAGAATGCTTTGGGGGGGGCCTGTTTAGGGGGGCACTGGCTACCAAACTTTTAGGGAGCCCTGGGCTGGCTAGCAATGATTTAGGGGGTACCTGCCCTGGCACCAATGCAAAATGTAACTCCTGGACACCAATGTTTTAGGGGGCCCTGGCTACCAATGTTTTATGTTCTTTGTATTGATGGGAGGGGTCACTGGGGGAGGGGCCATTGGGGGTGTGGAGGAGGGGGGGCCCAGAAAACTTTTTTGTGAGGGGCCCCGTGATTTCTGATGGCGGCCCTGCACAGACCCACTCATCTCAATCACCCCAAATGAAGCGTCAACGGCCAATAATATTCAAGGTCACTAATTCTGTCAATAAGTCAAACTCGTGTCTGCTTGTAGAGAAATGGACACACTGGAATTCCATGGCTCTAAGCTCCTTCTTTTCCAAGACTTCTCTGCAATAGTCACACAGATATGAAGGTGTAAAACCTTATTCGACTGCAGTATTAAATTTACCCTACTATATCCAGTGCAGTTTAAATTTATACACCAAGGGAAGACGAATTGTTTCATGGAACCAGAACCAGCCAAGGACTTAATACAAACAGTATTGCACCTCAGGCATTGCACGGGGGAATCTTCCCCCAAGAGGGAATGACATATGCCATTGAAATGCTTTATTGTTTAAACACATCTTCATTTTGTATATTTTTTTTCATACATTTTTGTATATATTATACGTAAAATATATAAGTCTCTGACATGTATATTTTTTATAATATTGTACTTATATATGTCTTATAACATGAAATTAACATATAAAATTGTCCCACGGTTTATTATTGTGCTATATCGCCTGCAATCTACCTTATGTTGGTTTATGTTATGGCGCCGCATAGGTCCTGTGTTCTGTCTGCACATATCTTTATAAAGCATTTTATGGGTCATTTACTAAAAGTGTGCCGCTTAGTGTTCATGCAGAGAGCAGTGTTGAGGTACAAGCATGCACATAATGAGTTGTATGCATGGGCGTGATGTAGGATCAAGGGATGTGTCGGCTCACCTGATAATTGTCAGGTCCAGGCATTGCTGTTCAGGTCATTAGTGGGATATTTCTAACATATTTCTGACTGCTAGCCAAGCTGTATATTGTGTAGGATGTAAAATGCTGGGAATATCCCTATGTAAGTTATACACCTTGGCATATAAAGTTGAACCATGAAACAGTACAAAGGACAAACATAAAAAGTATCAGGGACCCCATAACACAGTGCCCCCCTAACGCTATGCTGGCCAGGGCCCCCCAAAGACAGTGACCCCAATTGCCCCCATACACAGTGCCCCCGGTCTTCTTTGGCTTCTTCGGTGGCGGCTCTGGTGACTTTGGGCTCCTCCGCGAGATACTTCACGAATGCCGCCTCTTTACTTATGCGCCCCGTGCGTACTGACGTCACACATGCGCACGGGGCGCAACTTTATAAAAGGGCTTGTCTCCTTTCCCGTGGAGACATAAGTAAAGAGGCGGCGTTCGTGAAGTATCTCGCGGAGGAGCCTGGCCAATCAGATGATTTCCTTTTTCTCTGTAATAACAAGACAGTAGCTTGTATGTGATCCCAACTAAGATACTGTATAATGTATGCATATTGGAGCCAAAACAATCCAGTTTTAGCTATGGAGATCCAAATTAGGGAAATAACCCTTATCCAGAAAATCCCAGGTCCTGAGTATTCTAGATAGCAAGTCCCATACCTGCATCTTTTTTAATACATTATTTGTGTAACCCTAATTTGGCTGATATTAGGCAATGTGCAGTTAGATGGTACAGTGCTCTGGGTACACGTGATTCTAACACACAGGATGGGCCTTTGCTAAATTGAAGATTGTGAACTGGGTGAACAGGGTGATTACTCACAGCAATGAGGCAGTGCAGTAAATGGTCAGATACAATCAAAAGCAGATCAGAGCATTGTGGCACCACTGTGGAGATCAATGTGGTGAGGTAGAATGAAGTCCCAAGGGTTTTCATCTTAAATGTCTAGAATCCCTACAGCCGATCTAAGTCAGGAGATGTATTAAACCTGACTTCCCTGTCGCTACTGAGGTCCCTTCACTAAGGCAGCAGAGCCTTGGGAGAGATACTCCCACTAATTCCCCTAGTTGGAGCACACCAACTTTCTAAAAAAGCTGAACTAACTCACATTCCTAGAATGCGCTCTTACAAATAAATATCCTGCACACTGCCTTGTCCTCATTCACGGGTAAAAATTTAATTTTTCATTTACATATTTCTGCCCACTGTATAAAAGATAACCAGGGCCGGAACTAGGGGTAGGCAGAAGAGGCAGCTGCCTAGGGCGCAACGATTGGGGGGGGGCGCCAGGCAGAAGCCTCTCCTGCCTACCCCTAGTTCTCTAGTCTGTGCTCCATTGCGATCGGTATCGCACCCCCAAACCACCTTCTCCCACCCGCCCCCCAGCGCGAAAACTGCGCATGCGCGCCAACACGGTGCTATACAAAGTGCAGGGTGCAGTGGCGAGATGGCCAACCGGGTTGCCTAGGGCGCCCGGTCGGCTCGGCCCGCCCCTGCTGATAACTGATATAACTGTTGCCCCATTAACATCAGCTTTTTAACCTTTATTACTGAAGTGTAGTACAGGATCTTAAATAAACAGAGCGGAGCCCTTTGAGTGCTGTTAGCTCAAACGGCTGTTAATGGAATTACAGGAATATTTTATGTGGCTTCAAACATAGTTGTTCAAATCTAAACCTGTGTTACTAAACAGTAATAAAAAGTAAATGGTAATGATCCAAGCATTACAGACATAAAGGGTCATTGCAGAACAAATTGCAAAATATGGGAGCAATCCACCATGTTTTTAACACTTATGCTCCCTGCCCTGAAAGTAGCAGAATTGCTGTTTCAGAGCACAAAGACCTATGTTCCCCCATTAATAAAGTACTGTCTGAATTCTGCAGTGCTTTATTCTTGAGGAGTGGATGCAGAGTGGCATGTAGGTGTTCCCCTCCCGTCCCTTAACTTGCATGTCAACTGTGGTCTGCACCTCACACTAGATTTTATATTTGGGGAGAGAAGCAGTGCACAGCCAGAACCCACACAGAAGTGCTATCTGAGTGACCATTAAGGGGTGCGCTTTGTGACCCTCTGTGCTTTGGCATATCGGCTTGGGATCTTTGTAAATGACCCCTATATTTCTATTTAATATGATATTAACTATGTAGGACAACTAATAAGTCATAGCATGGGTGTCACATCTCCTTTGTTTTAAATTGCTAAATCATTTAAATCTACTCACAAAAGACAAGGTGTTACATCAAACCCATAGACTAGCTGCACAGATGCCCCTTCTGGTAAAGAAGCTGCGATAGGCATGTGGCACCAAAAATGCACACCTAGGAGTAACATTTTACATTGCTGGGGAAATGCAATAACAATATTTGATACAAATCATTTCATCATTAACCATTAGGGTTTATAATATTTCCCAAAATATGCAACAGCTGTATATATGGCTGTACATTGCATAATATTCAGAGGGGAAAGAGAGAATTTAAAGGAGAACTAAACCCCAAAAATGAATGTGGCACGAAATGCCAAGTTTTATATACTGAACCTATTGCACCAGTCTTAAGGTTCAGCATCTCTATAGCAGTAATGATCCAGTACTTCAAAGTTGTCACAAGGGGTCACCATACTGGAATCTGTTAGAAGTGTCTGCAACACTCACACACTCAGGGGCACATTCATTAAAGTATGACAGGTCCGATTACAAAAAAATTTGTTTAAAAAAAAAAAAAAAAGTTTACAACTTTTGCGTATCTTCTGCAATATTTTCATTAATTTGCGCAACGTTTTTGTATTTTGCGTCAATTTGCACAACAGAATCGGATTTGTCGCAACGAGTACGAAAGTTTCGGATTCATTCAAGCTTCATGACTTTCCTTGGGCCAGGTTGGAGCTGCAGAGTGCCATTGAGCCTTATGGGAGACTTTCCTTGGGCCAGGTTGGAGCTGCAGAGTGCCATTGAGTCCTATGGGAGACTTTCCTTGGGCCGGGTTGGAGCTGCAGAGTGCCATTGAGCCCTATGGGAGGCTTTCCTTGGGCCGGGTTGGAGCCGCAGAGTGCCATTGAGCCCTATGGGAGGCTTTCCTTGGGACGGGTTGGAGCCGGGTTGGAGCCGCAGAGTGCCATTGAGCCTTATAGGAGACTTTCCTTGGGCCGGGTTGGAGCCGCAGAGTGCCATTGAGCCCTATGGGAGACTTTCCTTGGGCCGGGTTGGAGCCGCAGAGTGCCATTGAGTCCTATGGGAGACTTTCCTTGGGCCGGGTTGGAGCTGCAGAGTGCCATTGAGCCTTATGGGAGACTTTCCTTGGGCCAGGTTGGAGCTGCAGAGTGCCATTGAGTCCTATGGGAGACTTTCCTTGGGCCGGGTTGGAGCTGCAGAGTGCCATTGAGCCCTATGGGAGGCTTTCCTTGGGCCGGGTTGGAGCCGCAGAGTGCCATTGAGCCCTATGGGAGGCTTTCCTTGGGACGGGTTGGAGCCGGGTTGGAGCTGCAGAGTGCCATTGAGCCTTATAGGAGACTTTCCTTGGGCCGGGTTGGAGCCGCAGAGTGCCATTGAGCCCTATGGGAGACTTTCCTTGGGCCGGGTTGGAGCCGCAGAGTGCCATTGAGCCCTATGGGAGACTTTCCTTGGGCCGGGTTGGAGCCGCAGAGTACCATTGAGCCCTATGGGAGACTTTCCTTGGGCCGGGTTGGAGCCGCAGAGTGCCATTGAGCCCTATGGGAGACTTTCCTTGGGCCGGGTTGGAGCTGCAGAGTGCCATTGAGCCTTATGGGAGACTTTCCTTGGGCCAGGTTGGAGCTGCAGAGTGCCATTGAGTCCTATGGGAGACTTTCCTTGGGCCGGGTTGGAGCTGCAGAGTGCCATTGAGCCCTATGGGAGACTTTCCTTGGGCCGGGTTGGAGCTGCAGAGTGCCATTGAGTCCTATGGGAGACTTTCCTTGGGCCAGGTTGGAGCTGCAGAGTGCCATTGAGCCCTATGGGAGGCTTTCCTTGGGCCGGGTTGGAGCCGCAGAGTGCCATTGAGCCCTATGGGAGGCTTTCCTTGGGACGGGTTGGAGCCGGGTTGGAGCCGCAGAGTGCCATTGAGCCTTATAGGAGACTTTCCTTGGGCCGGGTTGGAGCCGCAGAGTGCCATTGAGCCCTATGGGAGACTTTCCTTGGGCCGGGTTGGAGCCGCAGAGTGCCATTGAGCCCTATGGGAGACTTTCCTTGGGCCGGGTTGGAGCCGCAGAGTACCATTGAGCCCTATGGGAGACTTTCCTTGGGCCGGGTTGGAGCCGCAGAGTGCCATTGAGCCCTATGGGAGACTTTCCTTGGGCCAGGTTGGAGCTGCAGAGTGCCATTGAGCCCTATGGGAGACTTTCCTTGGGCCGGGTTGGAGCCGCAGAGTGCCATTGAGCCCTATGGGAGACTTTCCTTGGGCCGGGTTGGAGCTGCAGAGTGCCACTGAGTCCTATGGGAGACTTTCCTTGGGCCAGGTTGGAGCCGCAGAGTACCATTGAGCCCTATGGGAGACTTTCCTTGGGCCGGGTTGGAGCCGACTTTCCTTGGGCCGGGTTGGAGCTGCAGAGTGCCATTGAGCCCTATGGGAGACTTTCCTTGGGCCAGGTTGGAGCTGCAGAGTGCCATTGAGCCCTATGGGAGACTTTCCTTGGGCCGGGTTGGAGCTGCAGAGTGCCATTGAGCCCTATGGGAGACTTTCCTTGGGCCGAGTTGGAGCTGCAGAGTGCCATTGAGTCCTATGGGAGGCTTCCAAAATCATGCAGGGTTCAAAGTCAGAAAGGCTATCAGATTGCCATTCGCAAACGATCGTTTCAATACAAAAAGTTCGGAACTTTCGGATTGTAAGTACGAAATCGTTGTATTCAAATGACCAGAATTTTCGTAACTTTTGCAATCATCAGAAATTATTGGATTTCGTGATTCGGATTCGTACTTTAATGAATGTGCCCCTCGTTGTGCTCTGGGCAGCTGTTGAGAAGCTAAGCTTAGGGGTTGTCAAAAATTATCTAGCAGAAAGTGACTTTTGACTATCATATGTGTAGCCCACTTTAGCGAATGTGCTGCTACCTGCTGAGATCTAGTGGCGCTAACAGGATCCTGAGCCCCGCTTACTTTGGGGAACAGATGTTGCTGTACTATTTGGCGTGCCTCCACCCAGTATAGGGACAGACTGAACTGCAACTCCCTTCCTGAGAACTTGATATTATACTTCTGCTTGGGGACTCCCAGCTCTCCTGGCACCTTGCCCCCTCCCTGGGGTAGATTCTTACCAGGCAGAGTGGATCCTCCAGATAGCAAGACACTGCACTCAGATAGTATGTTGAACTAAGTGATGTCTTTATTTGCAGAATGAATGACTGACAGGTTTTGCAGGAGTTACAGAACACGTCAGGGAACACACTTTTCCTTAGGAGACCCTCTCTCCTGGGATACCATCAATACTCCAGCCAGATGACCCTCTTTTGGGTTCCCTCCGGTACTACACGCCAGAAGCCCCTCTCTAGGGCACTTCCCGGTACTCCCGCCAAGCGGACACCCCCTTGAGACCTCACCCCGGAATATCACCCGGCTATCCCCCGGATTAGGCAAATCACCTATTACTACCACTCAGTTCCCTGACTCCAGCAATGAGTGCTGGGAGATCTTAATCTCATTAACACTCCTGTAGGGGCCAAGCTGCCCAGCTAAATAGCCTATCTACCACTCCTAGAGTGGCCTATAACAGTTAGCTCCCTAACTATGCCCTGGCCTGTCACTAGCCTCTAGCCAGAGGGGTCCCAGGCAGGAAGACCTGGCAGCACATGGCTGCACAGCCTTATATACTGACTTACCACCCTGTGGCCATAGCCCTGAACTACAGGGAGCTAACCCCCTGTTAACTATTTAAGTGCCAAGCACCCAAAGTGTTGCACTATTAAAGTACTACCCACCCTTGGGGTCTAACCTGGGGTAACCATCCTAGGGGCCCAATTTTGGAGATCCCTACATGATGCTCAAAAGGCTGATTATTAAACTCTGATGCTGATAGCACTGGTTTTAGAGCTACCATGTAGTAAAAATCTGTATTATTTACTAATCAGCCTTATATTAAGATATGTATATTCTGTATATACAGTATATTGTGAGTCGGCCCCTAAGCTCAGTAACTGACAGCAGCAGAGCATGTGCAGGGAATCAGATGGGGGGCTACTGGGGCATCGTTGGGGGCACAGATCTTCCCTGCTAAAGGGCTGTGGGTGCCTTGGGCTGGTACAGAAGCACAAAACATAATGTACAATATTTGTAGCCTACTTCTTTAGTTAGGCTTTAGTTCTCCTAAAAAAGAACCAAACAAAAGCCAAAAAAATGAAAAAAGCACAAATAATAAAAACTAACACCAACTGCAAACTTTCACAGAATATCACTCTCTACATCATACTAAAAGTTAATTCAATGTTTCACAACCCCTTTAACACATCCCTTTTTACATGCTAATACACATGCAAAATGGTGGCATAAATGCATAATATCACTCTAGGGAGGGTTTGATCATGAACATTATTGGCTCCACAGATCAGCGCAGATCAGAACTCTCTCCATAGATTTAAATAAAACACCACTGGACAAAGGGCATCACTGTTGCTATTAGAATCAGTTAACATGTGCTTACACAGTGAAAATAGCTTCTTGCAGCCCCAGGTGCACGCTGTACCCACTGCCCGGGCAGATAAGCCTCAGAGGCTTGATAAAGATCTGGATCGAAGCCCGAAACGTTGCCTTTGGCACTTGAGTAAAGATTCACATTTTTCAAAATGACTGGAGTGCTGCTGTTTTCTTCATTGTTGCTATTAGTTCCTATTATGCAGCACCAAGTCACCACAGCACATGAAGTCTCAACAGCTTGTAGTTTCCCAAAGAAAACTTTGACCATGAACTTCTAAGAGCAGGATTTTCTTTCTGAATTTGTGTGTGAATGGCACCCATTCCTTGGTACCAAAGGCACATTCATTGCTGTGCAAGTACATGTCAGCCAGATTAGTTGCACTTCCATTGTACTTATATATATTTTACTTAGCCTTGGATTGCTCTCACATCCAGGCCCGGACTGGCAATTTGTGGATTCTGTCAAATGCCGGTGGGGTTGCTGTAAGATGCTATTGACAATCACTATTTAATGGACCGCTGAGAGTTTGTTTGGGCCTCTGTGTAATTAATATGCCAGGTTCTATTTTGAATCTCAGTCCAGGCCTGCCACAAACCCCCTTAGGGCTCTGGCACACAGGGAGACTAGTCGCCCGCGACAAATATCCCTTGTTGCGGGTGACTAATCTCCCCTGAAATGCCATCCCACCGGCGAGAATGTAAATCGCCAGTGGGATGGCATATGCGGCGCTGCGATTTCGGGAAAGTTTCCTCTCAAGGCAACTTCTGCGATTTCGGGGAAATCGCGGCGCCACGTATGCCATCCCACCGGCCATTTACATTCTCGTTGGAGGGATGGCATTTCAGGGAGATTAGTCGCCCGTGACAAGGGAGATTTGTCGCCGGCGACTAGTCTCCCCATGTGCCAGAGCCCTTATTGTGTAAGATAACAGCCAGACACCAGACCACATTGACTGCAGAAAGATCTGGCTGGTGGGTAGCCCACTGCTGCAGGTTCTCTCTCAACACAAAGATCACAAGCTGGGGAAGCAGTAACTATAACCACGGTATACTCAGTAACTGCAACAGAATTTAAAGGGTGGTTCACCTTTACATTAACTTTAAGAAGCTACTAGCTACTTTGCAATTGGTCTTCATTATTTTTTTTTTTTTTAAACTATTTGCCTTCCACATCAAATTTTTCCAGCTTTCAAAGGGGGTCAAATGCTCTGTGCACTTACAAATGTATTAATATTGTTACTTTTTATTACTTATCTTACTATTTAGCCCCTCTCCTATTCATATTTCAGTCTTTTTATTCAACCCACTGCCTGGTTGCTAAGGTAAGCAAGATCCTAGCAACCAGATAGCTACAGAAATTTCAAACTGGAGAGCTGCTTAACAAAAAATTAAACAACCGAAAAACCACCAAAAATAACTGAAAATTAGAATATCAGTGTTACATACAATAATATATAATATTAAAAGTTAATTTAAAGGTGAACAACCCCTTTAATGTATGTCTCTTCATGTGTTCAAGTCCAATCTATAAAGAACTGCACGGACAGTTGGGACGTGTTAGTCACCATTGTGGTAAAATGCTGATACTAATAGGGTTGCCAGTATTTCACTGGCCTAGTCAGTAAAATACCAGCTAAGTTTGGGGCCGGTAATACATATTTACCAGCAAATGTAGTTATCTGTTGTTTCGGCCTGTCCCTAATCCTTGCTCCCATGTCAGCCCTGTCCTCTCCCCCCCCTGCCCAACTCACTAAGTTTCTGCTGCATTAGCCCAATCTGTCCCACGCCACCTTTGCTACATGATTACCATGCCCCATTGAGGTATAACCCTGCCTCTTTTGCATCAACAGCTGGTAAAGTGCTTGATATGACAGGTTTCTGGATGTGTGAATTTACAGCTAACCAGTCTGCTTGCTGTACCAGAGCTAATGTCACTTCAAAAAGATGCCCATGTGGCCTTAGTAGTAACTTGGACATTTTGCTTTGCTACTTTAGCAGAGCAGCACTGATTGCATTTAAAATCAACTGCAATCTGTTCAGCCCTGCTACCTGGATTTGTAGATGTGTCACTGAATTTTAAGGCGCTCTGATCACCATGTACTACGTAACTAGTAACTACCTGGATATATACCTATTCACAAGCATTTGGCATGCAGCAGATTTATACTCCTAAACTATATCTTAAATGGGATGAAAAGCTCTTTAAAATGTAAAATAAATATGCACAAATTGCTCCTCTGAGAAGTTCAGAAATTTGAGGTTAGATGAGCAATTTGAGCAGCTTGAAAGAGCAACAAAAGCTCTTCTTGTCCTTTTGAAACACTGGCCCCCCTTACCCCTCTCCAACAGCATAAACCCCACTTCATTGGCTACCCTGTTCCCCAATACCAGCTTTGTAATTACAAAACAGCACAGAATCTGGTGCCTGGGTTTCCTGGCCGCTGCCACTGATCTGAAACATGAGCACTGGAAGCCATTTCTGAGAGAGGCTCCCTAGGAAATGCTTTCCTTGGAGTAAGAATTGTTTTGGAATTAAATTGTAATTATAGGAATGGCAGATCCATGAAAGCCTTACTCCTTTTTTTGTAAATGACAATATTGTGCACTTTGGCTATAACTTGTTCCAGGGACTATTTTTATGAATCCAGAATACCATTTATTATTCACAGAAATATAACAGAACAACTTATAACAAATTGAATTTGCTGTATAATTGTTGGTGTTAGTAACAACATTTTGTCTAATTTAAGAAAGATGGAATTGAATTAGCAAAATTCAGAAAAAATTCATCAAGTGGGAACGCAGCTAGAAATGCCTGTATGTATACATTTAGCACAGAATTTGTTGTTGTCATTAGCAATAGCTGTGGCAGGCAAGAAGGCAATCACTGAGAGGCATAAATACCATTCATTAGTTAATGAAAGTATAGGGTGTAGCCATCCTTGAATGGGCAGGTGGTAGTATTCAAGGCCAGAGGCCTCATTTACTCTGTTCAAAAAGATTGGTGAAGAAGGATAATAGGTGGGGCTAAATCAATAACAGCAGCAGCAGGAGGAGGAGGCTGGGAGCCCCAGGTATGCAGTTTTGCCCAAGCCCCACCCTAATGCTGCAGTTTGCATTCTTCCAGGAGGCTATAAAGACACCAGAGAGGAGAGGTGGGTGGAGTTCCTGTTCATCACCATTCTTTGGCCAGTGGTGGCTAAGCGCCTGAAGGTGGCTGCTCCCTTTGCTCAGGTCAGTGTGCTTTTGGATGGCCGTGCCTAGTGGTGTGAAGAAGTGGCAGCTGTGTTGGGAGTCAATGCCTGTTGTATTGCACTAGTATGGTACCTGTATAGTGAGTGGTGTCAGCTGGCAAATTGTTATGGAGCAACTGTCTGCAATTCATAATGGTGAATCAATTAGCGCTGGTAAATTGTGTGGGTGCTTTATTATTAATAGGCAAGGCACTGAATTGCCTTTCCCATTAGTGCTATGCTGCCATCTTGCTTACCTTTCCCAGGTGTGTCTTCTCTTAAACTGTCTACTAATCCTGCTCTAGGGATAAGCTGGCTCTAGGGATACCTAGGAAAGGTAATTAAAATGGTGGTGCTGTTCCTTTTCCCCCAGTTAGTGTGGTGGGTTCTCTTAGCACCTCCCTCCCAGTGAATGCATGTCCTTCAAAGAAAGTATTGGTTAATATGAAATGTATCCTTAATTGTATTTCAGAACTGAGACTCCAGAATTGGCTTATTGGGGTCTCTAGTAAATGAAGCTCTAATAAAAGGCATGGTTTGCTGAGGTGCAGTAAGCCATAACCAATAAGTTCTGATAAAAGTGGTGCAAACTGAAGTAAGGCACATTGGGGGTTAAATTGGAGTTAAGAACTTTCAATTAACAAGCCTTATTCCTGTTCTGTGAATACAATCATTTGCACACTTTAGTGTTTGCATTTTTGTCTGCTAAATTTCCCCACACCATTTTCAAAAGACTGAAGTTTAAGATTTGAGATATGACCTTTTGATATCAAATGCAAAAATGCTGTGATGCAATATTTTGATTACAGTAAATAGTGTTCAACTGACTGCATTTGATGTATAATTCCAAAATAACCATTTTATTCCAATGTAACTCAAAATGTGTCTGCTCTTCTCCAGTTCCTGTAATGCATTGCCTACTCCGAGAGTAAAGCAGGGCGTATGTAGGAAGGCCACAGTTGGTTCAAATAAACAAAAAATAAAAAGGTGCACTTGTACTATCTATAATCCATGCTGCAAGGGTAACCATGGTGATGTTAAAGGAACACAAACATCTTATCAGGTACCCTCTTAATTTAAATTTCTGGATTGGAAATCAAATTGTTTTATTAGCAATTTCTAGTTACAACAGACTGATGGCTATAGGGCTGTTCACACTAAAATAACTTTTGTGACATCTTGCTTGTAACAGTATGTGGGGTTTTCATTTTTGTTCATGATTTTAGCAAGTTTTGGGAACAATTTAGGGGGTGCTGGAGAAATTGTCTTTGGTATCACAGCTTTTGTATTAAACTGTAAGCCTATAGAGACCTGGTGTTAAAGGACTGTGCCAAGCACCAGTGTGGTCCTTATCTGTTGGTATTTTCTAACCAGTCTGGATGATTTTGGGCCGGATATTGGTAGGGCAGGCAGTCAGAAAGGCCTTGTATATACAGACCAATAAGCTGCCAACTTGGTCAGAAAGGGGGGCAGCTTTTAATGGCCTCTTTATGTCAGATCTAAAATGCCCCCCCCCCCCTCAGAAGTAAGCCCGGCATTGTGGGAAACACAAAGCATGCTATTGTAAATGCAAAAAAGTGCTTCAATGTTTCTGTGGTCAGGCAAGCAGAATAGGGAAGGGCAAACTATTTTCAATTGCTACAAATAACTGTAGAGCCTATGTATAATGCATTTTTGTAAATTTTGTAGTTTATATATCTCTGGGAGAGGTTGAATTATTGTAAAATGGTCACAATACCAAACACCAGTTACAGCCCCATTGTTTAAAACTAGTGCTGTGGTTTGGTCTGTTGCTTGGCTAGACAGTGCTGTAATGGCAAATATTGGTGATATTTTGTTTAATATGTTTTTAGACCATTTCAACACTGCAGGTCTCTAAGGAAATATCCGATAAACAAGCCCAGATTTCCACTAGAAATTTTTAATAGTATGCTTGGATAATACTGTCCCAAAACTAATTAAAAGTACTAATTTCTGTGCACATGAGGTACTGTTTACAGATACAAAAGGGCACATATATGCTAGGTTACATCAGCTTTTACTCCCACTCCACTTCCTCTTGTATGTATGTATGTATATCTTTATAAAGCGCTACTTATGTACGCAGCGCTGTACAGTAGAATGCGTTAATACAAACAGGGTGTTAAGATACAGATTAGAACCTGCTTTATTTCCTGTCAGGTGATCAAAATGACAGACCTAACATCACAAAATGGTGGCTCAATGTAAAGGATATAAAAGAACAATTGGTTTGTGGTAACTACAAGTTCTACACTTTGAAAATGTCCAATTTATAAATAAGGAGTGACTTTCCTTTCAGATCAACCCTCGATCCGGTGTCCCCCTTTCTACAATGAGGCATATGCAGTGTGCAACCCGGGCCACCTCAGTTTGTGGCAGCGGGGTAAAGCAGATCATTGCCAAGGGACATCCGCATACCCGGGTTGTTGGAGCGCGCAAGGCGCGAATCCCTGAGAGAGAGGTGCCAGCAGCCAAACCCAAGATGGTGCGCATTACCCATCTAAATCTGCAGCCCCAGGAGCGCCAGGCCTTTTACAGGCTCCTAGGTATGTTTGTGGGGCTTGATTGCTTAAATACTTGCTTATATAGATTATATATTATACTAATAGACTGCATTCTAACAAGCTGTATTTGTGACAGAAAATGAGCTGATTCAGGAATTTCTTTCTATGGACTCATGCCTAAAGATTTCAGACAAGGTGAGTGTTTCAAGACTTTAGTTCTGTCATTAGTTCTTGCCACTGAGGTTAGAATACATATTGCAAGTCATGGTGTGTTGCCACCTCAACCCTAAATACTGGCAACATACTAATTCCACATCCCACTTGGCTAGTTAGCAATTAATTTAGATGCATGCTTCATGGCTGCACATAAATTGGTTCAGTCTGCAGCATGCATACAAATGACTTGCTAATTAGCTGGTAGCCTTATGTGTAGTCAACATTTGCTACCCCTGACTAGAGCAATGCAGCTTATTTTTTGCATAATATGGCCAGTCTGCCTCTCTCAGGGGGAAGAAAATACACCACCTGTGACAGGTGGGTGTTCAGTTTTGGAGGGAAAAACTCTGAATTCCATAAACTGAAGGCGGCATGTAAATTTAAAGTCCTTTTGCCTTCCTCCTTTATATTTTTTTCAGAATAGGATCACTGACCCTGGCAGCCTGCTATTTATCTTTGTCAACCTGGTTCCTAGGGTATATTGGTTCATAGCCACACAGGGTTGCTTCAAAGGGGTGGTTTGCCTTTAGGCTAACTTTTGGTATGTTTGGCATATTCCTAGCAACTTTTCAATTGGTCTTTATTATAGCTTGTCTTCCTCTTTTGACTCCTTACAGCTTTGAAAAGGGGGCCACCCAGCAGCCAAATATTCCTCTAAAGCTACAATTGTATTACGTTTTTCTTTCAATTTAGGCTCTCCTCTTCTCATATTCCTGTCTTTCAAACCACTGCCTGGTTGCTAGGTTAAATTGCGTCCTAGCAACTAGATAACAAACTTCAAACTAGAGAGCTGCTGAACAAAATTAACTTCAGAAATGGCTAATAAAAACCAATTGCAAATTGTCCCTGAATCACTTTACATCATACTAAAAGTTAACATACAAGTGAACCCCTTTATGGTTTTGATGGACCCTGGGCAGAGATTATCCTTAACTCCTGGCCTTTCCATTGACCTTTTAAAACATACACAGATTTACTAGAGCAGTGCTGTCCAACTGGCGGACCCCCCTCTGTGTGGCCCCCCACCTGTCTGGCTGCTTTGATGACTTACTCTTGTGTAAGCTTTAAATGGTATCAGTACTGTGATTAACTGCCCCCCCCTGCATGGTTCTCACCTCAGATTCAGGCTGTAATCAGGCTGTATTGTTTAAATATGTAATCCCCTGTGTTGTTCACACCTTTTAATCTTTGCATTGTTCACCCCCTGCAGTGTTCACACCTCAGGCTCAGGCTGTAATCACCCCCGTTGTTCCCCTGTTCACACCTCAGGAGCAGTAGAAACCCACAAATAATCCCTGCATACTACAAAAAGAACATATACTGAGGTGGTACTGCAATTAAAAAGTTTTTTAATATATAGTTATTGTGCAGACTGTAGGAGCAGTGCCAGCATTGTGTCACTGTAGGCTGCCTGTGTGTGCCATACAGTATGGCACACACAGGCAGGGTAGGGAAGGCAGAGTATGGCACACAGGCAGGGTAGGGAAGGCAGAGTATGGCACACACAGGCAGGGTAGGGCAGGCAGAGTATGGCACACACAGGCCAAGTATGGCACAAACCAGCCAAGAATGGCACACACAGTGAAAGTATGGCACGCAGGCAGGGTAGGGCAGGCAGAGTATGGCACACACAGGCAGGGTAGGGAAGGCAGAGTATGGCACACACAAAGGCAGGGTAGGGTAAGCAGAGTATGGCACACAGGCAGGGTAGGGCAGGCAGAGTATGGCAGGTTTTTGCTGTACTACAACCATTAATATGGGTATGGTCATGTGATAACATGGGTGTGGTTTCAAGTGGGTGCGGTTTCAAAAAGGGGAGTGGTCAAAACTGGCTTCCATTATCGGCCCTCCACCATGTAGGTCGGAAAAATTCCGGCCCTCGGTACAACAGAAGTTGGACAGCACTGTACTAGAGCATAGTGCTAAATGCAGGGCATTATCTAAGTAGCAAGCCTCAACACACGACTATTGGTACTGAGGTGCCCAACCCCTTCCTTGCTGTTGGTCAAATGTGCCTACATCTTCCCACCCACATCTCTCAATGAGTACTGGGAAATGTAGTCAAAGAGCACACAGACACCCATGAATACACAGCAGTCAATATTATATTTTTTTTTTTAATGAATAAGCAGGGAAAGTGTAGAATGTATAACAAATGTAATACAATACATGTATGTTGTACACAGGGACCATTTGTAAACACTGGGCAAATTTGCACGTGGGCAGTTACCCATGGCAACCAGTCAGATGTTTGATTTCATTGTTCTTGCAGCTTGTTCAAAAAAGCTAATCACTGCACCTGGGCAGTAGCCCTTAGCAACTAAATTTGCCCAGCGTTAATAAATGAGCCCCACAGAGTGGTCTGACCCGAGACTGAGGCTGGATGCATGTTAGGTTAGGTGGCCTGTTGGGCAATGCAGCCAGGCCTGGATTTCTGTCTGGGCCTAGGGTGGCACAAATCAAGGGGTGGCATGCTGCCCAGTTGTGCTAGAACTTGCACCAGAGCACTGTGCTCTAGGCACATCCCAATGTAAGAACAAAGGATGTGCTTGCGTGTGATCCTGGGGGGGGTTATGGGTACTGAAGGATGCCAGTCTCAGGGTGGCCAGAAAAGAAATCTGGCCTTGTCGACAGCTAATCAGTGTTGACATGCTCATCTCTTAATCCTGCCCCCATACTGTTTTACAGATACACATTTCAACCTGGGGTTATCCCCTCTTGCATCTTACCTGTGTGCTAGAATATTCTCTGCTCAGGCTGATAAATGCCTGTCTGCAGATGTATGAGAATTATCAAATGCAAATCTCAATCACTGATATATTATACTAAAAGTTAAACTTTTTTTTCAGCAAACCCTGTAATATGATTATTTGTAAACTCAAATTTCTCTCTTGCAGTATCTTATAGCAATGGTTCTAGCATATTTTAAGCGGGCAGGCCTCTACACCAGCGAGTACACAGCTATGAATTTCTTTGTTGCCCTGTAAGTATATTTCAAGAAAATTTTGCATTCTGCTAAATTTGGGGGTGGGGAAATGTTTACTTCAAAATGTTTTACCACCTATTTTTTTTATTATATAATCTATTTCTTGGTATCGTAATTTTACAAAATCCCATCTAAGAGAACATAATCTAGGATATTAAAAGATCTGTTAAGGCAGTATGGCTTTTTATGTAACAGTATGGCTGTTCAAACAACCATGGGTGGCACAGCTGCTAGCAATGACAACTAATACTAGTTGGGAATGTGCCATATCCTCAGTTGGCTGCTGACTAATGAAGACTGCATCTGTTTCGCTGTTATTATCCCCCCCCTTATCTTGCTAACTGGTTATCTTAACTGCTCAAAATGTCATAAATATGTCTGGCTCCTGATTAAATTGACCTGTGTGTGCTGCTTGGATGTGATAGGGGCCTTAGATTGTAAGTTTACACAGATTGCTCAAATATATCCGTGAAAGTACTACATAAGTTGTGTTAATGCTTAATGAAGGAAATGTTGAAGTGCAACTTCTGATCCTCCCTATCAGTTTCCTTTATAATCCAGATTGCTAACTGGCTTTAATGTCCTAGGTATTTAGCTAATGACATGGAGGAAGATGAAGAGGACTTTAAATATGAAATCTTCCCATGGGCACTAGGAGACTCATGGCGTGAGATTTTCCCTCAATTTCTGCGTCTCAGGGACAACTTCTGGGCTAAAATGAACTACCGAGCCGTTGTTAGCCGAAAATGCTGTGATGAGGTGAGAGTTAGTGACTGTTTTGTGCTATTGCACATTAGAGGGAAATTTTAACATGGATTGTGTATGGATTTCCAGGTAATGTCAAAAGATCCCACTCATTGGGCCTGGCTCAGAAACCGTCCTGTTCATCACAGTGGGGCCTTACGTGGGTACCTCAGGAATGAGGATGATTTTTTCCCCCGGGGTCCAGGCCTTACACCAGCCAGCTGTGCACTTTGCCATAAAGCAGGAGTCTGCGACTCTGGTGGCATCGCCAACAACTCCTCTCCAGAACAGGAGATTTTTCACTACACAAATGGGGAGTGGTCCCAGGAACTTCTCATCTTGCCACCTGAACTGCTACTGGATCCTGAATCGACCTATGACATCCACCGTAAGTGTGTCTTGTCTCTAGGATTCTGTCACATCAGGTGCTGTGAGTAGATACTATACACCAATAAAGCACACCATG
Organism: Xenopus tropicalis; assembly: GCF_000004195.4. NCBI lineage: Eukaryota > Metazoa > Chordata > Amphibia > Anura > Pipidae > Xenopus > Xenopus tropicalis. The sequence goes on along the minus strand of NC_030680.2, from coordinate 32,957,850 downwards.
ACTGGGATAGTATTCAAGTAAATGTATGTTACTGTGAACAGTTGAACTGGTAAACCATTTGTAAACTTTGAACTTCCAAGTTTCCATAAAGATGCAGTCCCAACATTATGACATAGTAATATGAATTATTTGAGCTGGAGTAGAACTTTGACCTGTAGTGTACCTATAATTCTGCTCTAAGGGGCTTATCCCCCAGGCCTAAAGGGCATTTAGCAAAGCAATGCTATACAGTTCATTTGGTATCCTGGGCTCCCACACAACTTTCAGCTGCTTGGCACTTAGGGTGCAGCTTTAGCCTGTCCTGCCCAAGCCCTGGGTTGAATTCAGTGCCCCTCATCTTTCCATGCAGGGAGCTGATTAGGTAGTCTGTGCATAGACTACTTTTGCTCTGACCTCTGCTTCAGTTAAACAGCAGTGATAAGGTTGTACCATATTGGAGCAGGGAAGGAAAGGGCCTCTATCTCTACTGACCTCTGAAGACCACAGCACATAGTATTTAAAAGCAGATAGGACATTAATGTTACTGGTTATTTAATACTGACTTTTTACAATGCAGTTTTTTAATAGATTTTCTTTTATCTGTAGTTCTCCAGGAACCATTGGTTGGATTAGAGTCAGATGGGACAGCCTTGGAATGGCACCACCTTTAGTACCCTCTTCACTGCTTCATTCTTCCTCCAATTACATGGGCTCAAAAAGCACTTAAGCCTCTTAGCACTTTTCAATGTCTTTTTAGACTGATGTATTAAATAGAGGTGAACATTTCTACAAAATGAAGGATACTACCGTGAAGTGTTTGGGTCTGTTTAAACTGTTGCTATTGTCCTTTCAGTTGCCTTGTAAATAAGTATATAACTATGCTCTGTGCTGGTCACTAATAAAGATCAGGTATAATCACTTTCACGTGTAATTCAATATTGGTACATACTGCACTCAATGTAAATGGTTGTAGAAATCTAATGCAGCTCTCCTCAATAGTAAGCTAGTCATCACTGTACCGCTTTGCTTAATTGCACGTTCTTGGAAATAGTTTGCACAAAAATATTCTGCAGATCAGACTAGCTTGGTTTGCTGTCATTTTGCAAAAAGATTGGTTGTAACAGTTCCTGTTTAATGTATGAATGCAAATAAATTATGCCTGAAACTGGCTTGGCGTGGAAGTTCATGTAATACCTGCACTTTCATTCAAATGCCTCAATCAGTACTGTGTAGCTTTGCCTAGAATATTTGCATTTCAAGACTTAATGTTAAGACATATTTAAAATGAGATGGGAGTGGGGAGATAGTCTCCCTAAATGTATGCTGTGTATAAAGTAACAAGGGGACCCCAAAACTTTAGTCCATTCAAGCCAGCATACACCATTACAGTTGGTTGTGCCTGTCTAGCAATAGTGACTTTATAGGTTAAACTCTTTTTACGAAGCTTGTTTGGAAATTCTAAAGAGGTTCTAAAAAGGCTTACAAATTAAACTAGTGCTTCTCTGCAGGCATGTGCTGCCTTTTGCTGTAATTCCTAGCCACCACTGCTTGCACTGTAGCAGAGCAGCAAAGCCAGAACAATCACAGCTTACTGTATATTTGCTATAGGAATTGAGTAACAATTATTCTCAATGCATATAATGGCCCTTTATCAAATAGCCAACAGAGGCCTTATCCTGTGAAAGTGTGTTTTCTAGGTTTGGATGATTTTTTATTACATAAATTATATACATACAAGCCACACTGAAAATGCTGCTGCTTAAAGTGACCATATAATCCTTCTATAGCATGAGCTCGATAAATAAGCCATGTGCTGAATGTTTCTTTAAATCTGCCCTTCCTATTAGTGCAGATGCTGTGGGTAAACGCCATGCCCTCTGAAGACAGGGTTTTTTTTTTTTTTTTTGCAATCCACCTCCAGTAGGATGGTTTTGTGTTTTTTTTTTTTTTTTTTTTTTTTGTCAGGCATTGGGCAACAATTTATTTTTTGCTAATCTTTCTGGTTTGAATCTGCCCTCCCCTAGTAAATGAAGCAAACTGATGGGAATTATTCCTACCATACTACTTCCCATCTGGCTGAAGAACATAATTCTAGCTTTCTGCATCTTCAATTATTATATTGCTAAGGATACAGCTCCCTTACTGAATTGATGTAACATGCTGGCAACCCTCACTCCTTTCTAGTTCCATATCAATGCTGTAACTGTAGTGGCTGCCACAATCTGGCATCCCTAATTCCTGTCCCACTAGGGTGAATGGGAAGGTAAGCAAGGCTGTGTGGGTGCATATGACTAGCATTATTGCATTACTAAAGCAGTTACTGGATGTCTTCACTATTGATGTACCAAGGTATCAGGTAAGTGATGCAGTTACTGGGGGTACCAGACATTTGGCACCCCCTGTGACAACCTTTCCTCTGACAACTTGCAGTCTATACTTCCATTAGTAAGAGGGCACAGTGCCTTAAATTATAAAAGATCTGTTTGCCTGGTGAACATAAAAAGCAGAGTGCCACCAAAAAGCCCAATACTATGTGCATATTCACTAGATACCCACAAAAAGATGTGATCTGTAGTGATTGCATTTTAGAGGTAGTACCCTGTTGTCTCTAAAACTCTGGAAGATAAACCTTGAATCTAAACAGACAGTCCAGGCTTTTGGAAGAAGGATTTTTCAGCAAGACAAAATCCTTTTTTTTCTTTTAATTTAAAAAAAAAAAAAAAAAAAACTAGGGAGGAGAAGCTGATAAAATACCAGTCCACCAAGAAGCCGCCTCATCTCAAAGACTGAATGTTACCCTGTTTATAGGGGGCATAAGTTTAATTAAAAAAAACATTCCTATTAGTGCTTTATAATAGTAAAAAATATATATTTTTTTTAAATTAAAGAACGACTGACTACATTTAAAGTCCTCTTTATTGTGTTGATTTCAGCAAAGCTGTTACTATACATAGTAGCTTTAGGTGTACACTGCCATATTTTATTTACTACTCACATATTACCAATTTGTTAAATATTTACACTGGCAAAGTGGTGGGCATTAACCCCTCTCACAGATCACTTCAATAACACTCTGTTCCATGGGTGCTGGATCCAGGCAGCGATGGGCAGCACTTCCTACCACTTCATCCAACAGACAGTGGACAAGATTCTCATCACTGACAAAACGCCACAGATATAGTTGCAGGTAATGACAGTCTACCTGAATCTGCTGCAAACCGTAACGACCAAATGTGCGCAGCCGGACGCATTCCAGGAATGTCTTCAGGCTGATCTTAATAATGCCAGTTAGTATGGAAACCTGAGGGAATAGGGAGAGTAATGAAAAAATTTATAATTTGTAGGAAGTGTCCAAAAACGAAATCAGGGGATACTAAGAAAAAAAATCTAAATATGGGGTGGAGAGTAAACAAAAAGCGTTTAACCATTTAATTTTGAGTGGAAGATATTTATATGGTGGGAAACAGTGCAAGAACAGTGACAATTTCCAGGATATGTATGAAAGCAGAAGAACAGATCACAAGTTATTATACAAACAAGCTTTTAGTTACCTTGTTGAACTGGACGGTGCTGAAGATGTCTATTCTTTCTGAGAACAATTTCTGGATGTTACTCAAAAGGTTGGTGTCCATGGGAGCACTGAGTGGGAAAGACATTTAAAAAAAACTCTCAAAAGATTCTATTCATTACATCAGAAACCAGCCTGTTTTTAACCCAGGGGTCCCCAACCTTTCTTACTCATGAGCTACAGTCAAATGTAAAAAGACTTGGAGAGCAACACAAGCATCATAAAAGTTAATGGAGGAGCCAAATAAGGGCTAAGATTGACTATTAGGGAGTCTCTATACACACTATCGGCATACAGGGGCTTTATTTGGTAGTAAATCTTGTTTTTATCCAACCAAAACCACCAAGTCAAAAATTCAAAAATAACTACCTGCTTTGGGGGCACTGAGCACAACATCCAAGGAGTTGGTGAGAAACATGTTGCCCCCGAGCCACTGGTTGGGGATCACTGTTTTAACCTGAACCAAAAGTTAACTAGAAATGGGAGAACTGCTGATGACCACACACAAAGAATCGACAGAACCACGGTATACCAATCCCCTCTAATAAAAAAAGAGGTGCTTTAAGGCTCTGGCAATTTTAGAATTTCTAAAACCAAAAAAGTGCTAATATCAACCTTTCTGTGAAGATGGTAACAGGACCCGAAATCAACCCTTGCAATCGAAGGAGGCGACATTACAATAGCTTAGATATACAGAGAAATATCTCTAAATATATCGACTGAGACTGCTCCCTCATAACCCAGAAACACTGTCTCTGGTCCAGTCTAGCAGAAGCAGAAAGAATATAAGGATGAAAATACTACTTTGCAATTTATAACTTTTAGAACAGATACATTCTGGGGTATTACAAGCAGAAGCAGGTTGGCCTGTATTATAAAAGTGACACTTTTGTACTATTTGTATACTTAAAAAGTTATACTGTAAAAACATAAAGAAACTTGATTGTAAATTTCATATGAATGCATTTAAAGCTAAGCCAAGTACGGGTGATGGGAGTATGCATGTCTCTTAAAGTTAGAAACAGTATGTTCTGACATCGGAATCTGACATTTATAAGGACATTTATAAAGATACAGTTTGGCCCATAAGGAAATGGTGATACCATAGAATATTTATCTGTAAATGTTTGCACATGCCACAAATACTTTTTTCTTTGCTTCTGTGTTTAAAGGTTGTGAAATAGAATGTAACTGTGCATTAACATTTGCACATATGCTGTTTTAGTCTTGCAGTAGATGCTTCCTACATTTTTTACTTACAAAACTGTCGCTTGGCCAGGGGTGCCAATATACACATATGTGTAGTGTATCCCCTACTGTCATTTAGATAGAATGTCACAGAGGAATAAAACATCATAAAAGCAAATCCAAGCAGGATCATGATGTGAAAGCTCTAATATTAAAGTTAAGGGTGGCATACAGATATATAAATGAATAAATAAAATGAATTCTAAATACTTAAAAGAAATATAATAATATAAAAAGGCATAGTGTAACTTTTCAGGCAGGAAAAAAGTTCTGATTAATTTCACTTGTTAAAAAGCTCAGTTGTACCACCTAGTGGTTGTAAGTATCATTACAAACAAATATAGTTTTACAGGATTTTGTGTGGTATTGTGGGATGGCAAGGATTTAAGGTGTCAATCGCCAAAATACTGATATTATGTCATTCTTTTAATTCTGTGTATAAGTACTAGCAAAACAATCCCTTAGAATTCCTGCAAAATCATATACATGCTGAAAGTAACCTGACACAATGTACAACTGGGAGCACCAAGAAATCTTCCTTCCCTTCCAGTTAGAAGTAATGGGATATGTGTGTGTGGGGGGGGGGGGGGTAGTTAGGGACAGCAATATAACCTAATTTTATGTGTACATAAATAAGGCAAAAAGCCTTCTATAAATATTAAGTTCAAGAAAAAACACACAAAGCCTCCAGGCAATAGCACTAATGGACCCTAAAGGCAAATCAGATTCATTGGAGGGACCCAATACGTTGAGGCACCTCAATAGTGAATTCAAATGCTATTTTTTTTAGTAATGGATGATTAAAACAGATTAAAAGTAGTAGTTAACGTTTAGTATATTATAGAATATCCTATTCCTAGCAACTTTGCAGATGATCTGTAATATTTATGTTTTAGTGTTTTTAAATCTATTGTCCCTGGCCCCTGCAACATCTGTTAGTAAGCAGTATAATATTAGACTTTACAAAAGGTTATACATGTTATGTCATTATAGTAGTCTAACCTCTTAACAGCTCAAGCATACCTTGGAGTGTAGCTCTGTGCGTATCTGCCCTGCAAGCGAGAACTACTGTATACTGAAAAGGTGCGTTTACTGGAATCACTGCTATGTGCTTTACGGACACCCTCCTCATACAACAGGCCAACCTAAGGAAGCAATATAAAGGTAAGAAACATATAAAGGCCACCTAGGTTGCACCAGATAATGACAACCCAAAAGTAACTTTTATTTTTTATAACCTGAACGTCTACTCCAGTGATGTCCTCTACAACCCTCTTCATGACAGCACGGACATTCCGCGGCTCAATTGTTGTAACCCAGTCTCGAGTCTCTACACTTTTACGAAGCATCTGGGATACGACCAGACCCTGAGACTTGACATACTGGTTGAGAAGGGTCTGTGCAGTGGAACGAGCCAAGGAGCAGAGTGAACTCACAGGGGTAACAGGAGAATGGTCCTAAAGGAAAACAAACACCATCAAAATTGAGGAGCAATTAAGCATTTAAGACAAGAGATGAGAAAGAAAGAGGAAGAGACATAAAAAAATAATAATGGGCAAGAACCTGTCCAAGAAACTGCTCATCAGTCAGGGTTAGAATGTAGCTGATTGTAGAGGTTTCATAATCCAGGCAAAGCCGAGAAAGAAGCAGAAGCAGAGCTGGGGGTGTGCTGGTTCCTTTTTCTCCAGGTATTTCACAGAACTGCCGGGCTGTCTGACACACAGACTTAATGAACGCAACAATCAGACCCTCACGAACACCTTGACTGCAGAATTCACCCTGGAAGACAAAAAAAGGCAGGGAATTGCTTAAAAACAATATTGCTATAGATATAACAAGGTACTTTCCCCTTGAAAAATGTTTACCTTAAAATAGGGTTTATCTGAAAATGCTACATCTTTAGCGGTGAAGAGATGCACAGCAGCTAAAACGGTTTTAATCTGATTCAGAACAGATGCCGATAGTCCTGCCAGTAGATCCCCAAGTGCTGGCATTTCCTTCCCAGGCAGCCGAGGTGCTGCTAATGCCTGTCGCACATCTGTTAGGCAACCTTGGAAAAAGTCTTTAAGTGCTTGCAGGTACTGAGCAAGTCGCTCTTGGGCTGCCCTCACAACAATCTCTGTGCCACGTCGATTAAAGCCACAGCCAGGAACTAGCTTGGATGGAGCCTGCAGTCGCCTATGGAACCTGTCCAGTGCCCGGACCAACAGTGAGTTATCTCCCAGACTTTTCTCCTGTCGCAGTCTCTTCTCCACCAGCTCAAAATAACCTGTGCTAAGCTCTTCCAAGAAAGAAGTCAACTTTGCTTCGGCCATCTGTGCTGTACTGCCAGCCTCTTTAGAAAACAAGCTTTGATAGGAAGCTGCCAACAAACAGGCATCACTGATGAAACCACCACACCCTCTGTCAACGAACTCCAGTATATCACCTGATTCTTGCAGATCAGAAAGGTGGGAAGCCAGTCTCCCACGCCCATGAGCCAGGAACTCATCACAAAGAAGATGGGCTGGTTCCTCTAGATTTAGGAGCATTTCAACACATTCAGATAGATCCTGTGGGGATGAAGCTGGATCCCTGTGGACAAAAAGTAAGATAAGGAACGTCACTCAAGAGACATTGAGCTAGCTATGGTAAAGCTAGGTGTAAAAACCCTCTCCTGCAAGAGAATGTGTACAAAAAGTATAGGAAAGAGGGGTAGAATCAAGGATTCTTAAATCATATTAAATTCTACATTGCTTAGAGGTGCTAAGAAAGTAGTAGAAGGAGCAGTAACGAAATTCTCATTTTCCTAATAATAGATGTTCCCCCATACAGTGACTGAGAATAAAGATGTGAAATCATATAACTGAAGGCTCCTGTTTCAAGTCACTAAAGGATTCGGTATGCCTGAAATATAAAATAGAGCTTCTAGTAGCATTGATACTTTTTAATACACATCAAGTGTTGGCACCTGAATCTCTGCCGAAGTGTGTCTGCAAGGCCTGCCATAATAGCTTGACAGTCTGTCTGGATTCCATGAAATGAAGGCATATGCTGGTACTGATGAAGGACACTCCGGGCTTTCGAATGGTAGGACACAGCCTGGGCATATGCTCCCAACTCTATGCATTTCTTCAAGCGGGCAGGGAGTTCGAAAAGAAACTGCAGTTTACGCAGCAATGTGTGAACACCTTGAGGGAAAAAATTACAGATCATAAATATGTAAATAAAAATGAGTAAGGTCATATATGTGCCTGAATAGGGGATAGAGAAGGCAAGCAAGTTAAACAGAATGCAGAATAACCAGTCTACCCATTTCTTTCTCTTTAAAAAATAACTAATTTATTATACATTGGCTTAGGGATCTCCTCGCCAATATCCATTAAAAAAAAAGTATCTGGCTAGTCCTGAATAGTTAGGCAAAGTGACTGAATTAATATCCTCATATGCAACAAAAAATATATATTTCAAGAAAAGTAAGCACAGCTATAGATTAGCACAGTAAAACATTTAAAGCTCCTCCATTTGGTACCACACTAAGTTCTGAACTTTTCCTTACCACTCAGCTTAGTGATCTGCTGATGCCTCTCCTGTAGTGTACTGCTGATTCGTGCACTGAATTCAGTGATAACTGCCATGTTTGTTGCCAGGCCATCCATTTCATCTTCCATCTTCTTGAAGTCATTTTTCATTTTACGAATTGTGTCTGTCAGATTGCAAGGAAGAAACAGTTACTAGGATTCTGCCCCTTCTCTTGAATAACAATAATTGCTAACTTGGAAAATATTATGTATGCAGAATACTTTTGCTAACCACTCAATTATCACCGAGTGCACTCTGTACACTCTCAAAACTGCAAGCTGTCAGTACTAATATAGAAGCAGTATGAATATATGTATAATCCTCTTCCTCTGTACATCTGACCAACACAAAGCAGAACAAAATGGAAGTGTAGTGGCCTTCTACACAGAAATAGACATCTGTCATTTCATGTCATGCATTTTATGGAAACAAGATACAGAAAGAGGGCAATGCTCTGTCTGTGGGGTGGAGGATACCCACTTACCTGTTGCTGATATGAATTTATTATAATTCTCATACACCAAAGTCTGCATTTCACTGTCAAGAGATCGGATCTGGCGAACCATATCAGCCTCCACATCCATCAGCTGGGATAATGAGCTCTCCTTCCTTAGCTGCACATAGATAGTACAGAAAAAATTATGACATGCAGCACTGCAAGCACTGCCCCTCCTATCTATGCCCCCCATGCACCTATTCACCCAGCGCCCCAAGCATTGCCCCTCCTGTCTATGCTCCCCATGCACCTATTCACCCAGCGCCCCAAGCCCTGCCCCTCCTGTCTATGCCCCCCATGCACCTATTCACCCAGCAACCCAAGCACTGCCCCTCCTATCTATGCCCCCCATGCACCTATTCACCCAGCGCCCCAAGCACTGCCCCTCCTGTCTATGCCCCCCATGCACCTATTCACCCAGCGCCCCAAGCACTGCCCCTCCTGTCTATGCCCCCCATGCACCTATTCACCCAGCAACCCAAGCACTGCCCCTCCTGTCTATGCCCCCCATGCACCTATTCACCCAGCGCCCCAAGCACTGCCCCTCCTGTCTATGCCCCCCATGCACCTATTCACCCAGCGCCCCAAGCACTGCCCCTCCTGTCTATGCCCCCCATGCACCTATTCACCCAGCAACCCAAGCACTGCCCCTCCTGTCTATGCCCCCATGCACCTATTCACCCAGCGCCCCAAGCACTGCCCCTCCTGTCTATGCCCCCATGCACCTATTCACCCAGCAACCCAAGCACTGCCCCTCCTGTCTATGCCCCCCATGCACCTATTCACCCAGCAACCCAAGCACTGCCCCTCCTGTCTATGCCCCCCATGCACCTATTCAACCAGCGCCCCAAGCTCTGCCCCTCCTGTCTATGCCCCCCATGCACCTATTCACCCAGCAACCCAAGCACTGCCCCTCCTGTCTATGCTCCCCATGCACCTATTCACCCAGCAACCCAAGCACTGCCCCTCCTGTCTATGCCCCCCATGCACCTATTCACCCAGCGCCCCAAGCACTGCCCCTCCTGTCTATGCTCCCCATGCACCTATTCACCCAGCGCCCCAAGCACTGCCCCTCCTGTCTATGCCCCCCATGCACCTATTCACCCAGCAACCCAAGCACTGCCCCTCCTGTCTATGCCCCCCATGCACCTATTCACCCAGCGCCCCAAGCACTGCCCCTCCTGTCTATGCCCCCCATGCACCTATTCACCCAGCGCCCCAAGCACTGCCCCTCCTGTCTATGCCCCCCATGCACCTATTCACCCAGCGCCCCAAGCACTGCCCCTCCTGTCTATGCCCCCCATGCACCTATTCACCCAGCAACCCAAGCACTGCCCCTCCTGTCTATGCCCCCCATGCACCTATTCACCCAGCAACCCAAGCACTGCCCCTCCTGTCTATGCTCCCCATGAACCTATTCACCCAGCGCCCCAAGCACTGCCCCTCCTGTCTATGCCCCCCATGCACCTATTCACGCAGCAACCCAAGCACTGCCCCTCCTGTCTATGCCCCCCATGCACCTATTCACCCAGCGCCCCAAGCACTGCCCCTCCTGTCTATGCCCCCCATGCACCTATTCACCCAGCAACCTAAGCACTGCCCCTCCTGTCTATGCCCCCCATGCACCTATTCACCCAGCCCCCAAGCACTGCCCCTCCTGTCTATGCCCCCCATGCACCTATTCACCCAGCCCCCAAGCACTGCCCCTCCTGTCTATGCTCCCCATGCACCTATTCACCCAGCGCCCCAAGCACTGCCCCTCCTGTCTATGCCCCCCATGTACCTATTCACCCAGCAACCCAAGCACTGCCCCTCCTGTCTATGCCCCCCATGCACCTATTCACCCAGCAACCCAAGCACTGCCCCTCCTGTCTATGCCCCCCATGCACCTATTCACCCAGCGCCCCAAGCACTGCCCCTCCTGTCTATGCCCCCCATGCACCTATTCACCCAGCACCCCAAGCACTGCCCCTCCTGTCTATGCCCCCCATGCACCTATTCACCCAGCAACCCAAGCACTGCCCCTCCTGTCTATGCCCCCCATGCACCTATTCACCCAGCGCCCCAAGCACTGCCCCTCCTGTCTATGCCCCCCATGCACCTATTCACCCAGCAACCCAAGCACTGCCCCTCCTGTCTATGCCCCCCATGCACCTATTCACCCAGCCCCCAAGCACTGCCCCTCCTGTCTATGCCCCCCATGCACCTATTCACCCAGCGCCCCAAGCACTGCCCCTCCTGTCTATGCCCCCCATGCACCTATTCACCCAGCGCCCCAAGCACTGCCCCTCCTGTCTATGCCCCCCATGCACCTATTCACCCAGCCCCCAAGCACTGCCCCTCCTGTCTATGCCCCCCATGCACCTATTCACCCAGCGCCCCAAGCACTGCCCCTCCTGTCTATGCCCCCCATGCACCTATTCACCCAGCCCCCAAGCACTGCCCCTCCTGTCTATGCCCCCCATGCACCTATTCACCCAGCCCCCAAGCACTGCCCCTCCTGTCTATGCCCCCCATGCACCTATTCACCCAGCGCCCCAAGCACTGCCCCTCCTGTCTATGCCCCCCATGCACCTATTCACCCAGCGCCCCAAGCACTGCCCCTCCTGTCTATGCCCCCATGCACCTATTCACCCAGCGCCCCAAGCACTGCCCCTCCTGTCTATGCCCCCCATGCACCTATTCACCCAGCAACCCAAGCACTGCCCCTCCTGTCTATGCCCCCCATGCACCTATTCACCCAGCGCCCCAAGCACTGCCCCTCCTGTCTATGCCCCCTATGCACCTATTCACCCAGCGCCCCAAGCACTGCCCCTCCTGTCTATGCCCCCCATGCACCTATTCTACTGCACATTGCTGCGTACATAAGTAGCGCTTTATAAATAAAGATATACATACATACCTATTCGCCCAGTGCCCCAAGCCCTGCCCCTCCTGTCCTTTTCCCTACATTAATACCAACCAACTTTATTCCCCCCCCATAAGTACCCACCTGTTTTCTTTCCAAACCCCCTAGACCCATGCCTACTTAACCCTCCCATGCCAGCCCATTCACCTGCCTTTCCCGGGCACTGCACCCAGCCTACTCCCCTGCAATATTCGCAGACCTGAGGAGAGACTATATGGCGGGTCTCATTTGTGCCTACAGTTTCCTGCAGACTCCTCCAGTCACACAAATGTATATCAGTATAAGGGGAGTATAAGGGGAGAATAAGGGCTGTCACTGTGCCGCGTCACCTTGGTGAGGTAGAGCTCTGGGTTGAAATGAACCCCGTCAACATCAGTAGGTTCCAGGTGCCTCTCGCAGGCCTTCCCCTCTTCCGTCATGCCGTAGTAAAGTTTCAGCATTCCGTGGGCTTTCCTCTTCTTCGCATTTTCCTCCTCCTCTGTGCCGCTGACGGTCGCCATGTTCATTGATCTCCGCAGGAAACAACACAGTAATGCGCCCAAACCCGGAAACAGCTGATCCGTAGCGTAAACACCAGCCCACTAACGGAGCATGCGCAAAGGGAATACATTTCACGCATGCGCAGCTTAAGCTACACTGCTGCGCGCAGTAATACTGCTCATGTGCAGACTTGGTTGGCTATAGAAACATTAATAGTATTTACTCCAGAGAAGCGTCATATTTTTGCATATTAATCATGGAAGTCAGTTTATATGAGAAACTAAATCTAAACGTAAATCTAAAGGGTAGCACTGACCCCTATGTGCAACAAGCCCTATTTAGGGTTGCCATATTTTTATGTGTTTTTCTATTAATAATATTGGCATCAAGCATCATATTTATCAGCCAGGGCAGTAAAATCCTGGCCATGTGGCAACCCTACCTGTAACTAATTTCTCAACATTTGGTCACCTGTGATTGGCCCATTCTCTTTCCTTTCCTATGCTGTACTGCAGTGTAAGTGGGAGGGTTACAGGCCTTTACAGGAATGCAAGGTTTTCCCCCTCAGCACTGGGGGGGACTGTTGGGCTTCCTACCACAGTACTGTCTTCTGGGCCCCAGTAGTGTTGGACCAATTGCTCCTCAAGTATTTGCACCACAGCGCTGTAGTGCATTGTCCCTTAATGCCTTGTCACAGTGGGTGCTGATGGTAGTTATATAGGTCTGGGCTGTCCAGGGACTGGCGGCATACATGCAGGGTTATATACAGCACAGGGTTATATACAGCAGGGTTGGACTGTCAGGACCCACCACAGAATTATTGAAGGGTTGTGCACACTGGGGCAAAACACGTCACTGCAAGTGTGATATTCTAGTTATAGACCCATTTGGTGTCATCTAATACTGAGACATCATTGAAGTTACACAAACAAGACATTTCCTGTGGTGTAGGTGATTCACTATTGATTTCATCATTCATCATTCTTGGTCATGTAATTGCGACGTGTATGGCAACCCTAAAGGAATGGAGATCTTCCCTCTCTTGAAAGCATTTAGTAAGATGTTGTCTAGTCTTGAGAGGGATGTGATACAGTTACATACCTCCCAACATTTTGAAAACAGAAAGAGGGACAAAAATAAATGCTGTGCATTGGCCACACCCCCTAAACACCACTCCCATTTGACAAAATTTGGCAGGTTATTTAAAGTTTGAACACATTTCTAGGGGTTTTGGGGTCCTGTTTTATGTGTTATTACAGTTTTGCTGAAAAGGTGAAATTGTCCTTTAAAGGGGAAGGAAAGGCTAAGTCACTTGGGGGTGCTAAAATGTTAAGCACCCCCAAGTGACTTGAATCGCTTACCTCGTACCCCGGGCTGGTGCCCCCATTAGGAGAAAACCGCACCAGCCCGGGGCACCTGGGGCGATTCGCTTCCTTTCCCCTAGACTCCGAGTCTGGCGCATGCGCAGTAGAGTGAAAAAGCCAACTTCTCTGTTAAAGTTCGGCTTTTCACTCTACTGCGCATGCGCGCGCAGCGAGAGAGGAAGGAGGAAGCGATCGCTGCTACCCCAGGCTGGTGCTGTTCTCTCCATACAGGGGCACCAGCCCGGGGTAGAAGGTAAGCGATCTAAGTCACTTGGGGGTGCTTAACATTTTGGCACCCCCAAGTGACTTAGCCTTTCCTTCTTCTTTAAGCTGCAAGTCTCAGTTCCCCCAGGAGACCTGTTTAGCTTATTAGTTACAATTGTATCTCAGTGCAGGGGGGGGGGCTTTTTACCTTTCTGGGCTCTCTGCCAAAGCCCACTTTTTTAACAATGTTTCTAAGTGCAGGTGACGCTCAGTAAGATTTCTGGGCTCTCTGCCAAAAGCTACTTTTGATTAAATTTGTATCTTTTTAGCTTCAGTGCAGGAGATCAAAGGGAAATGAGGGACTTTTCAGGAAGAATCCAGGACTGCAGGTTAAGCTGTCCCCACGAAAATTGGGACAGTTGGGAGGTATGTAGTTAGATGTACAGGAAATGCATCAGTTAATGGTGCTGCTTCAGCAGAAATCTGCAATAAAATCTATTTTTTAAAAGAGCAAAAAATATTTTTTTTATATTTCATTTTTAAATTTGACATGGGTCTAGACATGTTGCTAGTTTCCCAGGTGCCAAAGCCATGTGACTTGTGCTCTGATAAAATTCAGTCACACTTTACTGTTTTACTGCAAGTTGGAGTGATATCACCCCCCCTCCCTGCTGTTATCATATCTACCACTAGGTGAAGCATGGGAGCATTTTAAGCAATACTCATGTCAGGTAGCTGCTATCTTGCTACCTTCCCATTGTTCTGCTGATTGGCTCAATGTTAAAGATCCAAGTCCGTCTCTCCTGAGCAGGAAAAACAAAAGCTTGTTTGAATAGCTTCTTGAAAGCAGTTCTATTGTTTAGTGCTGGCTCCTTCTGAAAGCTCAGAATCAAGCACAATGCACGGAGATGGCGCCTACACACCAATATTTAAAAAACAATGATTCATTGGTTCAAGAATAAAATTTTAAATGATAGAGTGAATAATCTACAATGTAAAGAGTGTAATTTAGAAGTTAAAAAGAACTGAAAAAACCATGACATATTCCCTTTAACCAATGCATAAACTTCCCTGATTAGTAGAGAAGGTGGCAATGGCAGGAAAGGTGTTTTTTGGGTAAGCAGATGTAGTAGTCCTGTTTAGTATGTGCTGTTTAGAAAACATCCATATTTACTGAAGTGCTTTTAAAGGAGAAGGAAAGGCAAAGTCACTTGGGGGTGCCAAAATGTTAGGCACCCCCAAGTGACTTTAATAGCCTACCTTTTACCCCGGGCTGGTGCCCCTGTTAGGCGAGAACAGCACCAGCCTGGGGTAGCTGCGCTTCCTCCTTCCTATCTCGCCGTGCGCGCACGCGTAGAGAAGTCAGCTTTTCACTCTACTGTGCATGCGCCAGTCCCGGGAATTTGCCGGCAAAACGAAGCAGGAAGAAGGAAGCGCTACAGGTACCCCAGGCTGGTGCTGTTTTCTCCTAACAGGGGCACCAGCCCGGGGTACAAGGTAGGTGATTAAAGTCACTTGGGGGTGCCTAACATTTTGGCACCCCCAAGTGACGTAGCCTTTCTTTGTCCTTTAAAATAAGACCAAATAAGTAGAAGGAAGTAACACTGGTGTAGATTAGAAGGATAAGTCAGCCAGTGTAGCTGTGGAGAGACCCTCTTAAGCTGCTCACAGTGAAATGTTTGGCCAAAAATAGAGCTGCTATCTAGAGATCCAGAGCCAATTAGGAAGCAATAAAAGAAGTTCAAGGCAAGAATTTATCTAGGCCTTCTTGTTCCACTTTAACAGCTGCGATGGACCAATAATAGCACTGGCCACTTTGAACTAAATGGTTGGAAGAAACTGAGCCATAATACTTGTATATAAGGCCTGACTACCCAAAATGTCAACCAGATTTCTCGATTCTCTTGAGCCACTGACTTTAAAAGTCTCCTTGCTTTATCTTAGCAGTACCAGTGTGGGACTGAACCCTTTCTGGGGCAGTCAAATGAGGAGTCTGTAGCAGACAAAAAAAAAACTTCATCCATAAATGCTGAGATAAAAAATTTAACTTCTCTATTCAGCTACTCCTCTTCCGGTGATATCACACTGCTTCACACTGTCCAATCAGAACTCAGCAGACTAGTACTTGCTCCCACATCTTAAAGGCACAAGCACATCAGAAGGGAAACATACAAATGTGGCTGTAATGGTAAAATCATTTTTACCGCACATTTCGGGAGGCTGTCGCCACACCCATTAGAGCTGTTGTTAGGTGGCAATCCTATTCCTAGAACAAATGTTATTTGCAGGTTATAGAGCTTCTTGTGTAATACCTTGGTAATGAGAAACCTTTTAATAAGCCATCATTTAGGACTAAATCAGCTGATATTAATGTGCACTAATAGGGCGCAGGACTGCTTTCTAAATACAGACAGATTTCAGCAGGTTTCTTGGCTTTCCACGTCATTCTTCTTTTCTTCATGTGTTGAATACTTATTCTGTGTCATTCCACTTTATTCCACATAATTAAAAGACTTATTTGTTTTGATTTCTTTGGATTACTTAGGCCGTTACAGACATCTGGTGTAAATTCCATGTCAATAGCCCCATTAGAAATATATTTACAGAGAAACGTTGATGTGTTTAATACTTATTTTGAACACATGTGTATTTTCTTAACACTGAGAGCAAATACTTTTATGGTCCTTGTAAAGCAGTGGTTCAGGTATAGGAATCCCCTATCGGGAAACCTGTTATACATAAAGCTCTGAATTATCGGAAGTCCAGATTTCCTTTTTCTCTGTAATAATAAAACAGTGGATTGTACTTGATAATAACTAAGCTGCATGAATCCATATTGAAGGCAAACAAATCCCACTGGGTTTATTTAGTCTTTGAATGATTTTTAGCAGAATTAAGATATGATGATCCAACACATAGTGAAATTGAAAAGTGATGACATGTTTAATGACACTGAAAGTAAAAGGCATAACATATGCATTTTTTTGCAAAAACGCACCTTCAATATATTGTTCTATTAAATAAAACAGGAACCTTCTCCGCCCCACCCCCTCAAAAAAAAAAAAACCCTATCTCCCCTAAACAAATTTGCAAAAGCCCTTTTAAGAGGCAATGTGAGTGAAGAACATCATCCTTGTCACGAAAATCTAGAATTATAAGCTTTGAACACTATTAATACTGAAACATTTAAGGCGCCCAAATAATTTACATGGAAACAACTGCACGCCTGCTTTATTAAAACATTGTATATACTTGGAGTTTGGTTTAGGAATTTGGGAAAATCTCCTGTTTTTAGCCAGATTAGGAAAAAAAATTGTATATTTGGAACATAACAGTTAAGACCCTAGTAAAGACTCAATTAAGATAAAAGAACAAGTGAAATGTTTAAGAAACAGTAACACCAAAAAAAGTGTTTGCAAACATTAAAGTAATTAAAGTGTGTTTGTTTCAGAAAGACTATTTTAATTTATATAAGCAAAGCTGCTGTGTTACCCTGGAGGCAGTCATTCAAGCTGAAATAGGCACAGGTTATGTAGTAGACAACAAATTAGCTCTGTAGAATACAATGGGGTCCTACACAGCTTATCTGTTATCTGCTATGCAACTTGTGCCTTCTCTACATTTTCAGCTTTGATTGTTTCCCCCATGGCTACAGAACAGCTTTGTTTATATAAACTATAATAGTCTATAAATACAAGAGTTTTTACCAGTGCAGGGCAGCAGCACGTTATTTTAATTACTCTAAAACACTTACATGTTTTGGTGTTGCTGTTCCTTTAATAATAGAGCAACGCATTGAACAAGTGAATTATATGAGATTCCATCCACCAGGGGATTTCATATTTGTTGTTTATAAAGGCAATATGGCAACCATGAGCCACAGGGTTACATTTTGAAAAACAGTATATTGGTGGTAAAAATACTCAGCACCAAGAAAGACTACAGTGTTAACCTGCATTTTAAATGTGTGTTTAATTACGGTGTTTCATTATACAGTAATTAGTGTTTTATACATGTTCTGCAAGCCTGAATTTGGTTTATGAGTCTTTATACGTCAGCCAGAACATAACATAAAACACTAACAAAGGAGGGGACCCATTTCATTTTAATACTATTAACTGAGAAATAAAATTTATAGAAAGAAATTTTCAGAATGGTAAGTTTATACTGTTAGCAGCGCAGGAATTCTGGAGAGGCAATGCAGCCTTGACTCTTTAGTTAATATGGGAAGTTAAGATTAATAAGAATAAGGCAGTGGGTTAACTTTGTGCTTTGTAGGGGTATATCAATAAAAATGATTTGACAGCTGAAAGTCAGCAGCCATATGGAGTGGTGAATTGTGCAGGGTAAATATGTGGCTTGGGAAGATTTCACTGAACACATCTTGGTTATGTGCAGGTAGTTTCTTGCTTCCAGCTATGCACTCAATACAGCAGTGACTCCCTGGAAGACTGAATAACAATATAAGATCTAATGAGCTTGTAAGGCAAAGGTATTTCATAATTAGCAAATCAACCATAGCGATTAGAAAAAGCCAACTGGATACAGTAGAATGGCTCAAACCAAGAGTTTCCTGTATTTTGTGGCATCGAAGATCTTCTATCCAAGTGATTTCAAACTGTTTATTATATGGAACTTCAGCAGATAAAAGTTGAGGGCTTTTTCTCCCAAGTCCCTCCTGGCACATCATATATAACATTCTTCTTCCTTGTTATCCCCTATTGCATGTTTAAGCAGTTTTGTGCTTGTTTGATTTAAAGCTGTGGTATAGCATACCTGCACAAAACACTTGTATTCAAATTGTTTTAAAATGTTACATATCCCATGTAGAGATCTTACAAAGGGAGAAGTTTTTGGAAAAAAAAGTGGAAGACTCGTTAGAAGATTGCATGACAGACTTTATTCCCCTCTTCGTTTGGATGGTGGTATTAGGTGAGAAGGCAGGTCAGCGGGTAGCTCGTGCCCTTCCAATTTTATTTTAATAAGGTGATTAGCGAGTGCGAACTCCTCATCATCAAGAAGGCCATCTCTGTCTACATCAGCCAGTTTCCAGATCTTGCCCAGCACTGTGTTGGGAAGCTTGGACTTCACCATCTCCTTCTTGGCACTTGCCCCTGTAATTTTTCCATTGACAGGTGAAAGAGTGAAGAATATCTCATCATATGTCGGTTTGTCTTTACCAACTACCCACTCAAAATCATCGATTCCCTCTCCAGCTCCTTCTCCATAGCCATGTCCAAAAGGCCCATTCATAGTTCCTTCAAAGGCACCACCCTTCACCACTTGATTTGTCATCTGAGACTCCTCCTGTCGCACCATGACCATCAGCTTGGCAATGTCACTGGCCAACATATCATCTACGGTGTCCAGCAATTTGGGCTTTACAGCCTGGAACTTGGCAAAATCCTGGGTCATCAAAATTTCCTGCAAAAAAAAAAAAAATCAAATGTGTCAAGCAGGGTTAAAAATACAGCTACAGTTACCCTAATAAGATACATAATGGCTTCCCATTAAACAAAGAATATCTTACAAACTCCTTCTCTTCACCTTCAAAGCCCTCCATTCCTCTGCCCCTCACTACATCTCTTCCCTTGTGTCCCCATACATTCCTGGCCGACCTTTCTGCTTCTCCGCAGAGCAACCGCTTGGTTGCGCCCCCCACTACTACTGCAGTTTCCCGACTTAAGCCTTTCTGCCCCTTACATTTGGAATGCTGTCCCTTTTCCTCTGGAGAGAATCCTCCCTTGGTCTTTTTAAAACTAAACTTAAAGACTACCTCTTGGAGCACTCACACACCTATTCTCCTATTGTGTCTGCAAGTTACCCTCCCATCTAGATTGTAAGCTCTACGGGGGAGGGACCTCCATCCTCTTGTGTCTTAACTTATTGCAACTGTATCTTGTGTTTATTTGTGTTTATCTATTATTTTAATAATATTAAAATAGGGAAATATTAATATTTTCTACAGTACAGCATAAGTAGCACTTTATAAATAAAGATATGCATACATACACAACAGAATAATGCCCTTTATGTGGCACTAGCTCTTTAGCCTACCTTATGCACCAAGCCTCTATGACAAAAGTAATGGCAGCATATAAGTGCCATCTAAATTAGCTCTGAAATTGTCTCATATGCAACATATCCAGGGTTCAGTTTGGGATTTGGCTTTTTTCGGCAGGATTTGGATTCGGCCGAATCCATGTTCCTGGTCGAACCAAATCCTAAATTTTTAATCCTTCCAATTAGGATTCGGATTCGGTATTTGGCCAGGTCCTTTACAAAGGGTTCGGACGAATCCAAAAATGTGGATTCTATGGATCCCTAAAAAAACACAGTATAGAACAATTTCAAACATACCATACACCATGTCTCATACTAGTTTCTACTTAATTACATATAGGTGGAGAGTTAGTTCTGCTTATTTATTGTATTAAAGCAAGCAGGCTTACCTGCATTTTCTTGATGTTGGGGAAGTCTCCAGGAGAAATCTGGTGCTCTTTCTCAATTTTCATGTAAATCTCGTGCAGGTTGTTGATCAGCTCTTTCTTTTTATTTTCTTTTCCAAATACATTAGGCATCTCTTTCTTTAAGGCGCCAATTATGTAAGCATGAACCTTGAGATTTAAAAACATTATATTAACACTTCTTCTCTGGAAAGGCCTTAAGGGAGATTTAGGTCCAATAAAGCACAGGTTCTAAGAAGCAAAGCTGGCCATAAGTAGTAGCACTGGCCCATACATACTGTAAGAAATACTTTTAAGAATGAAAAGAAAACCTTTCATGAACGAATGAGAACAAGTCCAACCTTCATTAAACTCACCTTGGCTAATCTGGCTCTCTTGATAAGGTCATTTAGCTTACGAAGAGCAGCATTTCTTGGAAGAGACTGGATGTCCTTGAACAGGTCCTGTTCTTCTGCCTCAAACAGTTTGCGGTTGTCAGGGATGAGCAGAGGGTGGGACCAGAAAGAGCCAATGTAGACCCTAACTACTTCAGGAGTGTTAATGATTTTACCCAAGGACCACATGAGGGCCCCATAAACTCTCATTAACTGCTGAGTCTCAATCTGGTCTGCCTTGTTAAGCACTACGCGGATCTTGTCCTCGTGGTTTTTCAAGGCTTTGATGACTTCAGAAAATTCATCAGAGATGTCCAGCTTGTGAGCATCAAAGAGAAGGATAATGCGATCCACTCGTTCAGCAAACCATTCTAGGACTGCAGCAAAGTCATACCCTAAAAAAGAAGGCGGCATTAATACATAATGGTACAACACAAAAGCAATGTATCGACTGGAAATATATTATTTTATTTCCTTAAAGGAATATAATACCCAGAGAATGAATACTTAACCAAAAGACAGTTTATCATATAGACAGTTTTCCTTGAAAATTTACGCATCCTGGAACTTTTGTGGTCTGTTGTTCCAACACTTACTCAATGGGGATCAGAGATCACAAAGGGAAGTGAATAAAAAAGGATATAGCTGTTTTTTTCTGCATTAAAACTAACCTTGTTCTGTATAAACTAAATGGAAAAAAAGATATATTTCTGTGATTTTAAGCCCCTAGAAATGGAAAAATAGAGTCACTTCATGAGTCATATTCTACTATGCCTTATAAGGGAAAAAAAGATGGGGCTATTTATTATGCCAAACTAAAACACTGTGCTATAGTGAAAAGAATAATAAACAAAGCCAAGAGAGCACTTGAGGTTGGGGTTAATGTTACAGCAAGAATGACACCAAATTTTACAATGTCTTTAACAGTGAGGGGCACATGGGCCTATTAAGTCCTGGTTGAATGGCGAAGATCAATGTAAAGTTTATTTGCACTAAAGCATGTTGCATTAAAGTCAGCTGTAGCTCTATAAAGGATCGGCAGACTTTTCTAAGTCATATTTTCATTTTGTTACAATATGGCCCTTTAGGGACAAAAACAATATGTCCCATCAGACATTTGACCCACTGTTATACGTCAATATCACTGCTGTATGGGAATCCAAACATATTTTTCTAGTCCTTTCTCCCTGTAGGTGTCACTATTTTCACTCTTTTAAATCTTGGGACTATACCAATAAGGGTGCCGATGCTATGCCCTGGAAAAAAGGTTATTATCCGAGAAGAACTATTATTTATCATTGCTTTCATTTTACACCCCAAATAATCAAGAAACAGTGTTTTTTTTTTCCTTTAGAAGACGGCTCTCATAGAAGTGTGCAATATATTGAGGGAAATTATGTCTTGGCTAAAAGAGAACAGACTAATGAGAGATTGCTTTAAAGATACATGTAGTCAGAACCAGATATGCCAATCCACACTCACCAGTACACCCACCCTGGTCTTTCCACGTATGCTCCCGCCTGGTGTACAATATTTAAAGGGTTCGGCACCGTCCCCTAAGTTCAAAAATACTGGCACAACAGGACTTATTTAAGTCCTAAGCTTATTTAATTTTTTTTATATTTAAATTTTGAAATTTCACATGGGGCTAGCCATATCCTTCTTTTCCCATGGTGCCACAGCCATGTGACCTGTGCTCTGATAAACTTCAGTCACACTTTACTGCTGAGCTGCAAGTTAGAGTGATATCCACCCCCCCCAGCAGCCAATCAGCAAACCATTAGGAAGGGTGCAAGATAGCAGCTCCCAGTAGGTATCAGAATAGCACCCAATAGTAAGAAATCCAAGTCTGGCTTGGGACTCCTCCAGTTACACGGGAGTAGGAGAAACAATAGGTTACCTGAAAGCAGTTTTAATGTGTAGCGCCGGCTCCTTCTGAAAGCTCAGACTCAGGCACAATGCACTGAGATGGTGCCTACACACCAGTATTACAGCTAAGAAGCTGAAAAATCCATTTGTTGGTTCAAGAATAAAATTTTAAATGTTAGAGTGAATTATTTGCTTTGCAAACAGTGTAATTTATAATTAAAAGTACAGGTATGTGATCCCTTATCCGGAAACCAGTTTTTCAGAAATTTCCGAATTACGGAAAGGCCATCTCCCATAGGCTCCATTATAAGCAAATAATTCTAATTTTTAAAAATGATTTCCTTTTTCTCTGTATTAATAAAACGGTATATTGTACTTGATCCCAACTAAGATATAATTACCCCTTATTGTAGGCAAAACAATCCTATTGGGTTTATTTATATTTAAATGATGTTGAGCAGACTTAAGCTATGGAGATAAAAATTACGGAAAGATCCCTTATCTGGAAAACCCCAGGTCCCGAGCATTCTGGATAACAGGTCCCATACCTGTACATCATAAAAATCATTACAGAAACCCTTTAAAGTTACTTGGTATTGTAGGCGATGTGTTAACACCATGTGTTTAAAATGAGAAGAAAAACAAACAGTGATTCATGCCAACCACCAGTTTATTTACGAAGTATATTTCCAATGACGTTTCACCGACGTCTGCACTCTGAGAAATATTATACAACTAAAAATGAAGTCATTTAACTCTAGCAATATCTGGTAACAAAAAAAGAACTTCAACCAATATGCTGAAACTTCTGAGCTTTTTGTTGAACTCGTTGGTGTCACTATCAGACCCATTCTTGCTCATAATAAATTGTCTACAGTAAAACTTTTCATTCCTTTATTAAAAAAAAAAAAAACACAAAACGTTACACTGTTACAGGTACAGACACACATACCTATACAGTGCCAGAAATTCACTCACCTATATAAAACTCTATGTACCCATACCTAGACTTAACTAAAGCTGCTCATACACAGGCAGATATAAGCTGCTGATTTGGCCCCTTTGGACTGAGCTGGCAGCTTATCTGCCTATGTATGGGCCATGTCAGACAGCAAATTCGATACATAAATTGCTGAAAATCAGCCAGATATCTTTTAGACAGGTCTAACAATCCTGTCAGCTTGTTAATGTGGTCCTCTCCAACAGCCTGCCTATTATGATCCCTCTGGCCCTAGAGTCAAACAATTGGATATTGCCCACCTCGAGGTGGGCGTATCCATAAAAGACCCCCTATACGAGTGGATCTTGTTACGTAAGCCACCTTAACTGCAGATATTAAGGTTACTATAGTTCTCGATACTTTGTTTGCTCAAAAAATTATCCAAGCAACTCTCTAAGGCAGTGATTCAAGCAAGTTTTAGTTGCATAAAACAACAGGTGTACTGTCAAACAGAGCCTTCTGTAGGCTGCCAGTCCATATAGGAAACAACCAATAATGGCCCTTATTTGGCACCAAAGGATTTTGTTTTTGTTTGTGTTGCTCTCCAACTCTTTTTACATTGGAGTGAAGCTCACAGGTAAAAAAGGTTCTAAGGCATTAATATAACCTGCCATCACATCAACACCTGGCAGGGCATTCCTCAACCTCACTGCCCTCGCCGTGAAGAACCCCCTACGCTGCTTCAAATAAAAGTTCTGTTCCTCTAATCCAGTGTTCCCCAACCAATGGCTTGCCACCTGACTTGGTGGCAAGCTTTAGTTGAGTAAGATTTACTACCAAATAAAGACTCCTGTAAGCTGACTACAGACTGCCTAATAGCCAATCTTAGCCCTTATTTGGAGCTTTTATGATACTTGTGTTGCTCTCCAAGTCTTTTTACATTTGACTGTGGCTCACGAGAAAGGTTGGGGACCCCTGCTCTAATCTAAAGGGGTGACCTCTGGTTCTCTGATTGTTTTTATGGAAAAAGACCCCCCACTGCCTGTTTATAACATCTTCTAATGTACTTGTAAAGAGTAATCCTGTCCCCTCACAAGTGCCTTTTTTTCTAGAGAAAACAACCCCAACCATGACAGTCTACCCTTATAGTTTAAATCTTCCATCTCTTTTCTCTTCTTATGTAAGACAGTACTTTATTTGCTTTAGTAGTTACTGAGTGATGCTGCCTAGAGTTACACAGCTTGTTATCCACATAAATCCCCAGATCCCTCTAAATTAAGGAAACCCCCAACACACTACCATCTGGAATAGTGATCCCCAACCATTGGCTCGTGAGCAACATATTGCTCCCCAACTCCTTGGATGTTGCTCCTGGTGGCCTCAAAGTAGGTCACATACATAAAACATGAATGTGCATTGTTATACCTACTTAAGGCTAATGGTACATGCTGCATTTCTCCTATGGCTGTGAAAAAATGCAGGTGTCCTTCAATACTGCCCTATGCCTTAGTGTAACAATATCAATGGTTTCAGTCTTTCAGTGTGCACACTGGTATGTATTTCAGCCTGAAAATGCATTGACCTAAAGGTTATTGAGGCATTTAGCTAGTTCTTAAATCTCCTTTTCCCTTAAACCTCTCTTCACTGCCACAGAGTCATTGGCAGGGCTACATTTGGCGCACAATAGCACGTTCTGGGATTGCTTCCTCCAAATACTCAAGCACTTCCTTCCACCTCTTCAAAGAATCACAATCACTGATGAATAAAGAGATGCACACTAACTTATCCCCATGCTAACCCAAGACAGGGGGAGGACATGACAGATGCAGCCCTATTTGGCCTGGGTGGGAAGGGCCTGAAAACTAATATATTGCATTTAGGAATCATAAAGTCCTGTGAGTGCTGGCTTTTGTTATATTTTATATTTTGATTTTTCTTTGCATTAGCACCCAGGCTTCGACCCCCATTTTGTGGTGTGCTACCCTCTCTGGGACTATATATATATATATATAAAACATTATATATAGACATATTTGATTCCACAAATGAAAAACTGTCTGTGCTGTTGGCTATCCGTATGCTCCCCCCATCCCACCCCCCCCCCTGCATCACATCCCTTATCTTGTTCGGGGACAACACTGATGCTAATCCCCTCATTGCAATACAAAGAGGGGTGGTATTATAATGTACAGAAGTGACCCAAAGAGACTCTGCACTTCATAGCTGACATTCAGGAAGCATTATGCCTGCTCTGTATTTCGTTCCATTGTGTACAATGGAATAAGTTATGTTTCTTACAGAGATATCCCAGGGTACACGTAACACAATAGCTAGAAAATCCCCTACTGACTTCTGCTTCCTGCATAGCTACAGTATTCTGATGTGCAGTCATAAAATCAATTATCACACTTACTCCCTCCCAAACCCATCCGGACTACTCATGAATTTATTGCTACTAGGTTATATAAAATTTCCGTTAGGGCCATTGTACATGCCGCCAGTGGCAGTGATCAAATTAGGCTATATGCAATAGACTGCTTCCTACTGGAGAGTACTGAAAGAGCTACAGATTGCTCGCCACCTGTCTTCATTTACTCCAAAACGTGGCAGCATCCCCAATCATTCCAAAAGTGGAGGTCTGCTGGTCACTGCCACATGCCAAAGGCCCACGCTTTCCCAGCGTCACAAGTTTTGCGAAGGTGAACAGCCCCTTTAATGTCATACAGCAAAGGGACATAACACATATCCTGGGGGCACTTTGTTTTTTTTCTATCATCAATTTCCATGGTTCCAAGGGCAGCAGGGGTATACTTATTGAAGAAATGCACAAAGGTTGGTTAGTGCTGCAAACAAAGCCCCAGAGCTTCCTCGTAAGGGTCGTGGCAGACGGGGAGATTAGTTGCCCGCAACAAATCTTCCTTGTCACAGGCGACTAATCTCCCTGATATGCCATCCCACCAGCTTGAATGTAGAGAGGAAACTTCTCGCCGCATATGCCATCCCACTGGCAATTTACTGCTTAACGATCGAATTATAACAACGGGTATAGGCAAAGTCGGTCCGGGGACCGTATCAACGAGCTGATGCGGTCCCCGAACCGACTAGATTTTTTAACCTGACCGATTGATATCTGCCCGATTTCAGGCCAGATATCGGTCGGGCAGGCCCAGCGGTAGTGCACA
This sequence comes from Xenopus tropicalis, assembly GCF_000004195.4. Taxonomy (NCBI): domain Eukaryota; kingdom Metazoa; phylum Chordata; class Amphibia; order Anura; family Pipidae; genus Xenopus; species Xenopus tropicalis. The sequence continues at coordinate 32,931,210 of NC_030680.2, read as the reverse complement.
TACACGGGCCGGTTAGCTGCCGAATTGGTCTAAGGGATCGATGTGTGGGTGCATCATTATTAAGCTTTAGTTGAGCCATTGGATGTCTTCCCTAACACAGTGCTGTGCAACTTTTTACATGTATGCCATAATTCTTGTTTGAGAGTCCTATTATATAAAAATGATGATAAAACATGGAATTCTATTGGGGCCTCTAAACTGACAGTGTGCCATATAAATCCCTTGGAGGGAATGCAGGCCTCTAGATATTATTCTTGTATCTTTGCTGAATACTGCGAATGTGTATGATTTCTAAACAAATGTGCAGAACCTTTAAGTAATATCTGCTGTAAGAATCAAATCCATGTGACAACTTAGATTTAGGCATACCAAACAAATCTAAAGGCCAGTTTTAGCTGAGAAGTGTTTTATCTTCCTTGCCAGAATGCATGTACAGGTGAAAAACAAGTTAAGCCTCTCATTCCTTCCATGAGATGTCACATCTTTGTTCTGAGACACATCCTGGCTTACTGGATGGAGTTGTACAGGGGTCTTATCACTGCTGACACAGTTCTTCCTGCATATAGGAATTGCTGAGCCATTAGGGAACAGTGAACAAATACAGGAACAACATTCAGAACATGTATGGAAAACTGTGGCTATTGCTTGGATGGTAACCAGCCACAAAAACGATTACAATTATACCAATTCGTAATAATGTGTAAAAAGGGAATTCCCCTAGCATTTAAACCAATCGCCAAGATCACAATATCAATCACAATGACAATTGTTCCAGTGATCTTATCCAAGCAAGTGTAAAGGTGGCCATACACGAGGCAATTTCGCTCGTTGTGCGATGAACGATTACATCGACAAACGATCGTATGGCGATCGAGTTCCCATACGATATGCCATCCACGGGCAACGATAATTCGGGAAAGATTTCGTCGCATCATTATCGTAAAATACCTACGATCGTACATCTACGTACGATCGAATGTCGTTGACTTCCGCTGCTGGCAATCGTGACATGCGCAGAGAACAATCGTTGAAAGACAAATGTCTGACACTCACACCAACTGGCAGATTTTATCGTTAAACGACCAAAATTTTTAAACCTGGCCGATCGATTTTGGGGACGATAATGTCGGCTCGTTTAGTGGGCCGACGATCGTTCGTACACCACCAACTATACGATAACTTAACGATAGCATCGGATCGTTCGGGAATCGGTCGTTTGTAAGTAAAAAAATCGGTCCGTGTATGGCCACCTTTAGCTGAAACTCACTAAGGGCTAATTGACAAAGTTACTGTCATCTAGTTAATAGAGTGCATTGAAACTCATTGTAGCATATGTTAATGAGCAAATAACACCTAAATGAGGACTGTTTGGCTAGACATAGGGCTTCTATACACATACTTACTAGTGATCATTGTTTTGATTAAAGCTTATACATTATTATGAATATGCTAATTAAATGTGTCATATGTGGTACTAAACAACACTATCACTTATTGAAATACAGGTATTGGGCCTGCTATTCAGAATACTTGGGACCTGGGGTTTCTGGGTACAAGATCTTTCCAAAATTTTAGATTTTTATACCTTAAGTCTACTAAAAAAATCATTAAAACAATTATATAAACCCAAAAGGATTATTTTGCCTCCAATATGAATTCATGCATCTCGGAATCAAGTAGAAGCTACTGTTTTATTACTATAGCAGTAATATATATATTTTTTATAAAATTGATTTGATTAAAATGGAATATATGGGAGATGGCCTTTCTTGAATTCAAGCTTTCTGGATAATGAATCCCATACCTGTACTCGAGTTTTTCTGAAAAGCCGTGAAAATTGTTGTCAAAATCCAGTACTCGAATGGTGTGCAGCAAAGGCAGGCAAAAACCACATTTCGCTGGAGTTGTTTGTATTAATAATATATCTATTTTGGATAACATTTGCCACTGTCAAACTGGACAGACAACTCAAAATTGCCCCTTTAAAACTTCAGAGCCCATCAGTACAAAAATAAGTTACCAGAAGTAATTTACCGATTTAAAAATGTGTGCAAGTTGTACACTGGCTGGGCCAGCGCTTACTTGACGCCAAGTCTCGCGTGATTAGACTTGCGAATTCAGAACAAAGAGAGACACACCAATCCTCGGAGGGCCGGATGTGGCCTGCAGGCCATAGTTTGCCCACCCTTGCTATAGATCCACCAGACATTCACATAAATATTTCCTAACTGTTACCATTGGATTTGGATCTGTTGACCTTAAAGGAACAGTAACACCAAAAAATGAAAGTGTATAAAAGTAATAACAATATAATGTAGCAATGCAGGGCAATAGTACAACTGGCGTGTTTGCCTCAGAAAGACTACTATAGTTTATATAAGTAAGCTGCTGTGTAGCCATGGGGGCAGCCATTCAAAGGAGAAAAGGCGCAGGTTACTTAGCAGATAACAGATAAACCCCCATTATATGGGGCTTATCTACTAGTTATCTGCTATGTAACCTGTGCCTTTTCTCCTTTTTTCCAGCTTGAATGGCTGCCCCCATGGCTATACAGCAGCTTATTTATATAGTAGCTTTTCTGTAGCAAAAACACCAGTTTTTTGCAGAGCAACAGCACATTATATTTGAATTACTTTAAAACACTTTAATTTTTTGATGTTACTGTTTCTTTAAGGTGGCCATTCACAGGCAGATCCTAGCTGCCGATATCGGTCCCTTAGACTGATTCGACAGCTTATTGGTCTGTGTATGGGCACTAACGATGGGCCTGCCCAACATTTGGCCTGAAACCAGCCAGATCTCGATCGGGCAGGTTTGAAAATTAATTAGTCGGAACAGGGACCGCATTGGCTCGTTGATGCGGTCCCCGAACTGACGGACGCCTATACCCGTTGTTCTAATTCAATTGTTTGGCCCCAGGAGCAAACGACTGAATTAACCCTATATCACCCACCCGTTGGTGGGGATATCAGGAGAAGATCGGCTCGCTGGTTGAGGTCACAAGATCTTTCCGTGTATGGCCACCTTTAGTAAGGATTTACATTTGAATAAAGGCTGGTCTGAGCAAAATCTACTTCAAAGTTGGCCACATAGAAAAGTAAAGGAAGAATCTATTGCAGCAGGTGCTCACAACTCTGATAGAACTTTAGTTGCAAATTTGCAGTGCCACACTTCATGTGGCTGGATCTCCCAATAACAACCTTTATTAGCTCTGTAGAAGCTGATGACAGACCGTAATGGCAGCTTATTGGCCCATGTATAGGGCCCTCAGAGGGCCACCAAGACAGATTTTAGGCCATATGTTGTATCAGGCAAGTTTAAAAAAATCCCGTCAGGGTGAATATCGAATTGTTGACAGTTGTCGCCCCTGATGGCCTGCTTGTACTACACTATGATCTGATCTTTGGCGCTTCAGATGAGGCCAATAATACCTTCCCTCAAGGTAGGCAGATAGGTAAAATCTTCACCAAACAAGTGGATATTTACATGTGTGGCTAGCTTTACTTATATGTAAAACATCCAGAACCTGCATTTATTCTGCTCAGAATTCTAAGGCAGCTCGTTTATACTGCATAAACCCTCCCCATAATGGTTACTGTAAGCACGGCAAATACAGTCTGTGACAGGGTAGTGCCAAGCACAAGACAATAATCTCAGGCATGCTGGGGGGCAGGGATTCCATCTTGGGAAGAAATCCCCAGTGATTCATTAGCTGTCTTTGTATCTTGGCTTCCTGCCCGACCACCGCCGGGCCTGGTGAACCCCCTCCAAAGCAGAGCAAATGTTATTCTGTGTCTAACTACGATCCAAAGCCAAAATGAATATTTTGTCCAAAAAAGTGTAGCAGCATGCCATGGAAAAAATGAAGAGAGAGCAGGAGAAGGGAGACATTTTATGTGTTTACTTAATGTACTAAGCATAAATAGAACAGAGTTGGAAAGATCTCTCAGAATACTCTAGAGACAATTTCTTCCTAGGATTAAACAAAACCACATCAGATAGCAAAGGGTGGCTGCATATAAATAAACCAATACAACCAAAACACAGAATAGAAAAGCCTAAGACAGTAGGGAGAATACATAAGAGGGAGACTAAAGGAGTGGACAGTCTCTAGGGGCATTGAGATAATGTCATAGAAAGCAAATAAACAATTCAGTCACAACTGCCACTATCCATGGTTTCCACTTACTTTTGGTGTCATTTATTTTAGCAGGCAAATTATTACAGAAAATGTTGCTTTTGCACTATGTGCAGCCACTGCTGGTTACCTGCCTTGTATAAGCACTCAGGCATGCCCACAAAGCAAATACAGCAGCCCACAGCACAATGAGTATTTGTTGTGCTGTCACAGGGTTGTTGTGCCCTTGGGTTTTCAGTTAATCTTTTTTTTTTTTTTATATAATTTTCCTAGGACAGTTCCACACCCTCTTCGAGCCTCAAAACATTTACAGATGGTTTACTTCATACTAGAGGCCTGCAGGGGTTGGGTACCTATGGAATACCTGCAAAGTGGTCAAGTTTTGGGTAGAAAGTTCCCCATTAACAAACCAGGCAGGCAGTCCGCGGGTACCCTGCCTGGGTATCCAGCTAAATAGCGGGTTTTATCCTTCCCACTCGCCCCTAATGATCACACATTTTTTTACCTTTACCTGGTTGATCCACCTCCAGAATTACATCTCTTCCAGTCATTTGATATGACAAATCTATAATACTGATATATAATTAATAGTCTCACTCCCAGTCCCAAAGGCATGTGTCAATGAACATCACAGTAACCAAATGACAAACAAGTAAAGGCTTGTGTAAAACACATGGGACAATGCAAGGAAATCAGTAATGAAACTCGCTTTCTGGCTAAGTTATGCGCTATTGCTCACTATTTTTTGTGGTAAGCTTCCCGTACACCTTGAGATATGCCTGTTTTGGCACCCTGGACAACAACATGCTAGCCAAAATCGGGCTGATCCAATTGCTGGCCCACATATTGCATGCCTATAGAGGCACACTTTTGTGGCCCTTCCAACCTATGTGATAAATACATGGCTGATTTTTGTCCAGATATTAATAAAGCAGGCCATTGGGAGGCCAGCCAATAAGCCACCAACTTGCTTAAGAGGATCTTAGCTGGCAGCTTTACATAATTCATTACTTTTTGGGAAGGAGAGAATTAGTTTTGTGGGTCAAGTGGACTGCTACACAGAAGTGTGAGGGAAACCGATAACCTTCACAAACTGAAGTAGAAAAGCCAAGCAGTAGATGGTCATAGTTTGCTGGGTAGAGAGCCAAGGTTGCCTTGTATGTCTAAAGTAAGCAATAAAATCTCAACGGCAATATACAGTTGCCACATACTTGATTAAAGTCCTAAGCTCCATTTCGTGGATTAATAATTACAAAATGTATTAACAACAAATGACACCAACAAACATAAAAGTGAAAGTGAAAAATGAAAGTGTCAATTTCAGTTTATGAATGCTCTATTCTCTAGGAATAAAGCACTACGTCTGGCTTAATCCTTTAGCAGGCTAGCTCTCACTTGCATTTCTTTCTATATTTGGCAAGAAGAGAGGACCTGTAGGATCACAGGGTTATACATTATCAAAACAAGGGAGCTTTAGCCTAAAAATGCCACTTTGTGGTTTTTTCATATGTAACACCCCGTTACAAAAGAATTTGACCCTAGTCCACTGATCACCCTGCATCGTTCTTAACAGTGTTACTACAATCTAATACTGGGAATAAGAGAGGAACTGTGAAGTTATAAAAAATCAGCATTGTGTTACAGGAACTAGATGTTTTTCAGTGGAGGAGATACAGAAATAGTTGAAAATGCTGATTGTATTTACTGACAACACACTTAAAAGGCACGTGATGACTCAAAAATATTTGTTTACAGGGTCAGCAATGTCAAAAATTAGATTTTTTTTTTTAATTTAAAGGAGAAAAAAAGATAAAATTACCAGGGGTGCCAAGTTGCTAGACCCCCTCAGTGATTCTAGTCAGTACCTGCTACTCCAGGGAACTAATCGCTGAGCACTGGCATGTTCTTTCTTCCTCTCAGGTGGGACACATGCACTTGGGGTGGTGCGGTGCTTATCAAACAGTACCCCAGTTTTGGTGTAACCCGTGTATAGACATCTATTGATTGTTTTGTGTGTTCTCTGACTTTGGTTGCACTGTGGAAACTGGATGGGGCTGCTATTTAGATAAAGTGCCCCACATTCTTTATCTATAAATTCTAGAACAGTGATGCCAAACCAGTGGCTTAGGGGCAACATATTGCTCACCAACCCCTTTGATGTAGCTCCCAGTGGCCTCAATTGAAATTCCAAGGGCATTAAAACCATGTGTACTGCCAAACAGAGCCTCCTCTAGTGCGCTGGTCCACATGTGGCCACCAAATAACCAATCACAGTCCTTACTGGGCACACCCTAGGAACTTTTTTTTAATCCTTGTGTTGCTTTCCAACTTTTTCACTGGTAAAAAGGTTTGGGGACCCTTGCTCTAGAACATATTGTTAAAAACTTGGACAGTGTAAGAGCCAGTCCCAAGTGGGCAGTGGCCAAGATCACTTATGTTTACTCAACATTAAAAAGAAAAATCAATTTACAATGGGAAGAAACTTTACCTCTGCTGATCCTCTGCTTCTCTCCAGACAGGATTCCTGGTGTATCTATGATGCTGATGCTCTCCAGGACAGGGTTGGGTAACTGAGCGCACATGAACCTGACAGCAATGAAAAAAAAAATGGGTGTGTTAAGGAACACTGATGGTACCATCAAGGTTCCCAGCAGCCCAAATACATATCTATAGCAGGGGTATAAAACACCCAGCCCTTTAATACAATTACAAATTCCAGCATCTACGTGAATGATAATGGCTCATGTGGGCTTTTGGCTTGACTTAAAGTTTAAATGTTTGTGCAAGTGACACAGCACTCCTGAGATAAACACCTTACACAGGAATCACATGAAATTACTTGATGGACTGATCTGATAGTTTGGCTCATCAAAAGTAATGCAGGCCATCATGGTAAAGACCACATCAACAAATCAATGCTGTCCTTATCCTGATGGGATTTTAAACCTGTCTGATAGATATCTGGTTTGAATGAAAGACTGATATATGAATAGAAGAGGGTCTGAATAGAAAAAAGTTATAAAAAGTAACAACAACAATAAAACTGTAGCCTCGCAGAGCAATAGTTTTTTGGCTGCCAGGGTCAGTGACATTTGAAAACTACAAAGAGTTTGAACCACCCCTTTAATGGCTATGGAATACAACACATGAACAGTAATTTCATAGAGAATATGGCTGCATACAGCCTACAGGAGATGCTGGTGCTGTCAGGCGGTATACCCAGGTATTCCCTACCTGACATTGCTAGTTTCATGTTTCCAAATTAAAAAAAAGGCAGGAAAAGGGTCATGATTCTTCCAGAGAAAATCAGAATGAGAGATTTTTTTACACAAATAAATTGAAATACTCTGACATTATGCAGCCCAACTGTCAGTAATCCTTTGTTTAAGTGAGTTCAGCTGTTCATCCTTGGGGGAAGAGGATTTATAAAGCACTTGAGTACTGCACTTTGTTCAGCTGCCACAGAAATGCAGACAGCTGCACTACGGCAGTACTTATCACCTGTCTGCATCCAATTGCCCAAGCAGCTTTTAAAATGTTGTCTATACAAAATTCAGAATATGGAGATAAAAGTCAATGCCACAGCCCCTAAGGTTCTGCAGAATAAGGAGGCATTCGGTTATGGGAAGATCTGACAGCTATGGCAAACGCCACTACCGATATACAGCATTACACAAGCACATCCACATTCCCACAGGGATATCCAAAATCCTCAGCAGTGATTCACACATACTTCTCCAGGGTGGAATAAAAAAACATTTCAGGGGTGAGGGATATGCGGCTCACACACTGCCCCTCCCTGTACTGACAGAGCCCAGAAGCGCCAATTACTCAGCGCAAATAACAGAAAATGAAATAAGCAGTACCACAACAGTCATTAGACACTATCCATGCACTCTAGAAATAAACATGCCACTATACATTAAATAGAAAGTATTCCCCTGAATACCAGCGGTAACAAGCTTTGACATGAAAATGAATTTAAAGTTAAGTACAATGGTGCTTGACTCATGCAGTTGGCCACTGTAAATGACAAATACCAAACCTTTGATGGTCTTCCAAGCACCATTTTACTCATTTTCATACAGAGAAACACGCCAAAAACTGCTTAAGGGCAATGACAAACAGGAAGATTTGTAAAGAAATTTGCCTGAAAATGTCTTGCCATTCACGAACATTGCTATCGCCACAAGTAGATTATATTACTAGCAGTGATTTGGCTTAATCACAGGAAAATGCGAAAGTAGGCATTTCAACATAATTAAGCCAAATCCTTGCAGGTAATGTAATCTACTTGCGGCTACAAAGTTAGCAAACGGCGAGAGATTTTTGGGGAGGTTTGTGGCCTACAGTTGCAAATTTTTTATACATGCAACAAATCTCCCCATGTGCCACTGCCCTTAATGCACATTTTAAACAGATAACACAAAACTGTAACTAAACAAACATGGGAGAAATTTATCAACTCTTGCCCAACACCCTGAAACTGGAGTCTATTGAATGACACAGCAGGACACCATTCAGAGCCAATACGACCAATAAAGAACAATAGTATTAGCACAACACACGGGAAAAGCTGTGACCAAGCTGAAAATAGTGATGGTCAATGTGGTCTGTCTGCCTGTCATCATTTCCAACATAAATGTATAGGATATGATCCAATAGAAGAACTGGCAGAGAAAGACAGACCGCCATATGTGCAGGTGTCCCAAGGCGGTGTTTCCCCACGTGCAACTGCACCCCTAGTAGTTTCGCCCTTGATGGCAACCTTGCCATGCCTGTGAAAAATATGGTGTATAGAAATCGCAGTTACTGCACTTTCCCTCAGCAGGACAAAAACAGATGCTGGGCTGATTTACAATTCTAGGTGCTAAACTGCACAAGTGCAGGTTCCAACAGCAACCAATCAGAAATTAGTTTTTAAGAGTTTACTACTATATTACTACTATAGAAAATGCAAGTAAAAAAAGAAAGTTGTGTGAAGTTTCCTCTTGCAAGAAACTTTGCGCAACTTCGGAACATGAAGCAATGCTTGTGCTTTCCCACCGACTAATCATTTTATTGCAAGTGGAAAGGTAATTCGGGGAGATTAGTTACCAGAGGTTAATCTCGGCTATTACGGGTGACTAATCTCCCCATAGGCCATTGACCTAATAAAGGATCCCTGGGTTACAGCAGTGCCACATTCAACTGCTCTCTACCCAGAGAAACCCATTGAAATGTTCCAGGATAACCTTGAGCATTCAGAAGGCAAACAGAGGAGAGCTCCTGTGAGACACTTGATCCAAATAACAATCCCTCATTCACAGGCAGGAGGAAGTACACGTCTTGTGTAACAGAGGCCATTTCCCAGAAAGAAAGAAAGGAAGGAAAAAAGAAAGATGAATAAAAAAAAACATGCACAAAAGACCACTGCCAGCATTGTAGAAGCTTTTTGCTGACTGCAAAATTCACACCTTATAAAAACACAGTTCACAGAAAAGAACAAAAAAACAAAGCATTGTGCAGAATCATAAACTTTCTCTCATTTAGGCATTAGGCAAATTCACATATTTTGGATTTAGACCAATACTGAATCCTTCACAAAATCTGTAACAGATACAAAAATAAATCAAAAACCTGCTTTTAAATTTAAATTAAAAAAACTTGGCACCTTCGCTATGCCCAAGACTTTCATGTCACTTCTGATGAATACAAAGCATTTGACCTGGAAGGTGCACAAACTGCCAAAAATGAATACAGGTAAGAAACCTGGTATCCAGAATGCTTGGGAGGGACCTTGGTTTCTTCATATAAAGGATTAGGATCTACATACCTTAAGTCTATTAAAGAAAAAAATAAATAAATGTAAAAATTAATTAAACCCATTTTACTTCCAAAAAGGATTGATCATATCTTAGTTGGTATCAAGAGCGAGGCACTGGGTTATTGTAACAGAGAAAAAGGAAATTTTTTAAAGATTGAATTATTTAATTAAAATTGAGTCTATGGAAGACGGCCTTCCCATCATTCTGGAAAAAAATTTCTGGATAAGGGATCACATACCTGTACCTATTTAAAAATCTTTAAACCAGTTATACAAGATTCCTCAGATTGAAAGGAAACCATATAGATATAGATTGTAAGCTCTACAGGGCAGGGACCTCCATCCTCTTGTGTCTTTGACTCTTAACTTATTGCAACTGTAACTGTATCTTGTATTTATTTGTATTTATTGTTATACTTTGTATTTATCTATTATCTTATTAACCCCCTGTTTGTATTAATGTATTCTACTGTACAGCGCTGCGTACATAAGTAGCACTTTATAAATAAAGATATACATACATACATACAAACCATGACAGTCTTGCATGGCCCATTTCTCTACCCCCCCCCCCCATCTGGCAGAATCATTGAACCCCTCCCTCGTCCTTGTTTAGTAGCGCATTCTGGGGAATGAAGTCCAAGGAAAGAGGGGCAACTTCAAGTTACAGCATATCTAATTTTTGGGTTTACCATAGACTAAAAGAAACCAAAAACCATGATCGCAAAGGATATAAAGTATTCAAAGGGACACAATGCTGAATAACAGAAGGATATTTACTCACTAAGTAGTTCCAGGACCTGTGTAATGCACAAAACCAGACATTTTCAGTTTGTTCCATTTACCAACACCCCACCCTCCACCACCACTTTCAGACTCATGCCCACTATTTTCAACTAACCAAAATTGATATGCATATTCTGAGTCTGATGGTCCTAAAAAGTGAAAATAAAAGCAATTTGGTATTTTTACTACAGTGTATGTGATCTGAGGTCAGCTGTAATCTAAATATGCACATTATCCAGTTTTATTGCTTTCATATCTGCAAGACAATTCTGCTTTGAGTTTCTGTAGCTTGGTGGTGCTTGGTCTGTTGCATCTGTAAATGTTTGAGGCCAGAGATTTGTGCCACGCCTTACTAATGCCTGACCCTTTGTACAAGAAAAAGGCATCTTTTCACGACTCAAAACAAATGCTGCTAATAATATGAAAGCAAAAGTATTAGTATACAAAAATAGCATGGCTTTCTAGAAATGATGTAGCACTTCAGGGAACTGCAGACTGCACATCTTCACAGGCAGCAAAAGCTCCTTTAACTTGGACAGCACTCTGAAGTATTTAAAGGAACAGTAACACCAAAAAATGAAAGAGCTTTAAAGTAATAAAAATATAATGCACTGTTGCCTTGCACTGGTAAAACTGGTGTTTTTGCTACAGTAACACTACTATAGTTTATATAATAAGCTGCTGCGTAGCCATGGGGGCAGCCATTCAAGCTGGAAAAAAGGAGAAAAGGCACAGGTTACATAGCAGATAACAGATAAGTTCTGTAGAATACAATAGTGTTTTATCTGTTATCTGCTCTGTGCCTGTGCCTTTTCCCCTTTGAATGGCTGCCTCCATGGCTACATAGCAGCTTATTTATATAAATTATAGTAGACTTTCTGAAGTAAATACACAACTTTTACCAGTGCAGTACACTTTCATTTTTTGGTGTTACTGTTCCTTTAAGAGATTTAAATGCCTTTACTTCCATTTTGTTACAAATAAAGGCAACTTAACCTCTTAAAGATGTTTTAGAGAGCAGTCCGTGTTCATTGAGTATAACTGCATCTTTTACACAAAGAGCCTTAAGACCATTTCTATTGTCATCTGCTGTAGCCCCATTAACCTACTTGGTGGGGGGAAAAAAGGAACTAAAGTTGCCTCTCAAGGGAACTTTGGGCTATTTAAAAAGTAGCCACACCACATATGCATGAGATAAGTAGCCCACGGTAGAGGAGATTTATTGCGGGGCACTACTCGCTTAGTGTGTCCCAGGGAAAGATTAATCTAATACTCTCCAAAATGCCTTTCCAACGTCAACAAATGCTGGCAGAAAGGCCTACGCATCGCTTAGGTTTTGCAAAGTTTCCTCCAGCTGGTAACTTCATCCACTTCAGAAAACCAAAGCAACGCGTAGGTCTTTTTCACCTGCGATTCGCTTTGTTGCAGGTGGAAAGGCACTTTGGAGAGTTTAGTCGCCTGCGGTAGAAGTCTTGGGCAACTAATCTTTCCATGGGACATTACACTTAAAGGAACAGTAACAACAAAAAAATTGTATAAAAGGAATTATAATATACTGGATTATAAATTTAAAACTGGTGTGTTTGCTTCAGAAACCCTGCTGCCCCCATGGCTACACATCAGCTTTTTTTATATAAACTATAGTAGTGTTTCTGTAGAAAACACCATTTGTACTAGTGCAGGGCAACAGTACATTATATTTTAATTACTTTAAACCACTTTCATTTTTTGGCATTTCTTTTCATTTAAGGCAGGGGTCCCCAACCTTTCTTACTCGTGAGGCACAGTCAAATGTAAAAAGACTTAGAGAGCAACACAAGCATCATAAAAGTTCATGGAGGTGCCAAATAAGGGCTAAGATTGGCTATTAGGCAGCCTCTGTGCACACTATCAGCTTACAGGGGGCTTTATTTGGTAGCAAATCTTGTTTTTATTCAACCAAAACTTGCCACCAAGTCAGGAATTCAAAAATAACTACCTGGTTTGGGGGCACTGAGAGCAACATCCAAGGGGTTGGTGAGCAACAAGTTGCTTATGAGACACTGAATGAGGATCACTTCTTTAAGGCCTGCACTGGAAATCACTGTGTTTGCTTTGAAAACACTACTAGTTTGTATAAATAAGCAGAGCTGTAGCCATGGGGGCAGCCATTCAAGCTGAATAAGGCAAAAGCCACAACAGATAAGAGATAAGCTGTATAGAATACAATGGTTTAAGTTATTATCCAGATAAACAGGGGCCAATCTCTTGTATAATATAGTACAGGGGTGCCCAGACAATCTACTTTTGACTCCTCCCCACGTACGTACACATACCCAATAAACGTGCTGCACTTCCACATCCCAAGGCTTAGACGCGGTCCACCAGAAATCCACGGGGGATCGACTGGTGGATCGCGGTCGACGCCACCCCTGATATAGTACAAGAAGAAATAGTTAATTTGTAGGAGCTGGTTATGTTTAAAGTTTGTATTTGTTTAAAGTATATCTTTCCACTTTTTGACATTACTGGGTCTTTAAGGGCACCTATCACCCAAATATTGTTTCCCCCACTAGTGCAGGCGGCCCAGTGGGGTACATGGGTGTCCTTTAAGATTGCCATACATTGAGAGGTCGCCAAAAGAGCAGGCATTTCCTATTGAATCACAATCATGGGGATACAGAACGTTGGGATGATCTTTGGCTACACGTATAGAACAACAAACTGACCAGGAAAGGCCATCAATCTGCAACTCACAAAATAACCATTTCTCTTAGGGAATTCAGGGAGGCATTTTTATGGATGGCAGCACACATAGGCCGACGCTATGCTGCCTTGTTTTGGGACAGATGTTGGATCAGTTTGGCTTAAAACTGCCAGACAGAATTACTTCCGCACACAAAGCATAAATAATTGCTTTGGAACAGTTGCAGAGTAACAGCACAAACACACAGGTATATTTTCATGCATACACGGTGGGTTCCTCTGTATAAATCTGCTTTATGGTTTTGTACCCTCAGAAGTGAATGCCAATGCTAAACATACACAGGTTTTATCTATGTTTTGCATTGATGGCCTCACCCTTAATTCATCTAAAAGAGCAAAACCCACTTAAAGGAACAGTAACACCAAAAAATTAAAGAGTTTTAAAGTAAATTAAATATAATGTACTGTTGCCTTGCACTGGCAAAAGTTGTGTGTTTGCTACAGTAACTCTACTATAGTTTATATAAATAAGCTGCTGTGTAGCCGTGGGGGCAGCCATTGAAGCTGGAAAAAAGGAGAAAAGGCACAGGTTACATAGAAGATAACAGATAAGCTCTGTAGAATACAATAGTGTTTTATCTGTTATCTGCTATGTGCCTGTGCCTTTTCTCCTTTGAATGGCTGCCCCCATGGCTACACAGCTGCATTCTTTATATAAACCACAATAGTGTTTCTGAGGCAAACACACCAGTTGTACCAGTGCAGAGCAGCAGTACACTATATTGGAATTTCTTTTATACACTTGAATTTTTTGGTGTTACTGTTCCTTTAAGTCTCGCAGTAGTTTATAACTCACAATGGGAACTATAGTCAATTAATGACTCCAGCTTTGAAAAGCCCCAATCCTAAAACTCACGTGAGTGGTCTGTTACTCCACCCACCCATGTCCAATATCATTGCTGAGCAATCAAAAGCGTTGTAAATCCCTGGCTGCCATGCTTAAATATATATTTTAGCTTATTTTTATATTCCACACATTTTCTACTACATTTTAGGATTCAATACAACATTTTAATATATTTGCAATATAGCTAAAACTTTTAGCATGTTATGATCATCCTGTAGCCTCTTGCTGTTCTTAGATTACAGTGACCAGCTCTGACCAGAGCGGCACAACAGCTGGGGAAGTTTAGCCCCCAGGACAGTACTCAGCTGCTGAGGGTGGGGAGGGGGGTTTACACACCCAGAGCTGCCTGCATGATACACTTCAATCTCCCAGCACCCCTGGGTGTAGTTCTACAGCAGTGATCCCCAACCAGTGGTTTGTGAGCAACATGTTGCTCCCAGTGGCCTCAAAAGAGGTGCTTATTTTTTAATTTCTGGCTTGGAGGCAAGTTTTGGTTGCATAAAACTCAATGTAAAGCCAAACAGAGCCTCCAATAGGCTTGCCAGTACACATAGGGGCTATTAAGTAGCCAATTATAGCTCTTATTTGCACCCCCAGGAACTTTTTCCAAGCTTGTGTTGCTCTCCAACAATTTTTCCATTTGAATGAGGCTCATGGGTATAAAAGGTTGGGGATCCCTGTTCTACAGCAATGGAACCAACACAAACCTATGACATGCTGCAGCCATATATTGTGGCTATTAAGGGGAACTTTACCTTCCAGTAGGTTATCCAGCAGAAACTAGAAGCTAGCAAAACGCCCCTGGCACGCCCCTGTCACTGCTCATTATGTTATATATCAGGGATCCCCAACCTTTTATACCGGTGAGCCACATTCAAATGGAAAAAGTTTTGGAGAGCAACACAAGCATGGAAAAAGTTTCTGGGTGTACCAATAAGAACTATAATTGGCTATTTGGTAGCCCCTATGTTGACTGGGAGACCACAGAAGGCTCTCTTTGGCAACTGCACTGGGTTTTTATGCAATCAAAGCTTGCCTCCTAACCAGAAATTCAAAAGTTAGCACCTGCTTTGGGGACACTGGGAGCAACATCAAAAGAGTTGGGGAGCAACATGTTGCTCATAAGCCACTAGTTGGGGATCACTGTTATATATAATGGTAAGTGCCCTGGCTGAGCAGTGAATGGGAAAACCTCAATGCAAGCGGAGTAATACAGAGCGGACAGGGGCGTTTTGACAGCCACTTTTTCCCCCCACAGGGCAGCAGAGGTGCCATTGGCCTAATGTTAGGGAGCCAGACTGTGCCATTGGCCTAATGTTAGGGAGCCAGACTGTGCCCATTGGCCTAATGTTAGGGAGCCAGACTGTGCCCATTGGCCTAATGTTAGGGAGCCAGACTGTGCCCATTGGCCTAATGTTAGGGAGCCAGACTGTGCCCATTGGCCTAATGTTAGGGAGCCAGACTGTGCCCATTGGCCTAATGTTAGGGAGCCAGACTGTGCCCATTGGCCTAATGTTAGGGAGCCAGACTGTGCCCATTGGCCTAATGTTAGGGAGCCAGACTGTGCCCATTGGCCTAATGTTAGTGAGCCAGACTGTGCCCATTGGCCTAATGTTATTGAGCCAGACTGTGCCCATTGGCCTAATGTTATTGAGCCAGACTGTGCCCATTGGCCTAATGTTAGGGAGCCAGACTGTGCCCATTGGCCTAATGTTAGGGAGCCAGACTGTGCCCATTGGCATAATGTTAGGGAGCCAGATTGTGCCCATTGGCCTAATGTTATTGAGCCAGACTGTGCCCATTGGCCTAATGTTAGGGAGCCAGACTGTGCCCATTGGCCTAATGTTAGGGAGCCAGACTGTGCCCATTGGCCTAATGTTAGGGAGCCAGACTGTGCCCATTGGCATAATGTTAGGGAGCCAGACTGTGCCCATTGGCCTAATGTTAGGGAGCCAGACTGTGCCCATTGGCCTAATGTTAGGGAGCCAGACTGTGCCCATTGGCCTAATGTTAGGGAGCCAGACTGTGCCCATTGGCATAATGTTATTGAGCCAGACTGTGCCCATTGGCCTAATGTTAGGGAGCCAGACTGTGCCCATTGGCATAATGTTATTGAGCCAGACTGTGCCCATTGGCCTAATGTTATTGAGCCAGACTGTGCCCATTGGCTTAATGTTATTGAGCCAGACTGTGCCCATTGGCCTAATGTTATTGAGCCAGACTGTGCCCATTGGCCTAATGTTATTGAGCCAGACTGTGCCCATTGGCCTAATGTTATTGAGCCAGACTGTGCCCATTGGCCTAATGTTATTGAGCCAGACTGTGCCCATTGGCCTAATGTTAGGGAGCCAGACTGTGCCCATTGGCCTAATGTTATTGAGCCAGACTGTGCCCATTGGCCTAATGTTATTGAGCCAGACTGTGCCCATTGAGCTCAGGGAGGTGCAAGACTGGCTCTCACTAATGCTTTGTCGCATGCTTCCAAGGGACAATCGCTGCGACCTGTGGGCTGCTTACCCTACAGTGCCCCCCAAGCTGAAGCCTACACACGGGTTACCTATTAAGGAAGGCATTGCCGAAGGCGCTCAGCTTCCTGAAGGGTTTCTTGGGGTCAACCACAAGCGCGTTCCCGGGCATGACCCCCTCCACGGGCCCGTGCATGACGGCGATGAATGAGTCGGTGGTGGGTTCGGGCCCGATCCTCATGCCGGGGAAGTCCTGCTCTATGAGGTGGCGGATGAAGGTGGTCTTGCCCGTACTGTACTGCCCCACCAGCAGCACCATGGGGTTGTTATGGAAGTCGGCATCTTCCAGGGCAGGGGAGTGGAAGTCATGAAAGCGGTAAGTCTCCTCCAGAGGCAGCAACTTGTGTGTGTAAAGCTTCCGGAGACCCTCGGACACCGTCTGGAAAAGCTCCGGTTCTTTCTTCCTCCGAGTATCCTTATTCGACCAGCTGAACATGGCGGCTACTGCTGGGGCAACCCTTGTTTCCTACCTACACGGGATGGGATAACGGAGCCGGGACGAGCTCCTCACAGCTGGCCGAGAGACTGAGCTTGGGACCGGGGGCGCGCACTACTGGGCGTGGCGGGGACGCGCGTCCGCTGCTGGGAGGCGTGCATGAGAGGATGGAGCCGTGCCCGCCGGTGGAGTCACACGGGTCAATTCTCTATCCGGGACTTTGGTCCCGTCTCTCTGGCCCGTAACGGGTTTATAGGGCATGGTATGGCGCCTGTCATTGTCTTCTCCCAAGTAAAAGCGAATTTCTCATGAATTGCTGAGTTCAGCTGAGCTATAAAAGTCTCTGTATTCTGTTTAATACAGAAAGAACGGCGTTACAAAAATATACAAATACATTTTGTGTGGTGAAGTAAAGTCTGCCACTAGCATGAATGGCAGCGTAATAAATGTGCGGATGTAAAATTACAAGCACCTTTACTATTAACAGAATGTTTTTGGTTCCAGTTTATAAACTGGTAATATAATACCTTATGTAACAACAGCGCCACCTGCTGGTCAGTTCTTTCAGCTACACAGTCTGGGAAATATATGTTAAAAAAGAAAACTAAGCTGTTCTGATGTTGCTTTGCTCAGAAAGGAGGTCAGAAGCCTCAGAAGAACTTTCTGAAGTCTTTCCTATGAACTATTAACTGGGAAAGGCTTTTGAAGAGCACTGTTAGTTTTATTTAAAGAAAAAACGCCTCAAAAGGACAAGACTTACGCATTCCGTGCCTTGAGGGGCAACTTGAGCCAATGATTAAGTGCCTTTCAAGCTCGGCATGGAATGTGTAAGGCTTGTCCTTGTGAGATTTTTTTCTTTAAATAAAACTATTTTTTACTGCATTATTTCTGCTATTTCGGTCTGTTTTTGTGCCATCCTTGTGTCAGTAAACCTCCCTTAAGCAGAAAGTCTGGTCCCCTACCTGATTTGTTGAGTTCAGCCAAATATAATATAACTGTATTTTCTCTTTTATGTTTTTCTTTCACATCCTTTAAACTTTGCATTTTTTTCTCCTTTTGCAAAACAAAGTCTTTGAAATACCCTAAACAAAGGAAGGTGGAGTTCGCCATAGTTAGAGTGCGGGAAATTATTCAAATTCTTATGTAAACAGGAAAGTCCGACATAAGTAAAGCTTGTCAGAGTCTTGGCATCGCAGACATACAGAGTCCCTAAGCTCTCTCATTGTATAGTGCTGGCATACATTGCCCAGAAAGAGATCGTACAGGGGTATCAAGTCCTTCTTTCATGCTGTTTCCTATATGGAAAATGTTTTTAGAGAGTATGGTGACTAGAACTTTGAAGTCAGTTTCAGACATCTGTTGTTTTATCTGTAATGCTAATTCTAGCTGGTAGTCATGATCTGCTGCTTCCAGCAATGGATGTAAAGTTGCTATGACTTTCAAACTGATGTTTTAGCCACAGTGAATTTGATGAGTTATAGGTTATATAGGAACATATACCAAGGGGACACTGTTATAAGACAATAAAGAGTAAATTTGGGGCTAGGGGAGAAAGGCAAAGACCTAGGGCTAGGCTGTAGGACATATGTATACAGTGCTCCAGACTACTGGGTCTTTACTCTGCCCTAAAGTACGGCATCACCCTTGGGTCTAAGCTGGGATAAGAGGCATTACCGGCTAACACAGGTAAGTAATGGGGCGCCAAGGGGAGGCAAAGTGTTAGTTTTAGAACAGAACAGTTTGAGCACAGAACATAGCATCTAGTAGCAAGAAAGATACTGTTACAGACAATATGGTCTCTACAAGCCTGTCCAACTACATTAGCACCACTAGCTGTTATTCCAGCAGACTAATAAAGGCCCCCATACACGGGCCGATAGAAGCTGCCGATATCGGTCCCTTGGACCGGCTCGGCAGCTTATCTGCCTGTGTAGGGGCAGAAACGAGCAGGCTGGCCGACCGATATCAGGCCTGAAATTGGCCAGATATCAATCGGCCAGGTTAAAAGATTCAGTCGAATCTGGGGCCGCATCGGCTCGTTGATGCGGTCCCCGAACCGACTGCCCCATTGCCGCCTACATAATCGGAATTTTTTTTTTTAAGTTCAAGCTCCCCGATATCGCCCACCTTTAAGGTCCCCATACACGGTAAGATCCGCTCGCTTGGTGAGATCGCCAAGCGAGCGGATCTTCCCCCAATATCCCCACCTAACTCCACTGTCCTTAGTGATGACTGCAGGCACAAGCAGCCTCTGACCCTGCATGTACGCACAGAGTAGGGAACTGTATGTGAGGGACACAGCCAGGGATGTTCAGCAGCCTCTCTCTGCTTCAGTATTGAGGGCGTACAGTATGGGAGTGGGCAGGCAGGAGATTTTATTTTTCCAGAGAAGGGGCTATGAAGGCAGCTACTGGATGATAATGTTGACAGACAGGTGGGAACGACTGCAACAGCAGGGAGAGTTGGCTTTGAGGGCAAAATTCCAGGTGCCCTCTCTTGCCCCTTTTTGCAGCATCCATGCTTGCTTGGCAGTGCACCTTCCTTACTACTGAGCCCCAGGTGTGAGCTTTAGGGGCCTGTGTGTGTGTGTGCTTGTGGGAAACTCTGTTTCTCCTATGTGTCTGTACCTTGGCCTCTGAATAAGCAGGAACAGCTAGGCAGGAACCTCTTAAGGATCTGGGATAGCGGAAACCTTCTGCCTTCAGGGAAATGATAACAAATCCTGTAAATAAGAAGCATCTATAGTTAAAGGCATTGTACATCACTGCCTGTATGGAAAGCATTTCAAGTAAGGAATTTGCATTTGCAAAGCAAAAGGAATCCAGAGAAGGAGGCCCAGTGGGGCCTGAGCTTTAACCTGTAGGGTAATTCCATGAAAATGAAACTGTTCTGCCAGGATTCCATCTGTTGTAGTAAAAGGGAAACATGGAAGGGATTTTATTTAGGCATTGCCACTACCTCCAGCTAAAGGGCTGAGCTGATTCCATTGGTGGGTCATAGGGAGATGCATGAGAAATATATAAAGCTATCTACACTAAAAAATACTTGGTCAGCCAGTTTACTGGTGCTCAACAACTAGTTTTGGTGTATAACCCAGCCACACACAGTGAGAAGGGCTCACACTTTGTTGTGACTGATTTATAGCAGGAGTCCATTAAGCAGATGGATTATCAGTGGACTGGGAATCTATCTACCATGCTCTAAACGTAGAGTAGTTTCAGTTTCCTGTTTGCCCTGCTTGGCAAAATGTGTGATCAGCGCAAGCCCTATTCATTGAACATGGGGATATACTGTCCCTTCAGATACCATGACAAGGACTTGTGCCAGTGTTTAGATTCTACAAACAGTGTTAGGACAGGATAATGAACCAGGTCCAGTATTTGGTGTATCCCTAAAGTGCACATTCTTACTAAAGAAATGCTTTTCTTGCTGTTTCTGTGCTTATTTTGCATTCCCATTTGCCTGTAAATTGTAATCAGAGACTTCTCTTGATAGAATATTTTTCATTCAACTTACAGTATATTTCCAAAAATATGATGCAATATTACCAAGTCAGTCAGATAAAATGGTCTGTTTTTGGTCTCTGGCCAAAAAGTAGGAGGTCTGTTTTTACAGATGTAACTTATACTGATAATCATGCATTAAAAGATGAACTAATCATAAAGGAATTTCAGTATTTAGGAGTTCCTGCCTGCTATTTTCCATTTACTTCACAAGGCAGAAGAAACACTGGGTAGGAAACCATAAAATGTCCATTTTCATGAAATGCTAGATCAGCAGGGGGGCCAGGCTTAAGGAACTGTTTCAAACCATATTAGCAGGGGCGGGCCAAGCTGTCCGGGCACCCTAGGCAACCCGGTCGGCCACCTCGCCCGCCCCGCCCCCTCCGTTGGTGCGCATGCACAGTTCGGGGGGGGTGTGTGCGATGCCGTGGGTCATTGCCCCCGCCACTTGTCATTAGCGGCGGGGGCAATGTAGGGGAACCAGTGGTAGGCAGCAGAGGCTTCTGCCTGGCGCCCCCTAATCATTGCGCCCTAGGCAGCTGCCTCTTCTGCCTACCCCTACTTCCGGCCCTGCATATTAGATTACAAATCATGAAAAGACTGCATATTTTTAAATTGACGTATATTGCAAAGTTCCATGAAATTATGTACATTTACCAATAATCAAGAGTATTCTAAGAAACCAGAAAAGCAGCAGTACCCACATGAATAATGCGTAGACAATTAGGGCCTGTTGGTTTTTATATTTTGTGATCTCTGATATTAAGTCAGTGGGTCTCTGCCTTGTGTATTGATTGTCAGTGTTTTACCTACTTTACTTTCTTAGACTCCAGTTTTCACTTCCGCAGCCCTTCTGCTCCCCCTTGTTCTGTTCCTGTATCAGCATACATGCTTAAAAGAGAGGGCTATGAAAACCAAGGTGTGGCTTTGTACAAGATCGGGAATAGCAAAGGAGATATGTTTATTGTGGTATTATACTAGAGAGATAGAGTTGGTGGCAGGGGCATATAGGGCATCATTAAGGAATGCTAAGCTAGATGAGGGTAAGTTTCTCTTGAGACATATGTTCTAAGAGATCATTTAAAGGCTGAAGGTTTGTGAGAAATACTGATGGAACATGGGAGGAAATTCCAGAGGAGGGGTGCAGTTTTAGCGATGGTGTTTCTAAAGAGGCAGTGGGTGAAGAGTGGACGAGTAGATTATCAGAAGAGTGCAATGAGCAGTTTGGTGAATACTTGAAGATAAGGTGTAAGGTGGGACAGAGCTCTAAATTTGAATGTCAGGCTTGATAGTTTAAATTTGATTCAGTACTGGCATTGAAGGAATTTTATTTGGAAGCCAGTGTAGAACTGGCAGAGTGGCATGTTAAAGACCGAGTGGTTGGTGAAATGTATAAGCCTGGCAGCTGCATTCATTTTGGATTGAAGTGGGGACAATTATCTCTGCAGCCATGCACTAAGCTGTATAACTGGGTATAGGTGGCTCAAGATAAACCTGAATTATTTCAGAGTATCGTTGGCTGCATTTTTGTATGTAAGGGTAATGGCACCAGGTGTAATTCTACTCATTCTGCTTCCCGAGGGTTTTCCAACTTGCCAGGCAGGTGTCTTAATTTTAGGGCTATACAAACAGCAACATGACAGGCTTCACTTTGCCAATTCACTGGTCCCTGCAGGAGCCATGGTTCTAATCCTCCTCTGCCTCTGTACCACCATATTGTCAAAAAGCCAAGAGAGTGAACAACTGCATGTACAAAATTTCTTTATGATCAGTGCCTCATAGGATGAATATACCATACAACGATTGTGTGCTCCTGGGCCCTTCCTCAGGTAAGAAACAAGAGTTTGTAAATGTGTATATTATTGTGTTTACAGAGAAGATGGAAATACTCTGCTCTTGTCCTAAAGGAGAGAGTCACAGTCACTCAACAAAGTCACATTAATCTGAGGCAAATGGAAACCATTTTTTTCGCTCAATATTGCTTAGCATTTATATTTCAAAAGCTTATTCCAGTGAAAGAATAATTTTTTTATAATTCAGCTGTTTGAGTTGGGTCAAGAGACCCAAACCATAGTCCTACAACTAGTACTGTGCATTAAAAATTTGATTGGCCCCAGTAATCTCTAGTTACTCAGTGACAGACATACTGTAGGGACTGGTGATGCACGGCTTGAATATTTTTTCAACACTAAAGAGCAACTAATCCATATCTGACCCAGTACACTGGTTTATATACCCACACCAGCCCTGCCCCATCCTTGATATAATCAGGTGTGGTGGGATGAGGGCGAGTATATAAGTAAGACCTGCCCATCAACAGTGTGGCTGGGACAGCATGGAGGTCAGAGAGGGGCTGAGCTAGCAACAAGTCCAGCCTTCAACCCATATCTGGGGGCACTAAGTGATGTGTGTGTGCAGATTTAGAAATCACAACAACTGTTAACTCGTCAACACCATGGGCATTTCTTCTTATTGCAGTAAACAGCCATTAAACAACTTTCTAATTAACAAGATGCAGTTTGATGTATCCTCAGTTAAAGATGATCGCTAGTGCAGAAGGTGCAATTGCACCAAGAAGAGCTGAATTTCCAGTTTAATAACCCCAAATTCATTTATTATGAAACCATAAAAAAAGTTTAATTAACTTTTTGTGTAGGTAAAAATACAGCAAGAAGGACCCAAAAACTACCATTTTGCTAAGTAAACATTCGCAGTTGGCCAGCCTGTTTCACTTAGAACTTACTGTTTACAAGCCATTACACTCTTCTCTGCATTTTCTGCATTAATTGGCAGATTAATATCTCTTAGAACCCCAGAATGAGTCACAATCCACTCCAATCCCACCCTGGTTTGCTCACGCCCCAACATATCTATGTGGACTGGCAGCCTACAGGAGGTTCTGTTTGGCAGTACACCTGTTTTTTATGCAACCAAAACTTGCCTCCAAGCCAGAAATTAAAAATTAAGCACCTATACCCGCAAAGAGTTGGCAAGCAATGTGTTGCTTTAAGGCCACTGGGAGCAACATCCAAGGGGTTGGGGAGCAACATGTTGCTCGCGAGCCACTGGTTGGGGATCACTGCTCTAGACTGTGAGAACACATATACATTCTGCCTTTAAAGACACCACTGAGCTTCTCATTGCTGTGGCATTCAGCTGTTTATAGATTCTATTGCTTGTTGCTGACCAGGGCTGCTCCAAACAGTGGTGAGAACGTTGCCTCAGGTGGCAAGGAGTGGCCAGTTACCAGGGGTGGCACCTCCCTGTGATAATAGCTTTCCTTATCTTTTAAGAACTCCCCAGAACCCAGATTTGTATTATAAGTGCTTTGGGGAGAGATCAGTGATACGTTTATTTACTGACAATAATTTTGCTGTGTTTTCTGGGTATGCTGTCATTACTTTATTGTGAGAAGCCTGTGGTTGCTCACTTATAGAGAGTCCTGTTCCTGTTTCTGAAATTTATAAAGCTCTGTGGTTATTTATTTTGCCACTTCCTCATCTAATTCTGAATTTCAGTTCTCTCAAGTTATATGAATGCTTACCAATTTCGTGACCTTCCCTAACAATTGTACCTAGGCCATGTAATAGAGCAGGGGGCTTTTCATAACTATTGCCAGGATTGCCATTATTGTAACTGAATGATTGATATTTTGTGTTTCTTTATTTTTTTGAAAAAGTTTCCTTTCTTTTCTTTTTATTTTTCTTGAATCTTTGCATCTATTGTTTGTAACAGTTTTATTATTTACAAAAATAGAAACGTAGCAATGTAGCTTCATAAAAGCTATGCTGGGGAGATGCTGGCAGAACAATGAACTAAATCTAATGTAAATTTTAAAAGGCAAGCACAATACTCAAGCAAACGTTGCCTATGTACAGCGCTTTTAATTAATTTTGAATAAATGTTTTCTATAAATATGATTGCATTTTTTATCTAACAGAACATATTCTTGGGCAAAGTTATATGAAAATGATGATGTTATATGAAGAAAAGCATGGAATGGATGCCAGTCAGGGTACTGTGATTATGTCTTTTATTCTCAGTGGACAGCCCTACTCTGAATTTGCTCTGACTTAAGGTCCCCACACACGGGCCAATTCTAGCTGCCGATAATGGTTCCTTAGACCGATTTGGCAGCTAATCGGCCCGTGTATGGGCACTACCGTCGGGCCTGCCCGACCGATATCTGGCCTGAAATCGGCCAGATATCGAACGGGCAGGTTAAAAAATCTGGGGACCACATCGGCTCGTTGATGCGGCCCCCGAACCAACCTCGCCTATACCCGTTGTTATAATTCAATCGTTTGGCCTTGAATTAGCCTGGATTCTCACGATATGGCCTACCAGTAGATGGGGGATATCTGGAGAAGATCCGCTCGCTTGGTGACATCGCCAAGCAAGCGGATCTTAAGGTGTATGGGGACCTTTAGTGGGTAGAGGAGTGTGCCTATGCTGTTGAAAGTTTATGGTATCACATTGTACAGGCTATGAGCAAACAAGGTTTTTCCTGCTTCTGCTGCTATGGACTGGTCTAAGTGCAGAACAAACAAAGCAGAAGCCAGCAGTGCAGCACCTGGTGCCATCTGATGGTCACAAAGGAGTATAACAGACAGAAGGTTTAAGGAGCCATTTAAGTGTAGGGCAGGGTGCAAAGTGCAAGAAATGAGGGCAAGCCACTATGTTTAATGCACTTTGCTCCCTGTCCTATAAAAACTGGTGCAAGTCTCTGTGCTCAAGTGAATACTGTGATGCCTGCAGGCAGGGCATTTCTGTAGTCAAGGCAAACATGTTTATTTGTGCAAACAACAAATCACAGGCTCACATAAATAACTACAATGCCCCACAAGAGTGCACTGCTTCTCTCCCAGACATGGTGCCCCAATGACCCTATAATGATTACATTGTTCATTTCACAAAACGTTATGGGGCTTATTCATGGGAGTGGAGATAGAAACACCAACATTATCACATTACACATTATCCAATATACATTTTTGCATAATTATAAAGTGATGTAAAGAGTTGTAGGTTTGGAAACAGATCTAAAAAAAACTTGGTAATTCTCAGCATAATGTATTTCTAATTACTAAGTGCCATCATATGTATTTATTATCACTGAGTGGGTTTTGACTACTGCTGGCCAAATGGGCAATCGCACAAAATTACAAAGCCAGGATAATTCTGTTTTTTTTTTTTAATAGACAAATCACTATAATGAAGATCTTTTCTGTGTCTTTCATGTTGGTTCTACCAAATCCTAGTCTGCATCATAAATACCTGATGGTTACACCCCTAGTTGTTAATAATTAGTGGACAAGAAGAGCTGAACTCATGCTCATGGGGCAGGTTTTTCAGCAGAGAGAACGGCAGCAATTTTTCTTTGTGCAGAGTGTAAAATACATGGTGGGTTGCAGCCATATTTTTTAATGTCCTGCATATAGTAAATGAGCTCTCTAGTCTAATGCCAATCTGGAACCAGTCTGTTTGGTTGGGATCTGGTCAGGCTGGCTGCCATGGGTACGTGCATGTGTATTATGAAGTGTAAAGGGTTGAGCAGGCAATGACATCCTGTTTACTTTTTTGTAATATAGCCAAATGTTTTAACAGCAATTCTAATTATTTCCTTGTATGTATACAGAAATAAAGTCCCTAACGCTTACATACATATATGGTGCACTGTGCAAAGTACTTTTTTTTAACCACAATGTAGCTTAATTTCAGGTGCAGGCCAAGTTGTGACCATTGTAACTCCCACACAATGCACCAATATGGACACAAATTAGCATATGTTTGTCAAATTGGTTGCAAGTTACAATGGACTCAACTTCCATGAGATTTGTATCAGAATGGTGTTACTTCAGGCACACTGCATTAATAATGGTATATATACAATGGCCAATTATAAGTAGATTTTCAGTTGGTCTTCATGGCTTATTTTTTTTATAGTTTTTTAAATTATTTGAGTTCTTCTTCTGACTCTTCCCAACTTTCCAATGGGGGTCACTGACCCCAGCAGCTAACACCTATTCTCTGTGCAGCAACAATGTTATTGTTATTATTTCTTCGTATAACTTATTTTTCTATTCAGGTCCTATCTTTTTCATAAACTAGTCTCTCAATCCAACCACATCATGGTTACTAAGGCAATACAGACAATTGCAACCAGATAGCTGCTGAAACTCCAATAAGTAGGCAATAAGTACAGGGCTCCTTAACACCCTATGCCTGCTGGCACTCTCTAACTTATTTGTCTCAATGAAGTGCAGATTAGGGGGCAGAAACAGGGATGGCTACATTCCATCTCCAGCCCTTCCCTTGGGAATACTGCACTGCAGAATGCAGGTGGAGCTATATTTATGGGGTGAGTGCAGATTTTCACACTGCAGACTTGAGCCTATGGTGTAAAGTCAAGGTCATGTCAAAGATCTTTTGCATCAATCTTATACACTGCAAGGCACTGTCCAATATACTTCTGTACTTTTTCTGAAATAACCAATGTACTCTTCTCTACTACTCTCAGCACTCTATACACACAGCTTTGTGTTAGAGATGGTTTTCTTGAAAGACAGTTAGGTCTAATGCAATATCTAGGCATAGGGATCACACCAAGGTATTTGACTCTGCATTAAAATTCTTTAGTGTTTCACAGACTTAAATAGCTGGGATTCTGTTGTCTGCCCCATCTTAAAATAGTTAATAGTCATGTTGCAGAACTGATGAATATCAGCTGTCCGGCAACTCCCTATATATTCCTCATGATGGTGTGTTTCTACATTACCATGTCTACGCTACATTCTGCTTGTCAGTGTCCAACTTGGGCCCACCCCTAACCCTTAAAATATTTTCCAATAATGGAAAGAGTGACCCCTATCTGTTCCTGCATACCTCCATTTAACTTGTGGAAAGTACACAGCAGGATTTCTTTAGAACTGACAGCACCATTGCCTTACAGACACAGCAAGCATCCCCTCCTAGTGACATCTATCTCTGGCCTCCTCGGACTCAGAACTAACACCAAGGGGTACTGCTGCCATTGTAGAAGGGGCCCCAAGATATGTAAAAATGTTATTTGCTGGTCATTAAGGAGGTGGGGCTTGTAGGGAATGGGTGAGGGTTTGGTGGGGGCCTTATGATTCCTCAGGACAGCCCTGCTGCTATTGACACAGGCCACTATGGAAACCCAAGAGTTATGGAAGTATATGCAGTATATGCCATTACTTTATATTTAAGTGCTAAATGTTACAAGAACTTAAAGTAAGGTCCTTATCCTGTAGCGCTTACAATGTAAAAGGTTGGGAGGTCAGTTAGTGTTTTACTGCTGATTGAAAGAAAAAAGCACTGACAGGCAGGGGTGCTGCTGTTATGGTGCGGGTTGAGATGCTCGCCTCAGGCAGCAGTAAAGCTAAATTTACCATGGGCAACAACAATGCATTCCTGGTAACTTAAAGAGCCAAAATTCTGATTTTTAAATGAGAATTTTAGGTCTGCTAGTGCAGAAGGGCGAGGGGTGGGCACCTCAGGGCAGCACTAGGGGCCAGAACGCCCCTACTAACAGGTTTTAACTATCGGTGTTAAGGTGATTAGAGAAGGAAAGGGAGGAGTCAATCATATGATGATCATACTAATTAGTACTAATTATACAGGGGGCATAGATCAGTTCTAGTAGGTAGTGAGAGATTTAGGAATTTAACATGCTAGTGAAAGAATAGTTATATATATTTGAATAGCATACATATTAGGGATGAACCGAACCCAGTATTTTAGTATTCAGCCTAACCCGGAATCCTTTGTGAAAGATTCGGCCGAATAACAAACTGAATTCAAATCTTTGCATATGCAAAAGTAATGCACGGGAGGAGTGAAAATTTCAACCATGGATCCTGCTGAAAAAGGCCAAATGATTTGGTGCATCCCTAATACATATAAATACAGAAATGTGTCTGTAATGGTAAAATACATTTTTCCAGTATATCTTCGGGAGTCTGCAACCAAAGCTAGGTGGCAATCCTATACTTAGAACAAATGTTGTTAGCAGGTCATAGATCCCTGCAAACACATCTATTATGTGGGTAAAACTGTGGGTAAAACAAAGCTAAGGGAACAGATTGGTAACCACAGATCAGCTATTAATAAAGCCCTTAAAAAAGAGCAGAGATTTTAAATGTTTTAAAAGGTCAAATACCAGACAGTGGTAATATCTGTAAATACTACCAGTTACCCTTTATACTGCCCTGAATACCAGGCCTCTGACATTATGTTTAATCAATGCATTGCCTTCCCTGATTTCCTTTATGGAGAAGGTAACAATGCCAGGAATGAGGTTCTGTTGTCTGGAAGCATCATGGGCTCTTTTGAAAA
The DNA here is from genome assembly GCF_000004195.4 of Xenopus tropicalis. Taxonomy (NCBI): domain Eukaryota; kingdom Metazoa; phylum Chordata; class Amphibia; order Anura; family Pipidae; genus Xenopus; species Xenopus tropicalis. The sequence continues at coordinate 32,902,066 of NC_030680.2, read as the reverse complement.
CATTTACATTTATTAAAGTGTCTATGAAGATTTTCATTCATCCAGGTCATGGTATATCTAGTATAAATAAATTTGAAGCAACTGGACTTGTTTAGTAATCATTGAAGACGTTTCACTACTCATCCGAGCAGCTTCTTCAGTTCAACTGACTGGTATGGGAAGTCCTCAGCATATATACTCTTCCACTAATCCAATCACAATGGCACTATGTAACTCTTCAGAAAGGTGACATCTGAAACTCACAGAGGTGTGAATGCTGTGGAGTTACTTTGAAAGGATTACCAAAGTATCATGCAACTCTTCAAACAGGTGTTACTTGTTAGAGTTGCATGAATGGATGTGTGAAGAGTTCTGAAACTGCCGGGGTACAGATGTTAGAACAGATGTAGCAGACAGATGGTGTCGAAGTCCCCCGCCTCTGTTAAGGGATGGTTTCTCCACTCCATGTCTGTGGAGAGACCCTCTTAGGCTGTCACCCAGTTGAAGGTTTGGCCAATAAATAGAGCTGCTCTCTAGAGCCAATTAGCAATAAGAGAGGTTCAAGGCAAGAATTTATTTTCTAGGCCTTCTTGGATCGCATCGCCTAATAGTGGTGATGGACTACTAGCATTGGCCACTTTGAATTGAATGGTTGAGTGTAATTAAACCAATATATTTGTTTTTAAGGCCTGTTTTCCTCAGAAAATGTCTACAATATAAAGGAGGAAACTGAGATTGAAACATCATGGAGTCTGTAGAATATAAAGAAACCACATCCTCCATGAATGCTGAAATCTAACTTCCCTGTTCAGCTACTCCCCTTCCTGTGATGTCACACTGCTGTATTCTGTCCAATCAGCACTGAGCAGACCTGTACTTGTTCCCACATATTAAAGGAGAAGGAAAGGCTAGGGGATGGCAAAATGTTAGGCACCTCCAAGTGACTTTAATCATTTACCTTTTACCCCGGGCTGGTGCCCCTGTTGGGAGAAAACCATACCAGCCCGGAGTACCTGCAGCGAGTGCTTTCTCCTTCCTTCTGTGTCAAAATCCCTGGGCCGGCGCATGCGCTTTAGTGTGAGAAGCCAAATTTTTTGTTAAAAGATTTTCACTCTACTGCGCATACGCAAGCTCACAAAGAAGGAAGAGGAGACCACGCTCACAGCTGCCCTGGGCTACTGCAGTTTTCTCCTAACAGGAGCACCAGCCGGGGTACAAGGTAAGCGATTAAAGTCACTTGGGGTGCCTAACATTTTGGCACTTAGCCTTTCCTTCTCCTTTAAAGGCACAAGCACACCAGAAGGGGAACACAGAAACGTGGCTGTAGTGGTAAAATACATTTTTCCAGCATATCTTTGATAGGCTGTCACCAAACCCATTAGCTGTTTCTAGGTGGCAATCTCCTGTAGAGCAAAAAGGCGATGCAGGCGCGTAATAATGTAAATGACAAAGGATGAAGTACATATCAATTTGCCTCTTATTTGCCCAAAGAGGGAGAAATGATGGTGTAGATGCTGGGAGCCCCAGTGCATCTCTGGGAAAAGAATCCAGAGAGAGACAGGAGTCTATGAGAGATGATCTTCCTGTAATTCATATCTTTCTGGATAATGTATTTCCAAAAAAAACAGATCCTATATCTGTAATAGTCTTGCCAACATACATGGTTACAAACATTGCTGAATCAGACAGCAGGGGCAAAATTGACACCGCACTCCATAACCTTGCCTCCTGCACACCCGCTTCTACTTGTTATCCTCACCCCATGGCTACACCACTGGAATTTAGCCATTTAGCCATAGTCTCAAGAATGTCTAGGTCTAGTTGACCTCCAAGGTAGCTTTCCAGGAATATCTTGGAGAACAAATAAGTAAAATGGGAGAGCTGGAGGTACTGGCGTTGGAGCGGAAATATGATGTGATTGGTGTTGCTGAAACTTGGTTGAATGAGTCTCATGACTGGGCTGTTAATATTGGGGGGTATACATTGTTTCGGAGGGACAGGGGCAATAGGAAAGGAGGAGGAGTGTGTCTGTTCATTAAGCACGACTTAAAAGCAAATATTAAGGAGGAAGTGATGGGGGTAACAGAGGGAGCTGAATCCTTATGGGTTGAGCTTCTCACAGATAGTAAAGAATCTACCAAACTAATTGTAGGGGTATGTTATAGACCCCCTAATGTAAGCGAAGAGGAGGAGGCCCAGCTCCTGTTGCAAATAGAAAAGGCTGCTAGTTTGGGGCAAGTGATAATAATGGGGGATTTTAATTACCCAGATATTGACTGGGGCAATAGTACTGCCAGGACAGTAAATGGGAACAAGTTTATAAACTTGCTGCACGACAACTTTATGTCACAGGTTGTTGAGGAGCCAACCAGGAACCATGCTATACTAGATCTAGTGATCTCTAATGACCCAGAACGTATAGCAAATGTGCAAGTGGTTGAACCCCTGGGTAATAGTGACCATAATGTTATTTCATTTGATGTTTGGTGCAGGAAACAAATTTACACGGGGGCAACAAAGACACTGAATTTTAGGAAGGCAAATTTTAGCTCCTTAAGGGCAGCGCTTCAGGGCATAGATTGGGGAATTATGTTTTCTGATAAAAATACAGAGCAGAAATGGTTGTCATTTAAAATGATATTAAATCATTACTGTTCTCAATTCATTCCATTAATAAGAAAAAGTAGAAGTGTTAAGAATCACCCCATGTGGCTTAACTCTGAGGTAAAGAAGTTAATAGGGAAAAAAAGGAAAGCTTTTAAGAAATATAAGTCAGAGGGGACAGTAGCTGCGTTTAATGAATATAAACACTATAACAAGTGTTGTAAAACAGCAATCCGGAAGGCAAAGATAGAAAATGAGGAGCGCATCGCGGCCGAGGCCAAGACTAACCCCAAAAAGTTTTTTAAGTATATTAATAGTAAAAAGATGCAGGTTGAGGGTGTGGCCTCATTGAGTTATAATAACAATATGGTTACAGCGGATACAGAAAAGGCAGATGTGCTTAACCAGTTCTTTTCTTCTGTGTATACAGTAGAGGAGCCACTGGGCCAAGTCCCACCCAATAGCTGCACTGTTGCCTCAGCTCCAACTATACAGTGGTTGGCACAGGATATGGTGCTTAAAGGGTTACACACGATAAATGTAAACAAGGCACCTGGGCCAGATGGAATACACCCTCGGGTACTGAGAGAGCTAGGGGCAGAATTGCAGTGGCCCTTGTTTCTGATATTCTCAGACTCGCTCTCATCAGGTATGGTACCTAGGGATTGGAAGAAGGCGAATGTCACTCCCATATTTAAAAAGGGAATAAGATCTCAGCCTGGCAATTATAGGCCTGTAAGTTTGACATCCGTGGTGGGCAAGTTATTTGAAGGCTTGTTAAGGGATCACATTCAAAATTATGTAGTGGAGAATGCCATTATGAGCAGTAATCAGCATGGCTTTATGAAGGACAGGTCATGTCAGACCAATTTAATTGCTTTTTATGATGAGGTAAGTAAGAAGCTGGACAGTGGGGATGCAGTAGATATAATCTATTTGGATTTTGCCAAAGCATTTGATACCGTTCCCCACAAACGACTGCTTTCTAAGCTAAGGTCTATTGGTCTTAGTGAAGTCGTTTGCACATGGATAGAAAACTGGCTACAGGATCGGGTACAGAGGGTGGTTGTTAATGGCACATTCTCTACTTGGAGTAAGGTTCTCAGTGGGGTCCCTCAGGGTTCTGTACTGGGTCCACTTTTGTTTAATTTGTTCATAAATGACTTAGGGGAGGGTATTATGAGTAATGTATCAGTGTTTGCAGATGACACAAAACTCTGCAGACCAGTCAATTCTATCCAGGATGTGACATCCCTGCAGCAGGATCTTGACCAACTGGCAATCTGGGCAGCTAAGTGGCAGATGAGATTTAATGTGGATAAATGTAAGGTCATGCACCTGGGATGTAAAAATATGCAAGCCCCGTATAACCTTAATGGGACTGCACTAGGCAAATCCATAATGGAGAAGGATCTTGGAGTCCTTGTAGATAATAAACTTGGCTGTAGCAAGCAATGCCAGGCAGCAGCTGCAAGGGCAAACAAGGTTTTGAGCTGTATTAAAAGGGGTATAGATTCACGGGAGGAGGGGGTTATTCTTCCCCTTTACAGAGCGCTGGTAAGGCCCCATCTAGAATATGCTGTTCAGTTTTGGTCTCCAGTGCTCAAACGGGACATTATTGAGTTAGAGAGGGTCCAGAGAAGGGCAACTAAGCTGGTAAAGGGTATGGAAAGTCTCAGTTATGAAGAAAGACTGGCCAAGTTGGGTCTGTTTACACTGGAGAAGAGGCGCTTAAGAGGTGACATGATAACTATGTATAAATATATAAGGGGATCATATAATAACCTCTCTAATGTTTTATTTACCAGTAGGTCCTTCCAACGGACACGAGGGCACCCACTCCGTTTAGAAGAAGGGAGGTTCCATTTAAATATTCGGAAAGGATTTTTTACTGTGAGAGCTGTGAGGTTCTGGAATTCCCTCCCCGAATCAGTCGTACTGGCTGATACATTATATAGCTTTAAGAAGGGGCTGGATGGATTCTTAGCAAGTGAGGGAATACACGGTTATGGGAGATAGCTCTTAGTACTAGTTGATACAGGGACTGGTCCGATTGCCATCTTGGAGTCAGGAAGGAATTTTTTCCCCTCTGAGGCAAATTAGAGAGGTTTCAGATGGGGTTTTTTGCCTTCCTCTGGATCAACTTGTAGTTAGGCAGGTTAGGTATAGGCATTATGGTTGAACTTGATGGACGTATGTCTTTTTTCAACCCAACTTACTATGTTACTATGTTACTATGTTACTATGTATTCTATTCGAATCTGCCCCTAACTGGCCTTAACTCCAGTCCCCCCAATCAATGCTATGCCCCCACCCTGGCAAGGCAGCACCACAGTTGAAATGCTGCTCCAACCTTACCCTTGGAAAAACACTACTCCCTGGCAAAAGGTGCCATACAACCATTGCCGGGCCAAGCCGGACAGGAAACCTGGTTGGCTTGGCCCACTCACCCCCACCCTCCCCTCCCCGTGTGTGCACTGACGATGCGCGCGCATACAGGGTGGCGGGGTTACCGGGGCTGCAGCAATGGGGGGAAAGGGTCCAGAAGCAGTGGTAAGTGAAAGAAGATCTACCTACCTGGTGCCCCCCAACGTTGCACCCTAGGCAGGTGCCTCTTCTGCCTGCCCCTAGTTCCAGCCCTGCATACAACCCACTTCCTCTACAGGATCATACATATGAGAAGGTCTTCTATTAACCCCATTCTAGTTCTAAAAAAATCCCTCCCCCCCACCCCCTGCCTTATTCATGGATGGGAATGATATAATATTTATTTAACATAGACACTAGCAATATGGACACCAAAAACAGCATTTTATTTAAATTAAAAAGATACAAAAAGCATGTTGTAGCAAGTCAGTTATTTACAGGGATCAGTCATAATCAGTAAAAACACAATGTTATCCAATGTTATATTGCTCATGCCCTTATATGTTATATTGATTATAATAGATAAGAGGAAATGACAAAAGACAAAACACAGTAATCAGAACAAAAAAAAAAAACATAATACTTTATAACTCAATGAAATTAGTGTAGAATTTAAAAAAGTACCAATAGGCAAAATGTGGTTGCTATAATTCAGCTTCTGGGTCATACTGTATCTAGCAGGGTCTGGAGGGGTAGCAATCACTAGCCGGAACATCTTTTATTTAAAGGGTGAGGTTTTCAATTAACCTTAATGCAGAAATGACCCCAATGGGCCACCTTTTTGACGCTAATGTTTCACAGCACTTGAGGCAAGAACCAAAGGTATGAAAAAAATCAGTTAAAAACAAGGCACTGGTTGGCACTGGCCTGGTTGTCGCATCTTTTTGCTAAGTGATACACAGTACAACTGCTCTTTGTTATCGCAACAAGGTGGACGAACCTGTGGCCTACAGAATTGACAGGCAGACTTCACATCCACTGGCTGTCAATTCATAGGTCATAGGCCCGTACACTCTCTTTATCTCTCTGTTTTTGCCGTTCATGAATGTATGAGATTCCAGCCAGGTTACTGAATAGCCACAAGCTTTCACGTGGGTTCCTGGATCTGTTGCTGTTGGTCAGATTTGTCCATATGTATGCAAGCAAAGCCGTGAGTATTAAAACTACAGGGAAGCATCTCTAATCATGCTAATATTGTATTTTATGTATGTATATTTCCATTTGTATGCACACAGCACTGTACAGCAGAACAAATAGGGGTCAATACAATAATAAATACCAATAAACAAATTACAGTAAAGACTTAGGGGCCCACTTACTAAGGTTTTCTTTAAAAGTTTTTTTTTCTTTTTTCAAGATTCTAAAACCACAAACGTTTGACATTTATTAAACTTTATGTAACTTTTCTAGACGTATAAAAAGCACGCCAGGTTTAAGCTGCCGAGAGCCATTGAGTCCTGTGGAGGCTTAGAATAGTAGAGAAATAAAATAGTCAGTGACAGCCTGTCCTTGACACATATTCAAGGGGGAGTTAAATGCATTGATGTTTTCTATTTCACACACTTTCAAGGGGAAGATAATCACATACTTTTTAAGGGGAACTTAATGCCATCATTGTTTTTCATTTCACACACTTTCAAGGGGAAATTATTCACATCATTATTTTTTCACACAGTTTCAAGTGAAACTTAAACACATTATTGTTTTCCAATATTTCTAAAATGGCCACCGGAGAACTTCCTTTTTGGGAAAAATAAAGAGGATTCATGAAAAGAAATGGCAATATATTCTTGAAAATTTTATAAAACTTTCATAAAAATTCTCAATTTTCAACTTACAAATTATCATGACTAGTAATAAATACATCATTGATCTAATTTTATTAATAAAAAAAACTCTTAGGAGTTTATGTGAGTTGCTAAAAAAAAAAAAAATCAGCGTTTTGGTAAATCTGCCCCTTTGGAACCTTATAGTTACACACACTCCGCAAACTATAGAGGTTAGACTGCAGTTAGTTTCTGGTTCTATATAACTAGGTGTGTAATCTGTAGTACCTTTCAACTGCATTCTGGAACATTCTGTTTTCCACCTACCTATTTACGCTAGCAACAAGCTACAGGTCTGTTTGAGCCCTGCCCATGTTGTAGGCACACAGCTAGAAAAAGTGATTACAATGGTTTGTAATAACAATGAGACATAGAGAAACTGAAAGGGCTCATATAGACGTTTCTGCCTGTGCTCCCCTGCAATGGCGTTCAGGGCTGGATTTGTGGAAAGGCCTAGGGCGGCAGAGTTTTAGGGGCGGCATGACGCCCAGCCCCACCCAAATTTGGTCTAAAGTACTGGGGATGCGCTGGAGAATTGATAAGTGTTTAAATGACCTACAGGATTAGCAAACCTACTTACACAAGGTATATTATTACTTGAATTGATTCGGATGCATTGTGGATATACAATTTCCTTAGTAACTAAATCCATTTTCTCAGCAGCCAGTTCCACTTAAAGAATTATAGATACACATTACAGATAACAGCATCTCCACCGGAATATTATATCTACTTCCACATGGAGTTGCTGTTACAGGTTATGAGCATCAGTATCTCCATGGGGTTGTTGAGTCCTACAGGTAATCTGATACAGTAGGCCTAAAAAGAAAGCAAAGAAGAATAGCTGTTATCACTTGGAGCATGTCCATTTTTGCATTTGTATTATATAGCTAGAATTTATATCAGGAATGTACTCCCGTATATTGCTTTTTATCTGTAGTTTCTTATCTCTTTGTCTACAACTTCTATACTAGTCACCTGCAACATTGCTGACCTCCAACCCTGGTCATAATACAATAACCACTTACAATCTTGGGATGATGGTGGTTCTTTTTGAGCAACATCCAGAGAGCAATAGATATGATAAAAACTTTTCCCTCCATGGACCAATATCTATTTCTCTTGCTGATTATCTCATCCTGGGCATCTTTGGTCAATGAGAACACTACATCAGGCTATCCTCACAGCTGACTTTAGCCTATTCTATATAGTTCTTGGTAAGTCTGAAGCACATTCTTGGTGTTCCCTAGGGCAGTGGTTCCCAACCTTTTTTGCACCACGGACCGGTTTCAAGCAAGACAATTTTTCCAAGGACTGGGAATGAGGGATGTGGCGCAACTAGTGCTAGTTAAATTTTATATTATGCACTTTACTATTAATATTATTATTAGATACAGCTTAATAAAGTACTTTGGTCCTTGTCGTAATCAGTAGAAATCTTCCTGGGCTTTGCATAGCTATTGTAACGCATCAGGGAGTTGGGATCAGCTTAATAAAGTACTTTGGTCCTTGTCGTAATCAGTAGAAATCTTCCTGGGCTTTGCATAGCTATTGTAACGCATCAGGGAGTTGGGATCACAAGTAATTAGGACCAGAGGTGGCCGGTTCAGCACAGCCCGGCCCGGCACTGGTCCCCGGACCGGTGGTTGGGGACCCCTGCCCTAGGGGTTACTATATTTAGTTCAGTTTTTTTTCTTTTGAAAGCTGACTGACCTCTATGCACCCACATTAGAGGGGTAGTTGAGAAGTTTAATATATAGATGTGCCTATCTGTGTTATTTTATATACATTGGACATCCTCTGCTATCTTCAAAGGCCTCCTACAATACATGGCTCAACCTAGTGCCCACTTAGATTGAAACCACACTTTTATCCCTATCAAATATTCACATAATTATTAAAATATCCCCTACCACCAAAGCTTATAGCTCTATCTGATATCTAGTTATGTAAGTAAAAGAATGATATCCCATTTTAAATGACCACGCCTGTGAACTTGTTAAGTGGGCCCTGTGAAGACATTAATTACATGATAAGTCAATAGAACAGCATTCCTAAGGCTATAAGGGTGTTTTACGTGAAAATCCTATTAATGAGTCAATGAATGATTAATGTGTTTTGGCAGTAACCACAAACTGAAAGGTATGCTACAGGAGTGATAAGCTTCAATGAATGGACCTTGTAACTTATACATTCATATGACTCCTAAAGCTATGGTAGCTGTGCAGGCCCGGAATAAACCTGAGATCACAAACTGCATAGAGAATGTTTTGTAAAAACTTTACACGTTATAGAGACCATTACTGCAAGAGATCTAGAACTAGTTAGTGATGTCACACGGAAAAATCATGGTGTTTGCATTGGGCCACTAAAATGCTTTACTGTTATAGGGATACTGACAGATTTGTAAGATTGTTACTATCTTTTAATACAGGTATCGGACCCCTTATCCGGAAACCCGTTATCCAGAAAGCTCCGAATTACGGAAAGCCCGTCTCCCATAGACTCCATTATAAGCAAATAATTCAGAATTTTAAAACTGATTTCCTTTTTTTATGTAGAAATAAAACAGAACCTTGTAATTGATCTCAACTAAGATATAAATAATCCTTATTGGATGCAAAACAATCCCATTGGGTTTAATTAATGTTTTATTAATTCTTTAGTAGACTTAAGGTGTGGAGATCTAAATTATGGAAAGACCCCTTATCCGGAATACCCTTGGTCCCGAGCATTCTGGATAATGGGTCCTATACCTGTATTAGCTTTTTTTAGTCATCACTTGGACCCATATCTCCTGGTGGTTTATGCCTGTAGATTATTAAAAGACAGATTCTTTAAACAGGCAGCACACAATATTTCCAGTAAACAAAAAGGCCCTAGCGACCAGACATTGTAAATGCCATGATGCCAATAAAATAGTGAACTGAAGAGTATTTCTGAGTGTGATCTGCTATGTGTTTGAAGAATGTAATGCTATGCCATACTCAAGAGATGATATACTGGAGATTGCATTTTTTTTTTCAAATCAAATTATTCAGGGCTATTAACCAATCCTTATTTCTACTCACTATGGAGCACTGGAAGTCAAGTAGCTGCCTGCTTTTCACTATAAAAGTGCACAAAAATTCCTAACCCACTCTGTAATGAAATAGTTTGGCTAACAATTTAAGTTGCCATAGCCAGTGTTTGACTGGGGTATTTGGGCCCACAGGAAACTTCACCATAACTGCCCCACCCCTATTGCTGAGGCATCCTCATCTCCATCACAAACAACCCCCCACCGCTTACCTTTCTTCTCATGTGGCAAACCTCCGACTGCCAGGTGTAGTGGGGCCCACAAGGCCCAGGGTACATGGGATGTCCTCGGTGTTCCAGCTGGCCAGTTCAACCCTGGCCATAGATCCAGCAACTGTAGAAATGAATTAAGAAATATTACAAATGTGTTAGTACATCCCATAGGGTTTATCATATACAAGTATATAGTATATTCTTATATCAGTGTATTGTTGAATAATATATATAATACAAGGAACAGTTCAGTCTACGTAATTAAATAAATCTGTTTGAAACACATGGTTGTGCTCATATTATTTTTCCTGTTGCCATAACTAATGCCCTGGACATCTAGCCTACAAAACCAGCTGTTCATAGTTCTGCTGGCAGAAATACTGCACCTCACTACAGACTGGCATTGCAGCCATATCTCAGAGCTAACCTTGACATAGAAAAGGGCAAAAACATTTCCATAATCACACCTGAAAAAACACAAAAGAGCCCCCTACTATTCTAGGACAACACTCAGTGAGCCTTTAGTTTCTAAATGATTTAACTTTAGGTGTGCATTTGAAATTTGAAGAAGAAGGAATGTGCACTATTACAGTGAGCGCCCGCCACCAGCCTTTGGGTTTGGGCTGTGTGCAAGTGCAGTATAGCAAAGTCAGAACTAATGCGTGAAAGGTCCATCTTTTTCTCTACTAAACATTGCAACAGCCCGGGGCTGCAAAAAAAATCCTAAGGACGACAAAAAGATGGCGGAATGTAGCTCTATAATATAGTGCCCTCCTGTGCTGGTGCGTTTTTCAGTGAAGAGAAGCACTTGCCTAGGGTCTGTGGCAGCTGCTGGTTGATCTGCTATCTCTGTTGTGAGACCCCTGTTGATGTAAGTTCCCTTTGCCAATTGCATGTCACATGGAAGTTCCAGCATTTTCATCTGGAGCAGGATGAGACATTAGCCAAGTTTGTGGCACTTCAGGGTGGCATTTTTCTGTTTTGAAGCCACTTAGTATATTAATAGTGATGACCTTTAGGTAAACCTGGTCTTTTGCAAGGGTCACATCATGTAAACAGACTTCTTTGTGACATTACCCTACATTTGCCCCAGTCAAAAAACCTACACACCTATTGCATACTGAGATATCAATATGCATCACTGTTATTCTTCTGCCTCCAGCTACTTACACCTGGGGTTCATAATCCCTTTGATCCAAGAACTCCAGTAGGATTCCTTTGCACCATATTGTAATATTTATGGAATAAACACCATGGGGACCAAATAATGGGTCTTGGACTACATCATTATACAAACCCTCACCAGTAGGGGCAGTGCTGCTACCCTTTGTCCCCACCCTACAGGGAAAGTACACAGTCCTTCATTATAGCCACTCCCAGGAGTATAAAGGTGATGTCTACCTTCTCTTATCATGTATCCTCATATAAATTGTAAGGAGCAACCCTACACACCTCATTACATATTTGCTTGGTGGCGTCTTGCTTATTTAGCAAGTCTAAAAAAATCTTAACTGTGCAATATTGTTTGCCTTAAAATATGGCATGAATGGAACTATTGACATTACATTGTCTCACATTACAGATTTCAGTCCGATTGCAGATGCTCCAGAGGTCTGTGTTGGATCACACATACTTCTGATTGTAAAACAAATCACTAAAGGAAACTCTATAAGAAAGTCATATTAGGAAGCAGATCTTAGTACCCCCTGTAAGCTATTTTGTGAATATTGCTCAGGTAGAATGATACATTACAGTCACAATCCAGGCTGGATATAAATTAGCAGATTGTGAATGAACACAGGAGCATCCCACTATGGAGCATGCCCAGTATGTTTTATGGCCTGGGGTAGCGACAAACAAAGCAATAAAGTACAACACTTGTTAAATCAATAAGCTGCCATTTTCTGTACAATTGTCTTAAATGTAATGGCAATGGTAGGCACTGGACAGGACAAATTACTTTTCACACGCTGGGTAATCGCATTCTGTTCTCAAACTGTCATGTTAGTAAATTACAATTACATCTGAAGTCAATAGATGACATTATGCCCATGATATTCAAGGTTCGGCCCACTGTGTTCTCTACACAGGTAGTGCCCTAGAGAGTGTTCTACTGTAGCCTGTGGGCCTCAGGGCAGACAATGACACTTATGAGATGACAATTACAGTAGATAGGGGTGTGACGGCACATAGGCAGATAGGCAGCATGGCTATTACAGTTTGCAGACAGATCTTTCCTCACTCTAATACGCTATTTCTAACCCTCAGTACAATCCCTCTCCGGAGCTCTCATGTTTCACACAAGCCGCACTCATGCTCGCCGTTGCCTCGTGTTCAGGCTGCAAAGTTCAAAAGTGAATTGTTTTTCAGCTGCTGCATGCTTTATAGGCTGCTAAACTTTAACAGGGATGCGCCTTTAACCACATTCACTGGCAGAAAGGCCAAAAGGAGTGCTTTGGACACTCCTATGCTATTACTCTCTTTTTGGGCCTCTTATTCTGCCTTTGCCCTTTACTCCATTTCTATGAATCCATTATACCCTCTCTGGATTTTTTAATTCTTTCATTTAATGCTATTTGTAATATACTGCCTGCTCCTTAAGCTGTGTGTATGCTGACAAATAGAGATGTATTTTCTTCTCTGTGCTTCCCTATTTACACAGCAGCTTGCAGAATAAGAACGGAAACCAAAGGAATTAGTTGTAGTGGAAATTGTTGCAATTGTTATTACAGATAGACTGGTTTTAGGTCTGGACTGAGAGTACACAGAGACCCACACAGAGACCCAAACAGCCCCCCACAGGCCCAATAAATAAATAGCAGCCCCTCTGGCATTTGCCTGAATCCACAGATTGGCAGTCTGGGCCTGACTGGATTGTATGTATTATGTGTTTGTAAGTGGTAAGTGGTGAAGGACTGAGCATGTCAATAGCTATTACTTTGCAATGAAGCTTAGTATATATATATCTATATATATATATCTATATTGATACTTATTTTAAGGAGAAGAATCTTTCCGAATTTAATCCTATCCCAATAAAGTATAAAAAAATATATATATATAATAGCTCACCATCGTGGAGTGTCTCTGGAACGTCACCTGGGCAGCCCAGAAGGGAAATGAGAGGTCTGTAAAACAGCCTCCTATCTTTTTGACTGCCTCAGGGAGGAGGGGTGCTGCCCAGCCCAGCAGCGAGGGGTTAACCATTAACCCCGGCTGTAAATGTTTGATAAACCATAGAGCAGAAGTCACTCACATAGTGACAAGGCCAGTGGCTGTGGTGAACAAGAAATGGGTGTGGAGGTTAGGAGAATAGGAGGTGTGTCGCCGCTGAAGGATTGACAGTTTCTGTACACATGTACACGGCTACATACAGATATTGCATGTACTAATGGTGCTTCAACAAATTTATACAAAAATACAGTTTCCTACTGGGACTGCATTCATGGTGCCAGACAAACATAGGCAACATATCACCTTGGAAATACTATATGTACAAACACAGCATGGCATCACCTCTATGTACATACAAGCACTATCTACACACTAACAGCAGGGTCAATATTTATCAAGCTGCAGATAATTTGTGAAAACTGAATGCTTCTGCTCTGTATCACTTGCATAGGTTGGATTCATATGTGCATAGGAATAAAAGACAAAAGGGCTTATTTTATTTGTTTGCTAAGCACAGCATTAGATGCAAAAATTGATGCAGAATTGCACCTGTTAAATGAATACACAAAGTGCCTGTGCCTTATTGCATTCTGCTGCGCTTGTGCTCAGTAAGAAGGGTTATCTTTGCTTAACAACTGCCTTTACTGGGAGGTAGGTACAGGGCTAAAGAATTGTGCCACTTAAATCACAAGTACATAAATGCTCTCTTATGTCCAGGATGCATATTGTCAGTTATATCACAGGTGTGCCCAGTTGTGGCATCTTCACCTGCTGTACTAGTGATCCCACTTATATTTAATACCAACCCTTTTCTCACAAAGGAGTGTTCTACCCAAGGGTGCTTTGTGTTCCCCATCCGTCCATGATCCCACACTTACCTGGGACCTTGGCCCACATGGGCCCCACTGCCCAAGGGAATGGTTTGTAGCACTGGATGCTGGCAGCAAGAAGATGTATTCAGTTGGGTCTTCACAACATTGGAAGAGGGCTTCCATGGCTGGGAGTGGTGTGCCCTTAAGGTGACAGGCATGTGGTCGGTGATGGCCCCTAGTGGACCCCAGATACCCATGTCCCACACTGAGTGTGGGTACCGGAATGAGGTGGGAGGGTGGATTTATTAGTGTAGCACCTTATAGGTAAGTGATTAGTATTTAATGTGAGACCCTGCCTGTGGCAACTCGTTGTGGCCCTGGACAAGTCACTTCATCTTCCGGTGTCCCAGCATAATTAGTGTGACTATAATGGCTGCCTTGATTGTTGTAAAGCGCTTTGAGTCCCACAAGAGTAAAAGTGCTATATAAATGATTCCCTTACCATTCCTTTGTAATACAGCGACACCCTGCCATTTTTCTTACCTTTCCCAGTCATCCTTTGGCAGACTCCTGCACGTTAGATTCAACTTTTCAGATAAACCTGGCCATTATTAATATAGATGCATCAGGAGTGCTGCTGCCAAGACGCAAGTTAAGAAACTCACCTCTATCACTCAAGCCTATAACCTAAACCCCCCCAAACATTCACTAACCAGTGGTTTTCACCTCTCACTCCTCACTTACTGTCACTTTACACGCCTACATGAACTCCAACGCCAGGCTAGTTACCCTGACCTTATGTCTTACCCCTCCCTTTTAGAATGTAAGCTCTTGCGAGTAGGGCCCTCCCCCTAGTGTCTCCGATCCTCATCCAATGTAATTGCAAACCATTTTTGTGAACTGATTATATGTACATATTAACTGTTATGTCTTTTGTACCCCTCTATTCTGTAAAGCGCTGCACAAGAGAGCACTACTGGCTAGCGATGCAGCACTCCCTCCAACATAAAAAAAACAAAGCACAGGGGGAGCAGGGGGGGCGGCATCAACTTGTCCATCTCAGGGAGGCTAGGACCCCTGAGGCGGCACAGAGATACGTATTTGGATCAACATTGCTCACAAAGCTTGTGGTGTACTCTATTACTCTATTTCATGGCCACTTAAAATGACAAAGCATCGTGGGTAAAACAACATGATTTGCAAGCATTTTTGCACTTGTAAATGACCTTATTAGGGCTCATACTCAAGAGCATTTTTTCCTGTGCTCCCCTGTGGTGGCGTTCTCCTGTGTTCCACTGCAGGGAGGTGCAGGAAGAAACCCATCCCATTCCTCCTGCGTTTGGCGCTTACATGCACTTGTGTTAGTACAGCTCAATTAATAAGAATGGAGTGCATTTCTTCCTGCGCTTCCCTGCGGTTGAACACAGGAGAACCCCACCGCAGGGGAGTACAGGCAAAAATGTGGAGTTAGCAAAGTTACTCAGGTCTGAAAGAGAGTAGTGGCTTGGCAAAGCCGAGCAAGCACCAACTATACATAAAAATAGGCTGCATGTTACTTTTAACCCCCCACAATGTACTATATCAAAACTCTTGAGTCCAACATGCACAATAATGGTGCCCATAAAGAAATTTGAGTAAAGACCCAATTAAGTATTTACTTGGACCTTCTCATCTCTCTAAGCAAACAGATTTTTAAAGGTGTGCACAAAAGAACATTTTTGTACATGCAGCCAAAAAGAAATCAGAGGGAACTTTGCCCTCCCCATAATAAACTCCTTACAATTCCTCAGTTCAGAGTTCTCTACTAAGAAGAAAAACTAACGCATCACATTCACACATATTCACACTATATATAGAACTCAGACTCTATGGAAGATCTATTTATTAGCCATGAATTGTACATTTGAGCATGGTGCTTGTCATGCTAGTTATCTCATGGACAATTATATGACGATGTCAAGGAAATTATATGCTATTAAAATATCCAAACAAGCATTAATTACAGCTGAAAACAAAATTGAAAAACCTGATCTAAATAATGCCCATACACAATATATATAATGTGCATTTTCTAGGGCTCTGAGGTCCAGGCTGTCTGGGGCCCCTGTATTGGAGAAAATAAATGCTTGGATCACGGATGTCACAATGGTGTTTCTCCTGCTGATGGGGAATAACATACTGAGCGCTCTACTGTGGTGCAGCCATGTGCCCACCACTTTTGGACATTGCACCTTGCTTTGCAATATTTCAGGGGACTGATTTACAAACATAGATACCAAATTGCACCAGTGCAGTTGACCATAAAAAACAGATGTTTGCTTTTATTTTCTAATTTCTAGCAGACTAATTAACTAATTAATGAGTGGTAGCTAGGGGCAACTTCACTAGTGCACTAGGCCCTGGCATTTCAAGTACACAGAGGCCCAAATAACCCTCACAGGCCCATTAAATAATGACTGTTGGTAGCATCTTACAGCAGCCCCTCTGGCATTTGCCAGAATCCACAGATTGCCAGACACTATCACTTTGGACTAGTAGTTCCAAAGTTGTAAGTAAAATAGTGTCTCTTCCTAGGCAAAAAGGTTTGATTTCCTTCCCCTTGCTTAACATGGAGGAGATTTGCAAACCTTATGGACTTGGGTCTTCAACTTCTTTTAATATATAACTAGTGTTTAGTTTACAATGATGCATTAAGACCCCTTTCTCCCTGCTTTTATATTAGTACTGTATATAGATTTTTGGAGTAGGCATCACTTCCAACGCTCCAATGTGCTTGAAATTAATAATATCATTAGCATGTAATATGTATGGCTTAAGTCAGTAGCAGCTATTGATGCAACCAAGTGTGGGACACCTGGAATTACCGACTCTTCTACGTTGGTTGTAATTCCAGGGTTCCTAGCGATAATTGGCCTAGACTGACAATCTGTGGTTTCTGGCAAATGCCAGAGGGGCTGCTGTAAGATGCCATAGACAGTCACCATTTATTGGTTGGTGGCGGGGGGGGGGCTGTTTGGGCCTCTGTGTTCTTAAAATGCCAGGGCCCATTTTGTATCCCAGTCCAGACCTGGTGACAACAGGCAGACTTGGGCAATATTCATCAGAGCAGGTTGGGTGGACACATTGGCACTTCAAGGAAGTACAGTGAGGAGCTGTAACTACCTTTTATAAAGTGCATTTCTATGGCCAAAGATTGTCAAACAAGTGGACCTGGGCCTGAATTCACCACCCACACTCTGGGCCAAATTGGGTTGATCAGATCATTGGCCAGTAGGGTCTATAGAGACCTGCAAGGATCACATCAACGTGCTGATGTTTTTCTCATAGGATGGGATTTTCAGAACTGCCCGATTAATCAGATATTAGTTGAACAGGCCGTTGGTGGGCCCCATACACAGGTGAATGAGTTGGTGATTGAGTCTCAAGCAGCTTTTATTAGCCTGTGTATGGCCAGATTTACTTCTCAAATAGCCCAGATTACATGTGCGTAAAACAAACTCACAACTCATTTAGGGGTCTCACACACAGATCCAGTATGGTTAGAAATGGAAAAATGGTCTGGTCACCTAATGTGCCTGGACTTTCTAACTATAATGTGGGACCCACATTTTGGAAAAGGCCATTTTAGCTCTTTTTCTTTTCATATTTTACAAGGTATGGATGTGGCTATACAACAGTAAAGGAGGATGAGGTCATGTAGTGGTCACAAAATACAATTTTTTTCCAGTTTGATATCCCATTCCATTCCATTTATTAGCAGTTACCTGAATTCAGACTGAACTGTATATTTGCAACACTAGAATTCCGGTTGTTAACTAAATCTATGGCTTGTTGCTAGACTGTTAAAGAGTGGTGGTAATAGGACATCTTTGAACCGAAACAGTGTTCCGTGTAGAGTCCTTGTTTTTTTTTTTTTAATGTGTTTATTAATGACCTGGGCATAGAAAGTACTGTATCTATTTTTGCTGATGACACTAAATTGTGCAAAACTATAAGTTCCATGCAGGATGCTGCCGCTTTGCAGAGCGATTTGACAAAATTGGAAAACTGGGCAGCAAACTGGAAAATGAGGTTCAATGTTGATAAGTGCAAAGTTATGCACTTTGGTAGAAATAATATAAACGCAAACTATCTACTGAATGGTAGTGTGTTGGGGGTTGGGGTTTCTCCTTAATGGAGAAGGATCTAGGGGTTTTTGTTGATAACAAGTTGTTTAATTCCAGGCAGTGTCATTCTGTGGCTACTAAAGCAAATAAAGTGATGTCTTGTATAAAAAAGGGCATTGACTCAAGGGATGAGAACATAATTTTTCCCCTTTATAGGTCCCTGGTAAGGCCTCACCGTGAGTATGCAGTGCAGTTTTGGGCTCCAGTCCTTAAGAAGGATATTAATGAGCTGGAGAGAGTGCAGAGACTGCAACTAAACTGGTTAAGGGGATGGAAGTATAAGTTAAGACTGACATGACTATAAACACATAATGGGTTTTATTCCCATAGAAAAGATCAACTCACCAGAGGCACCCCTTTAGATAAGAGGAACACAACTTTGATTTGAAGCAGCGTAGGGAGTTCTTCATGGCTAGAGCAGTGAGGTTGGGGAATGCCCTTCCTAGCGATGTTGTGATGGCAGATTCTGTTAAAGGAGAAGGTAAGGTGGAATTGCTGGAGGTTGCCAAAATGTTGGTGCTCTTAACAGAAAACTGCACCAGCCCGGGGTACATGCAGGCGAGTGATCCTCTTTGCTTCTTCTCCTTTCACTGTGATGCCGGGGCCCGCGCATCTGCAGTATGTTTTACGTTAAAGTGTGACTTTTCGCTGGCGTGAAGAAAGAAGATGGACGAGGATCGCTGGCCTGCATGTACCCTGGGCCAGTGCATTATTTTACATGCAGGAGCACCGGCCCTGGGAGTTAGGTAAGTGAATACAATCACCAGGGGGTACCTAACTTTTTGGCATCCCCCAGTGATTCCACCTTTCCTTCTCCTTTAATAGAGTCCGCCATCACAACATCACATGGAAGAACATTCCCCAAAATGCCTTTAAGAGTGGTGTGGATGATTTATTGAACAAGCAAAGCTATTAGGATCTTAGTTAGACTGTTAGTGTAGATGGTATATATAGTTTATATGTGTGAGTGTATATACTGTAGAGGTCTGTATATGTTTGTGAATATATGTGCACTGGGGTTCATTTGGAGCTTTTAAACTTGGGCTTTCTCACTAACTTGCCTAGTTTGGCTTTTATCTTCAAATCCATACATATAAACTATGTACCTATGTAGAGTGCCTGGCTGTGTTTCTCCTGTGCCTTTCTCCTTGTTCTTTAGGCACCACTATATTGGTTTATTGTGCAGTCTCTGTGGCAGTATCAGACTGTGTATTCCTGCGTGACTTTGCCCTGTGTCTCAGTTTTTATGACATCAACCTTTGGCCTGTGGTTATCATTGCTGTCATATACTTTAATTACCCTGCTAAGCACAGTGACAGACACCAGCAAAGAACTTTAACCCCTAGATAACATATGACAATATGATAAATAAAGAGTGGTCAGACTTCCTAGTGGCGTAAACCAAATATCCTACAGAAAACTCACCTGATGCCTTCTTGGTCCTTGTCTTGTATAGTTATTATTTTATGTCAGTTACAGAGCATCAGTTTGTACAGCGCAGCCCTGAGTTTTCTTTCCCATTGTAGCTACTGATGTCTATTTGTTAGGGATGCACTGAATCCAGGATTCTGATCTTTGGCAGAATAATAAGATTATGGATTAGATACATTCTTTATTTGTCACACGCAGAGGTATGTGCTAATCTAGTACTGTATGCCTGCACTATGCACAAACATGTCACTGGCAATACACAGCTTATTGCTCTGTGTATGGGGCCCTCCCAAAGGCAAAAGTACAAAACCACTAACTAGCACAGGAGCGTGCCCTTAAGTGGCCATTCAGTCAGTATTTCTGAAAAGGCCAATGGCTGCACTGGGTAGGGTGGGCCCTAAAAAGCTTTTACTGTGGGTCCCACGTCTACTTGAGCCCTTGGTTGGGTTGCTGAGTAGTGATGAGCTAATTTTTGTACCAGGCATGAATTCGCTGCAAAAGTTGCATTTAATTTGACAAAAAATCATCACATCAGAAAAAAAGGCCATTGACTATAATGCATTTGGAGAAAAAAGTTGTGTGCGTAAAAATAAAAGGTTGCAGGCGCATTTCATAAATGTTTCACCATATTGTGAAATTTTCAGCAGTTCCACAAATTTTTCAGGGAAGCAAAACAGGATAGACTTGCTCATCACTATTGCTGAGCACAGAGATGACATTACTATAAGGGTGAAGGCACACGAAGATATTAGTAGCAGCTACTTGTCACGGCTACAGAAATAGACAATGCTGATAATTTACTGACAACTGTCTCTGTGTGTTTTAGCAGAGGCAATTGTCAGTATTGTCTATGGAATAGATTGTAAGCTCTTTTGGGCAGGGCTCTCTTTACCTCTTGTATCAGTTATTGATTGCTTTATATGTTACTCTGTATGTCCAATGTATGTAACCCACATATTGTACAGCGCTGCGGAATATGTTGGCGCTTTATAAATAAATGTTAATAATAATAATAATAATAAATGGAAGAGGATTTGTAGAGGAAGAGGATTTGTAGACGTGACAAGTAGCTGAAATAGCTCTGTGTGTCTTCACCCGCAGGCAGAGGGACGTAGTAGCCACCATATAGCTTAAGTAGTGATAATCACCCCATTGGTCCGTTATTTGAATAATTATTTGTCCACGTAACACTGTCTAAGCAATCTGACAATTAAAACCTTAGTATACAGATATATTGCATTAGTGCTTTTGTTATACTCCATACAGACTGCAGTTTAACATGGCCCTCACGAGGAAAGATGGTCTCCTAGTTTGATTGCCCATATTGCATTATGTATGACCAGCTTTGGGGGATAAAAGAGATACAGGAAAACATATACCTCTTATTAATGTAGGCCTCCCCAAGCCTAGTATACCTGTAGGTGGATGGACTAGCCCTTTGATGGTCTCAGATTTCTAAATCTACAGTCAATGACAATTTTTTCTACAGCATCTCCCCATGTATTCAAATATTTATTTACCCCTTTTATTTTTACCCAGGGGAAAGGAATATTGGTGTCAAAATACCACATAACATGGCTGGTTTAGGATCTCACATTAAACTTTTGCTAACCGATGTGTTAACAAAATGAGTTTTTATAGGGGTGGTTCAGCTTGATGTTAACTTTTAGTATGTTGCCAGGACTGGAACTATGGGTAGGCAGAAAAGGCACCTGTCTAGGGGGCAACAGTGGGGAGAGGAGGGGTGCTAGGCAGGTACCTCTTCTGCCTTCCCCTAGTCTGGGCTCCCTTGCCCCTGTCACTGCCACTGCCACTTGTCACAGCACTCTCCTCCCCTCCTGTTTTAGTGCGTGTATGTGGGGGGGGGGGGGCAAGGTGGTTGGCCAGGTTGCCTAGAGTGCCCAGCTGGCTTGACCTGCCTCTGGAATGTCCTCTCCTTAATCAACAAATTTAACAGTGAAACAAACAACCATTTATTGGCTAAAATTGTTAACAATTGTTGTTTGTTCCACTGTTAAATTTGTTGACTATTTATATTTAAATGCAGGACCTATCAGGGAGACATAATTATTAGATCAGTGATCCCCAACCAGTGGTTTGTGAGCAACATGTTGCTCCCCAATCCCTTGGATGTTGCTCCCAGTGGCCTCAAAGCAGGTGCTTATTTTTTGATTCCTGGATTGGAGTCAAGTTCTGGTTGCATAAAAACCAGTTGTACTGCCAAACAGAGCCTCATTTAGACTGTCAGTCCATATAGGGGCTACCAAATAGCCAATCACAGCCCTTATTTGGCATCCCTGGGAACATTTTTCATGCTTGTGTTGCTCCCCAACTATTTTTACATTTGAGTGTTGCCCACGGGTAAAAAAGGTTGGGGATCCCTGTATTAGATGGTCTCTTTCTCTGTCTATTATTTGTTGAATGTCCTCTCCTTAACA
The DNA here is from genome assembly GCF_000004195.4 of Xenopus tropicalis. Lineage (NCBI taxonomy): Eukaryota > Metazoa > Chordata > Amphibia > Anura > Pipidae > Xenopus > Xenopus tropicalis. Next base: position 32,879,918 of record NC_030680.2, on the reverse strand, counting down.
ATTTTTTATAGTTTTTTTTTAATGATTTGCCTTCCTTCTCTGCCTTTTCCTAGCTGTCAGATAAGTGTCACTGACCCCAGAAGACTATAATTTTATTGTATCCAGTCCTTAATCTATTTATATTTCCGTCTCTTGTTTAAATCACTCCCTGGTTACTAGGGTATATGAGACCCTAGCGACAAGGTTGCTGCTGAATTACCAAACTGGCGAGCAGCCGAACAAAAAGCTGAATAACTGAAAAACAAAAAGAATAAAAAAATAAAGACCATACTAAAATATCTACACCATACTAAAACTTAATTTAAAGGCATACCGGTATATCTGATCATTGAAGCCTGCACTAAAATACGCAGCTTCTGATGCATAGTTGGGAGGTCCTGCAAGAGGCCAATGGCATCACACACAAAGGTGGCTGTAAAGACGCAAATAATTAACAAATTCATAAAAATATATTTTTTCACCCTGCACCCTGGTACAGAATAACATAGATGTAAGGATTTAACTGCTTTAGATTCTATAACATACAGATTAGAGGCTACTGAATAGTACAGGTATGGGACCTGTTATCAGGAATGCTCAGGACCTTGGCTTTTCTGGATAAGGGATCTTTCTGTAATTTGGGTCAACATGCTTCATGTACTGTAAACATGAAATAAATTCAATAGGATTGTTTTGCCTTTAATAAGGATCGATTATATCCTAGCTAGGATAAAGTACAAGGTACTGCTTTATTATTACAGAGAAAAAGGAAATCAAAAAATTGAATTATGCGATTTAAATGTAGTTTATGTAAGATGGCTTCCCGTAATTCTGAGCTTTCTGGATAAAGGGTTTCTGGATTAGGGATCCCATACCTGTATATATAGGGAATATGTACCCCCTCCAGAGTCTGACTTGACCGGTGTGCACTGCTGACCCAGACTCGATCCCTGCCGGAGCTTCCCCAGCTGACCTCCCCCAAACGTGACTAGGTACGTATCAGATATGCATGCCCAGGGGGAGAGGCGGGGTGTGCGTGGGCGACAAGGGCCCCTGTTGGTGTGTGGCAGACCCCTGGGGTGCTAGCCCCAGTGGGACCCGCACACCCCAGCCCGACACTGACCCCATTTTGTAAAATATAAGGATATTAGAAGTCAATGATAAATCACATGGCCATTTAAAGGTCTACGGTCCAGTTTTTTATACAGGGCATGGAACTCCACAGAGAGGAGAGGTAAATAAAGGCCCAGTGGAGGCCATATTGTGCATTTTGAACATATATTTATACGTGTGTATGTGTGTGTGTGTGTGTGTGTGAACGAGATAATCTTTATCCATGAACTTGGGTATGGTGGGACCTACAAAGCTTTTGCTGTGTAGCCAACAGGCATCTATTTATGTCCATGTTTGGGAAGCAGAAAACAAAGGTGACATAACTATTAGGTTAGTGTTATTAGGTGGTGTTGACAAAGACTGAAGATATAACAAGCTGATACAGATGAAGATGGCAAAAAAGTTAAATTCAAGGAGGAACTGGAACCAGAAAGAAAATGTAGTAGAAAGTGGGAGAGGGAAGAAAAAAATGGATGAGAGTGGGGAATTAATGGAAAAGGTAATAGGAGCTTAAAGGGGCAGTATACCCCCTTGTCCAAAATGAGTGCAGTAAGTAGGCACAAGCTGAACTTAATTTTTGCCTAGTGTTTTAATTCTGGTGAGGCAGACGTGTATATTTCTGCTTATATAATTCTACTTAAGCACACAGTGCTGTACTGCAGAACAATTAATAGATACAAAGTACAGTTAAATATAAAGTGCTAAGTGTTAAAGAGACAAGAGGAAGGAGATCCTTGCCTGTACAGCTTACAATCTAAGTAATAATTGGATTACCAGTGTAGAGAATGTCCCCCTGCATAATGGACTCCTGCAAACAAAACAGTCACAATAAAGGTTGAATGGGAAGGTGGTTGAATACTGGTTATCTAATTACCTACCTCACAAGGACCAAACATGGAGTAGTTTTAATTTCATGTATGGAGTGGCTTTAATTTCAAGAGATTACAAAAAACATTTTTATTTGTGATTAAAACAATAGGCAAAAAGTAAGTTCAGCACAAGCCCTGTTTATTGATCTCATGTCAAACAATGGAGGGGCAATACTGTCCCTTTAGGGCTCTGGTACACGGGGAGATTAGTCGCCCGCGGCAAAACTCCCTGCTCGCGGGCGACTAATCTCCCCGTGTACCAGAGCCCTTAAGGGTAAAGACACATGGAGCTACTTAGTAGCAGCTACTAAAACAGACAATGCTGATTATTTACTGATAACTGTCTCTACGTGTGTTTTAGTAGAGGCAATTCTCAGTATTGTCTATGGCAGGGGATTTTCTGGGGTTTAGTAGCCGTGACAAGAAGCTGTGTGTGTCTTCACCCTAAGTAGAACTTGCTGGACACAATACAATGCACTGCTGTTACTAAAGCCACAATAACACATAATAAACAAACAAATCATTTGAAATGAAGCTGCAAATAAGGAGCCTGGGCTAAAGAAAAGGAAAAACACAGAAAAGCAAATGAAATCCTTGGCTAGTGCTAAAGGTTAAAAAGATGAGACGGGGGGGGGGGGGGGGGGGGGGGGGGGTGAGTCCGACTTTGATAAGATGTACAGGAGGGCTCAAGGTACAAGTATGTGAAGGAGGAGGAAGATCACAGGATTCCTAATTCCTTCCCGGATAAGAAAGTACAGAGGTTAGTTAGACTGGAGTCATTGGTACAAGGAGCCCTATGGGCTGTTACAGTATTAATGAGAAACACATTCTGACATATATCATTATCACAACGCATACCTTCAATATGGCTATGGCCCTATACCTGTACAAAAGGATTGATACTGAGGGGGTATCATTGCTCAGGTATCAGGAGCAGACACTGGGGCAAATTTATAAACTCTGGACAATCTGGCCCTTATTCAGTAACCCATAGCAACCGCTCAGCAAATTTTTTTAGAAAAGAATTCTACAAGTTAGAAATGTTTAAATGCTTGCTACAATTAACAGTACTTCTGCAAATCTGCCCTCTTTTAATATAGAAGCTACAGAGAGAAAGAACAAGCACAGGGGAAAAGGACAAGGAACAAGAAGAAAAGTTAAAGGAAAACTAAACCCTGCAAATAATATGGTTAGAAATGCTATATTTTATATACTGAACTTACTGCACCAGCCTTAAGTTTCTGCAGCTAAACAGCAGCAATGATCCAGGCCTTAATTGTTGTCACAGGAGCTCCCCATCTTGGAAAGTGTCTGTGACACTGCACATGCTCAGTGTGCTTCTGGGTGGCTGGGTAAGCTTAGGGCAAATTATTAATCAGAAAATGAGGATGGTCTATAATATAAGCTGATGCTACAGGGCTGATTATTAAATTCTGATGCTAATGGCACTGGTTTCTGAGCTGCCATGTAGTAATTATCTGTTTTAATTACTAATCAGCCTTACATTGTATCATTTATATTCTCTATACACAGTATACTGTGAGTCGGCCCCTAAGCTCAGTAAGTGACAGCAGCACAGAGCAATGTGCAGGGAATCAGCTAAAAAAAAGATGGGGGGCTACTGGGGTATCTTTGGAGGCATAGATCTTCCCTGCTAAAGGGCTGGGGTTGCCTCAGGCTGGTACAGAAGCCCAAAACTTAATGTACAATATTTCTTGTATGTTATAGAATCTCCAATTCTTGGCTGATTTTCAATAGGTCTTTAGTTTTATTAAAATAGTTTTTAAATAATTTGCCTTACTGTTTTGCTTTATCTATGTTTTAAAAGGGGTCACGGTCCCCAGCAGCCAAAAACGATTGCTCTGTGAGGCTACAAAATGGCTACCCACACATCACTACTGTGCACACACCGTCAGGCAGACTTAGTACCTATCTGTGCTGCTGGAGCGGATGGCAGTGGAAAGATGTTGGTTGCAGGAATAACTATGTGTGTTAAATGAATAGGGCTTGTGCCGAACATCATTTTTGCCTATTGATTGAATTAGGAAATACCTACATTTTTGTTTCATTGCTTCACATTCTACCTCCTGACCCCTACCAACCAAATATAAACATCCAGCAGTCCAATAAGAAACCTCTCTGTAATGAGTTGCTCCTTATCTTACTGCCCAAGGCTTACGCTGCATGTGTCGGATTCTTGGCCTGTAGATAAACGCAGGCCGAGAATCTGCCCCAACACATGAATCAGTGGTCTTCAATGTCCGCACCCAGCACTACTCTGTTGACCCGGGTGTAGGCACACGGAGTGGATTTTATCTCCAAAATGCAGTCAAAATCTGCTCCATGTGTCTGCACCCAGGCTTACACCGTGGCTCCAGGTGCAGACACAGAAGAGCAATCATTCAAGCATAGGGATGGATACACATGAGTTTATAAGAAAGGCTGAGAATCCAACACGTATGGAGTGAGTGGGTTTCTTTTAATTGTGCTCGAAGTGTGCATACACAAAACTATGTCCAGCACAAGCTATTCTTTGGGCTAATGGTAAAAAGGGCATACTATCCCTTTAAGATGCCCAGTTGTTCTGATGAAAAGCAGACCCATGGCATGATGCTGCCACAGGGGCTCAACCTCTGGATCATATTAGGGGCCATTAAAGTGCATTGAACTGCATATTCAGCTCAATATCAGTGTCAGTGCAGATTCTGTACTTGGCCTGATTGATATCTGAATGAGCCCAAGACTGGATTTCAATCAGGAAAGTGGCCTTCGAAAGAACTGCTGATTCATGAATGACCATATTATCTCTCAATACTCTTCTGTGAAAAGTTAGAAAACAAACAACCACAGGACAATGTAGGAGGCCAGGGTTCCTAGTTTAATTAAAAAAAAAGTAGTATATTTACAGTGCTGCCCTCCAGTGGCACGAGAACCACCACAGCATGGGCACAACTGTATAATCTGCCATGTTACTAGGAGCATTTTCTGTCTACCTGGGCCTGCCCTGACACAATTCACACTCCCTTTCACTCATATTATACTAGTCGTGGAGTTTAGAAACAGTATCTTGGTTCAGGGCTGCATTCTGCAGTATCTCAGCACTTCTCACAGGGAACACACCCAAGCCTGACTTTCCTTATCTGGCTCCCCAGACAGCATGGGTGCTTTAACTAGGATTCTATCTATTTCCCTGCCCCAAAAAATAGTCTCGCAGGAGGCACAAGGGTATACCCTGCACCAGCGGCATAAATCCAATTGTGATTCTGTGTCATGGGGACACTGACAGCAATAAGTTGTGTTCCAAGTGGTTTATTATTTTTTGTCTGTTTGAAGTAAGGTGCCTTGACTGCCCCCTACTGTAGAATCATTCATAGACAAGTGGGGATAGAGGTGTCATCCATCTCTCTTTGTATGTAATACAGGCTGAATTTCCTTCCTGCAGTATGAAACAGGGGAATGCATTAACAATCCATGGGATAAGGGCTGCTCACCCAAAAAAGCAAGAAAGGCCCAGGTGCTGCCAAAAAAAATTATTTCAGCATGAACACAGAGCACTCATGGAACTTAAATTACGTGCAGAAATGTAATGGTGTAAGTCGACGCTACTGCCCTACACAGAGGCCTCTGATGTCTTGATAAAGATCCTCTGTGTAGGACTGAAACGTCGACTTACACCATTACATTTTTGTACATAATTGAAGTTTCATGAGTGCTCTGTGTTCTACATGCTTATATATATATATATGTTTGTGTGTGTGGGTTATAGTTCATCTACATAGATGGCTAACTATGTTGATGATTATGGTTCTTTTGAACATCCAGCAAGGAGTCTAATTGGCTCAGCATTGGTGTTGTTACTCCAGTCTATTGGGTAATGTGCCCCAAATGTCTGACGGTGAGACACATAAAATATATTTGATTACATTTGTGCATTTTTCTGTGTTAAGGGGAACTCTAGGTTTTAAACAACATAGAAACCCCTTGTATTCCTATAACTGTAATCTGTTCCTTCAAAAAGTATGAATACATATAATTTTTATATGCTGAAATCCATCTACAAAACAGTTCTTTTCTTTCTGCATCATTTGGCAGAGAAGGAGCAACTAAAACATTGATGTTACAAATTGTAAAATACCAAATATATAACTCCCCCATACTGAATATGAAGAAATTAAAAAATACATTTAAATGTTGTGCCTTTGATTACACATTGGGACATGACTTTTGTTTCTGTGACTGATTTGTTTTAGATTCTGCATTCTGCCACCAGATGGAGCAGCCAGTGAAGCAGAGACTAGAGTCCTGCTGCGGGTATAGGTGTGGGTATATACCAATAATACAGGTGGGTAATGGGTAGGTAAATGGGGGATGTGGGTTTGGGTGCAGGCCCTCACCCTTAGATGATGTTACTTCTGGTTTTATGACAGTCTGGTTTGGAGACAGTTAGGGCTACTTTTGCCATTAGGGTTGCCACCTTTCCTCAATCTTTTTACAGCAGGGAAGGGTCCTCAAGGGATTACTTTTAAGGGGATACAGTGTCTTACAAAAGCTTTTAGAAGAGCTATGATGACCCTATGGGGTCACCTATTGAAATGTTACTCTAGAAATTCTTCTGAGAAGTCAAGGAGCTCTTTGGATTCCTTTTATGTACTGATCCTAAGCTTAAGATCATTTTAGGATCGGCTACAAATTTTTAACTAGAAAGGGTGGTACCTTGGGGAAAAATCTATCTCCCAGCATGGTAATGAGCAACAAATTAGAGACTCCCACCGGGCTACAGTACCATGGATCTTTTAAATGTAGTGCCACACGTTGTGCTCTATGTCCTCTCATACGTAGGTTTAATACATTTACATTGTGACTAATAAGTCCTATACAGTTGGTCAATATATTAATTGCAGTACCTGAAATGTCATATATTTGATTACATGTCAGAAATATGGTATGCAATATGTTGAACAAACTTTGCGGAATTTTAAAGAACATATTCGGGAACACGTTTCTGACAACAAAATAATTAAGGAGACAAATGTATAAAGACATTTTTTGTCTTGCACTATGGAGAATTTAGACATTTTCCGGGTTCAAGGGATAGAGAAGGTTTTTCCATCTCGGAAGGGTGGCGATTTAACATATAAGATATTAAAACAAGAAGTTTTTGGATATTCACTCTCCATTCTAGATTATCAAGAGGAATGAATTCCAATTTTGATGTTTCTTGTTATTATCATTGAACTTTTATTCCTCCATATTGATATCCATATAAAGATGTATTTAACTTCTCTTCTGGATGCATCTATATATTTATCTTCTGAGTGCACCTATACATTTTTTCAAACTTATTCAAATGCATTTTCTTCATGCCCTTCCTCTTACATAGGTGCTGCTATTTTAAATTTTATTGATGCATAGTCTTCTCCTATTACCTTGTTTTTTGTTGGTGTTTAGCCTTTTAAATACTGATGTTGTTGTATGCACATTTGAGCCTATCATTAAGTGTAATTTTTTCTTTTTAATTATTGGAATGGCGTGTTTTTGGATTAACAGAGCGCCCTTCTCCCTTTTTTCTTCTTGTTTTGATGCTTAATGGTTTGTCCGCTCCCTAGATCTGGGGCGGGAGCACCTGGACCATCCTGTTCTCCTTGGTAAACTTTTTACAGGTAACGGGTGCTGTTTTGCTAAATCTATATGAGAGTTTCTGCCTTTGTGGCCTCAGCACAAATCCGCGCCTGCCTACACTCACTATTTGGGATCATGGGATCACCCCTTTTTTGCATCTAAAGGTACTGTTGCCTTCAGAATGCACCTAATATACACGGTGTCCTGGGATTGCTGGATGGGTGGCCACAGTAATAGTGAAAATACATTGTGAACTCTGCAGGGAATGTGTTCATTCATGAACTAAAATTATTCTCCCACTAGCATTTTCTAGTGAACCCTAGTTGAAAATAATCTAATGTGCCATGTGTGGCTCGGCGGTGTGTGCCTAGGGGTGCCGCTTTGCCTCCCCATTTAGCGCAGTGCCCGTAGAACACAAAGGCTGAATGTCAGGGAACCTGGGTATAATATTCCAGTTATTATATTTCAGTACTGCTCTATGCCACAGTGAGAGCACCTTCATCCTACACAGTCCCTGAACTATAGGAATAAAGATGCCGCTGGTTTTTCTCAGCCTCTTGCCTCCTCACATTATAACTAACCACCCAATAAGTAGTCCCTGAGGTAACCACTAGGTGTCACTCGCCTCCTGCTGAAGAACAGGACTTTGCTACGTTAATATGAAAACTGCAAGTCTCTCACCCTGATTTACAGCAGAGACGATTTCATTCAAAATGTTTCTTTCTGTGCCCTGTCCCCTAAACGCGCTACATGTCCCTGACCTGCAGGGGGCGCTCCGCACTCATTTTCCCCAGCAGCTCCACTTTCTGTTATGTCCCCAAACCCTCCCCCTCGCCTCTCCCCCTCTCCCTCTCTCTCCGCCTTTATGATCACATGGACATTTTTTAAAAAGTCTGTCTTAGCGCATCGCAATGTGCGGGAGCTGAGTGCGGAGGAGAAGAGGTGAGACACAAGGTGGGTGCAGTGGGATATGAGGGGCGCTGAGGGGCAGGCACTTACCGGCAGGGGCACCTATGCGCTGTGCCTGCTGGGAGGTTTATGTGAATTTGGAAAGCTTTAAGTTTGACTCTGGGCAAAAAAGTTCTTGTTGGAGCCCTCTGTGCAGGGAGTGTATATGGGATCACCTGGTGATGGGCAATGTGCGTATAAGGGAGAATAATAGCGCTGCGTATGGATAAAGGGCAGGAGAGGGGGCTCCAGGGTGTCTGTAAGGCAAATAATATACAAGATAAACATTGTCACTTCAAGGGTTTTCATTCAGGCATATGATGGAATATGGTTTCTCCTGCAATAGCTCAGTGGCATTTACATCATTCTTATAGATGATAGATAGATAGATAGATAGATAGATAGATAGATAGATAGATAGATAGATAGATGGATAGATGATAGATAGATGATAGATAGATAGATAGATGATAGATGGATAGATAGATAGATAGATAGATAGATGATAGATAGATAGATAGATAGATAATAGATAGATGATATATAGATAGATGATGGATAGATGATATATAGATAGATGATATATAGATAGATAGATATATAGATAGTCAGATAGATAGATAGATAGATAGATGATATATAGATAGATGATGATGATAGATAGATAGATAGATTAATGTCTTTAGAGGGAGTGCAAGCAAGGGGTGGCTACCTGCACTTTAGTGGTAGCAAGCGTAAGTGGCTACCATTCCGTGAGGGGGTGCAAGCATTAACGGCTACCATTGCTTGAGGGGTGCAATTAGGGTGGTGTGGCTACCTTTGCAGGGATGTTTACTTCTCCTTTAGGGGGTGCAAGCAGGGCTGGCTACTTTTTCCTTTAGGGAGTGCAAGCAGAGGTGGCTACCTATCCTTTACTGAATGAGAGCAGGGATGGCTACCTATCCTTTAGGAGGTACAAGCAAGGGTGGCTTTACTTTAGGGAATGAGAGCAGGGATGGCTACATATCTTTTAGGGGGTACGGGCAGCAGGCGACCGCCTGTCCTTTTAGGGGATGCAGGCAGAGGAGGCTACCTATCTTTTAGGGAATGAGAGCAGTAATGGTTAACTATTCTTTAGGGGGTACAGGCAGGGGTGGCCACCTGTCCTTTAAGGGGGCGCAGGCAGAGGTAGCTATCTTTACTTTAGGGGTGCAGGCAGAGGTAGCTATCTTTACTTTAGGGGTGCAGGCAGAGGTGACTGCTTAAATGCCCTATGCCCCAGATAGCAGTAGGAATGTAAATAAACTCCTTTAGATGTATTTGTGCCTCTGAGAAGGAGTCAGGAACATTCTGTGTTTTTTCAGGGGTTGCAGACATCAAGTTGCCAGTTGTTGAACTGCAACCCTGCAAAATCTGTTGACAGCTGAAGGATTTCAGGGAATGTTGGAAGGAGCAGTTTAACGACAAGCTGGATAATTGTTGTTTGGATTATAAAGTATGGGCCCCAGATGCACTCACACTGTGACTTATATCCTTATATTGTACAACAGGGGTACATTGCTCCCTATAAGTGCATCAGAGATGGACCACCTGCAGCCTTGCAGCTCCGTAACGTGGGGGTTTGCTGGTGGGACATCCCTGAAGCATATTTATATTTTTCTAATTATATTGAATCCAACCTTCCCACAATTCCAGGGACCCCACATTCTAGAAGTACTAAACTACATAAAACCTGTCATAGGCAGGTTAACCTCCTAGGCCCACCATAGAACCTGATGTCTGGGCCCCACTCTTGCCAAAAGAAGATGCAAACCGTGCCAAATGGTAAAGGTGTTTGTTTATATACAATGTAGACCTAAGGTGGAAATAAAAAAGGGAAGATGGGAATTGACCTGGCCTGGGGCCCACTACGGCCTAGAAAGATATCCATGCTATGGCCGCTTTGTCATCTTAAATGACGTGAGCTATGCTCCTTCTATATGGCATTGTTGGACTGCAACATGCAGGACTCTGCTTTGTGCTGTCATTTGGATGGTTGATAGTTGTGGTTTAACAACATCCAGAGGAATGCAGGTGGGACTAGCCCTTGTCAGGAACTTAGTTCTAAATTGGAGCTGCCTTTTTCTACCTGTCTCCTCTCTGCATAGGATTATGGTGAAGCCCCTGTGTAAACCAATGGAACAGATTTTTGTATTCCTGTCCCTAAATAGCTCGGAGATGCCAGGCTTTGTATTCCTGCCCCTGGCCTTGATTTTGTCAGACTTGGCATGATGGCTAAGGACACACGCAGTGTGTTTGTGGGAACCTCCGCTTTCCCTATTCCCTCTGGCCGGGGGCCAAGCAATACTGCTCTACAGATCTGAAAGTCAGAGAGAATGGGGAGAGGAGATCGGGAGGGCAGGAACTGCGCCGATGAACTGTCACCGTGGATACCAGTCAGTCTGTTTATACTCCATGTTCAGAATCTTCCCAAGCCCATTTTATTTTATTATTTACTGCCCCTCCTCTTTTTTATTTACTTTTTTATAAATTTTGAATTTATTTCACTCACTGCTTTGAGAGCTATAGCTGGCTTCGTCCCCCCCTTTTATGTTGGGATTTATTCATGCAACTCATAGTACTAACTAAATGACATGCATACACTGTCAAATGAGTCTAACCCCCATGAGCTTGCAATCTACAGTTCACCCCCTTGGCCTTTATTATTGTATTTACATAATACTAACATATATTGCATTTCAGTAGGAAACAGGTGTGTTTCCCAAAGTAACAGGACATTTTGTATTTGTGCCTGGTTTACTTTATTCATATCTTGTTTTTCTCATATTTTCTTTATTTGTTACCCTTCCCATCTTTACCCATTACATGCAGGTTACAATGCTCTAAAATTGTATAAATATATTTATATATATATAGCCGCGCCAGCTGCCACTTCCTAACTTGCACCTCTGAATGACGCGCAGGGTAGGGGACACCCTGTATGCCACCCCCTGCCCCTCATTAATACAGTGCTGACTAACTCAGTGTGTTAATGAAGGCAGCTACAATTCTTGGCACAGCAAAACTAAGCACTAGTAATGTGTGGGTTGACAAAAAGTCGACCCTAACCCCCTTCTCCCAACCTATGGCCAACATGGCCCAGCAATCCACCTCTATTTATACACCAACCCCATCTCTGACATCACAAAGGGGGCAGATAGAGCAGATGTGCGCATATAAATAGAGGTTGCCGGAGGTGGAAGTGGGCATAGTAAGGTCGACCCACTTATGTAGAGGCCAGCCCAAACCCACTCAACCAGTGAGAAAACTCATGGGTCCCTCAGGTTTCAGCCCAACCCACACATTACTACCAAGCACAGAGGCTGGTGGCTCTTGGCACCAAACAGTGTGTAAAGTGCAAAAAAAATGGGCAGTTCAGGCTTTTTTTGCACTTTGCACATCGCGTGGTGCATTGTAAATGATGCTAATAAAAAAAAAAAAAGCGGGCTTTATAAATAATAAGGCAAATAATTAACTAGATAAAAACATGCAGATTCTATTTCTATGTAACCATTTATGGTGCATGGTTTGTACAGCACTAAGCTAATATTGGACACTAATTATGACTCTTCCATTTGAGTATGGTCCTCAAGGGTTCAATAAGTACGGTACCACTGAAGTCTCCACTGAAGTCTGGATCTGGAGTCTAATGCAATACAATACCATGATAAGTGTCATGCTTGGCATTCCTTGTATATGTGACTCTGTTTGTTCAATTTATCGGTGCTGATTAAACCTAATTATGTATTTCTTATGTTTGAAAAGTCAGATAGGTATGGCTGGTGCCCCACATCTCAGAGCTTTTAGAGCTTAAAGGGAAAGTATAGAGATGCTAAACACTATCTTAACTTCCAGATATAAATGTATTTTTTCTTTATACACGCTAGCTGATTGCACAAATTGAAAGGAAACCCTGATACTCATACAAACCATTCCCCACCCGACTTGGGCTCACAGTGTGACTCCTCCCTCACCTTGTTCAATTGTGAAGTGATGGATTCTGGGACTTATAGTCCCCCTGTTTTCCATAATGGGTAACGCACATATTCTTTGGAAAGCACTTCAAGTGCCAAAATTCATCGCTTGGAACAAGGTGAGGAAGGAGTTGCATGACTGAAGTTAAGTTAGTGAATGCACCTTAAGCCCAGTGAGTAGGCTGCACTGTTACACAGCAGACCCCTTGCTGACCAACAGAAGTCCAAGCCATTGTCACTTTTATATGCCACCCATTTGGGTTACAAATGCTTCCACAAGCTAATTGCTACCTCTAATGCATTCTGAAACAGGCCAGTATTTTTATAGGACCTTGTATCTTTTAAACTGTGCAGCAGAACTGAAGCTGGTTTGTTTGAGCTGAAAAAAAAATGGAGCTACAATTTTTGCATTGGACTCAAAGGGCTCTTTCTCACTACTGAATGCAGTGAACATACAATCTGTTTATGGTGATCTTATATAGACTTCTACCCCTTGATTCACACATAGTAATAGCCAATGGGCTATGAACAGTTGGACCAAAGATGGTTGGATCCGGTATTTGACAGACCAAATTAGATTACACTTACACTAGAGTCAATAATATGAACTCCTTAAACTAAAAACTATGTGTTGGTGCTATATAAATAACACAAAGCATATAAAATAAGTAAATATTGAGTTGTTATAGTTTTTTTTAACTTGGATGATGGAGGTTTTGAAAGTGGGTGGGTGATGGAGCATCACAGGGTATTTGGTCTGGAGCAGCTCCAGATTTGGTTCAGGGAGTTTCTTGATGAGTTGGAAAGCTAGCTGAGGCTGAAACTGAGAGTTGGAAGCCAGCCCAGGGCCAAAGTTGGCTAGGGGACCAGCCAGGAGCCATAGCTGGTAAAGATGGAGTATGGTAAAGATAAAGTCATGGTATAACTTATGCAGATTACATGATCTGTGTTGAGTACTGGTCAAACTCTTTTTACAGATGGCATCCTGGCAAGAAGGCTCAGTGTGATACAAAAAAACAAACGAAAGAACAAATATGCAGAAGCTGTGGCTGATCCATCAAGCACAAAGATAGAACTGTCAAAAGAAAAAATCTGAAATACCAAGCAAAGTTTCCCAACCAATGTGAGAGATATGGAGTCTCTAAAAGAGGAGAGCAAAGGGCATGGTTTCCAGAACTTCCAAGAATTTGTTTCCCTGGGAGAGAGAGACATGGACACCTGTGATAAAGTCTCACCAGGCCAACCAGATGTTCTATTGGAACAGAAGAAAAATAAAGGAAGCTTTAGGAAAGAATGTCCATCCATGAGAACTTCAAACAGGTCTACCTCCAGCACATCCACCTGCTCCTCACTGGCCTATTCATCCCCAGAGAGTGACCAGGTGTTTAGTGAGGAAGAGGAGACGCCGGCCAAACGCAAAATATTGCGCAAGGTGAGTGATTGCTGTGGGAGAATTGAGTACAGGTATGGGACCTGTTATAAGAATGGTTTGGATCTGGGGTTTTCTGGATAAGGGATCTTTCCGTAATTTGAATCTCCATAACTTAAGTCTGCTAAAAATCATTTAAATATTGAATAAACCCTATAGGCTTGTTTTGCCTCCTATAAGGATTCATTATACCTTAGTTGGGATTAAGTACAAGGTACTTAAGGAATCATTTTTAAAAATTAGAATTATTTGCTTATAATGGAGTCTATGGGAGATGGCCTTTCCGTAATTAAGATTTTTCTGGATAATGGGTTTTGGGATAAGGGATCCCATACCTGTACTGAATCATGTCACATTTTTATGCATGGTCTGGAAAGCAATTTAACAAAGTTGTGTATAGTTTTCCTTATGGAGCAAGTATTCTGTACGTATGGTTTGGGGCTCAATAATGTGTTACATAGTTGGTCCTCAGAATCTTGTGTAATGATGTGAAGTTTCTTCCTAAAACAGAAAATAGTAATAAAAATGGGGGAATATACTGCTTCTAAGCCAATGTTTAGGGTAGCAAAGCTGACTTAGGTTGTTCACTTTCAGGTAAGCTTTTAGTTTTATTTTTATTTTGTATTGTTTTAAAATTATTTGCCTTCTTCTTCTGACTCTTTTCATCTTTCAAATGGGGGACACTGACCCCAGAAATCAAAAACTATTATTCTATGAGGCTACAATATTATTATTTTTTTACCTTTTATTACTTCTCTTTCTATTTAGGCCCTCCTTTCTTCATAATACTCTCTTTCAGAGCTAGGTTAAAGTGGACTCTAGTAACCAGATAGCTGGAGAGCTGCTGAACAAAAAGCTAAACAATTCAAAAACCGCTAATAATAAAAAATGAAGACCTTTGCAATAGCATTCTCTACATCACACCTGTAAAGGTGCCAACATATTCCGCAACACTTTACAGAAACTTTAGATCATTTACATAAGTCCCTGCCCCAGAAGAGCTTACAGTCTATGGTCCCTATCACATTCACACAGTCTATGGTCAGTTTTATGAGGAAGCAGTTAACCTTCCTGTGTTTTTTAAGAGAGTTTCAAAGTATCTGGAGGAAACCTACACAAGCACAGGGAGAAACTGCTTATAGATAGTGACCTGGCTGGAATACGTAGAATCCAAGGCAGCAGTGCTAACCATTGCACTAAGGGTAGCAAGATATTCAGTATAATGAAATAGTATACTGCAGAAAGGGCAGCTATTGACATAAAAAACACAAAACCATTTAACATATGACAGTAGCTGTACCATAAAAATTATATACATCATTTTAATTTTATGTTATTCTAATGAAAACTTTCGGGTATTATTTTTGTTCAGGTTACAGCATCCCCTTAAGCAAGGAAAGAAAATACTCTGTGTTGTTGTTGTACAAAGTAACATCATTATCAGTGGGCGCAGAATGCAAATAACACCTACTGAGTTGATAATGGTAAGAAACAAACAAGAATGAGCAGTTAGAGAGTAGATGGGAATGTCAGAGACAAAATTATAGGTTGGGAATCTATATCTGGAGCTTTGTAATTCTATTACATGGCAGGGAGAATGTGGAAAGAATTTAACTTATTTAGCCTGAATTTGTGGATTGTTAGCCCATGGCCTGAGGCTGCACGCACCTTCCAAATGGGGGCACATAAAACCAGTTTGCCCCTATTTCCTCCAAAAGTGGTTTGGCTTACCAGATAAGATTTTTCGTTCCTAAATGTCAAGTCATACTTTCTGATACATAAGATAGCTTCATGAAGTGGTTGGATGGTTTTTTAGCAAGTGAGGGAATACAGGGTTATGGGAGATAGCTCTTAGTACAAGTTGATCCAGGGACTGGTCCGATTGCCATCTTGGAGTCAGGAATGAATTTTTTCCCCTCTGCAGCAAATTAGAGAGGCTTCAGAAGGGGTTTTTAGCCTTCCTCTGGATCAGCTAGCAGTTAGGCAGGTCATATATAGGCAAAAAAGGTTGAACTTGTTGGACATGAGTCTTTTTTCAACTTAACTTACTATGTTATTATGTTTAAGCCATTACAGTGATTCTGGGTGTTTTGTGTCCCATTGGGTGATAAAACAACCAGAATTACTACCTGTGCCATTGCCGTAATGGTTTGTACCTACAGTCACTGACATTTTTAATAAGCAGCAAGAGGAATGTATAGGAGGAGCTGGCCTAAAGATTAAGCTGATCCTGGATCTCAAGATAAAGACACAAGGTCTTATTTGCAAAGCATGGAACAGGGTGAAAAAACAGGTGCAAAGCATGGTGCATGTTTTTTGTATCCTACCCTGCACTTGGGTCCCAAAGGTGCTTTTCCCATAAGAACAACACAGCATAGATATTTTCATGAGGGGCAGCTTGCTCATCATTCAGATGGGAGCCTTAATGGGTGCAGAATGAAGGACCGTACAAAGTGCTTTTGGCAATGCAGTGCCCTAAGGGCAGTGACACACAGGAGATTTGCCGAAGTTTGCCGGCAAATTGTGGCACCGCGTATGCCATTCCACTGGCGATTTACATTCTAGCCAGTGGGATGGCATTGCGGGGAGACAACGGAGATTTGTCGTGCAGCGTTTCTGTAAGTACTCATGGCTGTATTTACATAAAGATAAATCTTACTTAGTTTTTACCTTTCCTTCTCCTTTAAGCTATTTTCTCCTTAGCCATTTTAACTATTGACAGTTGGAATAAATGTGAGTATGACATACCTGCTTGATTGTTGCCAGAAAAAAGGCAATTAACATGTTTTTGGGCAACAGTGAGATATTCTGCAGTGTCTCACTGTTGCCCGAAAACATGTTAGTAAATTAGGGCCCTTTGTTTCCTGAAAATTGAAATAATAGTCACTGTTTTCAGAAAAGACATTAAAATTGTATGTAGGAGAGCATTCCTCCAACCATCTGCCTGTTGGATCAGTAGAACCCTGCACTGGGGGTTATAGATAATAGCATGCTGACAATAAAACAGACCTGTCTCCCGCCTGTTGTATCTCGGGGCTGTGCATCATTATTTACTTCCAGCTCTGTTATTGCCGAGTGACACTACTATTTAATTTATTTTCCATTCCATCTAGATTAACTTTCTATCCTATGAATAACATATGGGCAGATGATGCTTTTGTAGTTGGGCCAGCGCTACAACATTAGCAAAGAGATTGACCTTTTATGGTGTTTTTAATTACACAGGATAAAGCTGGATTTATAAAGATAGCCTAAAACCATGGAAAATGACTGCGCATCTGTAAAAATGAGTATCCCCTGGAGTCACATTTAGCTTGATGTGTGCCAGGTAATAAGAATAACAGAAAGCAAGCCACAGTGCTAGTGGCAGTACCCATCATTAGGGAGAGAGGCAGAGATTGTTTATGCACTTAATCACTTAATCATAGGTTCAACAGTATAAAATTTGTTCCCTTGTGCAACCTGGAGGAATGGTATAGCTGTTTATTTGACGTTCTAGGGTTCAAGCATGAATGGAAGAGCAACTTCAAAGTGATAAACACAATGCAACATTGACGCTATTCACTAAGTTACTAGTGAATACATGCTCCTTACACAATTGGGCAGACACTAAGCATCCCTTAAATTGCCTCCAGACTCAAACTGTCATTAATTATAACGATTCTTTTTCATCAACATATCCGTCTTGGCCAACGTTAATCTGAGGCTAACCCTATAACTGCCGCCGCGCATTGGAGCAACAAGAAGTGATACCTTAATAAAAATATAACATGCTTATGAGTCACAAAAGGGGACACTACTTTGCACTAGCATTGGCAAAAATGTTACGTACTGGGTACATGTGATTATGCTGGAATTCTTAGCAAAAACGCTGCATTATAAGTAAAAAGCAGTTTTTGTTGAACTTGCATTATCATTTGCTAATGTGATGTTTCTAAATAACTTAAAAGATATGCTGCATTCTAGTTAGGGTACTTCAAAACAAAATGTACTAAGCACAGGATGATGATTAGTACATTCTATGGTCCTTTACACACAACCACATAGGACGCAAGAGGCATGAGGTTTATTATTTCGGAGAAACAGGCAATTAGTGTAGCAGTGGGTAAGGAATTCACAAAGTATAAGGTATTTCCTATTGAAGGAAACTGTGTTACCCCCCCCCGGAGTGGTTAATATTGACATCCTTGGTTTCTAGACTAAATATTTCATTTACACAATTCAGAAATGCAAGCCCAACACTGCGGGGCTGATATACTAACATAGCTGCATAGAAAAATCAAATAGCACCATGGCCCTCCAATATACCACATTTAATGAAAACCCCCACCGACCTTTGATTAAAACTTTGCCTCTCTTGGGGTCCATAGATTAGGGACTGTGAAGATATTATGGACACAAAGAGTGCACTGGAATTACAACTGATAAAGTCGATTGATATCAATTGATAAGACATCAGTTGATGGAAAAGCCATGAACAACATCATCATGTCTGTCCCTTTGCTTCCTCCATTACCCTGACTTTTCCCTAAGTATTTTTGCAACAAATTACTTTTTGTACTGTTGGGTCAGGTACCAGTGAGTAGCAGTTCCTCTCGCAAAGTTAATGTCCTGCAGAAAGTAAATAAAAAGCAGGCCTCCTATTATGTTCAATAAGGTGACTAAAGGATCACCTATTTTGAGAGTGCCCTCCACATGCACAGTAAAACAAAGGTTAACCTGAATTTAGAAAATGATCTTTATCTCTGCATGATGTACTGCCTGCAGGGAATGTGGGATGGACAAGATGGAGAAGACAGAGTCGGATCACTATCCGAAGTTTTAAATTCCTTGCCCAATAGATGTTCAATCTACATGAAAAGGTTGAGTGCTTCCCTGCAAATTCTAAATTATATTGTTTTTTAACTGAAATGCCCCAAATCCACCCTCAGTCCAGCTGTTCTTACTTATCCCAAAGCGGAGCTGCTTCTGTAAATCAAGCTCGGCCCGAGGGCAGTTCAATACTTCCATAGACTGGAGCCCCATTGTAATGCACAAAAGACCACAAAGTGGACAGGTCTTAACAAAGAATGGGCAGAGTTTGGGCAGCTTTTACACTCAGGTAACTTAAAGGATAAGGAAAGGGTTTATCACTGGGGGGAGCAATATGTCAGGCACCCCTGTGAGTGAGTATAATCACTAACCTTAGGCAAGAAGGAAAGAACCCTTATCCCTAAAAAATGCACCAGCCTGGTGTACTTCTCTTTTAAGAGCAACATGACATCTTCTTTCTTGTCCTATGGTTCCCTTGTGATTTCCCTGGGCTAAGGGCAACCCAAAGTGATTAACCCTTTCTTTGTCCTATAAATCTGGTTGTTGTTTTGAGAAGGTTAACAGCGGGGCATCTCTAGTAACTAGTATTAGCTGCATCACTTAAAAAATTGGCATTTTTTCCAGCTATGGGTAAGGGCCTGGCCAAGGTGAATAAGCACTATAAATCATTAAGTATTGCTTAATACATGGCGCTCTGAATGCAGTATTGTACGTGGGTTGTATCTGCTCCTCCATCTCAGTAAGGCATGAGGAGCTTGCTCATTAAATTTGTGCTATTATGGCCCCATGCAGAGGGGTTTGTCATTATCTGAAAAAATGTTCCATTCTTGGTCTCAGGTTCTTAGTCTGTGTGGTCTGAGGTTACCTGAGAGCTCTTTGCAGGCTGCTACAAATATAAAGAGTAAGGCACAGCCCTGCAAAATAAAAGCTGAATTGCACAGTGGGTATCCTGCATTTTACTTTGCATATTATTGCTGCTTGTATGGGAACTCCTAACTAATGAAGTTATGTGATTTTATCTGTGCTGAAGCATCAAGTAGATTGCTAGTTCCCCAGACAAAGTAAATAATAACTTGTTCAGGAATGAGAAACCTCCAACCATTTGCAACTCATTCTGGAAGGTTTCTGTGTGTGTCCTTCAAAAGGTATGAACGAATAGCTTATTGTGTGAATATGGTTACTAGCTGGAACTGCCACATTGCAATGGGTGCTTGTATTAAGCAAGAGGCAGCAAATTTGTGCCTGTGGTGGGAAGAAAAACAGAACTGAGCTTTGAGCACCGTACAACCCACCACAGTAAGCTTTTATCTGGCAACACCAGCACCACCTTATTTTGCCCTGTCTTTAGTTACCTGTCACTGTGCATGCTATGGGCCAGAACATGTTTGGTTTTGTCATTAAAATGCATGGTTCTCTCCCCTGGACAAATTCTGCTGAAAAAAAAATCTTTATTAAGAGGGGTAAACAAACAAATATAAAGATGTAAACACCAGTTAAAGCTATTTCCTTCCCCTTTCCTCTGGTTTTCACTATTTTTTTCTGTGGAATAAAGAGACCTGCAGCAATTAAGGACTATCTTCTAACCCGATAATAGCACTTAAATATAGTTCTGAATGGCCTTCTAAAGCTTCCAGGCTGTTGGGAGTCCACTGGCTGCATCATTTCTCTGCCATTTTTACTTTGTTTTCCATATTTGCATGCTGGTGTAGTGCTTGGCATTGCTGTCTCTTAGTACTGGCTTTTGGGGTTTCTTTTAGTCATGGCCCTATCTGTTGTAGTATCTCCCATTGTTTGTGTGGTTATGCTTTCATAGCCCCACACAGGATGGCTGCTTAAAGGAAAACTATACCCCCAGAATAAATACTTACCCAGCAGATTGGTTATATTATGTTAACTGACCTTAAAGAATCTCACCAAATTGGAATATATATATCAGTAAATATTGAGCCACCATTTAGTGATGGGCTGTGTGCTCCCTCAGAGGTCACATGACAGGAAATAATGCAGCTCTAAAGGTGGCCATACACGTGGCGATCTGACAATGTTTCGTACGACCATCGGTCGCACGAAACATCGTAAGATCCGCCACACACCATTCAGGGCTGAATCGGCAGGAAAGGAGGTAGAAACAATAGGATTTCTGCCGATTCAGATCTGAAGGGAGAATTTTGGTCAGGCGCCTTCTATGGCGCCCGATCAAAATTTTCCAACTGGTCCGATTGGCGAGTCGGCCGATATCAGCAGCTTCCTGCGATATCGGTCGACTCGCCGACATGGACAGAGTTCTGCCTTTTGCTCCCACACTTCTTCCTGTTACAGTTAAGGTGGCCATACACGCACCGATTATCGTACGAAACGAGGTTTCGTACGATAATATCGGTGCGTGTATGGCCACCTTAACTGTAACAGGAAGAAGTGTGGGAGCAAAAGGCAGAACTCTGTCCATTCATTGGCTGATGTGACCTAGCATGTATGTGTGCCTTGGCTTGTTTGTGTGCACTGTGAATCCTATGATCCCAGGGACGGCCCTTAATTCTTAAAATGACAGTTTTTTAGTACCCAATAGCCCATACAAGTATAGGACCCATTATCCAGAATGCTCTGGGCCAAGGGACTGGATAAGGGGTCTTTTCGTAATTTGGATCTCCATACCTTAAGTCTACTAAAAAATTAATAAAACATGAATTAAACCCAATGGGATTGTTTTGCATCTGATAAGGATTATTTATATCTTAGTTGGGATCAAGTACAAGGTTCTGTTTTATTACTACTATTTACTACAGAGAAAAAAGGAATCAGTTTTAAAATTCTGAATTTTTTTATTAAAATGGAGTCTATGTGAGACGGGCTTTCTGTAATTCAGAGCTTCGGGTTTCCGGATAAGGGATCCCATACCTGTACTACTAAAAAGGTATATTTGTATGAAAATGGTTTATTTAGATGAAGCAGGGTTTTACATATGAGCTTGCTTATGCAATATATTTTTTAGAGAGACCTACATTGTTTGGAGGTATAGTTTTCCTTTAACTGACTTCTGATGGATCTGGCCCTGGTTTGGGTGCTTGTGTTAAGAAAATTAGATAATTACAGGTGCAGGGACTTCTTTCTGTTACCTTTCTCTTGTCTCTTTCTCATTCACTCCTTTCCTCCCCTCTGGGCGCTCTTCCCACCCTCCCCTTCTCGCTCTCTCTGTGCTGCAGAGGATTTCCCTCCTGCCCCTGACGTCATTGGTTTGTGGTTTGCAAACAAGAGAAACAGTTCTAAGAATTTGGCCGTGACTTGGCTGCCACGGGGTGGGGTGGGGGGTGACAGTGAAGTGCAAGTTTAGAGAGAAAATCCAGCAAAAGTGAGGCAGCGAGTATCATCTGTTGTTTTTGTACAGCGCAGTTTGTGGGCAGTGCAAAGAGGGCATATACCCTGGGCCTAGAGCCTTAGAGGGACACACCTAAAGTGGACATGTCTTTTGTACAATTAAAAATGGCTACAGTTTGCATCAAACAACAGACATACTGAGTATCTCCATAACCAAACACCCCTGTTACAGAGGCTGCTGGGAGTTTTTTTTCTAGCTGTGGCACCCGCAGTATTTATGGGAGTACCTTGTACAGTACATAGCAAACCCCTCCTGCCTGTGTTTTACCATTGCATCTCTTTCTTACATTTTGGTTCTTTGATCTGATTGTAAGAGGAGAAAAAGAGTATTATTAGATCAGAGGGCAGGGATAGTCTGCCTGTCAGCACTGCGGTCACCCACATGGTTCTGCAATGTTATTTCCTTCTCATAGTTTAGCTGTGCTGCCTTTCATGTCTGTGCAGTGGTGGAAAGCTCTTCCTTTCTACGTACCAGGGGTTACCGGTCTGTATTTGCCTGCAGAGAAATCCCCTCGCTACATGGAGATTTCCTTAGCTGTGCTTAACTCCTTGCCAGTATTCCCAGATTGTCCCCTCCAGCTGTTTCCAGAGAGGAATCTGCTAAATATGGAAGCTTTTTATTTTGCCCATACCGGGCTGGAGCTAGACAAAGATGGGACGCAGGGTATTATTATAATGAATGTCTAGGAAGAACTAAGCTCCATTTTTTCCCATCTTGTTGCACTTGTTGGGCATCACACACTATATTGCTAGTAGGTGCCTGGAGGTACATTGGTGAATCCCTCTTTGCACATCTGCCCTTTACATTTTTCATAAGCCAGACATGTACCCCCTGCCTGCACTGAGAACCCTATAATTTCCATAGGATTGCAATAGATCAATAATCATGCCATAAAGTGTATTAATTACTGGTTGGGCCACAGTTTGGTAAATAGGGGTTCAGTAAATTAAGGGTATAGGTGCTATTAAAATATAAGTATATGATCAGCATTGTCTATTTTTGAAGCTGCAACAAGTAACTGTGTGTTATCGCCCTAATGCATTCCCTGGCCCTGGGCGCAGCCGTGGGCTTGGCTGGTTCCCTGCTATTTGTTGCCTGCCTGCCAAGCTAGAAAACCCTGTGTGTGGCCACAAGGGTACGCAGCGCTACAAAAGTACAAAATACAAAATGACACACAGGGAGGACAAGTGTTATAATAAATAAATACAATAAATATATATAAATGCACAAGTGCCATGTGGTATGAGACACAGTAGGAAGGAGGTCCCTGCCCGGTAGAGCTTACAGTCTAAGTGGTTGGGTAACATACAGGCACAAATTGGAAAGGTAAGAGTGCACCAAGTGAAGGACTAGGGAAAATAATGTTTTTGTGCTCCAGTAGGTAACCGCTGAGCTATTTAAACATCATATAAGATAATGGAGGGAAAAAGGGCTTTGCCCGAAACATGTAGTGGAACACACTAATAAACACTAATTGCAGCAAAGCCCTGCAGTGTCAGGTGTCCTCCATTATCTTATATGATGTCTACATGCAATTAGTGCTACAACAGGAGCACAGGAGTGATAGCCTGCTTGAATGAGGTAGCTGAACTGGAATACTGGACTTGGAAAGATTTTCGCTGAGCTATTTAATCTATGTCTGGTGCTAAAGGGGCAAGGTGGCAGCCTATTCTATTTAACCTACTTCTACATACCATGTGGTTTTAACAGTATATGCTTTCTCATTCTCAGCCGCACCTTAGCACACGTAGACGCCGGCTGCAAGAGGCAACTAAGGGTTAAATAGTAAGCTGCACAATAAGGGAACTCCCAGTGTATCCGGGGATTCCTCTCCCCCCCCCCCTTATGTCCTGCACCACAGCACTGGCCTTGTATAACACACGTCTTGAAAGGGTTATTTAACAAGGCTTTCCTTCTCTTGTAACACAGCACTGATACAAACCGGGTTGCACATAACTGACCACACACTGCACGTAGTTTTGTCAGTGTGACTGTGTTGTGATGTGTAAGATTTGAATATGTGTGTATCTGTGTATAGTGTGTTCCTGTTTGTGTCTGTTCCTAAGAGGGGAAGTAACGGCTGAACAAACAGACCCTAAGGAGACAGGCAGCATGGAAACTATTCTAATAATGTAAACAGAGGGATAGAAGAGAGAGATCCCTGACTGAAGGAGAGGGGTGGTGGGTGGGGAGAGACCCCTCCTGGTGCTGAGCAGGGAGAACTCATGTCTGGCTCAAAGACTAGGTGGGAACTACAAGGAAAAGCAAAGGGGTATCAGCCAAACATGAGCTTAAGTAAAAAACAA
The DNA here is from genome assembly GCF_000004195.4 of Xenopus tropicalis. Taxonomy (NCBI): domain Eukaryota; kingdom Metazoa; phylum Chordata; class Amphibia; order Anura; family Pipidae; genus Xenopus; species Xenopus tropicalis. Next base: position 32,855,478 of record NC_030680.2, on the reverse strand, counting down.
TATACTTTTTATAGTGGGGGCTGAGATAATATGGTGAACTGGGGAGACCCCTGCATGTTTCTCAGGTGTCTTCACTCTCTCTGGAACAGGGGCAGAAGATACATTTCTTCCTGTTTGGAATGAGGGTGTACAGAGAGTTCTTGGCCTGGTGAGGGTGGCAGCCCAAGACACTTGAGATAAATATCTTCAAATAGAATATTAAGATATATCTTCCAGCCTAGAAAGGAATGAAGAGATGACACTGCCTCTTCATGGTTTGCACTCTCATCTGGAGACAGCAGCTCAGTTACAGAGTTCAGTAATGCAGAGAAACCCCACAGTTAAATGAGAAATCTACAGGGTTGCTCAGTGCAAACTATTCAGGCAAATTTCCTTGTAAGATAAGAGTAATATACAAGACATGTTGGCTGCTATATAGCATTTCTGTAGCTACAAGCAGCTGATATGGCTCAGGGAAGCAGAATGCAGAGAAGAAAATCAAGTTTATTGCATAGTTTGCTTTTGGAAACTCCCCGTGTAGAAATTCTTGCTTTGCCCCTGGGGATTTAAAAGAAGGAAAAGGAACCTGAAAAACTAGGGAATGGAGTCATAAGAGATCTTTGCCTGATTAGAGCCTTCCTGAAAAAGTCAAACACTAACGCTCGAGGGCAGTCCAGACCTTGTTCATCAGGAAAGTCAGGATATAGGATTGGAGAATTCACATTTTTGCTGTACAGAAGACTTAAGAGATCACCTTTCTCTGATATTTGTCTGCCCTTTACCAGGGCCATTACTGCACTGTGCAGCCCCAGTGGCGGATTAATGAGAAGTGAGGCCCCTAGGTTACACTTTCCACAGGCCCCCCATCTAGAGTAATTCCGCCTGGAGACACACAGCACAGTCAGCAGGCAAGGCATGTCTCACTTGTGTGCCTAGGGGTCCAGTGTGATTAAGTGCCCATCTAGCTTTTTTTAATTATTATTTTTATTTTCTTTTTCCAGATCTTTTAAATTTTATTTGTGCTGGGTCGGGTGCATGTGGGAGAAGAAGGCAGGCAAGGGATGTGTACAGACCCAGGCATGTGTGCTCTATGCCCACCCAGCATACAGAGCTTGGTTTCACGCATGCCTGGATCTGCACACATCCGGGTGCCCTGCCTGCCTTCTTCTCCCCGGTGCACCCGACTGGACCCAGCAAAAATAAAAATAAATATTATAAGATTTGAAAAGAAAAATAACAATTTTATAAAAGCTAGATTGGCCCCTGATCACACCGGACCCCTAGACTATAGCTTAGGTAAACCTATGCATTAATCCGGCCCTGCCTGGATATACCAAAAAGCAGATACAGTTACTCCCTAGTTGTGCCAACAAGCTGTGTGTTTCCAGGTCAGATGACACTTGGCAGTGTTAGTTGGCAGATATAGGAAGGGGAAGTGCATGTTAGAAGAAACTCAGTATTATGAAATTGATAAGCTGAGGAAACTTGCAACTGACCTTTCTTTTCCGCTTTTGTTACATTTTATGTCTATCTGATGTGATTCTATCTAAGTGCAGTTGTAAATGCTTCTTGGTTGGCAGAGTCAGTAATGCCCACTAATCACAAAGCAGATTGATTAAATGGCCAGAGGTTTCTCAATTAAAGGAATCCCAACTTCATTCAAAAATTACAAAGCGTAAAAAAAAAAAGTATACCAGTTGCAGATGGCCTTAGACAGGGGCAGGAAGCATGAGGTGCGGGATACCCATTCCCCTGTGTTACGGGGCCACGCCCTTCCACCAGTGGCTTACTCACTCTGGAGCATAGGGGGATAGTTATCAGAGGTTGTATTTGGATTCTTCACATTTTCCCAGCAACTAGAATGATCACATTTATTGACTTTTTATTTTATTATCATTAAGCTCAGAACCATTTTTGAAAAACATTTGCAAAAGAAAATAAACATTCTCTGTAAATCTGCCTAATAATCTAAATGGAGCCCTGTATTCACAGTATTGATTATACTCCTGAAGCCAGCCCCTAATTATACTGGAACCCAGCTTCCCGATTCCTAACATACCAAGACGTGTTCCTCACAGTGATACCTGGGTCAGGAATTTCCAGACCTATGTTCACCCAACCTTCTAAACCCCCAGGCCAACCTGGCCTAAGGTTAAAGGACATGTAAACCCTACATTTTCTTCCCATAAATACGGACACATCTTCCTCACCCAAGCAGCATCATTTGTACTGCATATATCAACTCCAGCACTGCCACATTTTCTTAGAGCAAATAGCTTTCACTAGGGGGCGAGTTGAGGAGAAGGAATCCCAGGCGATTAAGGGGATGCTGCAGCCTTACTATTAACCTTTTAACCCAGAGTTGCAGGTATTTAAAGATTTCAAAGAGGCTGTTCACTGTTACATTTTTTGTGAGTTTTACTTGTCCTTTAAGAAGGTAAATTTCTACTCACACTGGAACTACCCTCTATCGCACCATTAGAGAAGATGTCAAATGGGAGCAGACTTGGCAAAATAATATCACTCCAAGTATTGGTAGGGGAGCAAGGAACAAGCTGCAGTGCAGATTGTAAGCTCTATGGGGCAGGTACCTCTATCCTCTTGTCTTTTTGATTCTTAACTAATTGCAACTGTACCTTGTATTTATTTGTATTTATTATTATACTTTGTATTTATTATTTTAATAACCCCCTGTTGTATTAATCTTTTCTAAAGTACAGCGCTGCGTACATAAGTAGCGCTTTATAAATAAAGATATACATTCATACATACTTAAAAGTTACTTTGCGCTGCAGCTGGTCCATATTAACCCAATACAAAGCCTATATACATATGCAGGCTTCAGCCCAGCTGCGCCAACCCAAGGGTAGAGTACCAGCCTTTGCATCACTACTGGGCCCACAGCAATATTATTTAAAGCTCCACAATCCGCCTCAAAGACCAGTCCACATTTTTACCCAGCCTTATTCAGTATTTCCAGATTTCTGTGGCCCCCTGTATTAGATGATATAAATGTAGGCATCAATGTATACAAAACAGAACATAAGGTGACGGAACAGAACCAAAACCCAATAGCTGGGGAAAGCATGGTCCAATGTGTAGAAAAGGAACCAAGGCAAGGAGAAGCAACTGCAGTACTTAGTAACCTTTGTGACATTTGTGCAGTGTGCAAGTGCTTTCAGTTCTCTTATTTGACTTTATTTTGTGCTTATCTGCGTGTCTTAGAGCTGATTTAGGAAGACTTGGAACAGAGCCCCCACTTAACAGAATGAAAAGTTGTTTTCGGATGTTGGCGGCATCAGTCATTGCTGCACAGTGAAGAAAAGAAAAAGCACATACCCAGAATGCCTTTGGGGAGAGTTACCACTTTATCAGATCCACAATGGAGGATCAGTGGTTACTGCTTTTTGAGGAGACTAAGCCTATGTTCATAGTCATGGATTTAACCATCAAAATGTTGGTTGCAACTTCATCCTTAATCTGATAAAAATACTTGAATTATGGTATGATAGGTTCAACCTGATACCTCAGTTTTCTAAATTGCGCAACATATAAGGGGTCCTTTACTATGACCCCAGACAGCAAATGCACAATTGCAGCCCCCCTAGGGCTCATGCTGAGAGCACTTCTGTCTGGCATGTTTGTGCTCTGCATCTTGTGCTGAATAAAAAAATTCAGACAACAGGGCCTGCATCTGTCCCCCATGAGCCTTTTTTTTTGCTTTTTGCACTGCCTTCAGTTTTGTAAATGTGCCTTATAGTTATTGGACCAATTAAGCCCTATGGCTCTCTTCTTGAAGGAATAGTGTCTTGATGCAGCACAGTGGTTTTGGCCCACTCAAGAGTTAGTAATCCAGAATGTAAACTAATAAGAAACCCTAATAGGGAAAAACAAATACCAATACTTCTGTAATTCAATATGTAAAATGATGTGTATAGATTGATAAATAACCAAGGCCCAGTTATCTGTGAGGACCTGTTGGTGTTTAAGTTCATTGTTTAGATACTTAAGTAACCTACCTACTGTCCCCGCAGACCCATGGCACCTTGTATAAGTGACGTTATACAGCATGCAACTTTATGATAGCTAAATAAGTGGTTAATAAAGTTATGTCATGTTTATATCATTTTGCATATTGAATGACTGAATGGTGTAATGGTGAATGTTTTACCCATTAGGGTTTTTCAAGGTGTGTTTATGAGCACGGAGTAGCAACAGAGAGGCTGCTGCAGAGAGGGTCCCCAGCACATAAGTTTTTAAATAGACCCACAGGAGGGGCCCACAGGACAATTCAGAGCATTGGGAACGTTTCCCATGCTGTGAGTTCATTCATTATTGATATAGTCTATTGCTATAACATATATCCAGTGTAGCATTGGCTACACTGGGAAATGATGTCTTTGGATGCCCCCAGAGGCACTGCGGCCTTCCCTCCATTAGCACTGCTGACTCTTTTTCTCATTCTTTTGACATAAGTTGTGATTATAATAGACTTTGGCTCTTCCTCTCATTGTTCTTCCAGCCCTCTGCTCTTTTGCCGTCACTCATTTGAATTCTAATTCTATCATCACATCTAATTAACTTTAGTTGCCTAAGGGGTGGAAAATCTCCCTCACATGAAAGAAAGAAAGCCGCTTCTGCCTGGCACCAGATTCATCACATGAAACATCCCATTAGTTCATGGATATATCACAATATAAACTTCAAACTTGATGGACTAAAGCATAATTTCTGTAAAGTTTCTTATAATAGTACCACACTGACCATGTATGACGTGCTCTTTTCTGTCTCTCAACCTGTTTTCTTTCTCTCTTTTCTTCTGTTGTAATAGTTAAAAAGCAAAAATAAATTTTTTTAAAAAAACATTGGGGGTGGATATTTCCATATACTTTATTTGCCACAATCTAAACTTAACCTCTTTATGTCTGGTTCTAACCTGTACAGGTTATGTCTTCAATGTATGTATTCAGTGCCTTCTAATATCACACAGGTACATTGGTAGCCCTTAGTCTAAGCAATTTCTACAAAATGGGAGCTAATACAACCACCCTGAAATATTTAGACAATTTGTATTAATGCACAGGGATGCCATACTGGTTCCATCATTAGGCCATACAATACATAACATGGAGACTCTTTTCCAGGTGTCCAGCACACCAGTTATCTCAATAACTTGCACAACTGGCATCACATTCTACAGAACTCCCATTCTCCACTTGGTACATTGCACATTGCATGTGAACACATATATTTTTCTCAAGTATGTTGCTCGGTTTTGTCATGCCAAAATTTGGAATGATCTCAGAAAAATATGTGTTCACCTAATGCTTTTTTTCTACTTTAAAGTATATATAAAAATAAGTGAAGGTGACTAGATCTAGATCTAGAACTCATAGGATTAATGCCCTGGGCAGGGGAGCATCTACAAATCAGAGCAATCAAAACAAAATCCATTATTTTATATATAAAATACAGTTCTGTTTACAGAATTATATATTTATTTGCAAAAATATCTTTCCAGACCACAATACAATTGTGCTTATAAAATGCATAATGTCCTGTGTAACAACCTTTCCTGGGTTACTTTTTGTCTGTATTTTGGGCTGGTTTGTACATAATTGTCCATAATTTGTTGCTTGTCTATTCTAGCTTGATAATGAAAAAAAATGTCATTGGACTTTGCAACAGGTTTAGTAAATGTATCATGTTCATGCATCATGGCTAAGCCTATTAACACGGTCCTACCAGGGGCCTTTGTTTCGGAGGATTAATCTGAAGTAATCTGATCTGTGAACATTTTGCAGACCAAATCCTGGAAGACTTTCTTCACAATGGTACACTGGTCCCTTCGGCGACAGAATTCCTGGGTGCAGTTGGCCGGGCATGAAGGTATGAAACAGAATGAAGGAAATTATGAATCAGATAGCCTTATGAATGACAGAAGGGAGGCATGAGTGCATCACTGCTGATTGGCTGCACTATAGTATATATATATATATATATAGTTATAATGTCTTATCTTCTATGACAAAAGTATTCAGATGCTCAAATAGTACTTCAATGTTTGTAGAACCAACTCTTGCAGCAATTACAGCTTTAAAGGCCCCCATACACGGCCGATAGAAGCTGCCGATATCGGTCCCTTGGACCAACTCGACAGCTTATCTGCCCGTGTAGGGGCAGAAACGAGCGGGCTGGCCGACTGATATCAGGCCTGAAATTGGACAGATATCGATCGGCCAGGTTAGAAAATCCAGTCGGATCAGGGACCGCATCAGCTCGTTGATGGGGTCCCCGAACCGACTGCCCCATTGCCGCCTACATAATCCGGTCGTTTGGCCCCAGGGCCAAACGATCGGATTATTTTTTTTTATAACTTCAAGCTCCCCGATATCGCCCACCCGTAGGTAGGGGATATCGGGGGAAGATCCGCTCGCTTGGTAATCTCGCCAAGCGAGCGGATCTTACCGTGTATGGGGACCTTAAGTCTTCTGGGGGGTAAGCACATAGTAGGTCTGCCCATTGTTTGGAAGTGATTATGGCAGACTTGCTCCTGGTTGGCCAGCTTAGTTGAATAATGCTTGTTGACTTCAGTCTTAAAAAAGTGCTACAGATTCTAAGTTGGCTTGAATCAGGGTTGGACTAGGACCCACCAGAGAGCCTGATATTCAGGGCCACTCTCACAACAGATAGATGGAGACATTGGCAAATGGTATAAAGTTTATATAGGCTTATGGGATTAGAAAAGAAAAGGGCCTATGGGAATTTTGCAGGACTAGGGCCAAGACCCAACAGGAGATTCCCTGGTTCCATTTAACTTGTTATTTTAGCCTTGTGTATGGGATCATTCATGAATTTTCAAGCTTCAGATTTTTAGCAAACTCATACAGGTTCTTTCTGAGGTATCTGGGTCTCAGCTATTCACAAACCCTTTTCCCATTACAAATGGGTCACATTTATGCTTTTGACATGTTGTCACATGATTATTTAATGACATTTGTTCACACCATTCCATACAGACCATTGTTATGCAGAGGTGATCTATAACTACAGAGACGTATGGTGGTACAATCCCGCTGTGGAGCTGCTTCCGCCAATAATGGGAACTGCGCATTATGTTAGAACAGAAGAATTGTTATTCTGTAAAATGAGAGAATTGCCCAAGAGGCTGACTATTTTGCAGGGCATTTTTCCAATGAAAAAGCCTTGATGTTTATATTCATTGACCTGCGGCACATATCAGTAGCCTCAGCCTTTTTGTGTGTATAAGGGACAGAAGGTCAGTGCTTCCCAGGCCAATGACACCTGAGGGCAGCTCCTATCAAGTCACCCCTTTCAGCAATCATATTTCTTCTATTCATTGTGGATGCAAGACAACATGAAATAGTGGTCATACCTTAATACACATTTAGGCAAACATCATTTGGGGTCCTGTATTTCTAACAACCTTCTGTGCCCTCTTGCTTAACTGTCTATTCAGAGTGGATCTGCCCGTGCCAGCTCCTTCTCTCCCACAGAAGCAGTACTATTGGGCTGTGTGACGGCTGGGCACGAGTCCGCTTTCCCTGTTAGTAGAGAGCAGACTTGGGTGCAGGGAATGATGTTACGTGAAATCACTCATTTGGTTCTACAGCAACTGATGCATGTGTGTGTATGTGCCTCTGCCTAAATACATGCTCTGCTTTTAGGTGAAGACCTGCAATTAGCAACCGGGTGAAAGATCCTCTTTAAGGTGGTGTTTAATTGCAGCAACTTTAGTCAATAGGGGTTGTTCACCTTTACAATAACTTTTAGTATAATGTAAAGACTGATATTCTGAGACCATTTGCATTTTTTATTGTTTGTTGTTTTTGAAATATTTAGCTGTCCAGTTTGGAATTTTAGCAGCTATTTGGTTGCTGGGGTCTAAATTACCCTAGCAACCAGGCGTTGATTTGAACAAGAGACAGGAATATGAATAGAAGAGGGCCTGAGTACAAAGGCAAGTCATAAAAAGTTTTTTAGCTGCTGGGGTCAGTGACCCCCACCTGAAAAGAGGCAGAAGGAGGAGGCAAATAATTAAACAAAATAATGATGACCAACTGAAAAGTTGCTTAGAATTGTCCATTCTATAACATACTAAAAGGTGAATAACTCTTTAAGGTTGCAGGGTTATGGCTCTGTAGCCATTGAGTTATTTAATTGTCCCTCTGCAATCCAACAAACCATCATACATATAAATACAGATATGATTTAAAGCTCAAGGAGTCAGGGGTGATCAATTCAGGCCATTAAAGGGGACCTGTCACCCAGACATAAAAATCTATAATAAAAGCTCTTTTAAAATGAAACATGAAGCCCAAACTATTTTTTTAATTAAGGCATCCACATACCTTTTATTATGGTATTTACAAATCTCAGCTGTGAATCATATATTGCTTGCCCTGCCTCAGGCATCGACGCGGGGCAGGCATATACTTTCACTTTCCATTCAGCACTTCCTAGATGTCACTGCACTCCTCTCATTCCCCCCTCACTTCTCAGGGTCTATAATTGTGTAGCCTGTGCATGGATATCAAACCCCCCATTCTGGTAAATAAGATATTGGGGTGATGCAGAGCTTGCCTTAATAACAGTGTCCAGAAAGTGGCACCTTCCTGCCTGCTTTGAATGTAAATTCCAAGGAGACACGATTTATATATTTTATACAGTTTATTTTGCCTGACTAGCACAATAGAAAAGAATTTGGAATCATTTCCTAGGGTGACAGTCCTCCTCTAATAATACAGTCTGATGAATGTGCATTTGTATGTCCATCCAGGTAACTTCAAGGCTAGTGAGCGAGGCCACATCCTAAAGAAGTTCAGTCCTATAGAAAATGCTTGCTTGGTTGCACTTATGGATGATGCCCTGCGCCCATATGTGCCCAGCTACCAAGGCATCGAGGAGAAGGAAGGGCAAACCTACATCAAAATGGAAGATTTACTTATGGGCTTGGAAGGCCCTAGCATCATGGACTGCAAGATGGGCTTCAGGTAGAGCTCCATGGTGACCTTGAATAAATAACAGGGGGAACATTATGGGATTTATATATAAACACACATTTCAGCCTTTCTATGGCTAAACTTGACTTTAGCTGAGGTAGAAGCTAAGCCCTATGTTCCAAAAGGCAAGCAAATAATCTGTATGTTGTTGTAGTTTATAGTATATTGAAATACCAAAAAAACCCCATATCTTTGTAGGACATACTTGGAAGAAGAGCTCGAAAAGGCACTGCTGAAACCCACCCCAAGGAAAGATCTGTATAACAAGATGGTGAAAGTGGACCCTTTCGCCCCAACCGAGGAAGAGCATTTGCAGAGAGGCGTTACCAAACCTCGCTACATGCAGTGGCGAGAGACAGTGAGCTCCACCTCTTTGCTTGGATTTCGCATTGAAGGCGCCACAGTGAGTACCTAGGAGTTGGGGGGGATTAGCTGTAGCTACAGAGGTGTATCATTGCATATTTAACCCCCTGCCAGCCAGGGTTTGGACTTTTGGATGCCCATTATGTTACATGAGGAGCAGCACTGAAGCCTGGGAACAGTGAGCAGTTCTACTGTGTGGTCAGAGAGGTTTCGTTTCCCTTGGAGTCACGTTACATGATGCATTTGGCTTGGATCATCATTTGCCGCTGTAACGGCTGCTTTTTATCACATCACACAGAAATCCATACTACAAAACCTGGGTTGCTATGGGGAACAGTGTTTTTTTCCAATACAAATATTAGTAGTGGGAAATGGAGAACATCTTTTTTTAAACCACATGCCTTAAAGAGCCGGTGGCACCAAAGAACAACTTAGCAATCAAAAGTCATTTATTTCCAGCATTTCTTTTAAATTCTCAGCTTATTGCCAACCTAGCTAATCAAATCTGAGCATGTGTAACACAAAACAAGACTGTGCCATTGCACACTGTTCCCCACACACAGATTTTGAGACCAATAAAAAATACTTTTGTGCAAAAACATGTAATATGTAATTTTGTACTGCACACACCAGTTTCTTAAAAGTGTGCACAAAAGGAATGTTTTGTGCATAAAGCCATGAAGAAATTAGAGAGAACACTTCCATTGCTTTATACTTCTCAAATCAACAGCTAGGCAGACCGGACAGGGAACTGCAGACTGGTTTTTCCTTGAGTGAATGCAGGTCTGTAATTGGCTCCCATTGTGTTTCTGGCTAGGACCATTAGGACACATCCAACACTCATATAAAACAGACCAGCATGATCTTTGGGGAGCTCCAATAATGGGGACATTTTTAAAGATTTAAGCTAAGGATTATTTTAAAACCCAGATTCAAACTGGTACCATGTTGAATATTGCCTACAAGATTACATTATGCTCTATGTCCCCTTTAAGGCCATGGGCAGCTGGTTGCCTCTCACCTGTGCAAGACATTAGCCTGCAATCAATAATTGTGTTCTCACTCAACCGTGCTAGCATACAGGGTGACATTAAGGGGGCTCATATGCTGACTGACCATTGGCCTACCTTGTCTGAGTAGTTGATACCTTATGGGAGCAAGCCACATTAGATAGGACTCAACTATGTGGCCGTGGCTTTTAAGATTGCAAATCAGTTGCTGGCTTAGTTTTGTGCCAAAGTGGGGTGGGGGTCATTAAAACTCTTGCCTTGTGATTGACAGATTGAAGGTGGACCAGTGCATAAGGACTTTAAACAAATGAAGAGCAGAGAGAAAATCATGGAGACATTTGTGACCTTTACAAAGGGACAGAAGAACATCCTTGTGAGTGATGAGTTGCAGCTGTACATGTATTTCTGTTCTAACCAAACCTATAATGCACTTATTGTACAGCACTGCGGAATATGTTGGCGCTTTATAAATAAATGTTAATGTAATGCACCCCCCTACCTACTGAACTCTCATACTCTGCCCACACTCCCACTCCCCCTGTATGACTGGCCAGGAAGACATACTCACTTAATCGCTCACTCTGCCCTGAAGCCCTAACCAACAGCCTCTCATTTGGGTAGTGACCCACTCTCACACATTTCTGCAGCTAGAATCTCGGGAATGTAACCAGACTTGTCTCATCTGTTACAAGAGGGGAGTGTCGACTTTTGCAATTGAATATATCTGTCAAGTCTGTGCAAGGAAACATAATGAAGGGGTGATACTAATCAGATACTTCTAATCTGAAGCACTAGGGTCAAAATACCATTTTTGGCTGTTATTTCCTTTTTGTGTTCCCTGCACCTCCTGCATTCCTTGCCTGCGTGTCAGTACCACCTGGTGGCCACTTCTGGGAAATCACTAAAATGAACATTTTGCTATTTCAGGAGGCGTATGTGCGCCGTTTAGAGAACATGGAGAAGGTGCTTCAGGAATCCGCATTCTTCCGCACGCATGAGGTCAGTTTAAAGCCGAGTGTGGAGATTATCATGCACAGATTTAACGAGAAAACCTTTTTGTCCCAATTCAATTCCAGACTTTAGCAGCAAGATTATGGTGTTTTCATTGAACTAAGCTGTAACCTTAGGGATAGGCGAGAAGAACCAAGTCAGGTTGACATGATTAAGGGCACAATGGCCATTTAATGGAAATAATTAGAATTTCTGCACACAGTTCCTTGCAGTGGGGCAACATCACAGGTCACCCATAGCTCCATGATAGTTTGTTCTCTGGCCTGCTTCATGTGTCCTCTGGCATAGCTCATTGCATTCCTAAAACAGGGCACAGAAAGCTACATCCTCCATCCAAAGAGGACATGTGGCCTTAAATGTCCCCAAAAACCATCCCCACAACTTTCACATCACTCAGATGTAGAATCAGAGCAATCAGGGGTGCAAAGCATTGGCTTCATGGCTGCCTTGTGCCTGTGAAGAGTTGCAATCTGCACGTCCCACCCATAGCATCAGTAAATGAGATGTGTTTATTGGTTGCTGCAGTTTGTATAGGTCCAGATTATTGACCAATACAGAACTATTAGTCTTTTATTTAAATCTCTTCCCGATTGTCCTGATCAGCCATACAGCACCCCTTATCACCTAGGGCAAAGTGCTTGTACATGCTCAGAACCCCTGGAGGTTGAACGTGAAACTCCATTACATACTTGCTATAAAGGAGATATACATAGCTTTAAAAAAGTACTAAATCCTAAAAACAAATGTGTTGAAATGCTATAATCTATATACTGAACTTACTGCACCAACCTAAAGAATCTCTATAGCAGTAATGATCAAGGCCTTCAGAGTTGTGTACATGGGGATAACCATCTTGGATCCTGTTAGGAGTGTCAGTGACACTGCACATGCTCTGGGCAGCTGTTGGGAAGCTAAGCTTAGGGGTTGTTGCTAATCCTTAAGCAGAAATCACATATCACATAAGGCTGATTATTGAATTCTAATTCATACTAACTGGTTTCGGAGCTGCCATCTAATGAGAATCTGAATGAATTACTAGTCAGCCTTGTATTGTGACATTTATATTCTGTATATACAGTATATTGTTAGTTAATCCCTAAGCTCAGTAAGTGACAGCAGCACAGAGCATGTGCAGGGAATCAGCAGAATAGAAGATGGGGGGCTTCTGGGGCATCTTTGGGGGCACAGAAGGGCTATGGTTGCCTTAGGCTCTTATAGAATCTCAAATCATAATGTACAGCATTTAGGCACACTGAGTAGTGTGGACAGAGAAATCAGGTAATGTTTAATTAATGCTCATAGTACCTTATTACCAGAGCCCACATGCAAATATTTTACCACTAACTGGCAATGACTGGTGTGTGTCACAAAGCCCCAACAGAACCATAAATATTCACAGCTCCGTTGCTTATGCAATCTCCCTTTTAAGTGTCAATTTAACATTCCTGTGCTGCCTTTCCAGAGAACGGAGCCGCATTCCCACCAGTTAGCATTTCTGTGGCATGCACTCTGCCAAGAAAACATGGCACTCAGTTTGGGGATATTTACTCATAGCTGCATGAAAAGTATTTGGTTTGTTTGGGGTGGTAATAGGATTTGGGGCTTGTTTCCACTGTGTAAGTCGGCATGGCAGCTCATGTTCTGGCATATTGCTGGTTTTAGCTGTGGGCAATGTCCATAAATGAGACCCTTTATGATTGTGAATAGAGAGTATTCTTGAAATTTGCCTTTATTTTTAAAACTGCCTGTGCAGAAACAGAAAGTTACCCCGCCCATTGGCAGCCATAAAGCTCAATACAGCTAAAGTACAACTATGCGCCCCATCACCCAGTCTATGCCCGCAGGTGTTAGCTGTGCTCTGGGCAAGAATGCGCTGGCATATGCCAGAATTATGTTTGCCAAAGCAGATGCACAGGGCAAACACATGTTACACTTGGAAGGCTGTGGCAGTTGGTTTCATGCTTCTAAACAAATAGACCAACCTATTTCAAGGTAACGATAGACTTCCTTTAAAGGACATGTAAAGCCTACATTTGCCTACAATGTATATCAGTTGGGCACGTCGCCCCCACCCAAATGGCATCATTTGTCCTGCATATATCCCCTCTGCTTGCCAGCACCATCACATTTTCCTAAAGCAAATAGCAGCTGTGGCCATTTTTCCTCTGATACATAATCAGATACAATTAAATCTGCAAACAGCATACACACACACAAACCCTTATTCAGCATACATTTCATCCAGAATACAGGCTCACACAGGCACAACTGTCTTTGATAAATGTTCTGCTTTGTTTAAGCTGTGCTCAGGAGAGTTGGTTGGGAGAAAAAAATTGAAGCAGACAGCTAGAGCTGAGTTTCTATGGGAACCAGCAATGCCATCTCTTTACTGGCTGCTAGACTGGGGGCATGTAATCTGAGCTTAGAACAACTGAGCATGCCCACAAGCCAGAAGTCAAAGCAAATTCCTGAGGGAGGGGGCAGAGTGGGTTACAGGAGGAGAAGGAATTCTAAGTGATTAAGGGGATGTTGCAACCTTACTATTAACCTCTGGACAACCAGTGTGGCAGGTATTGAAAGATTTCAAAGAGGCTATGAACCAAGCTGGCAGGCTAACCAGTGATACTTGTTTCAATAAATATCTCAGTACTTTGTTCTGATTGCATGCAGCTTGCAATACATACAGGAATGGGACCTATAATCAGTGAATCCATTATCTAGAAAAAACAAATATAGCATTGCTCATTCCCATCTCAAATAGAAAACAGGACACTATGGAAATTGGCAGTATCTTGAGTTTGATGTTAAAGAGGTTGTCCACCTTTAAATAAGCTTTTAGTATGTTGTAAAGAGTGCTATTATAAAACAGTTTCTAACAATTTGTGTTGTTGTAATTATTTAGCTTTATATTCAGCTACTCTCCAGTTTGGAATTTGAGCTGCTATATGGTTGCTAGGGTCCAATTTACCCAAACAACCAGGCAGTGGTTTGAATGAAAAACTAGAATATGAATAGGAGTGGTCTGAATAGAAAGATAAGCAATAAAAAGTTACAATAACAATGACATTGTAGCATCAAAGAGCAATAGTTTTTTTGGCTGCCAGGGTCAGTGACACCCATTTGAGATCTGGAAAGTGTCAGAAGTAAAAGGCAAATAATTCAAAAACTAAAAAAAATTTAAGCCAATTAAAATGTTGCCAAGAATAGCTCATTCTATAACATACTAAAAGTTAATTTAATGGTTACTAACGTAGCATACATGCTAAGTGCACATGAATTCAGTAGCAATAAAGCATGGCACCCCAAATTACAGTAGGGCATCCCCATGATCAGATCCCAAGCATTCTGGATCAAATATCTCATACCTGTACTAAGACAGCTGATATTTATAGATAGATGAGATAACAAGTTTCTTCTGACTCAGGTGATTGGAAGTTCCCTCCTGTTTGTTCATGATCGCCGTGGATTCTCGAGCGTGTGGATGATTGATTTCGGGAAGACGTCCCCAGCACCTACGCACCTTACTCTGCGCCATGATGTAGCCTGGGAGCATGGAAACCACGAGGATGGATACCTGTTAGGTCTGAGAAACCTTACAGACACCATCCGGGACACCATAGCTGGCATGAACGACATGATGGAGATCCTGGGCAAAACAGTAGAAACCTCAGAAGAGAAAGGGGAGAAACTAAAATGGGACAGGCATGAGATCCCAGCAGGCGGAGACCAGGAGAACCAAACAGCGCTACACAAGGGCAATGAGATTATAAGGAGAGAGGAGTTAGGAGCCACATTTAGTGAAAGAGGACAGAATGTATCACTGCAGGAGAGAAGCAGGGACCTGTGACGGTCAGGAGAAATGCTCTGGGATAACTTGGATGAAAGGCACAGATCTGGCACCCTTTTGGCAGCTGTTACCACACTGAGACTCTTCAACTCATCTCAGCATAGCGAGAGTGCTGATCTTCATTCTGATGGAGTCAACAGCAAGAAACAGGCTGCGGCCTCGTGAATACTTGTGTTTTATATGCAAAAGCAGTTGCTCGGATAGCTTTCATATGAAATCAGACATTTGTGCTTGTGTACAGCAGTTAGAATCCTTGGTGTGAGTTCAGTGCAAGTGCTCTTGCGTCCCCTTTTGTGTGTGCGCAGACAGAACGACAGCTCTTGAATGAAAAACACAAGTATGCAGAAGGCCCGAGTGTTTTCTTTGTGAGCCATGAAGTGATAGCTACTCTCACAGCGAGACAGGATCCCACAGTGCCCCATGTCGGTCACGGTACAGCAAGGATAGCTGACACAATGCCACAGTATGTACACTATACCATTATGTGTGAGGAAACAGATTTTGACACAGTTTAAATAATCCACGTTCTGTTGAATACAAAATTATTAATTATGAGTCTTAACATCACACAGTCAGCATTCTTATACACTCTGGCAAGGACAGTGCCAGCCTCACATGCATGCCACACTGGAATTCCTTTACAGTCTGTATTTATATATATATATATTTATACATATTTGGCCTCCAAAGAGGACAAAAGCTTTTGATGAGAGATAGGGAAGGATATAAAAATTGCACACTGTAGTGGGAGAAGGCGGCAGGCTCTGAGTGTTTATAGATGTGCTCCAAGTCCCTTAAATGGACAGTTCCTGTGCTTTGTTTAATCCATTGCAAGATCCAAGTGTGACATCCTGTAGGATGAGAGAAGGCTTTCCTGATTGCAAGTGCATTGCTCAGCCTCAGGGGATGCAGGGGGACCAATTTTGTTTTTGCTGGAAACCCATACCATTGTGACCAGGATTGGGCCATTTGGAAGAGGATTGGCGTGAAGTTAGGCTACTGGCGACTAAGAAAAGGCAATACAGTGTTGCAGTTGCACAGAGTACTATGAGGACTAGGAAAAAATTTGTGCAAATTAATTTTAGTAGAAAGAATTTAGCAGCTGGGATGGGAAAGCCGTACAGTAATGTTTGCAGGGCCAGTTGAACACATAGCTCATGGGTAACTCTTGTTCATCCTTATACACCTATCAGCATTCCTTTGGCACTTCAGGGTAAATAACTGAATCTCTTCAGTCTTGTCCTTCATCTGCTCTCCACTTCAGAGCATCCTCCTTGTGGGCATCGGGTCTGATCTGGTTTCTCATGCCTCCCAGCAGGTTGGATGTGGCCTCAGTTGCTACAATGAAGGGTTTCACTACAGTGGGAGGAATCTGGCGCAGGACTCCGCCTACTGCTCCCGTCAGGCCCTTCTGCTCATGCCCACGAGAAGCCACTTCACATATTGTATGGGCTGTGTCAATGACACCCTATAAATGGGCAGAACACAATTGCTGCAGTTTTAAACGAATTATGGTCACTACTGCCCACCATGAACATCTATGGGCTATAACCTGTCAGCACCACCCACAAAAGCCCCATTTCTCTGAGGTTTAGACTTATAAGGTAGTTAACTTACCTCCCTAACAGTATCGTATGCTTTGGCCACACCCTCTCTCAAATCCGCTGGCTGCTGGCCCCGCCGCAATTTACGAGACTGTCTGACATCTAGAGCGCATCGTGAAACAGGTGGGGTTGGAGACAGTATATCATACACAGTTTCTGCTGTGGCCTGAGCAACAAAAATAGAAGGATTTAATAAAGACACACAATCACCGGAGCAATAGACTCTATTTCAAAAATTCTGTTCTAGTGCTAACCTTAATTGCATTATTTCTTGTACCCCTTACACTTTGTGTAATGCTGAGTGTGCTGCTTTACTCCCTAGTACAAACCTTTAAAACCTTGGTAACCCCCCCAAAAAATCTTCATATTAAAAAGATATTTAATTTCCAACATACGTCACTCACCAAATTTCTGTGGTATTAAAAATATTTGTTAATTGAATTACTACTAAAAGCTCTAACTCTTCAGCTAAATCTTTGCTATTCTCTGCAATGCTGGTTGCGACTACACAAGGGAGCTGATGAGAACCTTGCCTCAGGCGGCAGTGCCCCATAAGTTACCAGGAGTGTCAAAAAGCTGCTCCTTGTAACTCTAAGAGACACATAGTACAGAAAGTGCAACCACAACTGGTCTCTCTGCACAAGCGATGCATCCCTCCCCCCAACCCACTCTGACCCATTTCTAAAGGCAGCCTGGGCCCCATAAATGCCCATAACTGTGCATATAAATTCACATATGGTAGCAGTAGTACAGCCAAGACACCAGTTCCCACAAAGCCTTGCATATTCTATAATAACAAAACTGTGGGAAAAAAAAACATGCAAAGCATTATGGGAATTGGAGTCTTGGTTAAAGGAGAGCTGACTTCTGAAGACCTGCCTACATGATACATGTAGGCAAAACAAGCAATGCAGAGAATGACAAAGGAAAGAGAAATCCTGCTTTTCAACGTATATTGGAAAGCTGCTTCATTATTTCAAATATTCTATTTGGATTTCCATTCCCTTTAACCTGCTATAAGGTGTATAAGGTTCCGAGCTCTGAATAGCAGCCTGGGAGATGAATAGAGGAGTGGCCGAATACAAATATAAGTAGTGTCATGTCTGATCAGCGCTTGTGACTTTAACACTACATTCTCTTTTCTATGAGATAGTCAGCTTTTATTTCCTGAAGTAGCTGAACTCTAAACAGACGGCTCTTCTTTGTTTACTGGTACCTGTATAGCTTGCACTAGCCGGTTGCTGAGTTCCAATGCAGCAGAGGCTGTGGAGGTGCCGAATGATGCTGCCCCTCTCTGAAGTCCTCTGATGATGCGCCCATCTTTCCGATATTGCTCAATGGGTAACCAGAAGAGATCCCGCACCCCATGGACTGGGTGGGGGGGGGGGGGGAAGGTAATTGACATTGGTTTTAGGTAACAGAATGACCAATAAGCTTATACATACACTACACTACAGAATTGCCATCCCGTAGCAAAAGTACCTCTGAAGGAGGCCTTCTCAAGGTGATGTTTGCCTTACCAACAATGTGATCAAACCCAAGAACAGTGATCCAATTTCTGTCTTTGTAGCATACACACCCCTCTCCATTGCATGCAATTTTGTGCACATTATGAGCATCTTACAAGGTTCGAACTTTACAAACTGCCATATTGATCAGTGATGCCACAGCTTTATGAATCTTCTCTACAGCCTCACCTGCTGTGGGGAAGTAAATGGCTCTAGCTGCTTTTCATAGGTTATACACAGTGAGAAATCTGTGTGGATCTATTTGGGTTTGTATATATTTATGTGGGATGGTGTGTATATGGGTATATGTGAAAGAATCAGGATTGGCAGTGAATGAGCACATACTAGAGATTTGGAATTATTTAAGGATGTAGAAACCCACTGCAGCTTAGGTTTTAAATACAATTCCACTTTTTGTTTTGCTAGTGTTGCCGCATCTGGAGTTTTCTGAATTTCTTTTGTGCCAGTTCAAATGTTATATTTCTAGCTATTCTCAGTACAGTCCGTAAGGGTTTTCTAAAGGCCCTGCTGCCCAATTTTTGTTTTTTAACCAGATATTTAGTGCAGAAAGCACAACTGCACTCCTCTCCTCACGTGGTACAATCGAAGGCAAGTTTAGAGCAAAAGGGGTGGGGAGAAGGGTGCCATTTGGGCCTGGTATTCCTGTGGTACTACAGTAGTCTATGCTTTCCCCTGCTTCCCTTCTATGCTGACTGCAGCGCTACACATATTTCTCTATATATCTGAACAACATTGTGTGATGATGTAACTATATAAATGGTAACAGCCTTACCTTTGCAAATAAAAAAAAAATACAAATGTTAATTTTCTTTGCCCTTTCTTCTGCTAATTAAATATCACCTGCATCTGAGCTCTATCGGACATTTATTTATTTTAGTGTTTGCCTACAAGAGCTGAATTGATCCCTATGAGAATCCGATAACCTGTCTCGCTTGTTGCATTAAAATGTAGTGGAAATATAGACTCGGGGATCACAAGAGACTGAAAATAACTCTCAGCATATTGCCTCACACACTTACAGCCTACACACCCTATGCAACACATCATTTACTTACATAGTTGTACCACCGAATGCATGGGCCCTACTCCTCCCAGAATGCCTGGTAGCTGGTTCTTGCGAATGTCTGTTAGCCACTCATTCAGAGCATAAGATACAACCTTGTCTGCTCCCAACAGTCTGAAATATGAGGAGGCAAGTTGATGTTACCATTAAGTGAAATGGTAGGAAGTATAAATTTAACATTTAATTGCCGGGGGTTCAGGTCTGAACACTAATCAGTACAATGCATTAAAAGAGAAGGAGAGTCATTTTGGCATTTTACTGCCAATAGATTTGCCACATTAGTGCCACCTAGAACAACATATTTATTCTGCAGAAACCATTTCCATACCTGAGTAAACAGCTTTAGAAGCTTTCTCCGTTTGCTTAAGATAGCAGCTGCCATTTTAAGTAGCTTCCTGCCTGCAGCTCTAGCAGTTATAACGGAGATCACACTTTCCAAAGGGAGGTGGGAGGGAGTTCTTGGGGGAGGGGAAGCAGGAGAGGAGAATTAAGGATGTTTCGGAGAGGGGAAGTCAGACACTGGAACATCATGTTTACAAAAAAATTGACAAGAAATCCTGCGTTTCTTTTGATAGAGGACTCTTTTGATAGAGTGCAGCATTACTGTACGTGCTTATGGCTGTATTTACATAGACCTTTCTGATAAAGATTACTTCATTTTTCCTTTCCTTCTCCTTTAATGCTATGGCATTCGAGAGCTTTTTTACTGACCTGAACCTTTCCCTGTATCTCTATTTTGTGTAATCACCCACGGTTGGTTGGCCTCCCCCCATCAAATGTCACCTGCTTCACCCCTCCCTTTATTGGTACAGTTCTTCAAAACTGCATTTCACAATAAAGTACTTCATAGCTTTGTCTAAAATGTGAACCTACCCATGTCTGCAATATAGCCTTTTCAGTTTCAGTTCTGAACAATTTAGTTGTGCCAGCCCAATTAATATTCCAGCAAAAGTGCCCTGAAAAATAAAAGAAAAAAATTTTTTTGTAAGTTGCTGAATTCCTGAATGATGTACAATTTAGAGGGCAGGGCTTTCCTTTACTGTTAAACAAGGGGAACATTGCTTTACTGTTAAACAAAGGGGAAATTGTACAAATTGCGTCAGACTGTTCCACAACTTACCACCTGCTCTGTCGTAACATGCTTGCCCTGGTAGTCCAACCATATTGGCACTTCAGATGTGAAACGGAATTCCCTGTGGGAAAGCAACAGGATTAGCCTATACCTATAGATTAAACCATACTGGAGCAATGTGTAACACCCCACAGTCCATCCCCTTGTTATCACAACTCATCATACATAGACAGATTATACTAAACCTTAGTGTATTTTGTCACTTTTTGCTTTCACTGCAGTTTTTACTTTGCAATGTACCTGAAGTAAATAGGCTGATCAGTGGATGAGCTAGGAGACATGGTTTCATCTTCAGTTGATCCTTGGGAAGTTTCCTGTTCCAACTCACAATCAGAGCTGGATTTAGCAGGACCATCCAGACGAGAGGCTAAAGGAGATATTTAAAGAACACGTTATATGAAGCAGGCCCTGAATGGAAAGGCTGCTGTAAGATGCCATCAACAGTCACTTTTTAATAGACTGGTTGGGCTGTTTGGGTCTCTGTGTACTGGAAATGCCAGGGCCTATTTTGAATCCCAGTACAGGCCCCGTTTTCACTGCCTTTGTCATAAATACTCACCCTCTGAGCCCAATTCCATGGGCACTATTGTTTGAATTCCAGATGCCAGGCTGGTAAAGAAATCTTTCAGGAAGAAGAGAGCATCCTGTGGAGGCATTAAAAGAGGCATATTGTAGCAGTTTATTATACTCATTTACATACAGAAGGAATGTGCTTTAAAAATTTGTCTTAGGCTGATTTATTGAAAATTTGTCTAAAAACCCTACTACTCCCACCTATCTGTTCCACCATCAGCAGCTAGGCTGACCTGATAGGGAACTGAAGCCTGTCTTTGCTTGTGTGACTGCAGGGCTGTGATTGGCTATCCTCCTCCTGTAATTCTGGCAGAGACCATCAGAACATTCCCACCTGTCCTTTGAAACATGGACAAGGACCATAGCAGATCTATGGGGAGCTCCAATGTTCTCTGAAGAATCCTGGAGGCCCACTCTGATACCTATTTTAGTCCTTTAATTAGTAATTTAGTAGGATACTATGGGGTGGTCATGCAGACAGGATATACAGATTACTCACCTGATCAATGTTCAGACGAAGCGGCATTAAGGACATCCTTAGATAGCACTCTGGTCCCCCAAGTCCAGCCTCAGGCCTGACATGAAGAGCTTTAATAGTGAGCTATATTGACATAGACATTGGTGTTAGAATATAAGAATACAACAACTTTTACTAAAAATTAAAGAACCAGTAAACACCAGAAAATAAAAATGGCGCAAAAGCATTTTCACATAATCTTCACTTCATATGCACATTTGAAATTACTTCATCGTGTACACAAAATAATTGGACGATATTTTTATTTCAAAATACCTATACTTTTTCTGTGTTTTGTATTACAGGTATGGAATCTGTTGTCTGGAAACCTGTTATCCAGAAAGTTCTGAATTATGGGAAGGCCATCTCCCATATAAGCAAATAATTTACATTTTTTTACAATTATTTCCCTTTTCTCTGTAATAACAGTACCTTTAACTTCATAGAAATGAAACTATAATCAATTCTTGTTGGAGGCTGCGCAATCCTACTGGCTTTAATTAATGTTCAAATGGTTTTTTAGTAGACTTAAGATCCAAATTCCCTTATATGGAAAACCCCAGGTCCCGAGTATTTTTGATGAGAGGTCCCATACCTGTATCTAAACCTCCACTGAACATGATGGAACTGCTGGGGCTTTGTTCATCCAACAGATAAAAGATGGATAAACACAGCAAAGCTGATACCAACCACAGGCTATATCAAGTCAAATGAATAATTTTCAGTTTTGGTGTTCCTTGTTCTTTAACGTTTGACTTTATACAGACACAACCCTAATATAGATTACCAGAAATATCTTTATTTACTTTCTAATTCTTCACCATCTCTCTAGGCCTTGACCCTAGCTGGTTGTTTCCAGCTTATCTACTATCTTAACAATCAGTTCATATTTCTTAACCCCACCTTCCCTGTTGTCCACATAGTTTGACTTTTAAACATTTTGAGCTAAAATGGATTTTGCTGTCCAGGTTGTCCAACTCCCACCCCTCATATCTCCCCACTCTTGAGTATTATTTCCATACACCATTTATTTCCCTTGTGTTCTCCTTTGTTTTCCTTTTGCACCCATACCATATTGGAGTGAGCCCGGCGTGGCATCTTCTCACTCGTGTACAGATACAGAAACTTGTTGATGTGGGATGAAGCCAAGCGATCTCTGATCTCCAGCTCTTGCACTATAAAAACCTGACGTGCGAGGGGGAGTTCATCAAGGTCACCTGTGTGCAGCTTCTCCTCTCCATCAGCCAACGGTTCTGGATAAGACTCATGCTGGAAGCTCACCTAATATAAAAAAAACGTACAGCAAAGTGAGGCTAACACAAGCAATACATAATAATGGAAAGCAGCCTTCTGGCCTCACAAGAACATTGATTGTCACAGTGGAAGAACATTCCTGTCTCTTTCAAAAGGTGTTTTTTACTGTGTCCTTCCCATGCATAAATACATTTCTAACAAACTGCCCCTAACCTTGGTAAGCTGGATCTCCATCAGAATATCATGGATCCTGCCATTTCCACCCTGGGTTCTCCATGTGTTTTGAGGACGGTTAGTGACTGATGATCGGGAAGGGGACCCCCGTGCATTATGAAAGCTCGTTCTTGACCTGCAACAAAAGCAAATACGACAGTGAAGACCGTTTACAGATATTTATCAAAATTTTACTTATCTTGGAAACGGTTAACACAATATTTTTTTCTTAAATTAATGTTGTATTGGAAACAAGTGTTTTACCACAGCTTTAAAAGCAATGGCATATGGTAAGATTTGTCACCCACAGTAAATCTGCGCTACTGCGGGCGACAAATCTCCCGAAAATGCCTTGCCATTGGATAACAGTAGGATGACTGCAAGTAAAACATATTACTCATGCCAATCCACGATAATCATGAAAAACTGCCTTCTTTCACATTTTCCCACAATCACACTGGATTGCCGAGAGTAATATGTTTTACTTGCCATGAACCGGGATGTTACATATACTCCCCAAACCAAGCACTGAGCCCCACAAGACAAAGCAGGGTCAAATACTCTTTATCTGAATGACTACTCCAACTACACTGCTGGTGACTTGCTCAAGATAATGGCATACAGGGAGCTTTGCCATTTAATAGAAAGGTAATTCTGGTATTTTTTGCCTGTCAAAATGTGTACGTGTTTAAAAAGTGTATGTGTTTAAAAAGTGTAAATGTTTATGTGGGTACTAAAATGCACTGTGTGCCATTGACCAGTGTGAAAGAGATAAGGAGGCTTAGTTGAGGCAATATACTTTTAAACTATATAAAACATGAAGCCAGAACCTCTAGTACAGCGGCTTTCAAACGGAGGAGCTGGCCCACATAGGGCAGTGGATGGGGCAGCTCAGGGTGAAGGCCAGTTAGGGTGAAATTTAATGGTGAATAATTGCTTACTGTTTTGATTATTATTAACATGTATTTGTAAAGCGCCAACATATTGTGCAGCGCTGCATCCTTGGGACTATCCGATAGTATCTGTTAGGGCCATATTTTTTATATGTTTGTGACCTTGCTATGAACTTTATGGGTTAAAGGGGTTGTTCACCTTAAAATAAACTTTTAAATATGATGTAGACAATGATATTCAATTAGCAACTGGTTTTTATTTTTCATTATTTGTTGTTTTTAAGTTATTTAGCTTTTTGTTCAGCAGCTCTCCAGTTTGAAATTTCAGCAGCTATCTGGTAGCTAGGGCCTTGTTTACCTTAGCAACCAGGCAGTGGTTTGAATTAGAGACTGGAGTATAAATAGGGAAGGGACTGCATTTAAAGATAATGAATAAAAAGTAACAATAATAATAAAATTGTAGCCTCAAAGAGCAATAGGTTTTTGCCTGCCAGGGTCAGTGACCCCCCCACTTGAAAGCTTGAAAAATGTGGAAGAAGGCGGCAAGTAATTAAAAAAAACTATAAAAGACAGATAATAAAGACCAATTGCAAAGCTGCTAGGAATAGGACTTTTTACGACATATTAAAAGTTAACTTAAAGATGAACTCCTTAAAAAAAAAAAAGAGAGAGAGAGAGAAAACAAAAACTCCCACCTTGGAGATTGAGCTCGAGCTGAGTTTGGGCGGCTGCTGCCGAAATCTTTGCCACCATAGAGATGCCACACAACAGAAATCTCCCGTAGGACAATGCGCGTTTCTGGAACAGGGAACTTAGCTGGAGGCTTCAACAAGTCAGTACTTCCCAGTGGGCGAGAGAAGTGCCCGTCTCTAACTGCAATAGGGCTGTCCACCAATTTTCTCACCACAGGCTCGCCATCTTTTGGCTAAAGAAAAAAACTCATATATGACTCCATTTTAATTTCACAGGTAGCCTCAAAGCAGCCATTTAAAAGTAACAGATGTAATTTATTTCCTCACCGGAACACCAATTCCAGGGGCATCGAGAATGCAGAAATCATCCGTATCAGTCAGTTCACTATCCCCGCTGGTGTCTGAGAGCCCCAAGCTCTCCTGGGATACCCGGCCTTCAGTCAGAGGTGGAGGAGATGGCGAGGTGGTTTGACGTTTGTTACCAGACTTAATCTCCTCAGGAAAAAGATACACTGAAACTGGAGACTCTTCAAGAAGTGCAGCATCAACAGAAATGGCTGGGAAAAAACAAGGGGAAAGTAAGAAGCAGCAGGCCTAACTTTCTGTTTAACCCTTTAGTACATGCACCTGTGGCACACTGCATACACCTCTTATTATATATACAGGTATCGGACCCCTTATCCGGAAACCCGTTATCCAGAAAAGCGCCGAATTACGGAAAGCCCGTCTCCCACAGACTTCATTTTAGTCAAATAATTCAGAATTTTAAAACTGGTTTCCTTTTTCTCTGTAATAATAAAACAGTACCTTGTACTTGATCCCAACTAAGATATAATTAATCCTTATTGGAGGCAAAACAATCCTATTGGGTTTATTTAATGTTTTATTGATTTTTTAGTAGACTTAAGATATGGAGAAGTACGGAAAGACACCTTATCCGGAATACCCTTGGTCCCGAGCATTCTGGACAACGGGTCTTATACCTGTACCTGTTTCAGGCTGTTCTTTGCCAGTTCTTCCTGTGTCTATCAGAGCATCAGTCAAGTCTCCCTGATTAATCTGAGCAGTCTCTGCGGGAAGGCATGGAGGTAATGAGGATGGACCCTCTGGTGGCTGTAACACAGAAAATCATCATACAGATTTAACCAGACTGGTTCTAATTTAGGGCCACGTCTTTAAGGGGTGGCTCAACTTTGAGTTAACCTTTAATAGGTTATAGAATGCCCCATTCCTTGCAATTTTGCAAACTGGTCTTCATTATTTATTTTTTTAATTATTTGCCTTCCTATTCTGCATCTTTCCAGCTTTCAAATGCGGTCACTGACCCCAGGGGCTAAAAAACTGTTGCTATGTATTTCTTGTCTTTCTTTTTAGGCCCCTCCAATTCATATTCCAGTCCCTCATTTAAAACACTGCCTGATTGCTAAGGTAAACAAGACCATAGCAACCAGATAGCGGTTAAAAATTCAAGCTGAAAAGCTGCTAAACGAAAAGCTAAATAACTGAAAAACCACAGCTAAAAAAAAATAAAAACCTAAAATTGTCTTAGAATATCATTGTCTATTTTATACTACAAGTTAATGTAGAGGTGACCAACCCCTTTGAGGCTCCTTTTTACGTGAACAACCATTTTTATTTGTTGCTTCCTGTCTCTCTACCCTCCTCTTCTTGTCTTCAGTAACTCCATTACATTTGTGCCTCCTCAAATCACAAATAAGGGACTTATTTCTTCTTTGGTACTTAGCTGTTACCGTATATACTCGAGTATAAGCCGATCCGAATATAAGCCAAGATACCTAATTTTACCTAAGAAAACTGGAAAAACTTATTGACTCGAGTATAAGCCTAGGGTGGGAAATGCAGCCGCTACTGCTAAGTTTCAATAATCAAATTTTTTAATAAAAGGACACTCACAAGTGCTTACATGACTACCATATTAATAAACACAAGGTATGGGTGCATCCAACATAAGATAACCACATGCAAGGTTGTACAGGTTAATTTCTCAATTTAATTGCTACATTTTTGCACACAGGCACCCGGCACCAGACACAACTACACACAGGCACCTAGCACCACACACAACTACACACAGGCACCCGGCACCAGACACAACTACACACAGGCACCTGGCACCACACACAACTACACACAGGCACCCGGCACCACACACAACTACACACAGGCACCCGGCACCACACACACAACTACACACAGGCACCCAGTATAGCCCACAGTACAACAATTTGAGGTAACTGAATAATTAATAATCATAGTTTTAATTTTGTTAAATAAAAATGATCATACCATGTAGCAAGCAGGTAAACACATTTTTTATGCATGCACCGCTGTCGCACCCGCCCCCCCGCACCGCCGCCCGGGCACTGCAGGACTACTCGTCACAGCGGCGGATCCGGCACCCGAGCAGAGAGTTAGTCCATACGTGCCTTCAGTGTCCCTGTGGTTATTTTATCTTTTTCTATCACATGTACAACGACTCCCATGCCAGACACTGCATCTCTGTCCACAGCATTGAGCATGGCTTGTGAGATTGTCTCAAATAAGTCCTCAGGCTCCATGTCTGGTTCCCACAGGGACTCGCCGGATCCGCTGCCGGGGGGGGGGGGGTGCGACATGTGTGTGTACCTGCCTGCTACATGGTATGATCATTTTTATTTAACAAAATTATTTGCCTCGAGTATAAGCCGAGGATTCCTTTTTTAGCACATTTTGAGTGCTGGAAAACTCGGCTTATACTCGAGTACATACGGTAAATATTCTTCCTTAAAATTCTTTGGTAAAAGCACATGCTTCATCTAAATAAACCAGTTCCAAAAAAAATCCATAAATAGAAAATTGCCTTTTAAAAATTAAGGGCCGCCCCCAGGGATCATATGATTCACAGAGCACACAAACAAGCCAAGGCACACGTACATGCTTGGCCTCATCAGCCAATTAATGGGCAAAGTTCTGTCTTTTACTCCCACACTACTTCCTGTTACAGTTAGAGCTGCATTATTTCCTGTCAGCTGATCTCTGAGGGAGCACACAGCCCATCACTAAATGGTGGCTCAAGGGAAAGGATGTAAAAGGGCCATATTTACTGATATATATATTCCAGTTTGCGGCTTTATAAGGAGCCCAGTTAGGAAAGAAACAGGTGCAGTGATATGAAAACCACAAATTACACTTTCTCCTCTAATTCAAAATAAGCACAACTTAACCATTAAATTAGACAAAACACATTTTGGTGATACAATCCCTTTAATATTGCACTGACTAGAACTTACTTGAAAAAAATGCACTGGGATTTAGAAAACGGTTATTGTCTGTGGTATTTATGACTCAGGCCAAGTTGTACCTGCCTAACTGGGTTGCCCCAAAAGTTTGTGCCATCTCTGCTATCAATGTTGCAGGGAGATTGCCCACAAGCAAAAGCCTGTGTACCCTTTCTGTCTTTGTTATTATATGGAGACTGGTGTGAAGGACCCTGGGACAGTGGAGCACCCCAAAGTGAGTGGTATGCTGATGTCTTCCTACATTTATTGTTATACATCATCAGGTCTAGACTGGGAGTCAAAATAGGCCCTTGTATTTCATACAAAGAGGCCCAAACAGCCCCCACCAGCCCAATAAATAGTGACGGCCTGTGGCATCTTACAGCAGCCCCTCTGGCATTTGCCAGAATCAATAAATTGCTATTCTGGGCCTGTACATGATCAAAAACATTTTACTTGTATTTTCTTCTACATGGGTAACATTACTGCACTCTAGAGGATGAGAGAGTGAAAATACAGTAAATAAACTATATAAGCAGTTTATCGTTTGTTTTTAAAAGTTCTTTAGTACTATAAAAACAACAAACAAACTCTGACATTGCACCTCAAACACCAGCCAATGTCCCCAGGTGCAATGCACTATTAACCTTTGAAATTACTGTTCAAGCAACATGATCACAATAAATATCTGCATTCCTCAAAACACATTTTAAATGTGATCATGGGACCACTTTACAGCATATACCACCTCCATGGCTGCTCTAAGGTTATGTATTATTATCAGAAGAGTCTCTTATTAAAAGCACCAACACCAACCTATTCTGCAATGAATTCAGGAGAACAAACACAGTTTGACAGAAAGGAAGAAAACAATTCCAAAACATGAAACAAGCATACATTTACATATGGGGTTGGAGAGACCTGACTGTGAGAGCTTACAGTCAAACAGATCCATTATACAAAATGACCAGTAAAGTTGCTGTTCTGATATTTATCATTAAGAGAGGTTAAGAGAATGCCTTCTATTAATAGGAATCCAATTTGAGGGATGGATAACATCCAGAGCTTTCCCCCGGGCTCTTCGTTTTGGCCCTGCTACTTGTTCCACTTTTTTTTTTACTCACAGGTCATTTGGCTTATGAAATAGGCTAAGAACATTTGTGTGCAGTTCTTATTAGTTCAAGTCATTACTAGTTGTGATCCTAAACCAGGTATCCCAAGAAACAATTCATGTTCTTGTAAGTCAATATTGTTCAATCAATATCTTAAGCAAGACACACTCTTACATCTTTGGTATGAAGCTAAACATCTTAAAAAGTTTTCTAGAGCAACACAGCCTGACAATCTTGTGCTGACTTATTAAAAGTAAGTGAATTCAAACCTTGCTTTCCCTTTTAAAGCTATGAAATCGGGTACACAGATATAACAGATTTCACAGAATAAAAGGTAACCATGTTACTCTGCCTAACTATTTCCCAACCCCCCCCCCCACTTAGGTTCACAGTCAACCCATCCCTTGTTTCACTGTGAAGTGATGGATTCTGGGACTTGATGTCCCACTGTAGTAGATGGTACACATATTCTTTGCATAGTATCGTGACTTCAAAGAATCTACTGCTTCACAATAGCCTTAGGCTGGTTGGGGAGGAGGGTTTATTTTGAAAATGTATTCCTTTTTAATTGGACTACAATAATTTGTAATGTAAACTTGTAGGCATATGAATAAGCTGCCCAGTGTACATACAAGTTATGTGTGTTAGGCCTTCTGCTTTAAGCAATCTTTTCCAGTACATCCATATACCTCTATGAGCACTAATACATGCCAGTGTCATTAGGCAGGCTTTAAATTACCATAAAAAGGTGACACTGCAAAGGAAGATGCAAGGTCCTATGCCTGTGTTTATTCAGAGGTAACACCCAACGTTTTAGGGTGGAGCCTTGAGCACAGTCATTAGGCACTGTATATATTGATTCTACTAATACATTTCTATTAACTTGTTTTCTTCAATAGTATCTAATTATACCTGTAGCTTCTGTCCTGCAATCTCGGTGGGAGGCTCAGGTTTGGGTGGACAATGTAGGTCACCATTGTTCATGACATACTGGGTGAGATTAACCAACATGGCACAGGAGTCCGCACAGGTATGAATATGTAGGACGTTATTAGAGCAGCGCAGTTCGAAGAGAGGCTGTGTCTAATAGAGACAGAGGGAAGACTCAAAGGTTGCCAAAAATGAAAAAAAGGAGATTTTGTGATTACTCACCGTTAAATCCTTTTCTCTTAGGACGTCTGTGAGACACAGGGACCATGGGGTATAGTATCTACCAGCAGGAGGCAGGACACTAGAAGAGGAAAAGGCCCCTCCTCCCTGCTACTATACCCCCTGTAGCTTCCTTAGAGCGCCAGTTTTGTCAACAAAGAAAGAGACAGTATAACTTAACTATCTACATAAGCAGAAAACTTTCCAGAGGAACCGGTTCAGGGGGGGAAGCCCTGTGTCCCACAGACGTCCTAAGAGAAAAGGATTTAACGGTGAGTAATCACAAAATCTCCTTTTCTCTTACAGGTGTCTGTGGGACACAGGGACCATGGGGACATACCAAAGCTGCCCCAACAGAAGAAAGGGTGGGAGAAACGGTTTTAGGTAACTGCGGCTTGCAGCACCTTTCTCCCGAAGTGAGCATCAGATGCCGCAAAAATCTCAAATCTGTAAAATTTAGTGGCGCTCTAAGGAAGCTACAGGGGGTATAGTAGCAGGGAGGAGGGGCCTTTTCCTCTTCTTCCTCTTCTAGTGTCCTGCCTCCTGCTGGTAGATACTATACCCCATGGTCCCTGTGTCCCACAGACACCTGTAAGAGAAAGGTATATTCTTCAGCTAAAACCAACAGAACTTAGTCAGGTCATAGTTAAATAAACAGGCCCCAGGTTTCTGATATACAGAACTATGTTCAGTTAAAGTGGATCAGACAGTTTGATTACATAGCACAAAATGTAAAGTAGAATTTTTACCAGTTTGGAGGAAGCATTTCCCTTCCAGGTGGTGATCACCAACTCCAGAAGATCCACGTCCAAGACACAGACATAATCTAAGAAATAGAGAATCAGCAGAGCACTGACTGTCAGAAAAAGAACAATAAAATTCTTCTAATATTTCTTGTGTTATATTACATAATAACCTAGAAAACCTTGGAAGATATTATAAATTGTGCTCAGTAATGTCATCAGTAATGACAATCAGTTCTTAGTGATATTACTTTTCTCATATAACTCACTGAACTTGTGTACAGGTTATTTTAAAAAATAATGTACCCTTTTTGTCAAATATGGGCATATTAGAAGTCACTTCAGAGTTCCATAACCTGTATAAAAACACCTGGCCATCTTATATTTTTCATTATTCCCTATATTCTTAACTCTGAAATAATCTGGTTTATGTAGTGACAGGTACAATATTTAGGCAAGTGAGAAAATAATCATGGTTTCCTGTCTTCATTTTGCATCTTTACAGAAATCATAAAGATCTACTTAAAGGGGAACTTTCATGAAAATGAAAATTTAATATAAGCTTTATCATACTGAAATAATAAACTTTCAAAATATAATCAGTTAAATATTATTGACTGTTTCTAAAATAATCAAGTTTTCTCTTCAGCTACTATGAGGACTGGCAGCCTACAGGAGGCTCAGTTGGGCAGTTCATCTGGTTTTATGCAATTAAAGCTTGCCTCTAAATCAGGGATTAAAAATAAGCACCTGCATGGGGTCACTGGGAGCTTGGTGGGAGGGGTTGGTGAGCAACATGTTGCTCATGAGCCACTGGTTGGGGATAACTGATGTAGACCTTACCCCGTGGCTACAGGTAATTGCTCCTTCCCTCTGAGAACCAGTATTAGAGATACAGCTGCCATCTTACCTTTCCTTAGATCTGTGACTTCAGCATCACATTTGTCAGACAGGTAAAGAGCAGAGTCATCTAAAATAAACCTAGATGCAGATAAAAGCAAGTGTTGTTACACAGTGGATACTAAGGAGCAAGAGAAAGAAGGCATAAAAGAAAACAAAGAATATCATATTTCCCAGTGTTACACATTAAAGCTGTATTATAAGCTCACTTCACCTGAGCAGAAAGGTTGATGTGTCCACCACAATGTTACTTGAAAGAGTGAAGGTTTCTGCAGTTATCAACACTCTGATCGGGAGGTAGAGAGGTCTGTATGGGAATAAAAAAAAAAAACCAGAAATAGATTAAAAGAGGGTATCCAATGGGCAAATGTGATAAAGCCAACATTATATATACATTCTTGCTTGTACATAGTGTAACCAAATATATATAATATAAGGCTGAGTTGCAGCATCATAAATAGCATGTAGCTTTCTCTGTCTTTATGTTGGTACAGAAGAAAGAAAAATAATTGTATGGATATATCTGGAAATAAAAACTAGCAACCTTTTCCTATTCTTAAAACTAAAGATGGGTGCACTCAAGAAGATAAAGATGACCAATTTGGCCAGTTTATACCAAACCAGCTACATGTTGGTTTTTTTATAGCAATCTCCTCTGAATCAAGCAGATTCTGATACAACACATCGTTAAATCCAAGTAGCCTGTGATTGCATGGGATGAGTAAATGATCATCTGCTATTTCTGGGCTCCCTACCCAGTACACTTGTTTAGGCAACTGCCAAAAGACTGAAACTGGGGCCTTTCAGGGAAACATAAAATTCAGAAAATGGTTTTCCCAATTTCCCAGTGTACCAGCCAGTACGTTTAGGGCTGGACGGGGCTGGCCAGGAAAAAAACCGGTGCGCCCTGGGCCCACTCCCTCTTCCCACTGCTAATTACAGGCACCTACACTCTCCCTCTCATTACGGCTGCAAGAAGGAAGTGCGGTAAATGGAGGCAGTACATAGTGGGGGGTAAGGGGAATGTAGCAGCTCTGGACTGGGTTAGGGGGGCCATCAGGCGGCAGCCTCAGTGAGCCAGGACACCCCAGTCCGACACTGAGTATATCCAGACATCTTGCATGCTGTTATACAGTACAACAAGCATCTAAGGTGACACACACAAAAAACTGAAACTACTAATAAAATTCTACATTGTGGTTAGGGTTGTCACCTTTTCTGGAAAAAAATACTGGCAATTTTTTCAATAAAAAGAATTGGCTTCAAGCATAACAATTTCCACTCAGGCCAGTAATATACAATACTGATTGTTGCGAAATACACACAGCAATAAGATAAAATATAAAGGACTATTAAGCAAAAAGCTATATTATGACAGTAATATATTTAAAACATCAGCCACTCAACTACCCTTTCATATAATGAAGTATTCTATATACCTGTAATCCACAGCGCAGCTAAAGAGATGAGTGTGCAATACTGTTATTACAGCAGGAGGACTGTAGCCTAAGATTGGTTCATCAACCACATCCAGGAAATCCAGGATCTGGGGAAAGGTTGAAGAAGAAACCAGGTTTAATGACAGGTGCAGCAGAGATTCAGATATATGGATAAAGGCCACTATCAGTTTTAATTAAGAGCTGTAGGTTTAATTCTTAGAACCTAAACAGAGAATACATGGATATATCATATTAAAAAAATATATATAAAATGTATTCTGATTACAAATCTTCTTGGGGGCTTGTTTAGGCACAATCCTAGCTGTCTACAAGCGATGTTAAGTTACCTTAAAGGGACTGATAAGAATACTGACAGGGCCACTATTAATGATGCCTGGAGCCTTTGCAGCAATGCCATCTTTAAGGATTTTAGCTGAACGGCTTTACTGCTTTTACTTTTATATTGCGTGCTCAACCAAACGGATAATTAAGGGACAGTGTACACAAACCTATAAACACTTCTTCTAAACATGAGCAAAGTCAACAGAACTTACCCTGAAAATACATGCTGCTTATAATTTTAACTTAAAAAAATGTATATTTCTTAGCTACTAGTAATAAAAAGCAGTAACAGAGCATTATTATGCTTTCACACTTACCATTGGTTAAGTTAGTTTAGGTATAGATAATGAGCTTTGTATAAAAACACCCCTCACCCTTTGTTGTGACTATTTTGACTCACAGATAACCTAATGGGCCATGTGACCCCAAGCCCGCTACCCCCGCTCATAACTATGGGCGCCAAAGCTTCCCCTCTCGACTTGGTCGTAAGAAGGAAGTGTTGTAAGCGGTATGCATCCCCATTATGCAGGGGGATTTATCTGTGCACTGGTTATACACTCACATCCATAAACCCATATTGACCTATCTATCCACCCACATACAGACCCATACTGACCTCTCTATCCACTCACATACAGACCCATACTGACCTCTCTATCCACTCACATACAGACCCATACTGACCTCTCTATACACTCACATACAGACCCATACTGACCTCTCTATACACTCACATCCAGACCCATACTGACCTCTCTATACACTCACATCCATAAACCCATGCTGACCTCTCTATACACTCACATCCATAAACCCATGCTGACCTATCTATACACTCACATACAGACCCATACTGACCTATCTATACACTCACATCCATAAACCCATGCTGACCTATCTATACACTCACATCCATAAACCCATACTGACCTATCTATACACTCACATACAGACCCATACTGACCTATCTATACACTCACATACAGACCCATACTGACCTATCTATACACTCACATACAGACCCATACTGACCTCTCTATACACTCACATACAGACCCATACTGACCTCTCTATACACTCACATACAGACCCATACTGACCTATCTATACACTCACATACATAAACCCATACTGACCTAACCATATATACCAACATCAATACTAACTGTAGATTTTAATATTACAATAGCCTTGGATACTATGCTTGCACCTTTTTCTAGAGAAAACAACCCCAACCTTGACAGTCTAACCTCATAGTTTAAATCTTCCATCCCCTTAACCAGTTTAGTTGCAGTCTCTGCACTCTCTCCAGCTCATTAATGTCCTTCTTAAGGACTGGAGCCCAAAACTGCACTGCATACTCACGGTGAGGCCTTACCAGAGACCTATAAAGAGGCAAAATTATGTTCTCATCCCTTGAGTCAATGCCCTTTTTTTATACAAGACAGCACTTTATTTGCTTTAGTAGCCATGGAATGACACTGCCTGGAATTAGACAACTTGTTTTCAAAAATCCTCAGATACTTTTCAATTAAGGATCACCCAAAACACTACCATTTAGTGTATAACTTGCAATTATAGTATTTCCAGCAAAGAGCATAACTTTGCACTTTTCAACATCGAACCTCATTTTCCAGTTTGCTGCCCAGTTTTCCAATTTAATCAAATCCCTCTGCAAAGTGGCAGCATCCTGCATGGAACTTATACTATAGTTTTGCACAATTTAGTATAATCAGCAAAAATAGAAACAGTACTTTCTATGCTGACCTCCAGGTCATTAATAAATAAGTTAAAAAGTAAACAACACTGGCCCAATTACAACCTGGATTCCAAAAAAGTTGGGACACTAAACAAATTGTGAATAAAAACTGAACGCAATGATGTGGAGGTGCCAACTTCTAATATTTTATTCAGAATAGAACATAAATCACGGGACAAAAGTTTAAACTGAGAAAATGTACCATTTTAAGGGAAAAATATGTTGATTCAGAATTTCATGGTGTCAACAAATCCCAAAAAAGTTGGGACAAGTAGCAATAAGAGGCTGGAAAAAGTAAATTTGAGCATAACGAAGAGCTGGAAGACCAAATAACACTAATTAGGTCAACTGGCAACATGATTGGGTATAAAAAGAGCTTCTCAGAGTGGCAGTGTCTCTCAGAAGCCAAGATGGGTAGAGGATCACCAATTCCCACAATGTTGCACAGAAAGATAGTGGAGCAATATCAGAAAGGTGTTACCCAGTGAAAAATTGCAAAGATTTAGCATCTATCATCATCAACTGTGCATAACATCATCCGAAGATTCAGAGAATCTGGAACAATCTCTGTGCGTAGAGGATCACCAATTCCCACAATGTTGCACAGAAAGATAGTGGAGCAATATCAGAAAGGTGTTACCCAGTGAAAAATTGCAAAGATTTAGCATCTATCATCATCAACTGTGCATAACATCATCCGAAGATTCAGAGAATCTGGAACAATCTCTGTGCGTAAGGGTCAAGGCCGTAAAACCATACTGGATGCCAGTGCAAAGAAGAAGCCATTTCTAAGCAAGATCCACAAGCTCAGGCGTTTTCACTGGGCCAGGGATCATTTAAAATGGAGTGTGGCAAAATGGAAGACTGTTCTGTGGTCAGACGAGTCATGATTCGAAGTTCTTTTTGGAAATCTGGGACGCCATGTCATCCGGACCAAAGAGGACAAGGACAACCCAAGTTGTTATCAATGCTCAGTTCAGAAGCCTGCATCTCTGATGGTATGGGGTTGCATGAGTGCGTGTGGCATGGGCAGCTTGCATAACTGGAAAGGCAGCATCAATGCAAAAAAAAAATATATTCAGATTCTAGAACAACATATGCTCCCATCCAGACGTCATCTCTTTCAGGGAAGACCCTGCATTTTTCAACAAAGACCACATTCTGCATAAATCACAACATCATGGCTGCGTAGGAGAAGGATCCGGGTACTGCAATAGCCAGTCTGCAGTCCAGATCTTTCACCTATAGAGAACATTTGGCGCATCATAAAGAGGAAGGTGCGACAAAGAAGGCCCAAGACGATTGAACAGTTAGAGGCCTGTATTAGACAAGAATGGGAGAGCATTCCTATTCCTAAACTTGAGAAACTGGTCTCCTCGGTCCTCAGACGTCTGTTAAGTGTTGTAAGAAGAAGGGGAGATGCCACACAGTGGTGAAAATGGCCTTGTCCCAACTTTTTTGGGATTTGTTGACACCATGAAATTCTGAATCAACATATTTTTCCCTTAAAATGGTACATTTTCTCAGTTTAAACTTTTGTTCCGTGATTTATGTTCTATTCTGAATAAAATATTAGAAGTTGGCTCCTCCACATCATTGCGTTCAGTTTTTATTCACAATTTGTTTAGTGTCCCAACTTTTTTGGAATCCGGTTTGTAGAAAATGTTCCATTTACCACCACTCTTTGTAATCTATCCTTCAGCCAGTTCTCTATCCAAGTACAAATATGTTCCAGGCCAATATTCCTCAATTTTATCATTAACTTTCTGTGCAGTACTGTATCAAATGCTTTAGCAAAGTCAAAGTAGATGACATCCACTGCCATTCCAGCTTTGAGGTTTCTGCTCATCTCCTCATAAAAGGAAATTAAATTAGTAAAAAACAAAAAAAAACACTGGAGCGCCAACCTAAACAGCTGGGGACCCAGAATGAGGGCCACTTTGTCAGATCAGGTGGTATGGTTGCTGCTGGTCAGGCTCTTTAGAGAAAAAAAAAAAAGAAGCTGCTCTGTGTCACACATGCTATACAGTGCATCCAGCGGTTAATCTTAATGGCTAATTTCCAGTTGAGCCTTGAACTGACACCACACTAAAGGTGGCCATACATGGACAGATTTTGGTTGCAGCTTCAGGCCAATTCGGCAGCTTATCTTCCCATTTATGGGCACCCCAGACGGGTCTAACCAACCGATATCTGTCCTATAATTGGCCAGATCTCGATCGGGCAAGTTTGATTTTCCCCGTCAGCTTGGGGACCGCATTGGCTTGTTTATGCGGTCCTCGGTCCGATGGCCCATATACTTGTAGGAACATTAGACATGCTTTGCACTGGAAGTTTTTAATATTAATTTAGTATTTAAAGTTATTAAGCGCATGAGTACAAAAGCTGGTCAGGCTCTTTAGAGAAAAAAAAAAGAAGCTGGTTTCATCCAAGCAACCTCTGTCCAGTTCATACATGTGTAAGGCAAGGAAGAATGCTACATTCATTGCTGGGAATTTGGGAGCAAGGTATTTAACTCACTGTAGTCCATATGCTGTACAACTGGTTGATAACATGCTTAATGTACTACAAGTTTGCTCTGTGTCACACATGCTGTACAGTGCGCATTCAGCGGTTAATCTTAATGGCTAATTTCCAGTTGAGCCTTGAACTGACACCACACTAAAGGTGGCCATACATGGACAGATTTTGGTTGCAGCTTCAGGCCAATTCGGCAGCTTATCTTCCCATTTATGGGCACCCCAGACGGGTCTACCCAACCGATATCTGTCCTATAATTGGCCAGATCTCGATCGGGCAGGTTTGATTTTCCCCGTCAGCTTGGGGACCGCATTGGCTTGTTTATGCGGTCCTCGGTCCGATGGCCCATATACCTGCCATTTAAATTTGATCATTTGGCCCTAGGGCCAAACGACTGAATTAGGCTGATATTGCCCATGGTAGGTGGGCATATCGGGAGACAATCGCACGGTGTATGGCCACATTAACTTGGTTGTTGTAACTGGTAAAGAAAAAAATGTAGAAACATTAGACATGCTTTGCACTGGAAGTTTTTAATATTAATTTAGTATTTAAAGTTATTAAGCGCATGGGTACAAAAGCATAAAATACTCACTTGACTGTGCCAGCTTTGGTAAGGCAATGCCATGTGGTGACGCAAGGTGGCACCATCGAGTCTCAAAGCCACCAGAAATTCCTTCCATTAAAGAAAAACAACAGATTTGAGCAGGTAGATACAGTACATTTGAACATGGAATGTACACAAATGCACTAAATCCCTGAAAGTAGCTATGGCTTTCCAGTTGTATTATGCTGCAATCTACAATGTATGTGCTATTATTCTAGAAACATTTGTTCTAGGATAGCAATGTTAGCATGAATAAAAAAAGTATAGACATTGCTGCATACCTTCACATTCTTAACAAGGTTTAGATCAATTCGAACTGCTAGTGAGAGCATCTTTTGATTCCGGTCTTTCCGAGCCCCTGAGAGTTGTGCAGAAACCCCCTCTTCAGAGAGGTAGATAGTTGGGTCCAGGTTTGTTGGGTGCAAAAATGTGGGTATTTCCAGACTAACAGGTGCCAAATAATCCTTTACAGTGGCTGGAAGAGACACAAGAGTTATTGCCTGTTACACAAGAATAACAAAAGTAGCCAAACTGTCCATTGCGGCTTAAAGACTGGAAAAATCTATGCAGGGAAAAATGCATATTGTATGGCAATTCCAAACCAAATGTTTTTAATTACACAATAATTTAACAATAACCAAGGGAACAGAAATGACTTCCTCAAATACATATTCAACTTAACATTAGGCACAAAAGGTGCTTTAAACCCTTTTTGAAATGAATCATTATAATGCAAAGTATGGTTCCAATTTACTTCAAGTATCTTTGCAGCATCCCACTCCCCCTACACTCTGCATGAAAGATTTTACCATTGCTGAACAGAATACTTTCACTGCTCTTTAATTTGATGTTAACTCTCACTTACTAAATGGTAGCAAAATGCAAAGTTAAAAGAAAAAAAAAAAACAACAAACATTTGTTGTTGCCCAAAATGCACCTTATTCCCTTATATTTAAATTTATATTTACCCTCTTCTTTTAATGCAAATGTGCAAAGAACTGACAACTAAAGTGATGCAACCTGTCACAACTTTTACCCCCATGTAAGAAGCAGTACATGGGAGGTCAATGGCCACCCATATGCACACCCCTTATATTTGCTCCATTCAATAAGCACTAGAAGCAGCATTTGGTGGATCCAAGACACAGCAGAAGCCCTGCACTTACCACTCGCCAAAGGATGGGCTGTCAAAGACTCAACCAGCACAAGGACACAGAACACAAATAATCTGTACAGAGCGGCATATCTGCTATGTATATTGAATGCTAAAGAATGAAATGCACTTAGTTCCCTTACAATTTTTACCCCCCATTTGTCTGGTGCAAATATAATTGTATTGTATTATGCATACTATCATAATTATTGCATTTTGTTGCCATTAGCAAATATAATGTTTACAACCCCACAATAATGGGTGACCAACTTTTGTCAAAGAGACCCTTGTGGCTACATATAGCGAAGGCGGCCTTTGGCCAATTTTGTACCCAGGCCCTTTTTGCTGGACACATTACCCAGCAGGTTTTCCTTACTGCCCAGCTTAGCACTGGCCCCCACATTGAGGAAAAGTTTCCTTACAGAAGCCTGTAGGACAGAACACTGTATTTGCTGAAGTTCACAGTTCTATCGACTTCTGTAAAAACTATAATTTTAGGTCAGAAGAGGTGGGGAAGGAATATTTTTTTTTTACCAACCCACCCACTAGGCTCAATTTTTTCAGACCTGTGATTGTTTTTTTCTGGGAAGAATACAGTTTGGCCAAAGAAAAGAAAAATATAGGAAAGCAATGATGGCTTCATAAGGCAATTGTTGTGTGTTTCCAGGTTTTTTTTTTTTATTCAACTCAGTGACTTGGTGTTATACTGTTCCTTTAAGACTTTACAAAAACAGACTGAATTTTAATACCTTTGTGATAGAGAGCTACACTCTCTGACTGGATACACAGGTAGCTAAGATCCTCTTTCCCTCTGTATTTAGATACGCTGAAAATGCATCCATTCTCTACATCCAAAACAACCTCTCCGTGGTGATCATCTAGTTTCTTAGCTCCTTCTCCCTATAAATTATGAGTTAATGAAAGATTAGCAGTGACATTATGTGCCCCAAATGGCAAAAATAAAACTCTGATAAGATTGAGTAAAAAAAAAAAAAAAAAAGGAATGAGAGAACAATATATATATATATATATATATACAGGTCCTTTTCAAAAAATTAGCATATTGTGATAAAGTTCATTATTTTCTGTAATGTACTGATAAACATTAGACTTTCATATATTTTAGATTCATTACACACAACTGAAGTAGTTCAAGCCTTTTCTTGTTTTAATATTGATGATTGTGGCATACAGCTCATGAAAACCCAAAATTCCTATCTCAAAAAATTAGCATATTTCATCCGACCAATAAAAGAAAAGTGTTTTAATACAAAAAAAGTCAACCTTCAAATAATTATGTTCAGTTATGCACTCAATACTTGGTCGGGAATCCTTTTGCAGAAATGACTGCTTCAATGTGGCGTGGCATGGAGGCAATCAGCCTGTGGCACTGCTCAGGTGTTATGGAGGCCCAGGATGCTTCAATAGCGGCCTTAAGCTCATCCAGAGTGTTGGGTCTTGTGTCTCTCAACTTTCTCTTCACAATATCCCACAGATTCTCTATGGGGTTCAGGTCAGGAGAGTTGGCAGGCCAATTGAGCACAGTAATACCATGGTCAGTAAACCATTTACCAGTGGTTTTGGCACTGTGAGCAGGTGCCAGGTCATGCTGAAAAATGAAATCTTCATCTCCATAAAGCTTTTCAGCAGATGGAAGCATGAAGTGCTCCAGAATCTCCTGATAGCTAGCTGCATTGACCCTGCCCTTGATAAAACACAGTGGACCAACACCAGCAGCTGACATGGCACCCCAGACCATCACTGACTGTGGGTACTTGACACTGGACTTCAGGCATTTTGGTATTTCCCTCTCCCCAGTCTTCCTCCAGACTCTGGCACCTTGATTTCCGAATGACATACTTTGGACCACTGAGCAACAGTCCAGTGCTGCTTCTCTGTAGCCCAGGTCAGGCGCTTCTGCCGCTGTTTCTGGTTCAAAAGTGGCTTGACCTGGGGAATGCGGCACCTGTAGCCCATTTCCTGCACGCGCCTGTACACGGTGGCTCTGGATGTTTCTACTCCAGACTCAGTCCACTGCTTCCGCAGGTCCCCCAAGGACAGGAATCGGTCCTTCTCCACAATCTTCCTCAGGGCCCGGTCACCTCTTCTTGTTGTGCAGCATTTTCTGCCACACTTTTTCCTTCCCACAGACTTCCCACTAAGGTGCCTTGATACAGCACTCTGGGAACAGCCTATTCGTTCAGAAATTTCTTTCTGTGTCTTACCCTCTTGCTTGAGGGTGTCAATGATGGCCTTCTGGACAGCAGTCAGGTTGGCAGTCTTACCCATGATTGCGGTTTTGAGTAATGAACCAGGCTGGGAGTTTCTAAAAGCCTCAGGAATCTTTTTAAGGTTTTTAGAGTTAATTAGTTGATTCAGATGATTAGGTTAATAGCTCATTTAGAGAACCTTTTCATGATATGCTAATTTTTTGAGATAGGAATTTTGGGTTTTCATGAGCTGTATGCCACAATCATCAATATTAAAACAAGAAAAGGCTTGGACTACTTCAGTTGTGTGTAATGAATCTAAAATATATGAAAGTCTAATGTTTATCAGTACATTACAGAAAATAATGAACTTTATCACAATATGCTAATTTTTTGAAAAGGACCTGTATATATATATATATATATATATATATATATATATATATATACACACACACACATACATACAGTATGTAGGAGGCTAGCTTCAGAATGATACATAACCTGAGCAAATTATTACAACTGGACAGTTAATTTGTTGTATACCAGTGTAGAAAAGTCCTAGGGGAGTTTTTATTAACACTGGAGACAAACATCACTGGTGATCAGGAATTAGATTTTAATGGTCCCATACAAGTTAGAAGACGAAAGCAAATGTCTGGTTGGTTGCTATGGGCAACATCACAAGTGATGTTTGTCTTCAATATTAATAAATACACACCCTAATGTACAGTTGAGGCTTATTCATCGAATACAAATTTGTTTGTGCAATAATTGCATATATTTAGAAGAAAGTTTGCCAGTTCAGCAACCACTCCTTCCCTTAGGTGCAAATGCCTGAATGGCCCGCCAAGCCTGACAGTACAGATCTTGCATGCATGCTTGTGTAGCATTGATCAGAACCATCTACCAAAAAATTGTTTTCGTAGCTCGAAGAAAAAGCACACAAGTCCACCCTCTCCACACTAGGCGACAACGGGCAGAAGCAGTTCTAGAGGCCCTGGCAGAGCCGTAAGTCCTCCACCAGGCCATACTAAAAGTCCCCTTCAGCATGACGGTGTGCCCCATGTGCCAGGTTATACGACCATAGGAAAAAAGCTATGCCACTTCACGAAGTGACACTAGGTTATCACATTGAATTCTCATCCCCCCTCCCTGCCAGTTCTTCATGTCCAGGCTTCCACACAAACCAGGCAAACATCCCTGCCTGATCAGTAGTCTCCTCCTCTCTGAGGTGGTCAGTCATACAACTGTCCCGCCAAACACGAGCATCATGTTGCTGTGGACCAGCCATCTCTCTATAGGCAAGTCCCTTGGGGAACCATGCTGGCACCTACTGACAACCGATGCGGGCATCTTCAGATGAGGAGCGGTACTAGAAGGTCGGTCATACAGGAATAATGGTGAAAAAGTTCTGCCGATCAATCTACTAGAGATCAGAGCAATTCATCTTGGTCTGACCCACTGGCAGCATGAGCCAACATAAACCAAGGTGGCATGAGGAGCAGAA
This sequence comes from Xenopus tropicalis, assembly GCF_000004195.4. Lineage (NCBI taxonomy): Eukaryota > Metazoa > Chordata > Amphibia > Anura > Pipidae > Xenopus > Xenopus tropicalis. The sequence goes on along the minus strand of NC_030680.2, from coordinate 32,812,053 downwards.
CAGCCATAAACAGTCAACCACATCTTTCACTGGGCAGAAGACAATCAAACTCAGCTGTCGGCTATCTACATTCCAAGCCTCCTAAACTGGAAGAATTTCTAAGCAGTCCTTGGACCCAAGTGAATGGTCACTAAAGGAGGAGGAGGAGAAGTCAAAATAGGAAGTCCCAGAGGTGGACCTTATGGCGACAAGGCAAAACCCCTTCCCCCCACTTTCTCTCATCCCCAGGACAATCAAAAAAGCTCTGAGGTGGCCACATCTGGTTTTTGGACCTTATAAACATATTGGTGACAGACCCTTGGGTCCTCCCTGCTCTGCTGGATCTGCTAACCCAAGGCCCAGTTTTGCACCCAAACCCAGCCAAGCATTAAATTGAAGGTGTGGCTCTTGAGACCCGGATCCTAAAGGGTTTCTCGGAGGCCGTGGTGTGCACCATGTGGGCAGCTTACAAAACTGCATACGTCAAAACCATCAAAGAAAGTGGATTTTGAAAAGTTCTCCTTTCCCAACATCCTGGAATTTCTTCAGGATGGCCTCTCCATGGGTTTGCGCCTGTTCCTCAAGTCATCCCAAGGAGGTGACTCTTCATTCCTTGGACCATTTCTGGGCCCTCAAGCTCTACCTCCACAGGCTTCAAAACATTTGTAAGTCAGACTCCCTGTTTATCGTTCACTCTGGTCCATGCCAAGGTACCCCACTGACCAAATCCTCTATGTCCCACTGGATCAAACAAGCCATCCAGCGAGCCTACACTGCCCCGGAGCCGGACACCTCCATCTGGACTCAAGGCCCACTCCACAAGGGGAATAAGCATGTCCTCGGCCTTTCGGAATCAAGCATCAGCAGAGCAGCTGTGCAAGGCAGTAGCATGGACTTCAATCGGCGCCTTCATCAAATTCTACCAATTTGACACTTTTACAGCATCTGACATCCTTTTGGCAGTAAGGTCCTCCAAGTCACAGTGAATTTTTGCCGCTTAGGCCTCTCCTTCTCACCCTACACTCAAGGCAGACAGTGGAGAAAAGGAGATTTTGTGTACTCACTGTTAAATCGCTTTCTCTTCAGTTGCCTGTATATGTTCCTTATTAGGTTATAACTTATTTCTTGCTGGGTTTACACTTCTGTTTACTTTGGCACAAATCTGAACTGGGGGTATAGCCAGTGGAAGACCAACTAGTTCTTCATTGGTTTTGTTGTGACCTGGCTCTAGTTGTACCAAATATACCCCACTGTTTCTGTGTCCCCCAAGGGACTGTAGAGAAAGAGATTTAACAGAAAGTACTCAAAAAATTTCCTTTTTTTGTAAGGAGGAAAAACAGTATAAAACAAAACTGCAGCACTGCACTGCAATAAAAAATTTGACGTGATTAAAAACATGGTGACATCTTTAAATATATAGGTGGAGAATAAACGGCAAATACTCAGTTCATTCTGAGGCTGTAAATTTAGGGTTCTGCTATATGGTTGTTTTGGGTACAGACATAGGCTAAAAATCAGAGACTCATAAAAAAACATGTTTGAGAAAATCCAGGTGCAAACTTATGATAACTCTAAGGAGCAAAGTGATTTATGCATGACTTTTCCCATCTGGCGAAGGTACTGTATTAAGCTTCTGCAAGGAGTCTAAAGAAAATGCATGTAAGTTAAACTATACTTTGCGTGCCACAGGAACCTCATAGTTCAGAATGAAGGCAAAATTTAACAACAGTTAGTAAAAGTTAATGTGACCTTGGCTTCTGTCCAGGCTGTGATTCGGCCCTTTAATATTGTAACAGAAGCCGAAAAGTAGCTTTGACCGTCTTGAGCTCCTCGTCTGTGCCTTGCTGCTTCATCCACTGAGTAGAAGTGGGAGTCTTCATCATCAGAGTCAGAGTCTAATAAAGCAGAAAGCAAAATAAATAGAAATAAAAAAACAGTGAAGTGGGTAGGCAATGATAGACACTGCTTCCTGTCATTTCATGTAATCCTTCTCTAAAGTAACTATAATTAATTATATGTGGCAATTCAGGAACTTATAGAGTTTATATAATCGCATAAGATATGACTGCTTACACTTTGCAGATATCCAAATTGATCTATTGCAAATTAAATTCAGGGATTGTCTACATATATTTCTCAAAACAAACATGAGATGGAAATAAGCAAAACAGCCCTTTTCACAGTGGGATTAATGTTATGGAGGATATTTGCACTGAAATTAGAAGGCAAGCAAAGTGGAATTAGAAGGCAAGAAAACCTGTGCCCCCTCCCCAACTAAGGTAAATTTAACTATTGTGTATTTTAAGACACAGTTGCTCAGACTGAATACTTTGAAATATATGGACAGACTATCCAAGTTGTATGGTAAGGGGATGGGGGACTTTTTTTTTTTAGTAGCTTTATGTATAGGATGTCATAATAACCTTAACAGACTGATAAGGGTGAGCATAGAGGATCCCTTTTATGAATGAATTTTGGTCACATCCTCAATGCATCCCTTTCCAATGGTTTAAACCTGTTTAGCGGTGAACACAACTCTCCCTTTTGCTAAAGTTTACACAGGAGCAGTGTCCATCATTTCCAGTGGTATCCAATAAAAAGAACAAGCATCAGGGTTTTTATCTTGGAAAGCAAGTTGCAGGTATAATTTAGTCCCTGTGAAAATGTCTTAGAATTCTTAATAAATCAGGGGATCCTCTGCCTGAGAGTTTAAAATTGTAAGGCCCCATTCTAACAAAGCTGTGGTTGTTTTCTCACTGCCATTTGGTTGTCTGGGTAACTTGGGCTGCACAAAAAAACTTGAGCAAAATATAGTTTTCATTTTCTGCTCACCTAGTTTAAAGGCTGACTTGCACATACGGAAGGTGTCTTGTTGATAGTTGGATGTTGTGTGGGGCTCAGCAGACAGCAGGGAGTCAGAGATGGAGGCCCCCAATTCAGGCACCGGCTCCCACATCAATAGATCATTACACAGTCTGTGGGAAACCAGAATCAATTAGGAACATATAAAATGAAAGAAAAGATTTGAAAGAAAAATAAATCAATACCTGTTGTATAGACTCTCATATACCTCCTTACTGGGGAAAAAGACATGAGCACGGGGCAAAGTAATTTCCAGAGTGTACTGTGAGGAGGCCAAGGTTACATGCTGAAAATCTGCCATCTCATTGGGATCAGCAGGGATCACCATCTTATGGAAAGTACAATGAAAAACAAATCGATAAAAAACAGAAGATAAAGCTGTCTGTTTCATGCATTTAAGGCTTGTATGGATTATCTTTTACCAGCATGCATTTCAGATTGCTGTTTTAGTTTTACATCATGTATATGTAAATAATGGCGCTATTTTTCTTTCTCCACTGAATGTATTGGCAGTTTTCTATTCAGGGGATAACATTTACAAAAAATAGGGTTTTAACATAGGTCTCACCTCTTCTGTCTCAAACATTGTTCTCTTTGAAGAGAAAGGGGAAGGCTCAGGTTGTTTCAGCTCACAGGGACTCTCCACAGAGGGATGGTCAATATCATCAATTTTGTCCTGGGCCAGGTACCAGGGAGAAACCTTACTTTGAGGAAGGATGGCCACCAAGATACTGCAGAGTTAGATAGATAATTCAATAAGCCCTATTGCATGTTGAGAAATTAAGTGACAGTGGCAATCTAAATGTGCTACGGATCTTTTAAAATAAAAGGGATAGTATTACAGGACTTACCTAGGAAAGATGAATTTCTTGCCTCCTGCTTTAGCCAAGGGATCAGCTCCTTTGCTGACCCTGATGCAAGGTACGTTCAGCTTCTCTCCATCAGTGTACACACCTGATATTGATAAATGAAAGCAGATGAAAACCAAAAATATTTCCTTCAATGCAGAACATTTCAGAGGCATGTTGAATGCAAGTCATCATGCCACAGTATTATACTCTCCAACTTGAGTGCTAGTTTGATGCACAAATTAAGGGTGGGGTAGGGCACCTATTGTACCTCCCCTTCGCTGCTCAGTAATATAGCACTGAGAAACACAAACAACGTGGTATTCATGAGGGCAGCTGCATGTCTCTAAGCTCCAAAATGGAGCACAGGGACCTATGTCAATTCAAGTAGCAAGGAAAGCAGTGTGGAAAAAAATGGTGGACTGGGTTCATGTTTTTGCTCTTTGCACACTGCCCTCCTGTTACCAAATGAGCCCTTATGTCTTACCATGCAGATCACTAAACGTTATTTCTATCTTTCTGGCTTCGTCTGTGCCGGTTTTTGACTGACTGTGAATATCCAAGTCAGCAACTTCCATTTGTAAACAATCCTTCCTCACTGCTTTCTCTGCCCAAGGTCGTCGCTCTAAACTTGGCCTCAGGTCTGGTACTGGAAACTGAAGACATATATGAGACTTTGAAGCTACCACACGGATTTCCATGTCCTCAGATGATTGGGGGACATCTGTCTGAGGAGAAAAAAAATTAAAAAAAATAAAGATTCATTATTAAAAAAAATTACCATATTACTTGGAACATTGAAATAATGGAAAATAGTAGACACAGATGCCTAGGTAATTAAAACCATAGGGATTGTGATTATCACAAATGTTTAATGTCTATGGTTACAGAATATGGCAACTGCACGATTGCACAGGATTTACTCCACTTATCTTCCTTTTATATTATGCTCATGAGACAGAGGGTCTTATTTACTGCTTTGACAAAGCTTACCTTCTATTAATATTTACGTTTACCATAGAAATATAAATTTAAGATGGTATAATGCTTGCATTGGCAGAGTTAAGGCTGTATATTTTCCACCGATCCTAGCAGAGAAAATACACTAAGCAGTTACTGCTTATAAGTATGAATCTAATATGCAGAAAGGAATACTTTAAAGTGCTTTTTGATTTTATGTTTCACTGTGTACTCCTTTAGTTACCATGTGTAGATCATTTTGGGAATATGACTCCCGACAGGCACCGTTCTGAAAGATGGATCCCAACCGGTCTAACAAACCCAAATCGATATCAGTCTGAAACTCTTCCAGTTCAACCAGGATCTCAGAACTCACTTTTATCTCCTGTTTTTTACGGCTGCTCTGAGATAGGAGGAAGAGAAATAAATGAGAGACATATAGGTTAGAAAGAACAGTACAAGAACAGTACAAAACACAAATTGCATAGAATGTTAAGAGAAGTGGTCATCAAAAAAAGACCTGAATATGGATAAAACATACAAACATGGATTCAATACAGGATTCATTCAAATAGAGGGTAAGTACAAAGAGTGGTAAGATAAAGAGAGCCCAGAGTGCAGTGTAATACTCACTCTGGTGGGTGTCTTCTGACTGCGTTTGTAGTGTATCTGCGCACAGGGTCGAGAGGAGGTGGAAGGACTACAGAAGGTCATTAGCTAAAAAAAAAAAAAGAATACAGGAGGCAAGCAGTCATGAGAAATGGTACTATATTCACAATTAGTGATAATCAAATATGTTGTGTTTTACTTCACCTCAAAATGATAATAAGTCTCAAAATACTGAAGTCAATAGGCAACATTTTTTTGTTTAGACACGCAGTGATTAGTGTGTTGTGGCGATTAATCCACGTAGCGAAAAACCGTGATTAGTTGCAGCGACTTATACAGTATACGATGGTGGGAAAGTCGCTGCGATTTGTTGCCGCAATGGCTTTTTTAAAAGGCTAGTCACTCCATGTGTCTTTGCCTTAAGTGTGTGACATATTTTTCACCCATTGGAGTCTATGGCCTTTTTGTCGCAGCCTGGGATAGCCAATGTGTATTTTTACATACAAAGAAAACATGTTATCAGTATATGGTGATTTGCACAGATAATGGTGAGGGCAGATGTATGAACTTCGTAAATAATTTAAAAGGTGATATGCAAAGGTGACTTTTTTGCAGGTGGAAAGGCACTTAGGGGAGATTAGTCACCTGCAATAGCCAAGATTAACCAAGGGCGACTAATCTCCCCTTGGGACATTCACCCTTAAGGTGGCCATACACGAGCAGATCCGCTCGCTTGGCGATGTCGCCAAGCGAGCGGATCTTCCCCCGATATCCCCACCTACGGGTGGGCGATATCGGGGGGCATTTAGGTTAAAAAAAAATAATCCGATCGTTTGGCCCTGGGGCCAAACGATCGGATTATGTCGGCGGCAATGGGGCAGTCGGATCGGGGACCGCATCAACGAGCCGATGCGGTCCCCGATCCGACCAGATTTTCTAACCTGGCCGATCGAGATCTGGCCAATTTCAGGCCAGATCTCGGTCGGCCAGGCCGCTCTGCTCTCCCCATACACGGGCCGATTAGCTGCCGAATCGGTCCAAGGGACCGATATCGGCAGCTATAGTCGGCCCGTGTATGGGGACCTTAAGTGTGGGGTTATTTACGAGTATAAAAATATGCATGCCACCAGTGGGACTATGTTAAGTAAATACTGACGAGAGAAAAATCTTCTAAGCTTCTAGTGCAAGAGGCTAATACGATATATCTGATAAAGTCATTGTCATGTCAAAAAAATGGCCACTTTGCCGTTATACAGTATGACATGTCCTTAAATAGAAGGCATCCATATTCATATTTAAATCTACTGTAAAGCTTATTTCCATCAACTGCATTATGCAATCATTATTTAACTTTACCTTAGTGTATTCTGTATTCTTTGTCCTTCTGGATGTTGACTCTCCTTGCCGCAGACATTCCAAAATCTCTAGCCTACCACAACTAAGGTCAACACTACTCTGATGTGTCCCTCCACCAACTCTCTGCTCGCACACCAACTGAACTGCAACCGCTGTTACTCTGTGGTACGAAAAAAGCAGGAGGGGTAAATCAAAAAGAAAACATGGGGTATGTTTTAAGTGATTATGCAGAACCCAAAAAATGTAATAGCCAAGACCATTCTTAATGTTTTAAGTACAGGTATGGGACCCATTATCCACAATGCTCGGAACCTGGTGTTTCCTGGATAAGGGGTCCATTTTTAAAAATGTGAATTATTGGATTAAAATGGAGTCTATGGGAGATGGCCTTTCCGTAATTTGGATAAGGGGTCCAATACCTGAACAGTAAGAATGCAATGTCTAACCTATGTGGTTTAGGTCCTTCCTATGAACTATTTTATTAAGGATGTGTAAAAGTCTTGAGTTAATCACGGCTCAGTGAAGCAGTCTCACGTCTTAGTGATATACTAGTATGTGCTGGTCCCTCTTTGTTAAAAGCACTGAACAAAATATAAGGAATGCCAGTTAAGGCTTATACAGGTATCAGCATGTACAATAATATAACTTCTGTGTGTAATTATAAAATTTGCTGTATTTTAATATACTTAATTTATTTTCTTTTGTTGCATTACTTGCCTTATTCTGCATCAATATGAGGCCTCAATGTGCTCATGTGCAGGGGGGGGGGGAGGAGGGAGGAATATTAAATATCTACAAATGCAAACTGACACTTCCAGGAAATTTATAGTCCTTGTCTCCAAACCATACTAAGTTAGTATTCTGTTTTTGAACTGCAAAGCTCACCTCATTTTAATTAAATATCTTGTCCTATACTGAAACCAGAAATGAATATTTGTGCAGCAGTAGTTCATAAGTATTAAAAGCTATACCTGACAGGTTGAGATGAGGCAGTCAGGTTGGCAAAACAGTCAGGTTTAGGAACTTTCAATAACAATTACTTACAAAAGCAGCCCTATCAGGGATAAACAATCAAGATAACCTATAGGTAACTTTTCATGTACATTAAAATGGCCATACATGGCTCAACCTGCTATCTGACCAACTGGCTCTGGGTCAAATAGACAGAAATTGTACAACAGGCCATACATGTGCATGACCACCTTTGTGTTGTTTCATTCATTGGGGCCGACCACTCCAATGACAGGAAAATCAGCCACAGCAGCCAAACTGCCCAGCTTATCTAACCTTAGTTCACTCCTGAACTTTGCTTAGTAAAACAGTAGAAAACATGTGTCAGAAAATGCCATATACTTCTGGAATTAGCACCCTCTGCTGTCAATTAGAAATCTGGCATATCTGGCACCAGATTCCTTTATTCCTTTTTTGTATTCTTACCGGATATTGCTCAAATGGCAAGCTTTCTCAAACTGCCCACGGAGGTGGCTGAAGTCTCTTCCACTAAAAGCCGAATCTTTAAAGTAGCCCAGTTCTCTGAAGAAATGTCTGGCAACCTCTGGACAGGCAGGGTCTTCTTGAGGGCTGATATAAGTAGAAATGTGGGGGACAGTGACTGTAAGGCCACCAAGAGTCAATCGTAGTAACATCTCAGGTTTAAGGAGCTCCATGGAGGGAGGATGAGAAGATTTACCTGACAATGTAATGACAAATCATAAGATAACCTGTTTTGCTTAGTGTAGCAAATTTATGAAGCAAGATGTAACACATAAGCAGAAACAAGAATATTATATATAATATATATATATATATAAGGTGCTTGAGAGAGGGTCAGCACTCACAGGACTCATATAAACAAATTATTTTTATTAAAGAGGAGACTCCTCTGTTTATATAAGTCCTGTGAGTGCTGACCATCTCCAAAGCACCTTCAACATTATTTGGACCTGCACCCAATATCATATATACATATCCAAAGTCTCCTGTCAATAAAGGAAGTTACATTAATTACAAGTTATTAGAGTTATAAGGGTTGGGTTGAGAATACCAGTGCAATATAATTGCCATGCAATTTTGGGTTTGGGTGTGGTAGTCACACGCAATTCTTAGTGGTTTGTTATTTTAAATGAAAGGTAGCACACCTGATTGGCTTGGGGATCAATGCTGGGGATTTAAGAAAGATGTACTGGAATTCAGACAGGTAGCAGAGAGGAAAAATCTTGCCCAATGGAAGAGAATCGTATACTGGGCTGAGTTTAAAGGGGATAATATTGGACTTTGCCTCTTAAACACTAATGCAAAAGTCCTGGCAAGCATCCTCTCAACCAGAGATGAGTGCTTTACATTAGATTTTGTGTTCCCAAACCAATGCAGCTTTTTGTTGGAAAGATCCATGAACGTCACCCGCACAGATATTTTATAGATCTCTCTGTCACAGGGGAAGTGGGCTTTAGGCAGCATGAACTAAATACAGCCAAGTCCTTACCTAGTTTGTAGATAACTACAATGACAGCATCAGAGAATAGAGGAAACCTCACAGGCTTGCTGGAATGTTTAGTAGTAGCTATGTGAGATCTAATTGTCTAAATGGATATTACTTATCCATGGGCACACTAGCTGTCTTAACTACTCACACTGGAAAAACTGCATTGCATTTCTAAATTATTTTTTTTCAATTCTTGGCTCAACTTTCTTAATGATATAAATATTAAATAAAATCAGATATGACTGATCCAGAGCTTTGCTGAACTGACAGGGAAGAAGCCCACATCTGAAATCTCTATATTCATGTTATATGACTTTAGCATACATAAGGTAACTTCCAGAAAAAAAAATCATGTCTTAGTTTTATGAAGGAGAAGAGAATTCTAATGACAAATCAAAAAGAGACAGGCTGTCAGTAAGTATGAAGCTGTAACACATGTGAAAGGCTCACCTGGAAGTTTGTGCAAATTTTGTGGCAGGGTGGCAGAAAATGGAGTTCGTCCATACTTCCTGGGGCTGCTCAACATTATCTAGAGAATCATAGTAATTCAGTACGAAGCACAATTAGATCTTTACTCTTATGTCACACACTTAATATGGGTAAGTGTTCAGTTTATGAAAAGAGAGAACTATTTTAAGAGCACACAGGTGGAAACAATCTCTGCAAGTGACACGCCAGTGTCTTAAGCACTTTGACACAAGAGGTTCTTATGTTCCTTTAACTAAAATACAGGTATGGAGAATCCAGAATCCTCGGGACCTGGATTTTTCTGGATAAGGGATCTTTCCATAATTTGTATCTTCATAGCTTAAGCTTACCAAAAAAAAAAAATCATTGAAACATGTACCCGTTTCCTAATTATGTAGTAAATGATCTGCAGAAGGTAGCGGGCATAGTGATGCCCTATGTGGCATAACCTTATAACATCTAATTAAGTTGCTTAGTTCTAATAACAAGATATTTATGGAAAAGGACACAAAGTATTTTCATACCCCAGGAGTTAGAGATGGAATCTGTTGGCTGCTATAATCACTGTACATAGAAGATTCCAGGTCTATGTCTGATAACTCATTTGCAGATCTGATTGAAGTCATGCTGTTTGTCATAGCTGCCATAGAGTAAAACATATCTACAAAATCAAAATAATATGTATTATTTTTATGTACAGGATTAAAAGGTGATTTTACTTTATTGCACACTACAGGGTAATTCTTGTAAAAGCTTAATTTATATTTCCAGTGTCATAAGAATGTAAGAAACCAAAGATCCATGGTATATAAACATCAAAAGGAGTTAGTAAGTTGAGTGTTCATGTCGACAGCAGATTGAATCCAGTGGAAGTCAAAAAAAGGTTCTTACAGTTTTCCATATATGCCCTGATATCTTTGGACAGATGGCTGATTTAGACCCAAAGACCTCACCATTTGGGAATCTTGAGCTACTTAAGCAAGGAAGGAAATTCACCATTAAAATCTAGCTAGTATGAGACGTGCACATCGGATGGCCAAAGGGAAGTAAAGAGGCTCTGCAGCTCTGTGGCTTCTTTTCACATAAACCAGAAATACTAGTTTATGTCCCCTGATACAGCATACGAGTACCAAATATGTTGGAACATGCATGGCCAACAGAGTACAGTGTCAGGTCTGGTAAAAGGTGTAGTGGAAACATCTAATACACAAGTGCAATTTAATATTTATGATATATAAGAGAAAAATATGAAGAGTTTATTCTCTCCACATACATATATCCTACTTTACTGTTAATTCAAGACACAATACAGAGAAAGGACAAAAATGTTTACCTCCATTCTCAATAGTCTGGAAAGGTACAAGTTCAGGATCTGGCACAAAAAGAGATCCAGGGCCACTTTGCAGTTGCTGGTTCAGATCTTGCTCTATGAGCTTTAAATCCTCCAGGTCCAGAGGTCGGCTCTTCAAAAGCTTTTCTCTGATAGCACTTGATTCTGAGGATGTAATATAAAATTATTAGAAAATCCTCTCCCCATTGCAAACAAATAAACTAGTATATATAACATCCATACAACAGCACCACTTGCACATCCACCTATCTGTGGGGGGTTAATGCTCCTTTCAAAAATTTGATGCACGGATGGTCACAATAAATGTGGTAAGCCCCCGTCTGTATGTTATAGAGTGTGTGCAGCTCCATGTAGGTTGTGCAGCACTGTATACTTGTTAGAAATTCCATTAAAGGAACAGTAACACTAAAAAATGAAAGAGCTTTAAAGTAATAAATATATAATGCACTGTTGCCCTGCACTGGTAAAACTGGGGTGTTTGCTACAGTAACATTACTATAATTTATATAATAAGCTGCTGTGTAGCCACGGGGGCAGCCATTCAAGCTGGAAAAAAGGAGAAAAGGCACAGGTTACATAGCAGATAACAGATAAGTTCTGTAGAATACAATAGTGTTTTATCTGTTATCTGCTATGTGCCTGTGCCTTTTCTCCTTTGAATGGCTGCCTCCATGGCTACATAGTAGCTTATTTATATAAATTATAGTAGACTTTCTGAAATAAACACACAACTTTTACCAGAGCAGGGCAGCAGCACATTATATTTTAGTTACTTTAAAACACTTTAATTTTTTGGTGTTACTGTTCCTTTAACATAAAGACACCTTTAGAATTAGTGGGACTCACCAGAAATACTTAAGGCATCCAAGATTTCTTGTAGGTTACTTATTTGACGTGGTGTAAGAAACAAATGCACAGATCCGATTTTACCATCTATATCCAGCTATCAATGAAAAAAACACAGTAAAGAAATATATATATATCAATTATTACAATAAAGATATGGCACCTTTTTCAAAGCTGCATTTATTATTTCGTTAAGTTCATGAATGCTATAATGTAGTAGTTCACCTTTGGTCCTGGAAAAAGGTCATTTTGCTTCAGTTTGATGGTAAGCTCTGTGCACCCAGAGCAGCTGCCAATTTGTTGGATAGGGGAAGGTGCAGGTTGTGGCTCCTCAGGCCAGCTGGGAGTTTTAGAGGGTTGCACTGGCTCAGACTCCAGGGGATTCTACAAAAAAAGAATGATGCTGAATTACTTTAGCTACAATATCTCTTTATTCTAGCTGGATGGAGTTTAATTCAGAAAGTTCTAGAATGTTATTAACTTCCTGTCCCAGTGGGGGAAATTAATATATTAATGTACAATATATTTATAAACATAGTTACCGCTAGATGAAAACACAGTGGATATAAAAAGTCTACACATCCCTGGTAAAATGTCAGGTTCCTGTGCTGTACAAAAATGAGACAAAGATTTCAGAACTTTTTCCACCTTTAATGTGACCTATAAACTGTACCACTCAATTGAAAAACACATTCATAATCATGTTAAATAGGAGTCAGAATACACCTGCCATTATTTGAAGTGCGTCTGATTAACCCCAAATAAAGTTTAGCTGCTCTAGTTGGGTCTTTCCTGACATTTTTTAGTCCCATCCCACAGCAAAAGGCATGGTCCACATAGAGTTTCCCAAGCATCAGAGGGATCTCATTGTTATATCAGACAGAAGAACGGGTACAAAAGAATTTACAAGGCATTAGATATACCATGGAACACAGTGAAGACAGTCATCATCAAGTGAAGAAAATATGGCACAACAGTGACATTACCAAGAACTGTACGTCCATCCAAAATTGTTGAATATAATAGTCTGAATCCTTTCACCCCATATGCAATACAAATCATAGGGCAAGAATTCAAACAAGTGAAAATGCTCAGTACTGTTGCTGAGCTGCCTTGAATATTACCACTTTAAAATGGCAATTTCTTAACAAGCAGTTAGCTTCCCTCCATGCCATTGGAGTGTGGAAGGAAAACAAAGGCCATCATACAAAGAAATCAGGACCCCAGTTCCTTAATAAGGCAGATATGCTAACCACCCAGTCAGTGTCACCCAGTTTAGTTAGAAGCAGACAAACTGGCAGAGATGATTGTGTCCTAGTACACTCAGCTGTAGTTAGGAAATAAAAGCAGTACATTTGGCCAGAATCCATAAAAATGGCAATGATCCTTCACAGGCATTATTTGGACACGAACAGAAATATAAAGGTCCAATTTAACATATTATAAGCATGCATTTATAAAATACAAACATGTTTCCCAGTGTTGTACATTAAAGGAGAAGGAAAGGTAAAAGCTAAGTAAGCTTTATCAGAAAGGTCTATGTAAATACAGCCATAAGCACTCACAGAAATGCTGAGTCCTCTATCAAAAGAAACACAGGATTTCTTGTCTTCTTTTGTGTATACATGTACTTTGATATCTGACTTCCTCTCTCAGAAAAATCCTTCATTCCTTCAGTCTGTGCAGCTCTCTTCTCTCTCCCTTCTCCTGCTCCCCCTCTCATCAGAATGTGTGATCTATGCTACCAACTGCTAGAGCTGCACCAGGAAGCTACCGAGAGAAAGCTAAAATGGCAGCTTAACTAGACAGGGAAGATTGGGAGGAAGCGACAGACAGGGCTTACGACTATCTGATCTCTACAAGAGACAGGTTAATCCAGTTCAAAATCATACACAGGCTCCATTTGACCCCTCTACGTCTATATCGTATGGGAATCCGCAACTCATCCCATTGCCCTAAATGTGGTGCCCCTGAGGCCAACTACCTCCATTTAATGTGGTCATGCCCACAAATACATCACTTTTGGAATCAGGTCCTAGACCACATCCAAAACACAACATCCCTACCTAAAATACTCAATCCCAAGGTTTGCCTACTCGGCATTGTGGATAATATAATTCCCCAATCAGCATCTCGCATCCTCTATAGAACATTACTGTTCTATGCCAGAAAAAGTATCCTTCTTCAATGGATGGCACAATCTCCCCCGACAATCGCCAGTTGGCTCAATCTACTTAAAGCTCTTCTGCCACTGATACAACTCACCTATATAGCAAGGGGATGCCCCCAAAAATACGACAAAGTATGGGGAACGTGGGTTGAAGCCATGGAATAATTCCACAGGACCCCCCCCCCGGGAACTTGAACCCTCACCGGTAATCCCAAATCCTCCCCGCCTTTAACAGAACTTGAACATTACCCCGAGTAGGACCACCGACTACCCAAACCAATGTACCGTATATATCCTGAACAAACACGCTTGTAGAACCAATGTCAATGTTTCATGTTGTTATATGTTTTAAATGCATAAATAAACACCTTTGAAAAAATGGCAGCTTAAACAAACGGAGGGAGCTTCTAGGACTGTTTACTCAGGTATGGTAAAGCTTTCTGCAGAATAAATTTAACATTCTAGCTTACACTAATGTGGCTAATCTATTGGCAGTAAAATGCCAAAATGACTTTCCTTCTCCTTTAAATGGGTGTATACATTAAATATACAAGATCCCCAGACTGAACAGAAGCACCGGTACATGATAAAAGTTAGCAAAACACTGGGGGTTTTACCACGGTAAACTCATATTATTCTTCCCTTACTGACTTCTTTTAGCCAATTTCAAAATCTCATTATGGCAGTCTCTCTTGCAATTCCAATTCTTTTCAAGTTCTTAATATTTAAAGATTTAAATATTTATCTTTCCAACATCATCTATTTCTGCCTTTATCTTGTATATTTCTCATTCTCTATGTGCAAGTACCTCAGGGGTAGGGGATGGGGTCTGTACACTGGTCTTAAATTCCTCGTAATGAAGGGAGACACCACTGAGCTGCAAGATTTTCTGGATGAAGGCTGGAGGCTGGTGTATATCCACAGGAACAGTGTGAGGTGAGTCCCTCACTGCTTCATCACAATAATCCAGTCTAAAACGAAGAAAAGTAGGTTTGATCATGGATGAAAGGTAGAAACAAGACACAGTAGACATAAAGGTAAAGAGACAATCCTTAAAGTGACGGAACAGCAAAATTATTAAAAAAAATGATGGTGTTAAGATGGGATGGGTTACAAATACCCATAAAGAGAAGATAGAATCTAGGAAAATGAGTATAAAAAGAGGGAATAAAAGAAGTAAGGAACAATAACCTTTACCTTTTTATGTGGATTTCCAAGGCAGTTCCCAAATTAGAATCACCTGGATTATTCTCAATTCGAACAATGGTGTCTATAAAGGTCACTTTAATCCTTCTCAGGACTAAAAGAAAAAAATGGAATACGTATCAATGCAGGCACTAGAGAGAACAATAAATCTGCCCTTCCTAATGTGTGTCACACAGTCAGTTTTCACAGAGAAGAGAACTTAAAATCTCCACCTCTAAATGACAGTAAGAAGAAACTATTAGTAATTTAAATAAATAAACAAACAAATAAATAAATCCCCACCAGTTTCTATGGTTTGTGCAAACATCTCAAGTCCTTCAATTGGCTGTGGGGGCTCAGATGGTTCCTCTGGCTGCTCCTTTAAGCACTCCTGGGCTAGCTGCATACTAGTAGTCATACAGGAGGACCAGCTTTGTGACTCGGTACCCTGAGCAGCTAAAAAAGTAGACAGCAAAATGAAAATAAATAAATTTAAAAAGAGTGTACGAATAAAATGTTAAGTAAATTTGGCATGTGAGTGCAATAGGAGAGAAACAAACATCAAAGGAAGAAAAATAATATTTGAGTGAAACTATATAACTATATATAAACTATGGTGGTCTGCAAAATTATAATAAAAGTAATATCAGGTAATATGCAGAAACCGTACAAAGTCTGAGAAAAACTATCTTGTTATTAACATGCAAAGATTATAACAAAAATGGAAATTTTATCTTTAGAAAAGGAGAATCACATTATTGGAAGTTGATCAGATCTCTAAAAAGAAAGAATCTGAATGAAGACTTAAAGACAATGAATAAATAGTATACACCACTGCTCTGAGCCACCTGATAAAATCATCAACAAAGTACAGAAGTCATATCCAGCGGTGTAACTAAAGGTGGCCATACACGGGCCTATTCTAGCTGCCGATATCGGTCCCGACTGATTCAGCAGCTAATTGGCCCATGTATTGGCACCAATATCTGGCCTGAAATCGGGCAGATATCGATCGGGCAGGTTGAAAAATTTAGTCGGATCGGGGACCATATCGGCTCGTTGATGTGGTCCCCGATCCAAATTCTCCTATACCCGTTGTTTTAATTCGACTGAATTAGCCTGGATACGCCCAATATCACCCACCAGTAGGTGGGGGATATCGGGAGAAGATCCGCTCGCTTGGCAACATCGATCTGAAGGTTTATGGCCACCTTAAGTCGTCTCCCCAGTGGTAATCACATGGAATTGTGGGTCATCCACAATTCTTTTTGCACATCGCAGGTGATTCAAAATTGAATTTGCATCGCAAGTCATCCACAGGCTCCTCCTACAAAAAAAGCAGACCAGGCCCCTTGCACCCATGAGAGGTGCTTCCTCGTAGTTATGCCATTGGTAGTAGCTTTTCTTTCTACCTTGACCTTGAATTCTTAACCAAAGAGAATTAAAAGGTAACTTTAACACTTCTAAAAGAAAAAGTTATTTTTCCTATAGAAAGGTGCAATTCACCTTTAAGTATTAAAGCATTTAAATATTTTAGAGCGTTCTTACTTTTCTATCTCCAGTTTTCAAATGGGGGTCACTGACCCTGGAAGTCAAAAAAAACTATTCCTCTGTGAGGCCACAATGGTATTGTTATTGTTGCTATTTATTACTTATTTTAATTATGCCCTCTCCATTTTCCAGTCTCTATTTAAACCATAGCCTAGTTACTAGGGTAAATTTGACCCTAGCAACCAGACAGCTGCTAAAATACCAAACAGGAAATCTGCTGAATAAAAGTTAATAATAACACTTTAACCACATATAATATACATAATATAAGGTGCACTCACCACCTCTGTACTTGGGACGGCATGTGACCTGAAGTTTAGACACCTCCAGGGTGCAGTTTTCGGTGACAAGCGCTGACCAAGGAATGGTAACCGATATGCTGCCAATAAAGCCATCTATAATCTCTAGAGGAGCCCCTGCAGAGTCCAGGAGTTCATTCACTGACTAAAGAGGGACAGAAAAGAAATGTTGCGATAAGGGACAAAAATGTGGATAAAAGCATAAAAATATAGAGAGCAGCTCACAGAACCTTACAGACTATGGAGTAATACATTTGCAATGCACCTAATATGAAATATTTGCTTCATAGTAACAATTATTCTTTTATAATACAGATTAATTCCACAATTTAAGATCATTATAGTTTCAGTACATACATTCTTTTCAACATAGGTCTGTACCATCATTTCATTTAAAATACTTATATTTTGCCAGGGTGTACTCTATTTCTAACCACTGTGTATGTATGCCTCCTGGCCTGCAATCTCCTAAACGCCACATGAAATTTAGAAAGTAAGGGACAATATACTTGTGATAACGTAAAATGAAGGTATGTGACCTTTTAATATTTTAAGTTTCATTATGACTCCCTAGGGTATATATTCCAATGTACTACATCAAACAGCACTTTACTTTAAAACATAGTGACATTTTGTATTCCATGTTCTAAAGTCACAGGGACAACATGAGGGAAAAAAAAAAAAAAGAAAAGAAAACTTAGGGGTTAAAGGGGTGTTGATGTTATCTTTTAGCATCTTACAAAATGTTCCTATCTTCGCTTCTTTTCAGAAGATTTTTTTTTATAGTTTCTAAATTATTTCTCCTCCTCTTGTTTCACTTTAAGTTTCCAAGTTTAAAAGGCTCATATTGCAAGGCTGATGTCAGCCTATGAAAAATATGACCAGCACTAAATAAAACCACCTTTATGGGGCATGGTGGCTTTAAAACGTTATGATTATAATTTTGCAACTAAAACCCACAAGGATTATAACTTTTTAACTAAACCCCAGTTTTGAAAATCTGGGATGGGAAAGTACTAATTGATTCTCTCTCTTTTCCACCTTCTTTTTCCTTGAACTTTTTTGTTCTTCTTTCCTTGTTTTATATTCCTGCCTCTTATTCAAACCACTGCCTAGCTGCTATGGTAAATTATACACCAGCAACCAACTAGCAGCTGGAATACCAAACTGGAGTGGTTTTGCAGTAAAAACTAAATCATTTATTAATTATAGAAATTGTCTTAGACTTCATTGTTAAAATCCGATTTTAAAGGTAACCTACTCCTGTAAAACTCTACAACTTTATAATCTAACCATGTGCAATTTGTAATTCTAATAATGAAAGTCCATGTTTCTGGATGATATGCTGCAAACTAAAACAAGTCCTGGATAACGGTATAGAATATCAGTTGGTACATGCTGTCCTATAAAAAAGGAATAGAGATTCGCAGCTGAGGACTCCCTGGAGCTCACTCAGAATTTCACACTAGGAAAGTAGCAGAGGTTACATTCTTGGAATCAGTAAGGACATCCACAGAATGGCTCCTTTACATGTCATTAATCTGCCCAGGATTTCTTTGCCTTGCTATGTAAAGTGAAAGTGCAATTCTCACCTCTGTTGGCACTCATGGTCACATTTTCAACAGATATTTTCATAAGTTACAACGTCTAAAGAAACGTAATAACCCTTCAGAATTAATGTTTTTTCTTCTTCCGAATCCTGTAACCCTGCCCAGCGTCGGACTGGCCCACCAGGATACCAGGAAAATTCCCATTGGGCCCAGGTGTCAGTGGGCCCTCTTGCTTCTAACTATTTGCCAGAGTTGGACTGGTCAATCGGATTCCAGGAAAACTCCCTGTGCCCTATTTCATAGTCATTCCCTATTTCTTGTAATACTTTGTATTTATCTATTTTAATACCCCTGTTTATATTAATATATTCTACTGTACAGCGTTGCGTACATAAGTAGCGCTTTATAAATAAAATTATACATACATACATTTCTGTGTGAGAACAAAGAGGAACAAAGAGACTAGGATAATAAAGAGGTCACATTAATAGAACAATGTTTTCCACATAAATAATTAACAAAAATGTGCAGCTAAAAAGATATTCACCTCCAAATCATCTCCCTGCTGATCCTTTATTTCTGCACATACCCTGTGCTGGGGGGGGGGGGGGGGGGGGTCAGTGACCCCTATAAACACTACAGTTGCTTTTTTTACTTCCTTATATGATGTCACGCATAGCACTGGCAGCAGACTTAACCCCTATTGGCTGTGTCTCCTGTCAGTCTGACATTGCTTCCTGTGCCTGTGACAGAGTGCTGTAAATCTAACATAACAGTACGTTAAATATGTGAAATGCTGAGTCTGTTTCCCAATTACATTGCAAGGAAGAAACTAACCAATGACCTTTCAATTTATGGAACTGGTTAGAGTGCACAAGCAACCAACGAACTGGTTCAATAGGAAAAAAGTAAGGACAAAGTCTGGACAAGATGATGTAGGCACATGGGTTCTCAGCGTGTCAGGTTCAAAATAGACTTATTTAAGCCGCACACCTGTAAATTTCACATCCACTGCACTAGTGGTGTAAGCCTTCCGTACGACTGGCAGGACCTTATCCTCAGCGAAACTGTTTTTTGTAACTAAGCCGCAAACACAAATATATGCAGTCGGGGAGCTTACCCCATTCATTGTGACCACCTTCATCAATGTTTTGGGGGGGATACACCCTCCCTTTGTTGAGGGGATACACCCTCCCTTTGTCAGGTTCAAAATAGACCACTCCCATCCCTTCAGAAAACTGATCAGAGAGACAGAAGAACAGGTATAAAAAGTAGCTTTTACAGTGGCCTTTTGACTATTTATTATAGAAAATCCCATTACGAGGCAGTTTCTAGGAAAGAATACTTGCTTAGCTTTAGGCTAATGTCACAGGAACATTCAGAAGAATGTATCAACTAATGCATCAAATTAGAACAGTTTCCAGAGCTGGTGGAAGAGCCGGTTTCTTACAGGCGAAAAAGCACCCTGTGTGCAATCACCTTAAAAGACTGAAATGGTTGACAATTTCACCCTACTGCGCATGCACCAGTCCCAGGATTTGGAAGAACGAAGTTGGATGGAAGAGGATCACTTGTCACAGGTACCCCGAGCTGGTGCAGTTTTTCTGCTAATTGGAGCGCCGGCCTAGCATTTGCCCAGTGATTGTAACTTTACTTCTCATTTCATTCTATTCAGGACACTCTGTGCTACAGTTTTGTTTATACCCAACAATCAAAGCTCTGAGTTACACCATACTTCCTCCCATAGAGTAAAGGTGGCCATACAAGAACCCATTATGATCATCGTTTGTTCCCTCCATTGACGTTCAGGGCTGAATAGTTAGATATGGGGACAGAAACAATAGGGATGCTACCTCCACCTGACAATTCAGCCCTTAAAGGAACAGTAACACCAAAAAATTAAAGTGTTTTAAAGTAACTAAAATATAATGTGCTGCTGCCCTGCTCTGGTAAAAGTTGTGTGTTTATTTCAGAAAGTCTACTATAATTTATATAAATAAGCTACTATGTAGCCATGGAGGCAGCCATTCAAAGGAGAAAATGCACAGGCACATAGCAGATAACAGATAAAACACTATTGTATTCTACAGAACTTATCTGTTATCTGCTATGTAACCTGTGCCTTTTCTTCTTTTTTCCAGCTTCAATGGCTGCCCCCATGGCTACACAGCAGCTTATTATATAAATTATAGTAGTGTTACTGTAGCAAACACCCCAGTTTTACCAGTGCAGGGCAACAGTGCATTATATTTTTATTACTTTAAAGCGCTTTCATTTTTTGGTGTTACTGTTCCTTTAACACTTCAACGGCGCCTGGTCAAAATCTTATCCAAATCAGTCGTCTCGACACGATCCGTCCTACATGCACCGAATATCGTACATAATGAGGTTTCATGCGATAATATCGGTGCATTTATGGCCATCTTAAATGCCAATTAGCTAAAATTGCCAGCACTGCCACTGGTCACCAGACTGTGGGCTATAAAAAGTTAAATAAGTTCTCATGGCATACTTGGGCACAATACCTGATAACATATTGGCTCATCTCTCTGGGGAGTGTGTTATGGCATTAACAAATATATTAATTTTAAAAAATGCAGGTAAAAATACAGCAATATTGCAGTCTTTAATAACTATATATATTTTTTTTTTCTTCAGATCTTTATTCCCAAAACAATAATAATAATCATAAAATGTATAGTAAACATATCCGCAGATAATGAATTAGATGTACCCTCTAAACTACATACAGCAATACAACAATACCACAGTGAAGGACAGAGTACCAGTACATGCGATTTGTGAAACTATAAGCAAACAGCCTAAAAACTAGAAAATACAGTTTATTAATTTATAACTGTTCCTTAATTTCCTTGTGGCCATATCATTCATACAGATTCATGTACTTATTTATATACTTATGTTCATAGGCACATTTAAAAATACATGCAGTATAATGGCAACCAGCAGAATAACCTGATTGGGGGGTCTTAAACCCAGCTAAGTATACTGTCAACTAAAAATGTTGCTGGTGAAACTTCATAAACAACAACCAACTAAAACACTCAATATATACAGGTATTGGATTTGTTACCCAGAGGGCTCAGGAACTGGGCATTTCCAGATAAGGGGTCTTTTCATCCTTAGGATCACCATGCCTTAAGACTGCTAAAATAATTTCATAATAAAGTAAACCAATAGGATTGTTTTGCCACCAATCCATGCAGCTTACTTGGGATCAAGTACAAGGTACAATTTTATTATTACAAAGAAAAAGGAAATCATTTTTATAAATTACATTTATTTCCTATAATGAATTCTATGGGAGATGGTATTTTACATAATTCCAAACTTTCTGGATAGCTGGTTTCTGGATTAGGGATCCTATACCTGTATGTATGTATGTAAATATATATAAGCAAATCTGCCTGTTTAAACGCAAACATTTTATTGGTTGATATGGGTTACTGCTACTGGGCAAACTTACTGCCTTTTATTACATATGGGGGTATATGTCAACAAAAAGTCAACTTGTGCCTGACCCTAACCAACCTGCCATGGAATCTGCCTCTCTTTATAGACCCACACCCAACCCACCCCATCTCTGATGTCACAAAGGGGGTGGGGCAAAGCAGGCACATGCCTATAAAGAGAGACTGACCAAGGTGGAAGCTGAACAAACTAAAGTCACGGTTGGATTGGGTGGAAGAAGAGCTCGGCCAGCCCGAACCCTCCCACAACCCCCAAATCATGTGTGGATGTTGGCCCACATATTGGGACAGTACATGCATATTCTTAATACCAAGACACCAGACCTCTGCACTCTGAAATGTAACAGTACCTACATCTGTCAGCAACAGTCACAGTGACAGCCTACTCTTCTGCGTACCATATACCAGCAACTTGGACCAACGTAACACCAACTGTGTAGTCCAAGAGGTGATCTTTCCAACTATGAATGAGATGTGAGCTCCCATTAAATGGGGCATATTTACCAGACTGTATCAGAGTGAAATTCAACCACTTTCTATTCACTTGTATAGTATTAACGGACACATTTATTATAGGGTTACTCTGAGATAAAAGGGAAGCACTTTGATTAAAAAATCTCCATACAAATGAACACTACTACTGCTGTTTCCCGCCTTAAACCTTTCTGCCTGGCTGCCCCTTACATTTGTAATACCCTCCCTGATTTCCTCCGGAGAGAATCCTCCCTCAGTCTTTTTAAAGGAACAGCAACACCAAAAAATGAAAATGTATAAAAATAATTACGATATTATGTACTGTTGCCCTGTGCTGGTACAGCTGGTGTGTTTGCCTCAGAAACACTACTATAGTTTATATAAACAAAGCTGCTGTGTAGCCATGGGGGCAGCCATTCAAAGGAGAAAAGGCACAGGCACATAGAGGATAACAGATAAAGCCCCATTATATTCTACAGAGCTTATCTGTTATCTGCTATGTAACCTGTGCCTTTTCTCCTTTTTTCCAGGTTGAATGGCTGCCCCCAGGGCTACACAGCAGCTTATTTATATAAACTATAGTAGTGTTACTTTAGCAAATACACAACTTTACCTGTGCAGGGTAACAGTACATTATATTTTAAATACCTAAATACACTTTCATTTTTGGCGTTACTGTTCCTTTAAAACTAAACTTAAAGATTACCTTTTGGAGCACTCACCCAGCACCTGATCTGGGAACTAACACTTATATTGTACTGTCACCCACTGTGACCTACAGCACTTATATTTGCCTATTTGTGTCTGTAAGTCACCCTGCCATATAGATTGTAAGCTCTACGGGGCAGGGACCTCCTTCCTCTTGTGTCCTCGACTCTTAAGCTGGCCATACACGTGGCAATCTAACGATGTTTCGTGCGACCATCGGTCGCACGAAACATCGTCAGATCCGCCACACACAGTCAGGGCTGAAACAGCAGATAAGGAGGTAGAAACAATAGGATTTCTACCTCCTTCTGCCGATTCAGCCCTGACGGCAGATTTTGGTCAGGCGCCTTCTATGCCTTCAAAATTTTCTAACCTGGCCGATCGGCAAGTCGTCCGATATCAGCAGCTTCCTGCGATATCGGTCGACTCGCCGACATGCCATACACACACCGAATATCGTACGAAACGAGGTTTCGTACGATAGTATCGGTGCGTGTATGGCCAGCTTTAACTTATTGCAGCTGTATTTATCTTGTATTTATTGTTATACTTTGTATTTATCTATTATTATCTTATTAACACCCTGTTTGTATTAATGTATTCTACTGTACAGCGCTGCGTACATAAGTAGCGCTTTATAAATAAAGATATACATACATATACATACATACAAAGTGACAAAGTGAGATTTTCCGTCTGGTGAGCTCGATTTGACCTTTTGATAAATATGCCCCATTGGGCTTATGTGCATAATGCATACCTTCAAAGAACAAGGTCTAGAAAATATGACTAATGTCATAAGCTCATACTTTAAAGGAGACACTGTCAGGACTGATAATGTCAATGGTTCTATCTATTAGAAGACAGAAATGCAGAGAGTTTTAAGCACCAACAACTTGTATTACCCAGATGTCTAGATGAATGTCAGTCAAACGTCCACTTCCATTGTAGAGATCCAGGCTCAGCTGCTCCAGGCTCAGTCTCTCCTCCAGGTAGTGGCCCAGATAATGTTGCAGAAGATACCTGCATGCCCGCGTTTTAATCGAGCTGGACCATGGAAAGAGCCAGCGAGACATGCTGGGAAGCAGGCAGGGGTAAAGGCTATAGAAGGGGTAGGAAAAATGGCACCTCCTCTAACGTCATAACCTAGGGCAAGGGAACCAGAGGTCCCAGGCAGGTAGCAATCACTGCGCCATAGCACTCTCACACAAGCTGGAAGTCATGCCACACGAAACGTCCGTATCCCCTTGACAGCAAAACAGAGCTGCCAGTATGGCAGGAAATTGCACTCACAGAATGTGTCCTTTCGGCTACACCAGCTGCGATTTCAGTCAATATAACAAAGTAAAACCGTATATAACACCATATCGGCCAGAAGGGGCGACTGTCACGGGTCACTTCTTATTTCCATAACACAGCCCTCTGACCCGGAACGCTGTACAAATGTCTAGTTCTTCTGCTCCTGCCTACAAGCTCTCACACAGTTTCGCCACAATCTCGCGAGATTTCCTGACTAGAAGGTAAATAAGCGCAGTGACGCGGCACGTAGCCGCTTGCTCATAGTGTTTGCACAGAGGCGCTATCGCTAGTAGCGCACAGTTGTGTTGGTATCGTCACTCAGACCCTATGTTATTTAGGAAAAGGTTGTATTTTTCTTGTTGGTTGCCAGAAATATCCGCTGCAGCCAAAGCCTCCTGCTAGTAGAGCTACTACTTCTGCCAGGGAATGAGAGAAAAACAATGTTTTTCCTTTTGGTTTCCAGCAGTGTTAGCTGCAACCAGAGCCTCCACTCCCAGTACAGGTATAGGACCCATTATCCAGAATGCTTGGAACCAAGGGTATACCGGATAAGGGGTCTTTCTGTAATGTGGATCTCCATACCTTAAGTCTACTAAAAAATCAATAAAACATTAATTAAACCCAATAGGATTGTTTTGCATCCAATAAGGATTATTTATATCTTAGTTGGGATCAATTGCAATATACTGTTTTATTTCTACAGAGAAAAAGGAAATCAGTTTTAAAATTCTGAATTATTTGATTAAAATGGAGTCTATGGGAGACAGGCTTTCTGGATAACGGGTTTCCGGATAAGGGATCCCATACCTGTATCTGATATGAAATAATTATGTATTTTTCAGCTTTTGTGCCGAGAAACAGTAAAGCCACTTTGTTTTCCGTGGTGGTTGCCAAGAATGTGTGCTGCTATCAGAACATCTGCCATAGATTTAGAAGAGATTTGGGGGAAACGGCATGGTGAAATTCCATTTAGTTTTTCTACTCTGGCATTGGAGTGTCAAAAAAAAAAAAAAAAGTGTTTTTGAACCACCAAAGGTCATATTTTTTAATTTAGAGACACAAAAATGGCTGATATAGCAGTAGACAATGGGTGAAACTGAACAAAAGATATTCATTTTAAGGCTGTGGTGTAAGAGGATCTTGCTCTCTCTTTTTTTTTTTTTTTTTTTTTTTTTAAACTAGAGAATTACTGGAAGACCGTCTCCCATAGTTCATATGTTTTTAATTATTTCCTTTTTCTTTGTAATAATAAAACAGTACCTTGTACTTCATGGTAGCTAAACTGCTTTACTCCATGTTTGTGGTAAAGCAAACCAACTGGGTTTAATTTTTACATGTTTTTTTACATGCTGTTCAGTTTTGGTCTCCAGTGCTCAAACGGGACATTATTGAGTTAGAGAGGGTCCAGAGAAGGGCAACTAAGCTGGTAAAGGGTATGGAAAGTCGCAGTTATGCAGAAAGACTGGCCAAGTTGGGTCTGTTTACACTGGAGAAGAGGCGCTTAAGAGGTGACATGATAACTATGCATAAATATATAAAGGGATCATATAATAACCTTTCTAATGTTTTATTTACCAGTAGGTCCTTCCAACGGACACGAGGGCACCCACTTCGTTTAGAAGAAGGGAGGTTCCACTTAAACATTCGGAAAGGATTTTTTACAGTGAGAGCTGTGAGGTTCTGGAATTCCCTCCCCGAATCAGTCGTGCTGGCTGATACATTATATAACTTTAAGAAGGGGCTGGATGGATTCTTAGCAAGTGAGGGAATACAGGGTTATGGGAGATAGCTCTTAGTACTAGTTGATCCAGGGACTGGTCCGATTGCCATATTGGAGTCAGGAAGGAATTTTTTCCCCTCTGCGGCAAATTAGAGAGGCTTCAGATGGGGTTTTCTGCCTTCCTCTGGATCAACTAGTAGTTAGGCAGGTTATATATAGGCATTATGGTTGAACTTGATGGACGTATGTCTTTTTTCAACCCAACTTACTATGTTACTAACTAAGATATAGTAAAACTAATTATACGGAAAATACCCTGGACCCATACCTGTATTTGTAAGCTCTTTGGTTTCATTATCAAATATTACCAAATCTTGCTTAGGTTTTACATGCAGACTGTATTGCTTTGCACACAGGTTCTTTTTAATGGTGGCATCAGAGGATCCCAGTTTTTGTGCAAACAAGGGCCAGATTATTCACAATTTTGGCAAAAAGATAAGGGTTACTTTAGGAGACTGGGGGATATTTGGCCAAAGCCAATGTTGAGATTTTAGGCTGTTTTTTTCTCTGGCAAGTTAACTCTGGCATTTATTTTTGTGCAACCTAGCACCAGATTATTTACAGCTTTAGGACCCAAAGAAAGGACTAATTTAGGAGAAGACGATGTGTAAAAATGGGCAAATGTATGATCGGTTTTCAGTTTTTATATATTATGGCATCAATGGCCCCAGTGTTTTGTGCAAACTAGTGTTGGCAACCAAAAAAAAAAATCTTTGTTGTTCCCTGACATCAGAGCATTCCAGTTTTTTGTGCAAGCAAGGACCACATTTTTCACAATATATGGATGAAATTAAGAGAAGGTAATGGGTGCAACCAGCTAAAAGTAATCTTGAGTGTTCAGGCTTTTTTTTTTTTTTTACTTTGACATCAGAGGGTAAAAGTGCTTTTTTTTTGTGCAAACTAGGGTTTGCAACCAGAAAAAAAGTTTCTTTTTTTGTACTCTGGCATCAGGTAATCCCAATGCAAATAAGGGCCAAAATTTTCACAATTAAGGGACAAAAAAAATTTAAGAAACAGACAATGATTAGAATCAATTTAACAGTCTGCAATTTTCCTTTTTCAGTGAACCAATTACAGAAACTTTATATCAATTTACAGCAGTACCTGTTGAATTTCTCTTACTTTAACCAGGGATGTATATTTATTCATATGATCATTAAACAAGTACACATTTGTATGGAAACAAGACTATTGCTGGAGATGGCCACTTGGTTTTTATTTTTGAGAGTGAACAACAAAATGACACCTTTATCCATGGCTGCCAATAACCTACCTCCACCAGAGCCTCTGCTCAAAATATCTGGGTATATTATATGTGGAATTGCCACTTGGTCATGTTGCTATAAGTTCTAGGGGTGTTATACATAGAATTGCCACTTTGTCATCCTGCTATGAGTTCTATGGGTTGTAAGGCAAAACAAAAGCAACTTTAGTCCTTTAGGCCAGGGCAGTGGAGCTAGACATTCTGTCTAAACAGCACAGCCAGCAGATGTCAGAAGATGATAATGAACCACTCTGAGGGTACACGAGCGAAGCAGTAGAATCTTTAACTGTTATTTCCTAAGTGGTGCAAAATTTTTCAAACAATCAAAATTGCTGATATTCATGTGTGTAGAACACAGGAGTGTTTCTTTTTTATTTTCACATTAGAAAACACTAGGATAATTCTATAATAGTCTGGTAAATCTGTGCTGTAGAAGTTTATATGCATATTTGATAATAGCACAAGTTAGAAATGTGAAACTCGTTTTGTTGTTAGACTTGTTCTTAGTGATTAATATTTCTTTTTCATCTCATGGGTAAGTGCACCCCGTGATCCAATCAGCAACTGTTCTTGTTGACAATTCTTGTTGATATTCTTGCTGCTGATAGAATTATTGTACTGGTATAGGATCTTTTATTCGGAAATTCTTCAGAAAGTTACAAGTTACAAGGAAGGCCATGTCCCATAGACTAAGTTTTAACCAAATTATTCCAATTTAAAAAAAAACAAAACAAAAAAAAAACTATTGCCTTTTTCACTGTAGTAATAAAACAGTATCTTGTACTAATATATAATTTATCCTTATCGAATACAAAACAAACCTATTGGGTGTATTTAATGTTTAAATTATTTTTTAGTAGACTTAAAGGGGGTGGGGACCTTTTAGTTAACTTTTAGTATGAGTAATATTCCGAGACAATTTGCAACAGATCTTTTTTTTATTTGCAATTTTTTAATTATTTCAGTTTTTTATTCTGCAACTCTCCAGCTTTGGAGTTTTAGCAGCTATTTTGTTGCTAGAATCCAAATTACCTTAGCAACCAGGGTGTGGTTTGAATGAAAAACTGATATATGAATAGGAGAAGACCTGAATAGAAAAATAAGTAATATAAAGTAACAATAACAATTAAACTGTAACTTTACAGAGCAATAGTTTTTTGGCTCAGGGGTCAGACCCCCCCATTTGAAAGCTGCCAAGAGTTCGGCTAATCATTCAAAAACTATGAAAAACAAATAATGACTACTAATTAAAAAGTTGCTTAGAATTAGCCTTTCTCTAACATACTAAGAGTTAACTTAATGGTGAACCACTTCTTTAAAGTATGGAGATCCAAACCACGGATCCGTTATTGGAAAACCCCAGGCCCTAAGCATTATGGATAACAGATCCCATACCTGTAGTAATATGGAATTCTTCATTACTGAATATATTATCTGTTGTAACTCAGTGCTGCTATAAGAAGCCATGTTTGCTCTGAGGCTTTATATAAGGGGGACATTGGGACCTTGGTGACACAATGAAAGGTCCTAACTTCCACCTGTACCCCTTGATGGCTGCCATAGTTATAACTATTTGTAGTACAAGTTGCAGTATTGTTGTTTATCTACAGTTTGGTTCCAGGCCCTGAGTTCTCCTTTGGTATCTTTATCTGAAAGTTCAATTCCCGGTTCCTAAAAAGAAATGTAAATGTGTTAAGTATAAACATTAGAGTTGTGCTTCTTATACACAGAACTAATGGTGTGCCAATTTTTTTTTACAGATTTTTTTATACTTGTACTCAACTATTATTTATGCATCTGTTGTGCATTGTTAACAATATTTGGATAGCACTCAACTTGTTTGTATGCATTTTTACCATTTAAACTTTAAATGCAGTAAAGCCCATTAGTGTTTATTTGTCCCTAATGTCATTGTTAACCAGAAGTATAGCACACTATCCTTTGTGCATGGTTAACTGCCTGCAAGTGTTTGTATATTTCTGTGTAACATCCAAATCCACTAGTGTTTGGGAATTTTATGTCATTTTTAACTAGGGCTCCTAATGTCTTTGTTAATATTGAATCTGTTAATCTATAGCCCACAAGTGTCTCTACTGTAGTGCCATTGTTAATCTTTGAATACATAGATGGATACATTGATTATATAACTTTTTTTGTTTGTTAGCTTCCAAGCTTTGGCAATTTGTGTAAAGTAATAATGAACCACAACTTTGATACTGATTTACAACTTGTCATAACAAGAGTTTCCAGTTAAGTACTGCAGTTTGGTATGTCTTTCTGTCTTGCTCATTGGATGGAGGATACACCTGTAAAGTTTAAACTACTGAATATTGCAGGTTTCATATAAATAATATTGCACAAAATATCCCATATGCACTGTTTCACTTTAATAAACTATTTACTAGTAGCACTGGTCACTGGTAATAATAAGGCAGTGATTCCTAACCAGTGGTTCATGAGGAACATGTTGCTCCCCAACCCCTTGGAAGTTGCTCCCATTGGCCTAAAAAGTAGGGGCTCATTTTTGAATTTCTGGCTTGGAGGCAAGTGTTGATTGCATAAAACCCAGTGTATAGCCAAACAGAGCTTTCTGTAGACTGATAGTCCCCATAGAGGCTACCAAATAGCCAATTATAGCTCTTATTTGTACGTTGGCCATGCTTGTGTTGCTCCCCAACACATTTTCCATTTAAATGTGGCCCACACGTATAAAAGGTTGGGAATCCCTATACTAAGGGCTACCCCCTGAGTTGTGCAATTCATTGTGGTCGCACAGAAGCAACACATCAGCCAGGTAGAGTCTGCATTATTTCTGGTCACGTAATCTCTGAGGGAGCACACAGAGGGTGGCTCAAGGTAAAAGATATAAAAGAGCAATATATGCCATTTTGGAAAGATTCATCAAAGGAAAAATATACCCTGAGAATGCATAGTTAACCAACACATAGTTTATATTATGTTAAGTGACCTATTAAAGAATCACACCAAACTGGAATATGTATATCATTAAATATTGCCCTTTTACATCCTTTCCCTTGAGCCGCCATTTAGTGATGGGCTGTGTGCTCCCTCAGAGATCACATGACCAGAAATAATGCAGCTCTAACTGTAACAGGAAGAAGTGTGGAAGCAAAAGGCAGAACTCTGTCCATTCATTGGCTGATGTGGCCTAGCATGTATGTGTGCCTTGATTGCTTGTCCTTAATTCTTAAAATGGCAATTTTTTATTTAGGAGTACCCAATAGCACATACAACTAAAGAAGTATATTTTTATTAAAATGGTTTATTTCGATTAAGCAGGGTTTTACATGAGTTTTTTATGCAATATATTTTTATAGAGACCTACATTGTTTGGGGGGTATAGTTTACCTTGAATATATTGTAACATAAATCTGTTAATTAAGTATAGTTTTCCTTTAATGTGTGGAGTGACTGCAGGGGGCAAAAATCTGTTCATACTTTGGGTAAAGTATTTTATCAGCTTGATAGTCTATAATTTCCTTCTCACCTTGACTCCACTTCTTCCACTGTATCCATAAGAGGACAATTCAATGTCTCTGGTAACAACAAAATTGGAAGTCCGCTGATAATAGGCATGACTGCAAATATTACCATGGGCAGAAAGGACACATATACCCTGGTTATCATTACCAGTGGAGAAATGATGGCACCCAACCTCATCATCATATTAGTGAATCCCAATCCTGTTTGCCTGTAGGCACAGATGATCAAAATAACAATAATTCTCCATTAAAATTACCTGTGTAACATTTAGATTTACTAAAATAAATAGCTTTAACCACACTAATAGGTTTTTTTTACAACAAAATATGCACCTAAACATTACAAAAATTAGAAGAAATGTTCAGTTGAGTAATGAAAGATTATTCACTACTTTTTGTAATGATCATATATATCTTACAGGGCACCTATGCATGTCCCACTGGAAGTGCTGTCTGACCCAGCCTGCTATCCAGGTGAGGGAAAAAAGTGTGAGGCTGACATCATTCTAGAAGACTTTACCCCACTGTGTATCATGGTATGCTCATGAAAATATGTATGTTACTTAGTAAAGATCGCTGCATATGCTATTTCCCTAAAGCCAAATATTGTAAACACAGTTTACAGGTTTTCAGCAGCCACTTTGAGCCACTTAGTAAAACATAAGCAGGATTCAGTAACATTTTCTGACTGATTAGAAATTGGGTCTTTGTGCAGGTATTGCATCCAAATGCAGCCTACCTATACTGAAAACCAATACCAATATTTAGTATATTCCCTGTATCTGAACTTAGAATTTTTCTGCGCTTTACAGCAGTGTGGAGTCCAGATGTATGCAATGTGCAGGCTTTGAGGGGGTCAAACATATAATTACTTTTATGGTACGTGTGTGCAAAAGTGTATATAAATGAATTTGATCTTCTTTTGCATGGATACAACAAAACACACAGGTTTACCACCTGTGTGTTTTGTTGTATTGATGGCATCATCTTGTCATTATGTATAAATTTAAAGGCTTTGCTATGCCAATAGTGTTTTTCTGACAGTTTATCCTTTATTATGCATCAAATATTATGCTTACCTGAGCACTGTAGGGTACACTTCAGCAGTATAAAGGTAGGAGCAGACAATGCAAGACCCAAGACTTGCCTTAGCCAGAACGGTTAAAATCATCTGCAGCAGTAGCATGTCTGAGAACCACAAACTATATATGCTTACATATTTGTGCACACATAATAAAGAAACAAATAAAAAAATTTGTAAACACAGTGGTGGAATTGGGGAACAGTGTAGGGATGCCATGCCTCCAAATCTTTTTTTTTTTTGTGAAATAGCATACCCTTAGGGGGATGCAATCATTTTGAACCCCAGAGCTTCTTTATTGTTATACCAGAAATTTCTTTTGCTCCTCTGCACTTCAGCATGCTTTAAAATACATACGGTAACCTGCAGGCAATGCTGGCATATATAAGCCATATCTGAAGTTGTAGGAGGTTAGGAAATGGTTATGCCTGAATTACAGACGTTATTAGGTGAAAGAAGAAAAGGGAAGAAATAAAAAGATAAAAGGGGTTGGATAACAGGATAAAATGGTTGAAACATTTTAAGAAGGGAAGTACTAAAAAGAAAAGGTTAAAAGAGCAATGGGAAAAGATCATATAGAAGATAAAGGGGGAGAAAAGATTGCTGTCTTATACACATGAGGAAGGTGGAGGCATCAGAGAAGGTTACAGAAAATAGGAGAGCAGAGAATAGGAGAAGTAAACAGAGAAAATGAATGTAGAGAACACAAGAGAAAGGTGGATTGGATAGCAGACTGAGGAATGGTAAAAGGATGATATATATTATGTTGGCTACCAGACCACATACTTAATCTATGAATATTTGGCATCCAGCTGTTCAGTAGATGGACGTAGCAAAATGACTAAAAGTGTTGGTGGGAGAAGTACATTATAACAGTAGGTGGGGCATATAATTGTGGGTGGGGCTTATTTTTGGCATGCCATGATACACGCAGGGCTCATAGCATCCCTCCAGTTCAGCACTGATTATCAACATGAAAGCATCAGAGATGGGTTAATACAACATTAACAATATATGAATAGATGGATATGTTTATAGAGCTGTCAACTTTAAAGGGTACTATGGGGGGGACACGCAGCACATGCTAGTGCTCTGCCGCAAAATTTCGGAAAAAACAGAAGTGGAGTCACCAGATGTAATATCACCGCGCTAAAGTGATTTTGAAGCTGCTGGACCCCCATTACACATGTGCAAAACACACATTTTACTACTGTGCATGCGTAGGCTATGTTTTTTTGCAAGACAGTTGTAAAATCGAGAAAGATAGGAAACGGGAAAAAAGACAGAGTTACAGTTGACGGAGAGAGGGGACTGAAATTTGCTAACTCCTGGGAAAATAGGGGGAGTTGACAGGTCTGCGTTTATAGAAATATAATTTGAATAGACACAAGGAAGTAAAATTTCAGCTTCCTGACCTTTAGGCACTGCCATGGTGCACAGCAAAAGCGTCCCTGCAAAGATGAGTAAGAAGGAGATGGTGAGTCTTCTGCCTATATAGAAAGCAGTAATGGTAGCAAGGATCCTGATGGGTAACTCAGAGCCAGCAAATACACCCTGGGTCAGATATAAGCTAAGGCCAAAACGGTCCACATCCAGGGCGATCGCAAAGAAGCCAAAACTGCTGGAAAACCTGGGGAAAGTCAAGGAAAGATAAACCAAAGAAATGCAGAGCAAAATAAGCACTAAAGCAAATGAGATGGAGTTCAACAAAAATGGTGTATTGGTTATGACGATCTAAAGAAAATTGATGGGAAACTGAAAGGAATGAAATTAAGCATGCAAGATCACACTGGCTGATTAATTGCACTGAATACTGAATTCTGAATTCTTCTGTTTTACAGAAATAGGTATCGTACCAACTTAAGGAGAGAATAAGAGTGATAGTTCGCATAGTAGGTGTACGGAAGAGGTCCAATGGTGTCAGCTTGGTGGTCATTGCTTTTGTGCTATGCTGATCATCGAGTTTCAGCATCTAAGCAAGAAAGAAGGACAATAACTAACAAAACTAAAAAGACCAATATTAATGCAAGATTCTCAAGACAAAGAGTGAAAAACAGGAGCAAAAACCAAAAGAGAAATAATATTCATTCTGAATACGGGGTTCTTATTACCTCAAGAGTTATGGGACCTCCCTCTTTTCTTCCATTGATTTTGGCCACACGGTTCAGATTAGCAAGAGCCTGGTTTGAGTGCTTTTTGAGTGAAAGCCAGCGAGCAGACTCAGGGACCCAACTGCAGTGAGAACATATTTTGAGGGGTGAGGTGGAAAGAATTACCAAAAAAAACTTCATACTTTAGTTTGCTCTGGTTTTTCCCCAGGAACCATCCCTCCTTTTCCCATTTACATCATTTTCATTAAACACATACCACATGAGTAGGAAGAAAATGAAATAGGGCAGGGACGCAGTTAACTGTAGCCAGCGCCAGCCTCTAATGGCGTATGCCAACCCCACAAGAATTATTGCTCCACAAGTGAGACCGTAACCTTGTATCATAGATACTATTGGGCGATATCGTCTTGGAGTCCACTCCATAGCTGCAAAACAGAGATAACGTTAGAGTCAAATTAAGTGAGAATCTAAAGAAAGGCTTCATGGTTCAAATTACTATCACAGGAGGCTGAAGATATATACAGCAGTGATAACGTCAAGCAAATGTGCTTTACTATTCAGCTTTACAAAATATGCTGCACTTAATAGACAAATGGCCTGGACATTTTATTAATGAGTACTCTCTATTGTCCTTTACCAAACAAAAAGAAAGAGTAGCTAATTTCCTTGGAACTTGGCTCCTTATTACAAAACGACCTCAGAAGTGGTTTCCTTGTTAGGCTTGATAGACTAATGAAGCCAAACTAGAGACAGAGATTGAAGGTGAGGCTGTCTTTGTTCCATGTAGAATTGTTTTTTTTTTAAAAAAGGTTTTTATTTTGTTTTCTTAACAACACAGCAATATACTGAGATATACAGTGCTATGATCACAGAAAGGTAGCACTGGTCAATGAGAAAGTTAGGTAAGTTTCGAACCAGTGTGACATGGGCAGTCCTGAGCGAGGCATTGCGGTTGTTAGGGAGTCCATTGGTTCATAAGTCTTGAGATTATATAGTAGGGTTTGTCTCAGGTTAAGCCTCTATCCAGGGTTCCCCATACATTATCAAATTTATTGGGGCAGCCCCTTGCAAGGTACGTTAGTTTGATAAGTGGGAGTCTGGTATTGACAAGTTGTATCCATTGTTGAATATCGGGTGGATGAGGACTCATCCATTTCATTGCCACCACTTTTTTTTGCATAAAAATAAAGTGATCTGAGTAGTGTTCTAGTTTTGTTCAAGGGTACTAGGTCGACAATCAAACCTATAGACATACTTCTGGAGATAAAATTCCCAGTATAGGGGAATTAGTTAATTTAAGTATTTAGTTACTTTTGTCAAATACTCAAGTATTATGGGACAAGCCCATATTAAAGGAGAAGGAAAGGCAAAGTCACTAGGGGGGGCCAAAATGTTAGGCACCCCCAAGTGACTTTAACCGCTTACCTTGTACCCCGGCCTGGTGCCCCTGTTCAGAGAAAACAGTACTGGGTTACCTGTAGCGGACGCTTCCTACTTCCTTTTCCTATAATGCCAGTGGTCGGCGCATGTGCAGTAGAGTGAAAAGCGACTTTTCTGTTAAAGTTCCACTATTCACTCTACTGCGCATGCACGCGCACGGAACCAGGAAGGAGGAAGCGATTGCAGCTACCCCGGGCTGGTGCTGTTCTCTCCGAACAGGGGCACCAGCCCGGGGTAAAAGGTAGGAGATTTAAGTCACTTGGGGGTGCCTAACATTTTTGCACCCCCAAGTGACTTTGCCTTTCTTTCTCCTTTAAGTGGAAAAACTCAGCGTCTGCCATTTGGGTCAAGAAGCACTTTGAGTTTTCTCCATTGCCTTTAGTCGTAGGGGAGTAATGTAAGTCCTGTGTATTATTTTAAACTGAATAATTTTATCTTTGGTAGAGATCAGGAAACTATACAGATCATTTGTTATGTCTGCCCATTTATCATCGTCTAGTTGCGGGATATCACCCACCCATTTGCGTTTTGCTGATTCAAAAGGAGCTTCAAGAGCTAGTATTGTAGTTATTGTTTGGGTACCGAATTGCGATATAACTGCATGGCGTAATTGGAGGTATCTGTAGAGGACAATATTTGTCTGGTTTAATTTTACTATTAGTTGGTCGAGGGTTGGAAAGTTGCCCTCAATCAGGAGGTCTTGTAGATGTCAGACACCAAGTTTAGGCCAGTAGTGAAAGTCTGGGAGGTATAGAAGGTGTTTGAAGTTTGAGTTTCTCCATAATGGAGAGCGAGGCAATGATATATGGGCTAACTTGGGAGTTAGGGCCCTAACATCTGACCATATTTTTCCATGTAGAATTGTTTACTAGCATAATTTATTATAAGGGGGTCCTCCCAAAAACAATTTTTTACACATGGAAGTAAAATGTAATTCTAAGCAACTTTCCGAATTGCGATATAACTGCATGGCGTAATTGGAGGTATCTGTAGAGGACAATATTTGTCTGGTTTAATTTTACTATTAGTTGGTCGAGGGTTGGAAAGTTGCCCTCGATCTGGAGGTCTTGTAGATGTCAGACACCAAGATTAGGCCAGTAGTGAAAGTCTGGGAGGTATAGAAGGTGTTTAAAGTTTGAGTTTCTCCATAATGGAGAGCAAGGTGATTAAATATATGGGCTAACTTGGGAGTTAGGGCCCTAACATCTGACCATATTTTTCCATGTAGAATTGTTTACTAACAGGCTGGTGGCTGGTTGAATCAACTTGCTTTCATTTCAACTAAAAAGGATAAGTATTCTTTACTAACTTTATCAAAACCATTGTGTTTTTTTAACTGTTGGGTTTTATTTATATTTTTTCATAAGTAATTGTTGTTTTTGGAGCTAATTTACAAAGTTGTGGGATCCATAGGCTTACAGCAGGTTACATTCCCTTGTAATTACCCTCAGCTTGAGGAGGGTGGGGTTTGATTAGTTCACCTTTACAGACTGCATAAATAGAACCACAGGCACTCCAGTGGAGCTTGCTCTGGTGGTAGGTGCTCTGTAAGTGATTGCTCTTGAAGTGGGGGCACTGTAAGTGGAGTTATAAACTCAGGGAGTTAAACACTAAGGGAGTTAAAAACAAGGTAAAACAAGATATTTACTACAAGTCCTTACACCTATTTTTGTTTAACTGTTCTTGTAACTGGGAGAATGAGTGGTAGCAACATTGAAGGTCTGACACAGTGC
Source organism: Xenopus tropicalis (assembly GCF_000004195.4). Taxonomy (NCBI): domain Eukaryota; kingdom Metazoa; phylum Chordata; class Amphibia; order Anura; family Pipidae; genus Xenopus; species Xenopus tropicalis. The sequence continues at coordinate 32,774,653 of NC_030680.2, read as the reverse complement.
ACAGCCTGCCACATGTATGCAGTTGTGGAACAACAGTTCCAAAGTGCATACCTCTGTTGTGGATGTGAGCGAATTGCCACTTTAGAGGCTCGCGTTAGAGTCCTAGAGGAACACGTCGCAACACTGCGTTCAATCAACAATCTTGAGAGGGGTCTCTTGTTAACTGAACAAGAACTAGTGGGGTCAGATAGTAGGGGGGGAGGGGAGCAGCAAAAGGATGATAGGGCAGTAAGCTGGGTGACAGTTAGAAAATCTAGTGTGGGGAAAAGGAAAAGGGAGGCTGCTCCAGGGTTTGCGCATCCCAACAGATTTGCCAGATTGTGTGAAGAAGATGGGAGTGTGAACTCTGGATTGGCGGTTCTAGGTGAGGCTGATCTCTCTAACAGCCGGGAGACCAGTTTCACTAGTAGTGGTGGGGAGGAGAGCAGAGCTAGGCCTAAAGAGATGGTGGTTATAGGGGATTCGATCATTAGGAAAGTGGACAGGGTAATCTGTCAAGCGGATCGCTTCAACCGGACAGTTTGCTGTCTTCCTGGTGCCAGGGTTCGGCATGTGGTTGATCGGGTTGACACATTATTGGGAGGGGCTGGGCATGACCTGGCTGTCTTGGTACATATCGGTACTAATGACAAAATGAACGGTAGGTGGGGGACTTTAAAGAGTGAGTTCAGGGATCTAGGCTCTAAGATTAGGCAAAGGTCCTCCAAAGTCATTTTTTCTGAAATTTTGCCGGTGCCACGCGCAAGTTTAGGGAGACAGCGGGAGCTTAGGGAGCTAAATGCGTGGCTAAAGTCTTGGTGTAGGAAGGAAGGGTTTGGGTTCCTAGAGCACTGGGCTGACTTTTCCTTGGGGTACAATCTATACAGCCCTGACGGATTGCACCTCAATGGAAGGGGGTCTGCTGTGCTAGGGGAGAGAATGGTTAAGAGGTTGGAGGAGTGTTTAAACTAGACAAGGGGGGGGAGGGTGAGCTAGAATTCCATGGGAAAATTAGTGTAGACGGGGTAGGGGGACTAGCAAAGGGTTGTGGGGGAGGAGTGAGGGGGGCATATAGTTTATCAGATAAGGAGCTTCCGTTACAAGGAAAGCAGTCTCATAATTGCCTTAGCTCTAATTCTCCCTTAGCTAATGTAAACATCAGAGGGAGAAGTAAAAATCTCCGCTGCATGCTGGCTAATGCGCGTAGCTTGTCGGGTAAATTAGGGGAGCTGCAAGCTATTGCATGTATTGAAAATTATGATTTAATAGGTATCACTGAGACCTGGTGGGATGATAAATGCGACTGGGCTGCGAATTTAAATGGTTATACACTTTTTAGGAGGGACAGAGAGATTAAAAAGGGTGGAGGGGTTTGTCTTTACGTAAAGTCAGACTTAAAGCCATGTAATAAAGACATTACCAATGAAAACGTCGAATCTCTTTGGGTAGAAATTTCAGTAGGGCTGAAGGTCACAAAGAAAATGATCATTGGTGTATGCTATAAACCACCCCGTATAGATGAGGGGGATGAGGCCCAGCTATTGTTGCAAATGGAGGAGGCTTCAAAACTGGGTCAAGTTGTTGTTATGGGGGATTTTAATTATCCGGACATTGACTGGAGTAATGGGGTGGCTAAGTCAGAAAAAGCTAGTAGGTTTGTAAATATGCTAAATGACAACTTTTTATTTCAGGCAGTTCAAGAACCCACTAGGAATGACGCTATTTTGGACCTGGTGATTTCTAATAATAATGAACTTATCTCTAACATTTGTGTGGGTGAGCATTTGGGGAACAGTGATCACAACATGGTCTCCTTAGAGATAATGCTGCAGAGACAGCTCTATAAGGGAGTAACTAAAACGCTCAATTTTAGACGTGCAGACTTTGCCAGTATAAGGGCATCTCTGCAATGTGTCAACTGGGAAAAGCTTTTCATGGGGTTAGACACAGAAGGAAAATGGAACATCTTTAAAACATTGCTTTGTAGGTATACACAACAGTATATTCCCCTTGTAAGCAAGGAGAGGCATCGCAAAGCAAAACCTTTATGGCTGAATAAAAGTGTTATTGTCGAGGTTGGTAAGAAAAAACGTGCTTTTAAAGCATTCAAGTTAGCTGGGACAGCGGAAACTTTCATCAGGTACAAGGAAGCAAATAAAGCATGCAAAAAAGCTATCAAGCAAGCTAAAATAGAAAAGGAAAGGGATATTGCTGCTAGGAGTAAAAAGAATCCTAAATTATTTTTTAATTATGTGAATAGTAAAAAAATGAAGCAAGAAGGGGTGGGAACTTTATTATCACGGGGGGGTAAGTTGGTTGATGAGAACGGGGAAAAAGCTGAAATTTTGAACTCTTATTTTTCATCTGTCTATACATCTGAGGAGCCAGATAATGAAGGCTTCCCTTGTAATATGCCCAGTTCTAGTAATTTAGCTACTGGCGCATGGGTCACTCGGGAGGAAATTCAAAAGAGACTTGAACATGTAAAGGTAAACAAAGGTCCAGGGCCGGATGGGATTCATCCCAGGGTATTAAATGAGCTGAGCGCTGTGATTGCCAAACCTCTTCACTTAATTTTTCAGGATTCATTGAGGTCTGGCATGGTGCCAAGAGACTGGCGGATTGCTAATGTGGTGCCGTTATTTAAAAAGGGATCCCGTTCTCAGCCTGAAAACTATAGGCCTGTTAGTCTGACATCAGTAGTAGGAAAACTTTTGGAAGGGGTAATAAGGGATAGGGTACTTGAATACATTGCAGTTCACAATACTATTAGTTTGTGCCAGCATGGTTTTATGCGTAACAGATCTTGCCAGACTAATTTAGTCGCCTTTTATGAGGAGGTGAGCAGGAACCTTGATGCTGGAATGGCAGTTGATGTCATCTACTTGGACTTTGCTAAAGCGTTTGATACAGTACCTCACAGAAGGTTAATAATCAAATTAAGGAATATTGGCCTAGAACATAATATTTGTAATTGGATAGAGAACTGGCTGAAGGATAGATTACAAAGAGTGGTGGTAAATGGAACATTTTCGAATTTGACCAGTGTGGTTAGTGGAGTACCGCAGGGGTCAGTCCTTGGGCCTTTGCTTTTTAACTTGTTTATTACACCTGGAGGTGGGCATAGACAGTACTGTTTCTATTTTTGCTGATGACACTAAATTGTGCAAAACTATAAGTTCCATGCAGGATGCTGCCGCTTTGCAGAGCGATTTGACAAAATTAGATAACTGGGCAGCAAACTGGAAAATGAGGTTCAATGTTGATAAGTGCAAAGTTATGCACTTTGGTAGAAATAATATAAACGCAAACTATCTACTGAATGGTAGTGTGTTGGGGGTATCCTTAATGGAGAAGGATCTAGGGGTTTTTGTTGATAACAAGTTGTCTAATGCCAGGCAGTGTCATTCTGTGGCTACTAAAGCAAATAAAGTGCTGTCTTGTATAAAAAAGGGCATTGACTCAAGGGATGAGAACATAATTTTGCCCCTTTATAGGTCCCTGGTAAGGCCTCACCTTGAGTATGCAGTGCAGTTTTGGGCTCCAGTCCTTAAGAAGGATATTAATGAGCTGGAGAGAGTGCAGAGACGTGCAACTAAACTGGTTAAGGGGATGGAAGATTTAAACTATGAGGTGAGACTGTCGAGGTTGGGGTTGTTTTCTCTGGAAAAGAGGCGCTTGCGAGGGGACATGATTACTCTGTACAAGTACATTAGAGGGGATTATAGGCAGATGGGGGATGTTCTTTTTTCCCATAAAAACAATCAACGCACCAGAGGTCACCCCTTTAGATTAGAGGAAAGGAGCTTCCATTTGAAGCAGCGTAGGTGGTTTTTCACGGTGAGGGCAGTGAGGTTGTGGAATGCCCTTCCTAGCAGTGGCGTAGCGAGGGGGGTGCCGAGGGGGCCATGGCCCCGGGCGGCGTATCAGAAGGGGCGGCGGCGGCTCCTTCTCTCTTACAGGCAACAGGCGCTTTTATAAGGTTGCGCCCGTGCGTATGACGTCACACGTCAGCGACGAGGCGCAACCTTATAGAAGCGCCTGTTGCCTGTAAGAGAGAAGGAGCTGCCGCCGATGGTCTGTTGGGGGTATGTACTATGGGGGAAATTGGGGGCACTGTGTGGGGGCTACTGTCTATGGGGAAATTGGGGCACTTTCCATGGGGGGGGGCAGGTCTTTGTGGGGTATTGTGTATGGGGGCACTTCCTATTGGGGGCACTGTGTATGGGGCAATTGGGGCTCTGTGTATGAGGACACTTTCTATTGGGGGGCAAGGTCTTTGGGGGGTATTGTCTATGGGGACACTGTGTATGGGGCAATTGGGGCACTGTGTATGGGGGCACTTCCTATTGGGGGCACTTTGTATGGGGCAATTGGGGGCACTGTTTATGGGGGCACTGTGTATGGGGGCACTTTCTATTGGGGGAACTGTGTATGGGGCAATTGGGGCACTGTGTATGGGGGCACTTTCTGTGGGGGGGGCAAGGTCTTTGGGGGGTACTGTCTATGGGGGAACTGTGTATGGGGAAATTGGGGCACTGTGTATGGGGGCACTTCCTATTGGGGCACTGTCTAAGGGCAATTGGGGGCACTGTGTGGAGGGGGCTGTCTATGGGGACACTGTGTATGGGGCAATTGGAGGCACTGTCTATGGGGAAATTGGGGCACTTTCTATGGGCAATTGGAGGCAATGTGTGTGGGGGGCACTGTGTATGGGGCAATTGGGGGCACTGTGTATGGGGGTACTGTCTATGGGGCAGTTGTATGGGGGGACCGTGGCCAGAATAGCGTTAGGGGGGCCTGGCCAGCATAGTGTTAGGGGGCACTGTGGTAGGGTGACCCTAATACTTTTTATGTCTGTGTGTCCTGTACTGATGGGAGGGGCCCCGTGATTTCTGATGGCGGCCCTGCCACCATGGGCAGCCACGCACCGCATTTCAAATTCAATCAATCAAAAAAAAAAAAAATTTAATGCTGCTTTTTTTATTTTGTCTATTTTTTTAGAATAACTAAATAGAGGGGCGGCAAATTTCCGGTCGGCCCCAGGCGACGAAAGCCCACGCTACGCCACTGCTTCCTAGTGATGTGGTAATGGCAGGTTCTGTTAATGCCTTTAAGAGGGGCCTGGATGAGTTCTTGATCAATCAGAATATCCAAGGCTATTGTGATACTAATATCTACAGTTAGTACTAGTGGTTGTATTTATAGTTTATGTATGTGAGTGTATAGATTGGTAGGTGTGGGTTAGGTGTGCTGGTTTTACTTGGATGGGTTGAACTTGATGGACACTGGTCTTTTTTCAACCCTATGTAACTATGTAACTATGTAACTAGCATAATTTATTATAAGGGGGTCCTCCCAAAAACAATTTTTTACACATGGAAGGAAAATGTAATTCTAAGCAACTTTCCAGTATACATTGATAATAGATTTTCAGTGGGAATATTAATTGCTATTAAAAGCATAGTCTGCATAGTGTGCCCTTATCGTTAAAGTGACAATAAAGGCTCTGGATATGTCTAATTTAAAAATATTATTATGGCCAGTAAATGGCAGTGCTTTCAGCAAAAAATACATTTGAAACTTTTTACATTTCTAATTTAAGATAGATGAGGGACTTCACACACTAATTCTTAGCTATTCTGTACCCCATAAATGTTTGTTTGCTTTTCTTGACTTAAATGTTCTATAGTTTTAAAAGCAACAGGAAAAGATAGACCAACCCTTAAGATAGACCAAGTCCCATTAAAGCCCTATGCCTTTTCTAAAACAGGAAGCAGAAACCATCAGAACCCTAAGTACCTGTAATGGTAAGACTGGGGCTCTAGTGTATATACAGTGGTGTGAAAAACTATTTGCCCCCTTCCTGATTTCTTATTCTTTTGCATGTTTGTCACACAAAATGTTTCTGATCATCAAACACATTTAACTATTAGTCAAAGATAACACAAGTAAACACAAAATGCAGTTTTTAAATGAGGGTTTTCTATTATTTAGGGAGAAAAAAAATCCAAACCTACATGGCCCTGTGTGAAAAAGTAATTGCCCCCTGAACCTAATAACTGGTTGGGCCACCCTTAGCAGCAATAACTGCAATCAAGCGTTTGCGATAACTTGCAACGAGTCTTTTACAGCGCTCTGGAGGAATTTTGGCCCACTCATCTTTGCAGAATTGTTGTAATTCAGCTTTATGTGAGGGTTTTCTAGCATGAACCGCCTTTTTAAGGTCATGCCACAACATCTCAATAGAATTCAGGTCAGGACTTTGACTAGGCCACTCCAAAGTCTTCATTTTGTTTTTCTTCAGCCATTCAGAGGTGGATTTGCTAGTGTGTTTTGGGTCATTGTCCTGCTGCAGCACCCAAGATCGCTTCAGCTTGAGTTGACGAACAGATGGCCGGACATTCTCCTTCAGGATTTTTTGGTATACAGTAGAATTCATGGTTCCATCTATCACAGCAAGCCTTCCAGGTCCTGAAGCAGCAAAACAACCCCAGACCATCACACTACCACCACCATATTTTACTGTTGGTATGATGTTCTTTTTCTGAAATGCTGTGTTACTTTTACGCCAGATGTAACGGGACACGCACCTTCCAAAAAGTTCAACTTTTGTCTCGTCGGTCCACAAGGTATTTTCCCAAAAGTCTTGGCAATCATTGAGATGTTTTTTAGCAAAATTGAGACGAGCCTTAATGTTCTTTTTGCTTAAAAGTGGTTTGCACCGTTTTTGCCCAGTCTCTTTCTTATGGTGGAGTCGTGAACACTGCCCTTAATTGAGGCAAGTGAGGCCTGCAGTTCTTTAGATGTTGTCCTGGGGTCTTTTGTGGCCTCTCGGATGAGTTGTCTCTGCGCTCTTGGGGTAATTTTGGTCAGCCGGCCACTCCTGGGAAGGTTCACCACTGTTCCATGTTTTTGCCATTTGTGGATAATGGCTCTCACTGTGGTTCGCTGGAGTCCCAAAGCTTTAGAAATGGCTTTATAACCTTTACCAGACTGATAGATCTCAATTACTTTTGTTCTCATTTGTTCCTGAATTTCTTTGGATCTTGGCATGATGTCTAGCTTTTGAGGTGCTTTTGGTCTACTTCTCTGTGTCAGGTAGCTCCTATTTAAGTGATTTCTTGATTGAAACAGGTGTGGCAGTAATCAGGCCTGGGGGTGACTACAGAAATTGATATTGAAATTGAAAATTGAAATTGATAAACCACAGTTAAGTTATTTTTTAACAAGGGGGGCAATCACTTTTTCACACAGGGCCATGTAGATTTGGAGTTTTTTTTCTCCCTTAATAACGTAAACCTTCATTTAAAAACTGCATTTTGTGTTCAATTATGTTATCTTTGACTAATAGTTAACGGTTTTTGATGAGCAGAAACATTTAAGTGTGACAAACATGCAAAAGAATAAGAAATCAGGAAGGGGGCAAATAGTTTTTCACACCACTGTAAGCTTAGCTTTAAACCAAGGGGCCTATTTATTATGATGTGTAACATAAAATTTGCAGAAAGAACGGTGTAAAAAGCTGTGTAAAATAAATGGCGAATTATGCTGTCTGAATGCCAGATTTTACAAGGTTATTTTACACAAGTGCCGGCAGAAAAAAAGCATTAAAAAATTGTGCAGTTTGTTATGTGGAGAAGCCTGGTCACATGTGCTGAATTTTATCACTGTTTTTTTACACAGCATAATAAATAGGCCCCCAAGTGTACTTTACCTTTTCACCAATATGCATAGAATTCAAAAACTTACCAAGACCAAGGTCATTAATGATAAGGCCGCATATTCCCATGCCAGTCAGGAAACGAAAAAGGCAGTAAACAATGATGTTTGGAGAAAGGGCTACACCGATTCCCATACCAGCTATTTGCAGGAGTGAACATAAGATCATGGCTCTTCTGCCAAATCTGCAGCATAAAATGAAAACCATTATCAATACGAGATGTTTCCACAGCTCCTGCATGCAGGCTCTCCGCTACAGTAGCGATTTGCTCATTGGTTGTTTTTAAACCTTACAAATAGGAATGGACACTTTCCGCTTGACTAGAGATTCAGCTGAATGATGGTTGCACAACTTATTAATAAACAAGCCAACAATTGAGTATATATTAATTTAATGTTCTGTTTGATGTCTGCCTCTTCTAGTAAGCCTAAATCTGTAAGAGTCTTGCACACTGGATAAAATTTAAAATCCTTTGTTCCCAAACAAACATCAAAACCACCTAACGTGTTTTATTCACAAGGAACATAATCATAGGCTTTATAAAATCAGTTACACCTTAACACCTTTTTGTTACACATTAACCCTTAAAGCAGAAGGAAAATAAAAAAATCACTGGTGGGGGGGTGCCAAAAGTCAGGCATCCTTTTCACTTCACTTACCTGATACCCTGAGCCGGTGCTTCTATTGGCAGAAAACTGCACCAGCCCGGGTTCTTCTTAGCGAGCACCATGGAGTGATTCTCTTCTTTCTTTCCATGGGTGTGTGTGCGCAGTAGATTGAAAAGCCGAACTTTAACACTTTACTGTGCGCGTGTCGGCCTTGGGATTTTTAAGTAAAAAGAAGCAGAAAAAGAACCCGTGCTAATAAGAGCCCAGGCTCAGAGTATCACTGGGATGTGACTAAAGGTCCCCATACACGGGCCGATTCTGGCTGCCGATATCGGTCCCTTAGACTGACTCGGCAGCTAATCGGCCCGTGTATGGGCACTACCGACGGGCTTGCCTGACCGATATCTGGCCTGAAATCGGGCAGATCTCGACCGGGCAGGTTAAAAAATGTAGTCGGATCGGGGACCGCATCGGCTCGTTGATGCAGTCCCCGGACCGACTTTTCCTATACCCATCGTTATAATTCGATCGTTTGGCCTGGATTCTCCCGATATCGCCCACCCGTAACTTTTGGCACCCTCAAGTGATTGTGACTTCATTAATCACCCGTTTTTATAAATATTGGGCCAGATTTAATTCAGTGAGAAAAAAAGTTTGTTGTGTGAAAACTCATGGATGAGATTCCGTTTGACATTCAAGTCAATTCAGAAAACTCTGTTAAACTGAGTTTGGAAAAAAAATTATTTTTCCTCAAATTAAATGTTGTACATGAGTTTTCTGGTTATAAACCAAGAGATAACTTTTTCCCACTGAATTGAATATGGTCCATTGTTCTTAAATAATCAATTAAGTGAAATAGTCCAATTTATTTTTAATTCATTTTTTTCAATTCTTTATATTAATCAAAAAGGTGAATTTAAATTTAAAATCTATTTTTTTCTTTATATATATTTATTTGATTGATTTTGTTTTTACTTTTTATATGTATATTTTAACAACATTACCATGTGAATTAATTTCAAGAGAAAATCAAGTAAGAAAAGTTTTCTCCGTGGAACAGTACCTTCTGATTCACAGTTTTAACGTATGTAAAGCATGTGACATCGAACGCCGCATTAAGCCCCTTTGGTGATCTTGAAGTTAGGTAAGAAATCCACTTAATTTCTGCTCATAGGAGGCAATGAAGTATGCTTCTCCCCCCATGACTTAAAGGCAGGATTTTTTGTACTATGAATTCCAAGCAATGTAATATCTCCTAGAATTTGCAGTACCTGCCTGATGTTGTGCTCTGTGGCATATACACAGTATGCTGATCTTCATCCCTTCTCTGCCTCAGTTTGAGCCCAATGTTCTCATTTAATACTGCATGTCAAGGAATCCAATTTCATAAAATTATATGAACATATGTGGCGGTTCTGTCTGCTTTTTAAAAAAAATAAATTTCACGGTTATACGATAGAAGAATTTCTGACCATCAGCTCATTTTTGAAATAGGATTTATGAGATTCCCTCATGCAAGAAGAAAAAGTGACCTAAATCATTTTTGCTTCATAACCCTACTAAAGCTCACCTCACTAAATATATAAAGGCCCATTTATCAAATCACCCTTCTACAAGTGATAGAGCACTAAGGTGGAGTCCTGTGTGGGGCCAGTTTTTGAAACCTAGACCCACACCCTGGATTTTTACATGCTTGGAACTGCTATCTGACCTGCAACTAATTCACCCGCAACTAGTGTTGCCATCTGGCTGATCTTTTACAGGCCTGCCCTTTTAAAAATGATTTGTGATGCTCCGGCTTCCGAACCAAAATTTGTTAACCCCACACAACACAGAAACACCTAATATACCTATCACAAAAAGTGATATCAAAAAGTATGAATAAATACCACCTTTATATGCTTAGATCGAACTGCAAAACAGTTCAGTGATACTGACTTGTAATGAGTGAAATTTTTCACCAGGCATGAATTCATGGCGAATTTTTGCGTTTGGCAATTGGTAGATTGTTTCGCAAAACGGGCACAACATTCTGGAGTGAAAAAATTCGCAGAGCATCAAAAAAATTAGCAGTTTCGTAAATCTTTTCAAAGTTTCACAGATTTGCTCATCGCTAATACTGACATGTTCCTATGAGGAACATGTCAGTATTAGTAGTATGTGTTGTTATTAATTATCATTTGGGACACGTGAATGTTTTGGATCAAAAGTCCCCCAAAGCTGCCCCCAGCGGTACTTACTGAGCCCAACACTCCAACATTGCTAAAAGCATTTCTGTAGTTATTTCAGCCACACTGAGCTGGGGGCGGTGCTATCCTTCCATAGGCTGGAGTACTATTTTTATTCAGAATTAGCCTATGAAAGGATAGCAGCCCAGTTATTTTTTAATTGATGTATATTGCAAAGTTGCTAAAGTTGTGTTTGGGTTGAGTTCCCTCTTAATAAAAAGGGAGGATGAAAATATAGGAAAACTAGAAAAGGTTGCAATCCTACCCACATCCTGACCCACTGCCTGCTGATTAAACTGTGTAAAAATGGTTTTAATGAAAAAAAACTTGCTTATTTTAAGACCTGTGACCTGCAGACCCAAAGAAAGACTCACTTACCTGCACCTGTGTAGTTGCTCAGTGTGTGATTGGATAAAAAGTACTTGTGTGTTTTTTGCTTCCTCCTTAGCTGTTAGTTAATGAGCCCTATAGCCTGACATTATGCTTTTTGAATAATTTGATATAAAATAGAGTTCATGACACTCAGTGACAGGGAAGTATCCAGATCATGGTGCTGCAAAATAGAGTAAATATGCAATCAAGATACACTTATAACACTTACCCCTATGTGTAATAAAAGGCACTAAATTTGGGACCTGTTATCCAGAAGGCTTGGGACCTGGAGTTTTCCGGATAAGGAATCTTTCCATAATTTGGATCTCTATAACTTAAGTCTGCTAAATATCATTTAAATATTGAAGAAACCCAATAGGCTTGTTTTGCCTTCAATAAGAATTCATTATACTTTAGTTAGGATTAAGTACAAGGTACTGTTTTATTATTACAGAGAAAAAGGAAATCATTTTTAAAAATTGGAATTTTTTGCTTATAATTGGAGTCTATGGGAGATGGCCTTTCTGTTATTCAGAACTTTCTGGAAGGATATAGATAGGATATAGATATGTAAGCAAATGATAAAGCTAGTCCTGAATAATATATTATTGTGAAAAATCTCTAGTAGTCATGAAATTAAGATTAATATTTAGCATTTAGAGGCCTTCACAACACAGAAACCCCTAATATACTTATCACTATAATCTTTTCCTTCAAAAAGTATGAATAAATACTATTGCTGCTAAAATCCAGCTGCAAAACAGCTCTTCTCTTTCTGCATCGTTTGAAATCCTGGTGGGGAGGAGGGACTAAAACATTGATGTTACAAATTGTAACAACTTCTCCACAGCTTACAGACAGCATGTAGGAGCTACTTAACCCACAATGCATTGCACTGTGATGTTCCTTTACTTATTGAAATCACACGTGCAGGGAATTGTGGAATTTGGAGGATGCAGGCTGAAGGCAGGCTTAGGTCAGTCGACTACTGTTAGAACAGGGGGCAAGGATTAAGTAACTGTTCCAGATCATATTGTTACATTAAAAATCATTAAAAGGCTGCATATTTTTAATTAATGTAGATTGTAAAGTTGCTTAAAATTATGTTTGATTATGTTTAGTTCCCCCTTAAATTGAAGTGAAGCAGCTCCATACATAACATAAAGCTGATGTTATATAGTATCTAGTAGAATTAAGTCTAAAACAACTGGACTTTTTCTGAGTTTTTCTTGAAAACGTTTCACCACTCATCCGAGTGGCTTCTTCAGTTCAAATGACTGGTAGGGAATTCCCCGGTATTTAAACTCTTGATGGTAGTAGAGTCACAGACATCCAATCACAATGGTTCCATTGAACTTGTTCAGTTAGGTGTTAGCTGAAACTGACAGGTGTAAGAAGGTATGATCCAATCACAATGGTACCAAGATTCTCATTGATGAAGGTGTTAATCCTTCAAAGTACATGACTGTTTTAGACTTAATTCTACTAGATACTGTATATCATGACCTGGATGAATGAGAATCTTCATAGACTGATGTTATATAGTATTAATAGATAGATAAATAGATAGAATAACATTTTATTAATACATAATGCAGAAACCATGTAAAAAAAAAGTGGTTATCTCACCTGTCTGCAAGGGCACCATACACTGCTGCACCCACCAACACCCCTGCCATGTAAACTGATTGAGCCACTTCCTTCAGAGTCTGACGGTCACATACCAAGTCCCACTGTATAAGAGGGGTATAGCCATATTAATATCACAAGATTACTATTTTAAAAATGAGCATAAATTTGATTCTTGAAAGCTCCTTACCACTGCAACCAGCATCACTTACCTCACTGATGATTGTAGAGGTAAATATGCTATGATCATATTCCCAGCCCTCTTCACATGGCTTTGTGCTGTTGGATAGTGATGATACATATTGAGTGCATGGGTCTTCTGGATAGCGGGGTTGGTCCATTGTCATATTTGAGCGGCAGTTATAAGGGGGCACAGCTGCTGCAAAAACCGGCATAAAATTATGAGTGCCAACAAAACACAGTGGAGCCGATAAAAGGGTTACCATGATTGCCTGAAATGGAGAGAAAAGGCTGTCCTTATCTAATACGCTCAGTGCCATGGACATGGCTAGAGTTGGAGACACACTGCAAGTGTAGTTAAGGTTGCATTCAAGTAGGCGAAGATGAAGGTAATAAGTGAAACACCTTTCCTTAATTGCTTTTTCATGAATAAAGATGCATGTTAATGAGGTAGAGTAACATCAATGAGTCCGGTATTATGCTTTAGAGAGTGATATCCAAAACTGCCTTTTAATAAGCGTAACTTGCAGATTCTATAACTACCAAGTCTTGAATTCTAGAGTGCAGAAATGGCTTCCCTCTGTCCTGTTGGATCCTTCACTAAGTGAAGCTGATCTGTAATGAGTAAGATAACTTTATTACCACGAAGGTGTGGGACAAGTAAGCATGACTTGGCACCTTAAAAAGTGTTAAAGATTCACACTTCTAACTTAAAAAAACAAACGACTGCCATAAGTTCATTAAACATTTACATTATGACGTGATCACAGCACTGGTTTGTTCTACAGTTGTGAGACATATGTGCCAAGGCATAAAAGGAATTTAATATTGTATTGGTATTAAAAGGTCTCATAGGGACATTACTATGACTAGGAACTAGCAGAATTACACACCAAATAACTGCTGCCACTTACCTTTTGCAATCACAGTAGTGTACAGTACAATGGTAGTAGTGGGCACAGGATTTTAGGGTGGAGGTGCCCCCGTTGAAAACAAACTAAGATGATCTAAGTTGCCACACGTTCAAACAAAAAAAACAAGCATGGTCCTTATAGCCCAATTGGGTAGCTAGGTGGGAAGTAAGCCACTCTACTGAATAATTTAGTAAGACTGTTTTAGACACCTTTAGTGAGACGTGAACCTTTTCCAGAAAAAATTTGCAAAAGTCAATGGCGTTTTTTTTGGCGTTTTTTTTGGCGTTTTTTTTGCAGCAACTTTTCTACAGCTGTATTTTATTTAATCCTGAAACTTGTCTATGAACAATTTCTGTGGTGCTTTTTTCCACAGTGACCAATTTCCCAACAACATATTCTGTGTAGAATACTTGGGAGTATTTTGGGCGTTTTTTCACAGATACTTTTTTTTCACTCAAAATGCATCGGGATCTATGGGTGGTTTGTCACAGCAAAATTTTGCAGCAGCTTTGCAAAAATATTTGCAGATGGTGAAATGGGGAATTTTGCTGCAAAATTGCTACCAAATTTTTTTGCTCATCACTAGACACCTTCTGAGCTTTTGATTAAAGGAGAAAGAAAGGTCGCATCACTGGGGCGGTGCCAAAATGTTAAGCACCCCCAGTGATTGTATTCACTTACCTGATTTCCCAGGCCCAGTGCTCCTGTTAGCAGAACACCGCACTGGCCCAGGGTACATGAAGGCAAGAGATTCTCTTCCATATTCTTTCTTCGTGCCAGCTGCAAATGTGCATTAAAGTGAACTTAAACAAAAATGCAATCTTTTTCACTCTATTGCACATTTGTCATGGTGAAAGACAAAGACACTCGCTTGCATGTACCCCAGACTGGTGCAGTTTTCTGCTAATAGGAACACCGGCCTGGGGTATCAGATAAATACAATCACTGAGGGTGTCTAACATTTGGCACCCCCCCAGTGATTTTTAACTTTACTTATCCTTTAAAGACTAGAAGATATTTCAGTCTTATGGGTTGTCGTTGCTCATCTGTTTTTTGCAAAAAAATTGCAAAACTGTATATACATTTTTAGGCCCCATCCATGCAAATTGAACGGCTCTTTTATCAAGAATATATAGGGATACATGTAAAACAGAGCAGTCATGGGATCTGCAGTTGACTGTACGTACAAGATATATTTATATTTAAAAGGGATATTGTTGTGCCCCAGAAAATTATCATTAACAATAGAAGAATGTGAAATTCAGTTCAGTTAGATTAGTGATAAAAATTATTTGTATTTGTTTTTTTTTAGATATAACCACATTTTTAAATTGCATAGCTAAATATTTTCAAATGTCACAAATCCCAGCACTGGGACTTTTTTGGCCACACCCCCCCCCCCCCCCCCCCAAGTCCTTTCAAACCACACACAGTTTCTTTCAAGACACAACAAAACAAACAATTTCTGCCTTTAGGGAACTTTTTGAGACTTATTTATCAAGGACTAGGTATAAGGGTTGTAAAACTGTTGACTTAAGAGACTCATACATAAAGCCTAGAAAATCTAGTGCAAGTCATATAGTGCAGTGCTGAAAGGCACCAGAGAAACCTTTATGTAAGACCTGGCATATGCAGGTATGGTTGCATCCAGTTTGGTATTTCAGTGGCCTGGCCTTCAAAACACCAGTATGTTCCCATGTCCTTCCTGTATAGAGCCCATACAGGCGCTGGCAGCACCATATGCAGAAAGAGGTACAACTGTAGAGCACAGAGTAGGGTTGGCACCTTTTGAAATTGCAGTGTCCAGGTAGGGGTTGGGGAGATGATGTTTCTAACAATCCTGACAGGCAGTTTTCACCTGGACACCCTTTCTAAAACCGGGCTGCCTGGGTGAAAACCAGAAATGTAACGCAGAATTGTGTCCGTGGACATTTAGAGCTATACCCTTTTTTTGCTGTTCTGACTTAGACTCCTTGTTTATAAATAAGCACAATTGTAACATTCTATCATAATGTGATCTTCTAAAACATCTGTACGCTATTTAAAAGCTTGTGTTATCTTCCATTTATTTTCCCTAAATGAAAGTAAATAATAATTTCCTAACCTATAATATGTTTAGTAACTATTTTTATCTGCACATTCCTTACAGCTGCTGAGAAAACCTCTATAGACTGCAGTAGCAGCATGCCTAATAAATTATGCCCTTGTTAGTACTGTCATTTTAGAATTACCTTATATCAGTCCTGGTCCCTGGACAAGGTTCATTTGCTTTACAATTCCCTTAATGTGGTTCAGCAAGCATGTAAGTTGTGATAAGAGCAAATTTTTGATGGTTAAATTCAGTTTTATTGCAATTGCTGTTTTTAGTCACTAAAGGGCAGTGTGTGGTGCAGGTAGTTTGTATAGTGTGAAGTGGAGACCTCAGATGAGAGTCAATACCAGTATTCAAGTCATGTAAGGGAAGATATTATAAAGCTAGTTTTAGAGGTAAAGAGCCAGGAATAGGCCAGCTAGCCAGGCAGTGCGGGTCCTAATGAGGGTTTAGAACCCAATGGGCACTTGGTGAAAGGGTCAGTATTACCAAGCTCCTTATAAACCATTGTCGGCGTACTCATTAGTGTGTGCTAACTAGACTAGGAGGACCTTGTTCATCTAGAAGCACTGTGTGGACCTCTAGTTTATTAGTCATCAAAGCAGTGGCTGGCCTTTTTTGGGTTAATCATCCCTTGAGGGACTAATGTTGTTTGGGGCCCATTTAGCTTGAAAGAATGTTAGAGATAAGGATAGGAAAACTTTGCTGTATCAGCCATTCATCAATAGGTTTAAAAATATCTGGGGGAAGAGGTAAGTGTTTAACACTAAATCTAGCCTTTAAATGACCTTCTAGCTTTTGGGGGTTTCTAGAAGAACAAATAGGCATTATGCCAAAGTTCCACCCTGGCACTGATCCAGGCTCCCTCAGGAGGGCAACCCCATTGTTTGGGAACTGCTGCTCTAAAGTGTGCATTACAACAGTGGTGTTGGGTAAAGGCAAAGCTGCCACATTGCATAGGTTATTTTAGCCTCCCAAAAGCAGGACTTTGCAATAAGACCAAGAGGAATTAGTGTAGTGTAGCTGAATAGAAAATAAGCCAACAAAAACATAGACATAAATAATATATTTCTCCACAAAAATGTTTTAACAGATATTTAGCCACACAGTGTTTATATAATTTATACACAAGTTTTAATATTATAAATTAATTAGACAACTTAAATATGTACATATATTTTGTCTACATGTTTTAACATGTATCCTTTTTTTGGTCCTTGCCTTGACTTAACCAGTAAGTCATTTGGTCACTTTGGCTTCAGTGCAACAGGCAGGCAAATCGTTATACTTATTCTTCTTGCTACGTAGTTAAAGCTTTTTCTTGTCAGTCTTTCAAAGCCTTGTAGTTCCCGATATTTATTTTTTTCTTCATACAATTCCTCATCTTCATTATATTTGTCTCGTGCTTATCCTTGCTGCTTTCTCTCTTAACTTTGTATGCCTCAAATTTGTCAGCCCATTGCAGCATCGGCTCCTGTTTATAAAATAAAGATGGTCTATCTGTCCATCCATATACATCACAGGAGGTGATGAAGGCAGCCAGTTTAAATTGCAGCCTTTGAATAAAGCACATTCCATATATGCACCTTGGTTTTTCACTCTCCTATTAAAATCACAATCTTGGTAGCTTTGTGTTGCTATGTCCCAGATGGTGGGACATTTTCTACATATGTCCCAGATGGTGGCAGCAGTGGAACTTTTAGAATCTGGTTGAATAAACAACACTGATCACAATTTCGTCTTCTCGTTCTCTGGGGGTGACTTTCTGTCGGGCCCTGTAATGAAAGATCAAAGTCATTTCGTTATTTCTGCCTCTCTACAACATAAATTATGGATCACAGGTTGAAATACCCTGGAAGTGTAACAAGTAATAACTAGTGAATAAGCATACTTAGTAACATTGCCTGTTTCCCCCAGAAATTCAGAACTGGGTAAGTAACATAAGAGTGTGGGTAATAATAATAGTTAATGTTAGTAATAGTCAGGCCTACATCACACCTTTTCCACCCTTCTCACTTCTGTTTTGTCTATTATAAACACCAACCTTGTGCAGATCAGTTATACAAGGGCTTTCCAACCCATTCTACTCTAGTTGGGGTTCCTCCTGACAATCTTTTGTTGTCAGAGTGCTGGGAATTACATATAATTTACATCTATAGGGCACACTTTGGATGACTCTAACATACAATATATCCATAGTATATATTTCAGCTACTTGCACAAGCTTGCCCAGAGTGGCAATCTGTGGATTCTGGCAAATGCTGGAGGGGCTGATGTAAGATGCTAGTCAGTATACCCATGGAATTTAGTAACATAGTAATTTAGGTTGAAAAAAGACACGTCCATCAAGTTCATCCTTAATGCAGAGGAAACCAAAAAAACACAGGGGGAATTTTGGACAATAGCACAAAAAGTCCTATTAATTATGTTATACATAAGGTGAAACCATACCTCTAAACATTGCTGGTCTCTATGAAAATACACTACATAAAACATTTTATATGTAAATAAAAATAAAATAAAGCCTTTTCATAAAACCCACTGTATGAACCATGGGATAATCCTATAAAAATAACTGCCATTCTATCCTGGCTTGTATGAGGCGCTGTACTCACAAACAAAGCAAGGGCACACATACATACAAGTTACATCAACCAATGAATGGACAGAGCTGTGCCCTTTACTCCTACACTGCTTCCTGTTACAGGTAGAACCTACATTGTTTTCCGTCACGTGATCAGTGATTGGCACAGAGAACATCACAAAATGGTGGCTTAAGGTAAAGGATGAGGAAGGGGAATAGCAACCGATATGTAAATGCAAGTTAGCTAAGATCCTTCATAGGTAAGTTATTATGTTAATCAACATTAACTGTTTGTTAAGTATTAGTTTTAAAGGCATGTTTTAATTTATATAGTAAAAATACAAAGTACTTCAAGGCACTGACCTGTCTTCAACTTCCTGTATGGTGTCAGGGAGGGGTGCATTGTGCAGTTCAGGCAGGAAAAGAGCAGTGATCCCAGAGACAATAGAAGATACTCCAAACAACAGTAAGGGAAGAAAAGGGTATGAACTTCTGGCCATCAGTACTACTGGAGAAACAATTCCCCCAAGACGAGCCATCATGGTTGTAAGGCCCATACCACTTTGCCTGCAAGTCAAAATGTTGGTTCTCGGTTTAAAGTGAAGTGGAATGAGAAAATTAATATAGGTAAATCCTTCAGTTATATCTATCATATTATATATCATAATTGGCTTTGATTGGCTGTGATTTTACATTTATTGTTATACTAGCCTTTGCTATTCCATTATATCCATTTGTTTTTTAGACCAAGCCCCATATTGATTGTGTTTCATCACTGGGTCTCTTTAAGTGTGCTGTATGATAATCAACTGTGGGATTCGCCTGATTAGGGCATGTGGGGCAGAGATCTGATTGTTCGAAGACCTAAACAGATGGGCAGATCTTAATAGTATAGCCAGCTTAAGAATCAATAGGGAATGATAGGAATTTATAAGGTTAAGTCTCAAAAGCCAAAATTACTGTTTTTAATGATCTCATGTAAGATCACCTGCATATTTGTACAAAATTGCAGTAAAACAAAGTGAGCATGGGGTTGCATGGAACATTACTGTTTGTTTCTTTGGAACCTACCTGACTACTGTAGGAAACAGCTCTCCACTATAGAGATAGGAACACAACGAGGAGGCAGAGAGGCAGCCCTTGCCCAGGACCACAAAAACTATTCGTAGCAAAGGAAAATCTGAAATATACAGAGGATTTTTTTCAGAAAAATCCATATATAATGCTATGACGTTTTCATGTTTACATCCTGCACAATAATTTAGCAGACAAAGGATTGCATAACAGGCACAGAACCCTTGAAAAAGTCCTCTGCAGTGCCCAGTCCCAAGAGGAGCAGGATCTGAATTGAGGACATTTGAAGGTTAATTGCTACAACCTGATTCTCAATGTCAGGGAAATGTATTTGGTAGTAGTATGTCTTTCAAGATTTAAATAGAACTATCTTCTATATTTGCATTTCTTTAAACTGTAAACATAGAAACCTAGAATATATTAGAAATGTATTACTATTTTGTCTACTGCTTAGGGCACTGATCAGTGTTGGACTACATCTTGGCCATCCCTGTGTCTAGCTGCATGAATGCTGATATTTTCCTTGTTGGCCCTTTTCCAATTCAAACCAGGATCTGTCATTGTTCAGACTCTCTGGGAAATACTATTGGCAGAATATTTCATTTGTAAATGTATTCCATCATGATGTGACCACATAGTTGCTAATTTTTTTCAGTTTCTGAAAAACTAAGCTAGTACACTTTGGCCCACCACCATATGCCCCCCTTTGGCTATACCTGCTTGATAAGCAGTCTGGTTGGTAGACTGGATATACCTTGGTGTATCTAGCTTATTACATTCAGATACAGTATTGTAAATTACATGAGAATCAGAAGATTCCTCTCAAACAACCGTAACAACCCTTTAGTAGACATTCTGTTGAAGTTATAGCTGCTAGTATGTTTGGCTTTGGAACTCAAGGACTAGTAGTAAGTAACCAGGAGAACATTGTAAAGAATAGTACATTTTTAAGGCATTTCATGCATCTAAAGAACTGGATTAAATGTCAAGGAGTTGCAATTCTACAATACCTTTCCAACTTACCCTGAGGTATGGCCATAGTCAAAAGGAGTAGGGCTCCAGCACAAAAGAGAGTTCCAGACTGCACACATCGCCTACCGAGGAAGCTGAGGGCTATAGTGCACATAAACTTGGCAACAAGGTCTATACCTCCAAAAATGACCTGGACCACATGAGGGCCATAGCTGAAAACAGGCAGATCCATCGAAAGGCCAAAATATGACATATTGATGGAAAAACTGTAAAAAGGGGAAAGAAAAAACATGAGTTTTAGAAAAAAAGTAAATAATCCTACAATTTTTCTTCAATTACGTGTAGATCCAGTATTTTCAAAGCTGAATATTTTTGATATATACAGCAAAATTCAGTTGCAGTGTGCACTTATATCTCAAAATGGCAGGAATTCAGGTGTAATGGTGGATACATTTATTAAAAGACAGATTGGCAAAACAAAGCAAAACACTACTGACCTTATACACAGCATACAGCACGAGATCCTCCTCATGCCCCGGGTCCTAAACAGGTCTAACCAGGAGGAGGAGGCAGCCAACTTTGGGTTTTCGTTTTTTGATGATTCTTCTTGTAGTTCACACTGTAACATCTGTGTGTAGAGAAGGCATGCACTTGGAACACATTCAATTTGTTTTTGTGTAACATCTAATGCTGAATTGTTTGTGACCCTTTTGTATGCCCTTTCTTACCTCCAGGCTGATTTTCTGTCCCTCTTCCTTTCTTCCATTCAGTTTTGCAACTCTCTGTAGATTTTTTAGTGCTCTTTCTGGTTTGTTGTTTACCATCAGCCAGCGGAAAGATTCCGGAAGCCACCTGCAATGCATGGAGAGAATTTAGGTGAGAATTCCATTCAGGTAACTGACCATATGGAATGATAATGATGAGCAAGACACAATTTTCCAAAGCCTATTTTTTGCTTAAAGGAGAACTAAAGCTTAAACAACGAATTAGAAATGTGGCAACTTATGTTTTGGGATTCTGTACCAGCCCAAGGTCACTGCACTGAACATTCTCTGGGCTGGATTCAGAGCCAACATGAACTAACAGTCTACTATTTACTAATCAGCCTTATATTGTTTTTATTCTATAAGTACAGTATATTGTGAGTTGGTCCCTAAGCTCAGTAAGTGACAGCAGCACAGAGCATGTAAAGTAAATCAGCAGAAAAAAAAGAAGGGGAGCTACTGGGGCATCATTGGAGGAACAGATCTTCCCTGCTAAAGGGCTGTGGTTGCCTTGGGCTCGTACAGTGGCCCGAAACATAATGTACAGGTATCAGATCCCCCTATCCGGAAACCCATTATCCAGAAAGTTCCGAATTACGGAAAGGCCATCTCCCATAGACTCCATTTTAATCAATAATTCACATTTTTAAAAATGGTTTCCTTTTTCTCTGTAATCATAAAACAGAACCTTGTACTTGATCCCAACTAAGGTATAATAAATCCTTATTGGAGCCAAAACAATCCTATTGGATTTAATTACTGTTTAAATAAATCTTTAAGTAGACTTAAGGTAGGAGATCTGAATTACAGAAAGAACCCTTATCTGGAATACCCCAGGTCCCGAGCATTCTGGATAATGGGTCTCATACCTTTACAGCATTTCTGCACTACTTCATTAGTTACACTTTAGTTCTCCTTTAAAATGTTTTTATGTCAGGAGGTTTTGGCAACACTAAAGACCTTCCAGTTACTATATGGGTACAGCTGGGCATACCTGTACAGTATCGATATTCCATATGTGTATGCTTGCCCTGCTTAATATGTACTATAAATAATAGGCAGGTCTGAATATATTACTTATTGATTCACCGGCCACCAGGGCATGGTGCTTTGGCAGATGAGGCAGTCAAGAGTATTACAGTGCCTTCACCTCCTGATGTTCAAATTGTTCACTCTGTTACGCCAGCAGTCAGAACAATATCTTTTATGGCCCCTTGTTTGGTATCAGTCTGTTCAGCTGGCAGACTGATTGTTCAGATACTGGCCGTGTATGGGCAAATTAAATGGGACTGAACTTGGATTCGACTGACTGGGATCACATACTGCAACTATTGCCCAAATACCCGAGTATCATAAAATATCATTAGAAGTGATGCAAACTATTTAGGTTTAGTCTAATTTATTTAAGTGTTATTGCATTTGTTGCTGGGAGAATGTGTGGCTATTGTTTAGGACCCTGAGAAGCTAATTTACTAATAAGGGGCTAAATTGCACAAATGCAGTCACCCATGGTCAGATTTCTACTTTCATTTGTAAACCGGAGTAAACTGGTCAAAGCTTTTTGCTGATTGGTTGCTATGGGTCATTGCATGGGTTCAATAACTGCCATTGTTACTAAAATAACTAAGCCTTAATTTTGAAAAGTGGAGGGTTTCTTACAGAAGTGCAATGTGATATTGCCATTCCCTCGATTTACAACTGCTTAAGGAACCACAAATAGGATGCTATTTAGGGCAACGACTCACTTCTATGTCTAAAAAATTCATTGTATAGATCTGTGTATGCTTAGCAATTCTTCTTAAGAATAAAGGGTATAATATAAAGGTTTTAGTCTAGGCTAGAGTAGCATCATTCTATGCTAATCTCACTTTCTAAAGCCTTTCTCCAAATTTTCCAAACTGTGTTATAAAAAGTTGACAAAAAGGCCATACACCATTGATATTGATGCTTATCAATAGTCTATAGACACAAGCTTACCAGGAATAGAGGAAAAAGATGAAAAAGGGCAAGGAAATTGCCAGCTGCAACCAACGCCAGTCTCTCAGGGCATAAGCAAGCCCTGCCAACAGCACCTGCCCAGATGTACTGCAATAACCCTGTATGGCGACAACCAGGGTACGGGACTTTGGGGGCACCAACTCTAAACCTGTAAGGAATTGAGAGTTATGATATATGAGTAAAATATGATCTTCAGACTTGAAATCATAGCAATTTGCTCATCAACTTCTATTTAGCTAATAATGTACCAAGATGACAAAAACCCTACCCAAATCTGTTTTCATTTGTCTCAAAAAACCTTGCTTCCTGACATTGTAATAATGTCCCTGCAGTATAACTATATATATGATTTTACAGTGGTTCAAAAATGTTTGTGAACCCTTTAATATTTTCTATATTTTTATATGTATGTGATCTAAAACATCTAATTCAAAACATGTCCTAAAAGTACATGAAGAAAACCTAGTTAAACAAATGAAACAAAAAATATTATATTTGGTCATGTATTTATTGAAAAAAATCAGACTGGTGAGTGAAAGACCCTGTTTTATTTAAAGAATGGAGATCCTGCAAAGCCTGATCACACATAGAACACATTTTTGGATGTGTATCATGGCTTGAACAAGGGAGGTGTCTGAGTACCTCAGATAAAGAGTTGTTGATGCCCTATAAAGATGGAAAAGGCTGCAAGACCATCTCTAAAGAGTTTAGACTTCACCAATCACCAACCAACCACCAAATGCTAACTATCTACAGTTTGCTAAAGATCATGTGAATAAACCAGAAGGATACTGGAAGAATGTGTGGATAGATAAAGCCTAAACAGAACTTTTTGGCTTAAATGAGGAGCGTTACATTTGGAGAAGGAAAAACAGTGCATTCCAACATAAGAACCTTATCCCATCTGCAAAACATGGTGGTTTGAGTGTTGTAGTTTGGGCCTGTTTTAGTGAATCTGGGCCCAGATGGATTGCCATCATCGATGGAACAATGAATTCTGAACTATACAATACTTTTTGTTTAATAAGGTTTTTCTTGTCTACTTTTAGGACTTGATGTTATATAGAAAATTTTTAAGGGTTCACAAACTTTCAAGCACCGCTGTATATCATGCTGTTGTCAGGATTAAGATTACTATTTTAAAACTATTTTATATTATTGTAACTTAAATTGATCAACTGTTACGCTGACCATTTCCAATAATGGCCTTTTATGAGCTTCCTTCAGTGTACGGATAGGTTCAAAAGACTATGGGATTTTCAAAACTGCCCTATAGATATACTTGCGGGCTTGGCGAGGCACGTGGGCATGCCATCTTGCACCCCCTACCTTGCAAGCTACAACTGAGCAAGCCTGGCACAAGGTTTTTTCTCATGGAAAGAGCAAAGCTGGCAGCAAGGCCCTGGACAGACCCTTATAAATGAGGCCTTTAATGTCCATAGGTAGGTTAGATGAGCAGTTTTTAAGCTCCAAATCAGAAGCTGTGCTTAATCATCAGAAGAATTATCTTTGCTGCTCAGCTACCCACCCCTCTGAAAACAGTGGATGGAATCTGCACAATTTCATATTACTGTTATTGGATTTACACTATGGCAGCCTGCCATCACTTATGTAGAGAGACAGAGAATAAATCAAACAAATTCTCTAGATATAATAATAAAAAGACTATCATTGCAGACAAATGGGAAGAATCTGTTTGATGTTTCCTAAGGTGGAGAGGCACATAGCTTTCATGGTCTGTTTCAAGCTAAATAATACATTAATACAAGTGCACTCATTGTTTTTCTCTTTATGGTTATAGCAAAAATAATCCTGATTTATAAAGGCACAAACACTTTTTCCTTTGCTTAAACATTTACTGATTATACAAAAACAACCTCTTCATACAGTGGCATAACTATAAGGGGGAGCAGACTCTGTAGTTAAGGGGGGGGGGTGGATCACAGTACATGCATGGTTGGTATAATGGGGCTTGCCACCACCAATACAGGGTAGATGAGCCCCAGAACTTTTTCATATGCTGGAGGACCCAAGACTATAAAGTTACTCTCCTGATATGGTATGGGAGTTGTCGTTACTGTTTCTTTCATACTAATGGAGCATTTGCTTTGCACCAGATTTCTCCAGTAATGTGTTAGTTATGTCTTCTGAAATGTTGTATCCTGTAAACCTAATTTTGTAGCCTGAACAGACTTACTTAAGCAGAAGTAATTGAGAAGAAGTCCAGACAATCCAACGCCTAATAACAGCCGGAAGCAGCAGTAGGTACTGAAATTGGGGGAAAATGCAGCTCCAGTGCCCATCACCCCGATCATAAAGAGAGAGCACAGCAGAATAGCACGCCGCCCATACCTGCACAGAACAAAAAGTGGCCTTAAATCATTGAGCAAACTGATTTTGCAAAGTAGTGCCTCTGTGAGGAGATACATATTAAAAAGTACTTGCGCAAACAAAAATGGCTCCCTTTTAAAACACGCTTGCAGTTGAAACCACTGCTTACAAATGCAAGGGCATCTAAGGATAATCAGAAATTTTATCCACTGACTTACACTGAAGTCAAATGGGATCTTGGTATGCACCCATTTATATTGGCACCATCACATAACGCTATTCTGGTACAGTAGGAAACACACTATATTTTATTGTCAGAAATGAAATCCAACAATCACTAGACATGATTTCTGAGTCCCCAGTGTCCGTTTGGATCTGTTTCTTTAGGCGCATAGTCTTTGCAGCAGCACTATATAATATATATACACATATATATATAAATGTCCAAAAGACTTCAGCACTCCCAAAATCCCAAACAGCTGACCCAGGTGCTACTAAATAGGCATTGTCATACAAAATCTGAGATAGAGAGTTGCACACCGGGATCCTTTAAAAAGATAGGTCAACGTTTTGGTCTCCTTCTAAGACCTTTCTCAAGACCACATATATTATACATATGGAACTATGCACAAGGGCTAAAGCTGGATCTGTACTTACCTATCAGAAAGATGGCCGAATATGAGCGCACCCAGTAGCACTCCAGCCATAAACAGAGATTGTGCGAGTTCCTTCAGAGACTCCAAACCACACACAAGGTCCCACTGAGAAGCAATAAAATATTGGTACTAAATTACATTTTATACATTGACCTTTCCTTGCGCACCTAATATTAACGCTCATATGTATTGTTATTAGACCTGGACTGGCAATCAGTAAATACTGGCAAATGACATAGGGGATGCCCTTAGCAGTCACTATTTATTGGGCTGGTGGGGGCTGTTTGGGACTCTGTGTACTATAAATGCCAGGCCCATTCCTGCTCTAGGATATAAGGCCTTGTGATAGATTTAATGGCATCTACAGATTTATTTTTGAAGTTCTATAGCAACAAATATAAACATTGATTTATATGCCATGTATATTGAACATGAATCTACTGTACCTCTGTCACAATAGTAGAGGAGAAGATGCTTTTGTCATAGGCCCAGCCTGTTTTGCACGACTCCATTATTACAATTCCTGTATCATTAACCGCCACCCTCTGACATATCTCATGACCAAGCCTTTGAACCGCAGGGTTGAATTCATCAGTGACATTTACTCTGCAGTGATAGCCAGGGACTCCCGCGCTGAAATTTTGCACCAGGTTGTGGCCATAAATAAAAAGAACCGGAATGGAGAGAAAAATGACTGTGAGGATCTGGAACAGTCCCATGCTGCCCACCTTTTCCACAAGCTCAGAGAATGCCATATTTGAAAGCCAACAAACAGACTAAAGTGTTATTGTGCGGCTGAAGTGATAAGCTGATGTCCCAGTTGAAGGAAGGAGAAGTTATCGGGAGATGTGTCTGTAAACAGTTTGCTCCAGATTCCGCATTAAAGGTAAGAAATTCTGCTTAAAGACCAGTCAAAAATATAAATATACATCCAGCTGAAATGCCCTGGACAACAGCCCAAGTTATGATGGATGAAAGTTATTATATTTAATGATTGTACAGGTTGGCCTTTGGTTTCGCTCTCTTTTTCTTAGATGTTGTGAAAGATGTAGCTGATATACTGTATCATAGCCAGGTGGATGTCTTCAGTTCTCTCACTGCTTATTGTTACATTAAGAGCAAGAAGGATCTTGGTTCTTTCTAGACAAAAGATAAAAACATGGAATTTGTCTTGGGAAATTCTAGAAGAAAAGGTCAGGCTTAGCAGATAAGGTACTGGCATTTCAAACCCATATAAAAAGAACTGCCTTTTTTGCATTTTTGTATACATTTTCTTTTTTTCTTTTTGCACCAAGGCATAGAGCTGACTAAGTGTGTCCCTAAGCCAATGCTTATAATATATATATATATATATATATATATCTGTATCTTGAGAAAGGCTCTAGGCCAGAGCCGAAACGTTGATATGATGGCAACTTTGAAAAAAAGATCGAATTTTTTAAGCTAAAGACCCTGGAGTGCGCTCATTAGCAGTTAAGTATATTTGATATTTCCCAACGGCACCCGGGCACTATTCTACAGTAATCGTGAGTGCGGATCGCTTTTCTGAATATATATATATATATATATATATATAAAAAATACTGTATACTGTTATATATAAAGGTACTAGTGACAGCACTCAGAGCATTTCTCAGTTGATTTAATAAAGAAATAATATATATATATATCTATTCAAGTAATTAATATATTCCTATAATGATACATTTTTAAGAAATATACTATCTGCTAAATACTATTACTTAGTAAATGCAATTCAAACCTTAAAGCCAAAAGCTTCCCACTGAGTTCCTGCTATCAATAGCTGCCCAGGAGCAATGATGTTGTATGGAGCAGGTCTTCCCTCATAGCACACACAGACAGTCTCAGGATGCTCTGGGGTGAACAGAAAACGCAGTCTATTTTTATAACCAACCCTGTTAAACTTTTATCCAATCTCAGTTGCCAGATGTCCCAATTATGATGACTCTTTTCCTAATAGAGTACCGGATGTCACAGCATTTAAGTGTGTCCTTTAACCTTTCCCAGTTTGTCATTATAATGAAGGTAATTTTTTGTCCATAGCATTGAGAAGCATTGTTAAGTATTTATTTGTGTGTGTGTCTGTACACAAACACACACACACGCAGTTGGGCTCAGTGTACAGCAGCACAGAAGATGAGCAGGGGTGCTAGGATCACATTAAAAGAATCACATTAAATGGGTCATTTACTTCTCTCACAGGAAGAAGTGCAAGAGCACTAAGCATGGCCAGTGTCGTAATTTTATGGACACGGTCCCCCGGCAAGATTTTTTGCTCCAAGCCACCATCGACCTGATGAAAGCAAGGGTTAGCAAAAAAAATTGTGGGTCACCCACAAAGCAAATTAAAAAAAAAAAATCACGGGTCACCCACAGTTTCATGTGCATCATAGGTCACCTGTGGGCCCACCTACAAAAGAAGCAAGCCCTTGCCCTTCCATGGCCATGGGGTCTGCTTCTTCTGTAGCAACGCCACTGTCATCCATTTTTGCCTGTAGAGAACGGTAGTGCTGTGCACCTTGTGCCAGATAAATCTGCTGTGGCATTCAGATTCAGATGCCACTCTTTAACTAACACATCAGAAAGACATGTACGTTAGGGTGATGGTACACAGGGAGATCATTCGCCTGCAGTTAAATCTCTGCTACCTCAGGCAACTAATCCCCCCGATATGCCTTCCAAATGGCACTGGTCAGTGGACAGGCATACTCAGTTCTTCGGTTTATGAAATTGCCTGAAATTTCATGCGCAGAAAACTTTGGGGGACTTCAGAAAATGAAGCCCCACATATGTCTCCCCACTGTAATTCACTTTATTGCTGGTAAAAAGGCATTTTGGGGAGATTAGTTGCCTGCGGTAGCAGAGATTTAACTGCAGGCAACTAATTTCCCAGTGTGCCATTGCTCACAGTACGCGTATTTAAGCGCTAAGCAATTGTTAATTCACATGACCAGCACTTGCTGATGATTTCTCTTCTCTTTTAAGGGAAGGGGGGTTATTTAGAGTATTTGGTCCCCTTCTACAGAGCTACAAAATGGCTGGGGGGCCAAATGCTTGAAATCACCCTGTCTGCCATTATCTTTAAGCTTTTACTGTTTCAGCTCTTATTTTAATCTTAGCTAAAAATCACATTGTTGCTCAGTCTTTCTGAGCACAACTTTCCTTACTGCGTTAAGGTGCCCATGGATGAACATTTTTCTTTACAGTATTTAGTTATGCTTGTGTATGCAGCACTGCATGTCTCTTACCACACATTAAGGGGCATGTATCAAAATGTGAGATTAGAGCTCACCACAGAAAAACTTCTCTACTCTATTCATTCCTATGGGATTTTTAGAAAAGTTTTTATCAAATGGTGAACTCTAACTCTAATCCATTAATAAATAAACTTCTAAAAATCCCATAGGAATGAATAGAAAGTGGGTGCATTTTGCAGCAGTGAGCTCTAATCTCACATTTTGATATATCTGCCCCTGATAGCACTAACAGGAGGACAAGAGGCATATACAAACTACATAAATGTATAGTTATATTAAGGTTTTATATCAAGGTGAGAAAAGAGAGACAAGAAGTGGGATATCCCTGCCCTGTCCCTAGAGCTTACCCCATATGTTTCATTTAGCAGCAGATTTACTCAATTCAGTAAATTTACTTTATTGTGAATAGACAGTTCTCCACAAATATCAGCATCTCCACAAACCTATTTGCCTGCAGTTGTGTTTCTAATAATTCCCTTACTAAAATGCCTTGCTGAGAGCATTTCATTCATGCGTTGCTACCCCGTGCTGCAGGGATAATTGCTGTATTAGTGGGTGTATATCACTTATGTACATCACATATGGTGCATTTATTTTTACATATGGAGCGTAAAGTATTTGTTATTTTTTAAAGGGGAAGTAACTAATTCTAGTTTGCCCACTTAATTTACTTAGATATTAATTGACAGACTGACCCTAACAGAATCTGGGTTGTGCCATGGCTGCTGGACACACAATCCTCCCCTCATTCTCTGGTTACACAGGGTTGGAACTGGATGAGACTGCTTTCTTCATGTGTTGCTGAGACAGCCATAATAAAAAATGATGTCCAACAACCTATTTGTGGATAAATCTCTATTTGTTCAACATTTACTGCTGCTTTATTAATGTCATTGGGGTTGTCATTAGCTGTTCTCAAGGTACTTTGGAATCGTCTCTCTCTTAATAACATAATTGCTGTGTTGAACACAAGCCACTGAATCTCACCTTAGTCAAAACAACCTGACAAAGTTCAAACAAATTACATTTTCTCTTTTAGAAGAAATGCAGAGAGTGAGACTTTGCTGTATTATATAAGCACTGGCTGTTTGCTCCTCAGAACTTCATGCATTACATTTCCTAGGTACAGTAGTGGAGCATTTGACTGTGTGCACCAACATTTACATCTCCTCCTGAGGTACCGTCTTGCTCACTGGAGACTTTTCACTACCAGAACACAAGGTCCCAGCTCATTTTTTTGACAATGACTTTATTTTGTGTAGTGCATGATACAGTTCATTCTAATGTGGAAGCAGTCATGGCATTATGTATCAACCTTTTAAAATTTGTTTTACCAATTCACTGGGGGCAGTGACAAAAGGGGTTGGGCCAATGCAATAAATGGCAGAATGGTATGGCAGTGATGTCACAGGGGTGGAGCTGCGGAACATCAGGCAGCTAGAAAGTGGATTGAGGCGGGTTGAGAGCTAAGGTAGTCGGGCCAGGAGCTAAATTTAGGGATATGACAAATTTAGAAGCAACTATATTGCTGGTAAATTTGTAATACCAGCCCTGACCTTGGCGGGTGTTTTACCGGGGACGTGGCATCCCTAGCTGTAACAAGTGACGGACTGTAAGGAAGCAGAACCAGCAGCACCTTAGCTAAAAGACCATAGGGGTTATTTAGCAAAACCCCTGGGTGCAAAGGCAATGTTATTAATAGGGAAGAATGATAAAAAATATAAGAAAAGTTGGAAACCCTTCCCCTGTTAATTACATCACTGCACAAGACTGAGATTTTCCTGTTGCAGTCCTCACCCAGCAAGTCTAGATAGACCCACATTATGATCAGATCATTGTTCCAGGGTCCCATTGTTCTGATCAGACCAATTTAGTCCACCCATCCAGCATCAAATAAGGCAAAATATGCAGGATTGTTTTTGAATGTAAGTGCAAAAAGCTACACCTACACAGTGCTGCGCCTACACACATACAGTTGACATAAATCTACATCAACACATGACCATTCATCATTAGTTTGCATCCACGTTGGTAAAAAAAAATGCCAATTTGGGCCACTTTTTGCTCCGTTTTTGTTAATGACCCTGCCAAGCTTCATTCACCTTGGCAAAACCAGAAATCATAAGAGTACAGGTATTGGGTCCCTTATCCGGAAACCTGTTTTCCAGAAAGCTCCGAATTACGGAAAGCCTGTCTCCCATAGACTCCATTTTAATCAAATAATTCAGAATTTGAAAACTGCTTTCCTTTTTCTCTGTAATAATAAAACTAAGATATAAATAATCCTTATTGGACGCAAAACAATCCTATTGGGTTTAATTGATGTTTTATTGATTTTTTAGTAGACTTAAGGTATGGAGATCCAAATTACGGAAACACGCCTTATCCGGAATACCCTTGGTCACGTGCATTCTGTATAATGGGTCCCATACCTGCATTAGTATTTCATCCTGGCATAGTTTGTCAGTAGCTGGCAGTTCCTCCCTCTGCTGATTTACAGGACATGAATGAATGGAAGTGAATGTTCTGCTGACATTTATGGAAATTGCCCACGCTAACAATTTCTAGTCTGAATGTTAAAATCAACTCTGCTTCTCAGATTCCTGGATGCGAGTGTTTTGGCAGCACAGTCAAGAAGCAATTTCTGCCCAAGAATCACTGCCACATTCAATGATTGATTTACTTAAAGTTATATTTTTTCCCATTTAGATGTACAAATGTTAGCTGTCTATCTATTTTGTCTATCTACTTGTAAAATACAAAGTTTTATAGTGATCCAATGAAGCGCAGAATTGCCCACAAACAACATTAAGTCACCCTTTTGTGTGCTTTGCTTTTGAATTCATAAAAAACATGCACTTGCGTAAGTACTGGCGGGACAATAGTTACATTATGAAACATGAGTTAAGTACAATACTGGTTTCTCTCAGTGGAATCAGCGGCGGGCCTTGGGTTGGGAATGCCCAAGGCAAGTCCCCCCATAGACACTCCGCTCCTCACCTCTGATCAGACCCCATTGCCCACATGCAATGGTGATCGCCGGCGCACACCAAATCCCGGCTTCTTATGCTGAATTCGGACATCAGACTGACTTAAACTAGTGGCAGGCAGGCATAAAGGCACCCTGGGTAAGTGCTTCTCCTGCCTACATCTAGTTCTGGCCCTGAGTGGAAGGCAGTAAAGTTAAGGCTGAGTGGAAGGGCTCTTGTGCACCCGCAAGTGCAGTGGCCAAAGTGCAATTTTCCATGAAGGATAAAACAGAGACAATAAGTTAACAAAGCACAGGGAAAATATTTTAAAAAGTGCCTGGCGTCATTTGTGGGGTTTCACTGGTATTATTTCTGGTTTTCAGCATATGAGTGACATGTGAACCCTATTCTTCAGTGCAACTAATTGTGGCAGTTGACTTGGGGCACTGAGGGAACCTTGGAGCTGCTGCCTGGTCTGGCAGTGGTGGTAGTTCCAGGATTCCCCTTCATCAGTAGGTGCAGCAGCGCCTGATTTACGGCAAAAGGCAGGAAGGACCGATCAGTGTTGAGTGCAACTATATGGAAATGAAAGTGGTAGGGTTACCACCCAGCTGGTACTTGGTTGGCCCAGCCAGCGGGACACCAGAAAAAAACCTGGTGGGCCCTGTTAGACCCCTCCTACTCCACTGACCAAAAGGCCAGTATTACAAGAAAAAAAGGTGGCAACCCTAAAAAGTGGTTGTGACACGCAATGCAAGCGGGAAAATTGCAGGGACTGCAGC
The DNA here is from genome assembly GCF_000004195.4 of Xenopus tropicalis. Lineage (NCBI taxonomy): Eukaryota > Metazoa > Chordata > Amphibia > Anura > Pipidae > Xenopus > Xenopus tropicalis. The sequence continues at coordinate 32,741,520 of NC_030680.2, read as the reverse complement.
TGCACTTGTGGATGTAAATAAGCCCGATAGTTTTAGCTGCAGAGTAAAATTTAAATGTGGCTTCAGAAAATCACACAGTTACTACAAATTATTTTTCATTTTACTACAAACCCCCTCCAACCCCTGTGCAACACATTTAGAGATCAAATAGTCCTTATAAAAGCAGATGCAAGTGACATTGCACTAAAATGTTGTGTGTGTTGCACTTCCATATAGTTATACAAAGGGATACTGGGGAACACTGGAATTGCTGCTTCCCTGAATGTGGAGGTAATTCCGGGGTTCCTGCAGTGGGTTCTGTCAGTAGGGGTTATTTACAACTCCAGGGATCGCAGGTGCAAGAGCACTAAGGGGAGCAACAGCCCCTTCTAGGAGCACTTGTGCCCCCCTTTGTGCTATGCCTGGCTGAATGGTGAGCAAGGTAGGGGTGGGTAGAGGACGGAGGGGGAATGCCTAAGTGACAGACTTACAATATACTATGTTATTATATAGTATATTTAGAATTGTATTAGTATTATATAGTATATATAAAATAAAAAAGCACCCATACAAGGCTGATTCATAATTAATTCAGATCTTCATTAAATGGTAGCTCAAAAACCAGTGTCATTTGTATCAGAATATAATAATCATCCCTATAGAATCCACTTTTATGACTTGTGATCTTTAGTTTCTGCTTGATGGTTTACTACCAACCCTAAGCTTAGCTTCTCAACAACTTCCCAGAGCACACTGAGCATGGTGAGCTCCTGTGACAATTTTGAAAGGCTTAAAATCTTTAGGCTGGTGCAGTAAGTACAGTTTATAAAATATGGAATTTCCAGCCATATTTATTTATATGGTTTAGTCCTAAGGCTTTTTTAGCCAAAAAGGGGTTAGTTTATATTTAGACCAATGTATGTTGCAAAGGGAAAAAAGACAATTGGCTGAAATTAATACTTATGCTATACTTTCTTCCAGTCCTACTAAAATATACCAAGTCATTCTTTACAATCTCATTGATTCAGCAAATAAAATCCGGGTTATATTTACCCAGGCAATAGAATTTCTCAAAGTACCCTGTCCCATTACACCAATTTTCCACCACTTTCCAAAAGTTCATAAATCCATTATTCCCCCACCAGAAAGACCCACTGTAGCTGGTCACTGGAAGAACCCGTCTGAATTAATGGATAGTTATCTACAGCCCATGGTTTTACGCCTTCCCAACTACATGTGGGAAAGTGATCATATACTTTACATTATGCAGACTTTAGTATGGAATACTGTGTATCATTGGGCAACAGTTGACATGACTTCTTTATTCCTGTATCCCACATGAAAATGGTCTTAAAGCTTTATGATTTCATTTAGACAAATACAGTTTTACCAACCACCTCTTAAAGCATTCTTTAGGAATGCTATAGAATTCTCTATTCAATAATACCTATTACCTGCAGTAGTGAGTGATTGATTAATCACTATGGGTTATTCCTTGTGTGTACTGAAAACATCTTTTTTGTGAGCTTTGAATACACCTCGCCATACCCTTTTTAGGAAATACAACAGACAGAGTGAACGAATTATATCTGACTCCATGGAACTTGATATTACTCACAATAAAAAAAAGTCTTTAGATAAGGCGCCACCCTGCTTCCTTAATTATAGTAACCATATAGTAATTGTCAAATTGAATTGACAAAAAAAATCTATACATTCAAATCTTGAATTTGACTTGTCCTCCCTGTGTGTAATTTTGTATTTTGCAAGATTGTACAGTGCTGCGTACCTTTGTGGCACTTTATAAATAAAGTTATACATACATACATACATTCTGAGAACTGACCCTACTCTAGATAAGATACTGGCCAATGGTGTAGATTTGTTGCCCGCAGCTAATATCTTACCTCCTAGCCTTCTCAAGGAATATAATGGCCATAAAACAACACCTATATATTATCCCAGAGGGGCATGTTTAGATGTGTCACTTGTTCCCATGTACAATGCTTTAATACTTTTATATCTATAAATAATGGTAAATCATATGCTATTAAAGAATATATCAGTAGTAATACTAAATGTGTTATATATCTTTTGACTTGTATTAAATGTGGTTGCCAGTATGTGGGACTTTGGAACTTGCGGAGACAAGTATAAGGGAACACATCTCCGATATCAATTTATGTAGTGTTACTAAATACATTTATGTATTATAACAGTGAACATACTGTATATGAATTGTTTAGGTATAATATTGAATTTGATTCCTAATAGATTAAAAAGAGGTAGTAGCTATGGATACCTAACAATGAAAATCTATTGCTTAAATACCTTCCAGCAGCATACTGTGTGTTTCTTCAGTTTAAACCATGAGTGTGCGGCATCCCAAGCTCCTATGGGATGGAGTAATAGTGGGAAGGTTACAGCCATACAGAGAGAGCGGCCAGCCAAAGGGAGGACAGAAAGTGCATGCTAAGCAAGAACAAGAGGCTTTGTTGTGCATGTTCTTAGTGCTCTGCTACCTATAATAAGTACATGCTATGATTTAGCTGCTTTTAACAGATGTCTGATATTAAAGCAGACTAACGGTCTCCCTGTTACTAAAAGCTATTGCTATATTTAGTGTCCATTAGAGCTAATGACCAGCTGTTAGACTTACAGACAGGTTTTTTAGGGACCCAAATGATATTTTTCATAGAACATGTAGGGCCAAGTCAGCCAGAAAAGGTTTATGCTTGCCCCCCCCCCACTGCACCTAGAGGGAATTAAACTGTTTGCCACTATTACATGAAAAGACAGTGGCTACTGACTTTGACACCCTTGACTACTCTTGGACATACACAACATTAATCGAATGAATGAAGTCTGATCTGATGAACATGCCCAGATCTCTATCTGCATAGTCAGCTGTCTACTGCAGTGCTGTCCAACTTCTGTTGTACCGAGGGCCGGAATTTTTCCGACCTACGTGGTGGAGGGCCGATAATGGAAGCCAGTTTTGACCACTCCCCTTTTTGAAACCGCACCTACTTGAAACCACACCCATGTTATCACATGACCATACCCATATTAATGGTTGTAGTACAGCAAAAACCTGCCATACTCTGCCTGCCCTACCCTGCCTGTGTGTGCCATACTCGCCTTCCCTACCCTGCCTGTGTGTGCCATACTCTGCCTTCCCTACCCTGTCTGTGTGCCATACTTTCACTGTGTGTGCCATTCTTGGCTGGTTTGTGCCATACTTGGCCTGTGTGTGCCATACCCTGCCTGTGTGTGCCATACCCTGCCTGTGTGTGCCATACTCTGCCTTCATTACCCTGCCTGCATGTGCCATACTCTCACTGTGTTTGCCATTCTTGGCTGGTTTGTGCCATACTTGGCCTGTGTGTGCCATACTCTGCCTGCCCTACCCTGCCTGTGTGTGCCATACTCTGCTTGCCCTATGATGCCTGTGTGTATGGCACACACAGGCAGCCTACAGTGACACAATGCTGGCACTGCTCCTACAGTCTGCAAAATAACTATTTTTGCGGCCCGCGGGCCGCCAGTTGGACAGCACTGGTCTACTGAAATCATTCATTTCTGTAGGGTCATACTGTAGTTTCTCTGTAATTCCACTAGGGTACCCTCTCCTCCTCAGCTCAGCAGCGAGTATCCAGAGGCAGGATGGGTTTTTTGTTTTAATTTGCCATATAGGCACCCAAGGGCAACCCCCAAAAGCTGCCACCCTAGACACTGGCATTTCAACTACACAGAGGCCCAAATAGCCCTGCACCAACCCAATAAATAGTGACTGTCTATGGCACCTTACAGCATGCAAAGGTGCTGGTAGGACCAAGCAAGTCAAACCAGCTCATGTAGGCCATGAATATATATATATATATATATAACATTTTTTTATCCACCATTATGGATCAGATACTATTGGTAAGTAGACCCATATCACCTTTTATTACATAACCTCAGCATAACAATCTGTAAATTTTACATTGTATTACTGTATATTGAAGTTAACTTTACATTTACTTTACAGTTTCTAACTGTTGGTTGCTTCATCATTGCTTAAAAAAATGACTCTTTCTAAAAGTAGAAAATTTCATAAAATGAAATTGTTTTATTCATTATATTTCTTTAAGCCAATTGCTGTTGACACTAATGCTCCGGGTACAGCCGGGTTGGTTGGCTGAGCAGGAAGCAAAATAGGCCCTTGAAGATCACTGACGTAGTTCCAGCTTAACACAGCATGAATAATTAGCTTTCCCACCCCTGGATAATCAACTACAGCCCCCTATCAGAGGCCAAACAACTTCCGCTCCTACAGGAATGGACAATCACTAATTAACTATATTTTATGCTGCACCAAACTGACACTATTTTGACAATTAACTGTAAATTGACTGTGAGAGACAGAATTAGTTTGTTTTAACATTTGGGTTGCAAAGTCCAAGGCAAGTATAAAACGGAAATGTCGAACCAGCAGCCTGCCTGCCATTTTTCAAGCAAATGCCCATTTTCCTTTGCATTCTCTTTATGAGATGCTAGAAAACAACATAGGTAGTCAGGTCTGGACTGGGATTCAGAATAGGCCCTGGCATTTCAAGTACACAGAGGCCCAAACAGCCCTCACAGGCCCACTAAATAGTGACTGTCTGTGGCATCTTACAGCAGCCACTCTGGCATCTCAAGTACACAGAGACACAAACAGCCCCCCTACCAGCCCAATAAATAGTGACTGTCTGTGGCATCTTACAGCAGCCCCTCTGGCATTTGCCAGAATCCACCAATTGCCAGTCCAAGCCTGCTGGTAGTGTTCCTGTGGGTTAGGCAATTATGGCTTCAAAATTGGTCCGCATTTTTGAGCATTACTTGCTTTGACTGGCAGGGTCAAAGTAAATAAATCTACAAAGAGACAAATTTAAGCTGGAAATAGAGAAATAGCTTGGCTTTGCAATGCGCCTTAGGGTCAAACACCCAAGAATCTAGTTTATCAGTACTGCATTTTTTTAATACTCATAAATGGAAGACATTGACTCGAGTAAGCCATATGGGAACAATTTTTTATATTGATTCTTGTAATGCCGCTGTTATTTCTAGTGATGCCAGTGTTCTCAGCCACAACATCACTGAGCAATGACAAGCGCAGTATTTACTCAATTATTCAATATCTTATGATTATATTTTATAAGTTTCATTTCAGTGGTAGTTTTGGAAATAATATGGAATTCTTCAGGGTGACTTCTTGCAACACCTAGTCTGATACTCTCTGGCTATGGCTGAATAAGAACTAGCAGGATCCTGAACAGGTTTTGGCTCTAGGAGATGATATCAATTCATACCAGGAAGGACTACAGTTCAGACATTACTGCCATATCTTAATTTGATGTGTATGGGAGCTGATTATGTCTTATGTTACACAACCAATGGCACCAATATAATATTATTGGCTATTTATAATTAACATAATATATTAAAACAGTATCATACAGAAGTTTCTGTTAACATGTGGAGTGGCAAGGTCAAAGGTTCCAAGCAGTGAATGGGTTAAAATTGCAGTAGTTATCCTTAAAACTTTATGATGTAGAATATAGTACTTTATGATGATTTGTAACGAGTCTTATTATTTTTAAGTTTTGTTCTGTACCTCTCAGGCTCGCAATTTATACTGTTGGTAATGCTTAAAGGGATTCTGTTATGATTTTTATCATGTACTTTTCATTTCTAAATTACACTGTTTACGTAGCAAATAATTCACTCTACCATTTAACATTTTATTCCTAAACAAACAAATGTATTTTTAAGCTGTAATATTGGTGTGTAGGCAGCCATCTCAGTGCATTGTGCCTGAGTCTGAGCTTTCAGAAGGAGCCAGCGCTACACATTAGAACTGCTATCAGGTAACCTATTGTTTCTCCTACTCCCATGTAACTGTAGGAGTCCCAAGCCGGACTTGGATTTCTTACTACTGAGTGCTATTTTGATACCTACTGGGAGCTTATATCTTGCTCCTTCCCATTGTTATGTCCCACTGCGTGTGATATTTAGCCCATGATATTACGATAGCACGATATTACGCACGTAGCAGTTACTTTCAGAAAACTACTGTTCTGAAAATTACAATTTCCCTGAAAACTGGAGTATGCATCACTCTAGGGCCAACACATACTTGAAAAAATACGACTGCAAACTCCATGTTGTGTTGCCAAAAGCTCACAAACTGCAAATTTCTTTAAGTACTGCCTGCCCCAAGTAGGTGTTAATATTCGCACAGATCAATGCGATATTTTGTGCGTTTAACGCTTCATATGCTTTTGTGAATCATGTGTTAGTATTATTTCTATTCACTAATTAACGCAAAGCGTTAGAAATAACGCTTTGTGATGATGCGTTTTTCTGCACATGCGATATGCGGATTAACACCTGCGAAATCAGTACTTATTTATTGCATGCTTTTTAACGCAAAAAATCATGCAATAAGCGTTATAGACCTTTAGTGAATCGGCCCCTATGTGTTTTTGAAAAACAATGATGATTGTTGGTGATTTCAATGCAAAATCAATCTGCCGCTCCAAACTCCATTGCAAGAATATTGATAATAGCTGGTATATTATTGTTTCTGTATTAGTCCATCTGTGAGATCAGTGCATTCCAATCCAATCTGAAGCACGGCTGTAATTGTTAAAATAGTGGCATTTCCAGGACTAAGATTCAAAATAGGCCCTGGCATTTCCAGTACACAGGGGCCCTAACAGCCCCACTCCAGCCCAATTAATAGTGACTGTCTATGGCATCTTACAGCACAGCATTTACCAGAGACTACAGATTGCCAGTTTGGGCCTAGTGTTTGATGGCAAACTAACAAACTGACACAGCTATATTATTTTATAAATGTGTCAATTCGTTAAAAATTATTCAGAATTCTTAATAATGTGCCAGCTCAGTCTTTAATAAATCTGCCCTGTCATTTATGTGTTGGTTTCCTCCAGGTATTCCAGTTTCCTTCCAAACCATATAGTCATGTTAACTGGCTCCTGACAGAGACTGTAAGCTCCAGTAGGTTTGGGCTGAAATGAATAACAAACTAACAGGGTCAGACTGCCCAGAGTACAAGAAGATACCTCAGGGGGCCCCAGCAATGGACAATCCCTATCAGCTCTTTCTGTTTCTCCATAGGCTAAAAGCAATTCTGGCAACCCTGGATATCAGGTTTTATGGTGGGTCCAGGGAGGCCATTCCAACATTGTAAAGTTTATCATGCAAATCTCTAGTTTCTTCCTCGCTGAGCCCTTTAGCCCAACCTGCAGCCTGGATCTTGCCCTAGTGTACCCTCTACTTATTGTGCAAGGAAATATGCATGAGGCATGGCTCCACTAAAGGAAAGGTAAACTGGGAGGTAGGCACTGATCCAAATCAATTATACCTACAGTAATCATTGGTTCCTCCTGTAACTCAGTATCTTCCAAATGTTTAGGAATACGTTTTTCAAGTTAACAGTCCTTGCACTTTCTCACCAGCCTTTGACATGCTCTCCCTCTTATGAAGTAGTTAGTGGCTGTGATTAAATATTGCCTTCAGTACAGGATGTTTGTGTCCGAAACTGTGTATTATAAGCGCACCCTTTGCCCTCTTCCTGTTTGCATTTCCTAAATAATGCTAATAAGTACCAGAGGGTCATCTGAGCATGGCGTCCTACTTGGCATTATAATGTCTTTGTGTGTATGTTACTAAATATATGCTCGAGATAATAATAAAAAGTTTATTTTTAACTGGACAATATGCAATTAAACTGATTAAACAGGCGGTTCAATGTAAAAATGAGTGGCCTGTCATTTATACTGAGCAGACCATTACTAACAACTGTGGCTTTAACAGCCTATTTTGTAGCACAGAAAAGAATTGGCCAAATCGTGAACCCCTCACATGTTAAAGATGGGTGTTAGTGGTCAGTGAAGTTCCTGAGATTTCAACGATTCAGATAAGGTGCTGAGCTCCATGAAAACACTTGGTCAGACTTGGCCAGCAGGACACTGAGAAAAACAATCCTGTAGGCCCTGCCAACCCAGACCTCCTCCCCCCCAGGGGAACTTTGTGGGCTTCACCCCCCTCCATCACCAGTGCAAATAAAAGGAATGCGACTTGGTGTGCAGGAGGGGGTAGGCTGCCAGTGGATGGAGGAGTTCACAACTGGAGTGGGGGGGGGGGGGGCACAGAGATGGTAGTCCCAGTCCCAGTGCGCCTCCCACACCCCAGTCCGACACTATATGGCTCCTCATTACTTCCTCATCTGCCAATGTACTAAGCAGAATGGTGCATAACCAGATTACATTTTCGAACCTGCCAAGTGGCAAACAGGTTGATAGTTATGGTCTGGGCAACATAAAGATACCTAAAATGTTTGTGCGGTTTTATCAGGGATTAGGAAAACCAAACTGCCATAACTAAAATTATTGTACTTTTTTAGGGCTAAACATAGAATTTTATCTAGTAAGGGTACAAAAGAGACATCTAGTGTGCATTGAGAGAAACTGAATATCCCTATCAATGGTTTTCTCTAGTGATTATTATAGAGGGCCCAGGAGGTTTAGGGGGCCTAGTGTAGCACTGATTAAGCTGTTCCATTTTATGTTTTACAGGGGGCCCTGAAATGATTTTGTACTTCAGGTTGCTCTGAAGCTGACCCATATCTGTATATTCAGTGTATACACATATCAGGCAGAACGAATACTGAATTTAGGATGGTTACTTCCAGAAGAGAAAGCAGTCTTAATTAAAAATGTGTTCTGTAATTATTATGAAATAACACATTGGCTGTGTCCCTGGAATTTGGCTTGTGCTTATCTTGAAGCTGTGACTTTGGCCAATGTCACACACAGCCTTTTTTCTGTGGGTGGAAAGACATTTGGAAAACTGTGTATTTACAACTTTACCTTTAAGGGGGAAACAGTTCTTAGCAATGCTGCCTTGCAGCGCTGAGCTCCTGATTTTGATGCCAACCCAGACACAGCCTGCAGAAAGCTTTGTGTGATCCCCCCATGTCTGCGTAGGTTTCTCCACACACAAAAATAAAAACACACAAGCAGGTTAATAGCGTTCCAATCAGACTGATCCAAGTATAATTGATAGGGACTTAAATCTATCACTGTCAGTCCTGTAATTCTGTGAAGGGAATCAACCCTTCTTCTACATACAATTTGTCCTGTTGATTCTCTGGTTATCAAGAAAAAGGCAAATTACAGTTGATCTATTCTACTCAGATATATTTTAACTGCTCATTAATTAAAGCCTTGCTTCCTCTGTGGTAACACCCCTGTTTCCCAGTGATAACTTGTCTGTGTCAGACCTCAGTGGATCCCAGTGAGGATGTATTTCTTGTTTTAGCCCACTTAGACAAAGTGACTTGTATTAGTTTCATATTTAGGAAGAAATATGCAATAAGCCTTCTACCTTTAGAAGTATAACACAGAGAAGCAGCGTCTGCTGGAAATGTTATTGGCACCTATTGTGCTTGCATGGAGAAATCCATTTCCTGCAACTCATCTAGCTATTTCTGTTTCCTTACTGTAACACAACAGAAGCCCTATCTTGCCTTATGGCAGGAACACTAGTGGTCATATTTATTAGTGTGTAACCAGTGATGTTACCCATAGCAACCAGTCATAGCAAAGATCTGATTGGTTTGCTATAGTCAACATTACATTGATGTTAGCTTACACACTATAAAGATATGCCCCCTAGATGTATATACACTCAACATACATGGCAGCACCTCCAGATTTACCTGGTGGAAAAATGCCCACTAGAGCCCACAGGCTGTCTCAAAACCCATAGGAGTGGTGGGTTTACATGCGGCCAAGAAATTGCTTCTGTAATGGGTATCAGGTGAGTAGTACATTTAGATGGCTAACAGATACCTGCAGATACATCACACCAGCTATCCCAGCATCCTCAGCCAGTGTAAACCAGGAAGACTTCCATTTCTTCACCTCCCATGTCCACATTCTCCCTGCCCATCTGTGACATATTCCCTTCTATCCGTGACATTTTCCTGCCCATCTGTGACATCTTCCTGCCCTGACATCTTCCCACCCATCTGTGATTATTTCCCTGCTCATTTGTGACATCTTCCTGCCCATCTCCTTGAAACTTACAAGAACCACTGGGCCAGGTTAGGCACAGATAGATGGCCTTTAATGGCACATGTTATATTGATGGTGAAACCTGTCTGTCTAATAAGGAATTCTTAATGCACAGCTGTAGGATGGGACTATAAATGGGCAGAATTGGATATTGCTGATCCTTTTTCCATCTTACTTTTGTATATAAATGCTGCAGGGTTAAAGCATGATATAGACAACCATTGCATGGCTATGAAGAGGTTAAGTTTGGCACCACATTAGCTATTGGCCTCCGCCTAATGATATCCATTGTTCAGTGGAGGTAATCACTGTCTTATTCTTTGTCATTTAATCCCCTTTGCTTTAGTGAGGATAAGTATATTGTTACTGGCTCATCAGCTGAACATATGTTATAAACAGTTCATTTACCACGGCAGCCACCAGCCACGGCCACGCAAAAATGGAGGCAGTCAGTACATTTATTGACACCATTCATTAAAGCTACTTCTAAAGCTGCTACCACCACTGTTAGGCTGGTGATAAATCTAAGGGTTGGCATTGCGGCGTAACTGCACTTAAACAATCCCGTGCAGACATTATCATGATTCAGAGAATTGGAAATGACCCTGTTGCACATTTTCAGTGCAATTCATCCAATCTGTGGCAAGTGCTAATGTGCGTGTTTAGACACATCAGCCGCAACTCCCCCTCGTGGCTGCAGTGACTTTGGAATTGTGTGACAAACACTGCATTCTGAGTAACAAACATGACGAATTGCATCAGAAATTGCACTTTGCACACTGCACTTGTGTAGGTATATGGCCCTTAACAATTATCTTTACATTTCCTATATGATGCAAAAATGCTAATGTATAATTTATTTACAGATATAGAGGATTCCTCACTTTGAGAAGCAGCTGGGGCCAAACGATCGAATTATAATGACGGGCATAGGAAAAGTCGGTCCGGGGACCGCATCAACGAGCCGATGCGGTCCCCAATCCGACTAGATTTTCTAACCTACCCGATCGAGATATGGCCGATTTCAGGCCAGATATCAGGCCCGTCGGTAGTGCCCATACACGGGCCGATTAGCTGCCAAATCAGTCTAAGGGACCGATATCGCCAGCTAGAATCGGCCCGAGTACGGGGACCTTAATTCTAGTGGGGCTCACAAAAATGTGGTCAGGGGTTTCGATCAAATAAATTTGGTAGCCCTGTCAGTGCCCCAAGGTACATGAGCTCATCCACAGTATTCCTCACAATACCTTACATAGCCCACATTCCCCATGCAACATGCCATATACCAAAAAATCCCATAAATTTAAACATACAGTCACCAATACCCTGAAGGTGTAACATATACCCCATGCACCCAAATATGCTTCAGTTAGGCCACAATATCCCTCGATAACCCCTTAATACTACTAAGTGTACAGGTATGGGATCCATTATCTGGAAACCCATTATCCAGAAAGCTCTGAATTACGGAAAGGTTATCTCCCATAAACTCCATTATAAGCAATAATTTTTAAAATGAATTTCTTTTTTCTCTGTAATAGTAAAACAGTACAGGTATCGGACCCCTTATCTGGAAACCCATTATCCAGAAAGTTCAGAATTACAGAAAGGCCATCTCCCATAGACTCAATTTCAATCAAATAATGTACATTTTTATAAATGATTTCCATTTTCTCTGTAATATTAAAACAGTACCTTGTACTTGATCCCAACTAAGATTAATTAATCTTAACTTGCTTTGTAATTAATTACAAAGCAAGTACTACAGCTTTCAGTTTCCATGCTGCTGGAGACTGCTGGGAGTTGTAGTTCATAATAGATGCAGGCAACCAGTGTAACATGCCTGCATGATATATTGTATTATACAAATAAAAAAATCACAAGTATATGCAGGATTTCATTAATTGTAGCACCTTTACTGTATTAAGCCAAAGCTACAGCCTCCGTATGTGCTTTTTAATACAGATCTGCATCTAACTACATTAATATTTTTAAGCAGCTGGGCATTCCTTGCTTAAATAGGGAATATGTGCATTTGTATTGACAGATTCTTAGTCATCATTTTATAGATAGATAGATAGATAGATACACACTGAAATACTATCTGTATTCTGCATACACTCATTCATTCCATCCTTTCCTATGCAGCCTATATAACTACAAGCAGCTGTTCCTTTAAATCCAGCATGATCACAGCCAATGGCTTTATAGGGTGGTGACATCACCCCCCAGCAGTGACGCAGACCCTATTATTAAAAGGCCAATGGATGTGCATAGCCAGGATCACATGACATCTGGGAGAAGTGAAGGGGAGGGGGAGGTATTGGTTTGGGTTTTGTCATTGTACTGATCCTGCAGCCTCAGATAAAGAGGGGGCTGCTGTTATTTAGGAAAAGGGAAATCCTTTTAATCCTCCATAGGCTTTTCATCCACTGGCCACTAAAAGAACAGGGAAGCTGCAGATATTTTATATGGGGAAAGAAGACGGACCCTTTGCATCAAGGACAGATGACAGAAAGGAGGGTCACAGAGGCCTAAGAAAAATCCCATAAGGAAGGAAATCCTAAAAGTAGAATCCCATTTTCCGCCGAGGGTCTCAGCTGCGCCGCTTTCTGATTAAATTGCCGGACTGCACCATTACCATCATTACAGGTCCCAAGGGGTAGGTGTTACGGCTCATTTCCATGCATTCCCAGTATCTTCCCATATTTCTGTTCTGCAAGATCCCACAGGGATGCTCTAAGGAAAGAAGGGCCGGTTAATTGTGCTAAGGGAGGACTGGACAGAGGAGAGTGAAAAGAGCAAAGAGACAGCCAAGTCTATAGTGGATTGTGGATTGCAACCATTTGCTAAAGGACAGCATCCTGTTTTGGATGAAGATTTAGGGCCTGATAATTTAGTCCTGGCTTTGTACTCCCCGGTCCAGGAGACCATCCCAGCTCTTGCTCCCAGAATCCTGCTGGCTGGACCCTACAAGCCTACACCTATAGCCCATTGTAGAGAGAGCCTTAGAATGCAATTTCTGGACATACTGGGTTGTCAGTGCAGCTACACTGTGACAAGCTGAAGACTGAATACTGAAACCCACTAAGGGATGCAACAAGAAGGACCTGTGGATAAAGTCTTGACCTTTACAGCCTTTTCTTTATTACCAGAAACACCTCGTATTTTTGACAACAGTACGTGCAGTTGTTGTCCCTTTAAAGCCATTGTTGTACACGATTACTGCCATTGTTTTAGTCCCATTGCGAATTACTTTTGGAAATATTCTGGATTGTGTGGGGTTTTTCTTTTTGGTCTCTTTGTCAATTATATACCAACGCTGCAAGAAAGGGAAATATCAAAGTAAGAGAATACAGGAGGGAAAGTTACAGAGGTTAGTACTTGCCATGTCATGCAAAGTCCTGCTGAGACCTTTGTGCCAGGTCAGTTAGGGCTATGGTGCTCACTTGTACATGCACAGTGTCACAGTGCCATCCAAATGAGCTAAGGCTCATTATAACCAGATCCAGTTTTAGGATATAAGAAAAAAGGTCAAAGAATGGCACGTAGGGTGATAACCTGGGTCTTAAACTCTCTAAACTATTTTTTCTTCTGTCTTAATTCACCTCTTTATTCTCCAATTCTCTGCTCTTTACATACTTTCATCTATCCTTCTAGCAGTTTCTTCTCTATACAGTAATGGGGAATGGCCACGGTATAGGCTAAAAGGGCCAAATGGCTGGGTGAGTGGGAGGGCCCAGTGGTTTTCTTGCTACCCTGGTGGGCCAGTTCAACACTGTATTCTCACTGTATACATCTGCTGTTGTTAACTGCAAAAAATGTATTTGCATGGAGTGGCAGTGTATTGGTAGGTACACCATTCAAGGGACATGACCCTTATTGGCAAGTTTAGTTTTAAAATCACTTACCTGATACCCCAGGCCGGTGCTCCTGTTATCAGAAAACTGCACCTGTCCAGAGAATTTCTGAGTGAGCACCATGATCTTTTTCCTGCTTTGCGCCAGGTGCAAAGTGCCAAGGTTAGGTTTAGGCAAAATTCCAGCTTTTTCATTCTAGTGCTTCTCATTTAAACATGCAGTTAAGTATGAGGACAACAGTTATTAGGGTTCATTTTCAAAGCCCCTGGGCACAAGTGCAAGGGCACCAAGGGCCACTTGGATCTAAGAGCACTTGCACCTAGAGCGCAGCCATATTTCTTAGCTGCTTTAAATTGGCTATACAGGTATGGGATCCCTTATCTGGAAACCCGTTATCCAGGAAGCTCTGAATTACGGAAAGCCCATCTCCCATAGACTCCATTTTAATCAAATAATTCAGAATTTTAAAATGTATTTCCATTTTCTCTGTAATAATAAAACAGTACCTGTACCTGATCCCAACTAAGATATAAATAATCCTTATTGGATGCAAAATAATCCTATTGGGTTTAATTAATGTTTTATTGATTTTTTAGTAGAGGAATGGAGATCCAAATTACGGAAAGACTCCTTATCCAGAATACCCTTGGACCCAAGCATTCTGGATAACAGGTCCTATACCTGTACAATGAAGGATCCTATCTTTTAGCAAGGTTGCCAGATCATCACCATTTTGCGGGAGAGAATACAACCCTGGCTTAATATGCTCATTGCCCAACAGGATTTTCTATCTTTCCTGCTTGATATATGACAAATGCCCACCAAATATTGGTCAGAGAAGCCATTTCTTTGGCCTCATACTTGGGCCAATAAGCTGCTGACTGTCAAGGATGGGCAAACCAGCATTCAAAGACAGCTAGTGTATCTGCCAACTTTATACTGGTACTGGTGTTTAGCAACCAAAACACCAGTAATGTGCAGTGGGATATTCACAGTAGTTGAAAACACAGTAAGTAGCCCTAAACCCAGAATTGTTTGAAAACTTGGCTGTGAGTAGTTTCCAGTGATAATCTCACTCAGAGCTACAGGGCCACCCATAACCATCATTGCAAAGTTACCAACAAACAAAACACAGTGGACAAAGCCCTTATGATCTCTCTGTATATATGTAATTAATCACAACTATGAGAGCTGACAGGGGTTGCCTTGGGTCTGGCACTTAGTGAGGCCCTGCATAGCAGTAGTTGTAGCTAGGAGTAATGGAAGATAACAGGGTGGAAACCAGGTGTGGCAGAGCAAGATGGCAATAGCAGGGCAAGATGGATACTGTATAACTCAACCTGTCAGGTGGTGCTGAAAACCGAACTTGAGCAACAGTCGAATGCTTATAAGTAGGAAAGTCCCACTACTAATTGTCCCTGCAACAGCCTTGCTGTAACCCAGGGCCCTGTATTGCTCTGCTTTTATTCTACAATGAAAGGGATGGTACATATGTATGGTATATACAGTAAACGCTACCTACAAATAAGGGCTAGTTTTCCTTTAATGTAACATGATGAATATATTGTCAAATCGAATATATAGACTAATAATTCACATCCATCATCAGAGAACATGATATCAGCACTTTGCCTGGCAATGTATCTGAAAAGGCAGCTGTAATGTATTTAACGCTCAAGATAACAGCACTTACCTTCACTAAGGACTGATAAAAGGGCCACAATGAAATGCACTTGTATGCAGTTTCCTAGCTGGGTCGTTGAAGATTGTACACCTAGCTATAATAATTATAGACTTTAACCTCTCTTATATACAATAATTTCCATTAACATTATTTTTTGGACTGGAGACTAAGCCCCCATGCAGGGGGCTATTACAATCATCAGGACTGTCTAATCCGTATCTCTCCACTTGTTAAACTACAATCCTCTGCACCCCCTGAGATCCAGCTGATGTATGTAATATCCTGCAATAGTTACTCTATACATTGTACCTTTTGATACTGGTGGCTCAGGGCAAATACCCTCTCTTAGTATCATAACTAGATCATTTTAAGAGCCTTTTCCATTAACTGCTGGGTGCCCCAAAAGTACTCTTACAATCTGCTTCCCCTAATGTTACCCACCCGCATTCCCCATCCAAGCCTAAAATTGTCCCTAATTGTTTGGCACCACGTTTTTATGCTGAATTCAATAGGCCTTTGGTTGTAAATTGCGCCAGTGCATTTGCACAATCAGAGTTTTGCTTTCATTTTCTGGTAACAGAGTGATCATGCTAAATGTGTTTTTTTGTGTGTTTTTCTGTTAACAAGATAATTTTGTACCTTTGCCTGAATGTTAATTTACAATCCCTTTTAATTTCAGCCTTTATTTCTGGTGCAATGGCTGAGCCTGGTTCATCGAGTACATACATGGAGCTAACTATTTAGTCCACCCCAGACTGCTACCATCACCCTCTGTTGCCTGTTGCTGAACTGTAAAGGTTTGCTGCCATCAACCTCACAAAAATGGAGACCAAGCTTCCCGTCACCCCAACTAGTCCATCCTCCCCAGGACTGTCCCCTGTTTTGGCTGCAGATAAGGTGGATGGTTTTTCTCGGCGCTCCCTCCGCCGATCCCGCCAACGTCGCTCACATAGTTCCTCTCAGTTCCGGTACCAGAGCAAACAGCAAGAACTGACACCTTTGCCCCCTCTCAAAGGTGAGCATGTCGTTTATTCTATTTTTCCAAGTCCAGTCAGGCTCCAACTGGGATTCAGAATAGGCATTTCACACACAGGCCCACACAATTCCCCACTAGCCCACTAAATAGTGACTGCCTATGGCATCTTACAGCAGTCCCTCTGGCATTTGCCAGAACCCACAGATTGCCAGTCCGGGCCTGAGTCCAGCTGACATAGTGCTCAGCCATTTCTCAGTCTCTCTCTCTCAGGCTTGGTTACACACACAATGTTATAGTGATTTTACATCTTGTAGAGTGGAACTGAAAAACCTAGACAAGTGACGTGGTTTATCGGAAAGTCATTGTCAGAGGCATTCATGCAGTAATAGAGGTGCTATCAATGACAGAAAGAAGCATGAGGCATTGATTTTTAGGCTAGGGTTACACAAGTGGTTGTTACTCAGTATGCCTGGGTCTGCGTATGCATCCCTAGGGGGCCCAAAGCAGCTGTCCTCCTGGCAGACTTATTGCTATTGGTTGTTTGCAATCTGCAACCAGCAACTAATCCCTAATCTGCCTGTTTTGCTTGTGGATGCCAATAGAGAAAGTGCACTCTTTCCCCTGACAGATCATAAGTGGAAATTTCTCTCAGCCATATATACATGTGAGGAACCAGTTAACGCCTGGCTCCATTGGGGAATATATTTATTATTCAATAAACAATATTATGTATATTGGTGAAATGTTCCAACTGAGTTGCCCCTTTTAAACTTCATTTATCAGTTGTTCTGACCTGGAGTTGATGTGCTTTGCATGTATTTGGGTGGCAAACGTTTGAGGTTGGCAAGAAAAGATCAGCATTTGTTTATCTGTGTCTGGCAGTGGTACCTGCAGTTGGTGGTAGCAGCACTGTGGACATTCTGGAAAACCTACCCCCAACATGCATGACCCCATTAAAAGACAAATATCTGTGTATTCATTCACTTAGATGTCAGGGCAGTGAAGTTTTGTCAGTAGCCTCCTATGGAGGCTCTAGTGTTCCTGTCCTATAGCTGTCACCTTTTTTTTCAACAGCCTCAGCTCAATTTTGCGGGTGACAGTTGTATGAAGAATCAAGCAGTGAAGAGCAGTTTGTAGCCTATGGGTATGCAAGGCACAACGTCATACTAACTGATGTCATTAAGAGCTGAGCAATCTCAATCAGCAAACGTTCTATTATTAATGGCTTGCGTTGTTCCTTGCCGCTCTACGCACTATAGTGGGATAACACGGTATGGTTGAATAAGCTGCTGGAGATATCCATGGCCTTATCAAGGTCACCAGCTGATGTCACATCATAAAGAAATGCAGTTATTCTGCACATTTATCACCTACTTGTGAATGGGGGGCAAGAATAAATTGCTGCTCCTTTCTGGAGAAACGTTGCTCTCATTTAGCTGTTCAGACTCACTTATATAAACCAGGCCTTCCTCGCCCCTTAATCTCCTCTCTCCTCCCCACCTTCACGTTCTCTCTCTAATGTGATTCCTCAGATCAATAGCACTTTTTGTACACATAACATTAACATCCTTCCTAATGTCTTTTTAAGAGGCTGACGTGAACCAGACATCCCAGGCTTATATTTTCCTCTTTTTCCCCTTCCATCATCCCTTCAATTCCGGCTGATTCTTTCTGCCTTATTCCATACTGCTGCCCTATAGCCCGTATGGCCAAAAATCTAATTCCAAGGGGGGCAGATAGAAATCTGTCATCATGTTACAATAAACGTGCTCAGTGTCTGTCAGTACTGACTTGTACTTCTTGTACCGTGGAACATATTTTTCAATTGCTGGGGGAACTGATGTTTCCATATTTATCAGCACTTTTAATTCTATGCTCTGTTTTCTGTTAATGTGGAGCAAGAATTGTATGCCCAAAAATTGCTTCTATTTTGTCTTTTCTTAAAGAGGCTTCTTAGTCAAAATTTGTTAAAAAACCCACACAACATAGAAACCCTTAATATACTGTACCCAAATCTACCTTGAATACCATTTTTATATGTTGAAATTTAGCTGCAAAACAGTTCTTTTTATACATCATTTGAAATTCTGGAAAAGGGAGGAGGGACTAAAACACTGATGTTACAAATGGTAAAAACGTCTCCAAAGTTTACGGACAACATGCAGGAAGGATGTTCCTTTTCTTATTGACATCACATGTTCAGGGAATTGTGGGACTTGGAGAATGCAGGCTGAAGGCAGTCTGAGGACAGTCAACTACTGTCACATTTTATTTAAGTCTGAAAGTAGTAAGCCAGATCAGCAGGGGGACAGGGGGCGGGGCTTAGGAAACTGTTCCAAACCATATTATTGCATTAGAAATCATGAAAAGGCTGCATATTTTTCAAGTGATGTACAGTGGAGGAAATAATTATTTGACCCCTCACTGATTTTGTAAGTTTGTCCAATGACAAAGAAATGAAAAGTCTCAGAACAGTATCATTTCAATGGTAGGTTTATTTTAACAGTGGCAGATAGCACATCAAAAGGAAAATCGAAAAAATAACTTTAAATAAAAGATAGCAACTGATTTGCATTTCATTGAGTGAAATAAGTTTTTGAACCCTCTAACAAAAAAAGACTTAATACTTAGTGGAAAAACCCTTGTTTGCAAGCACAGAGGTCAAACGTTTCTTGTAATTGATGACCAAGTTTGCGCACATTTTAGGAGGAATGTTGGTCCACTCCTCTTTGCAGATCATCTCTAAATCCCTAAGGTTTCGAGGCTGTCTCTGTGCAACTCTGAGCTTGAGCTCCCTCCATAGGTTTTCTATTGGATTAAGGTCCGGAGACTGACTAGGCCACTCCATGACTTTAATGTGCTTCTTCTTGAGCCACTCCTTTGTTGCCTTTGCTGTATGTTTTGGGTCATTGTCGTGCTGGAACACCCATCCACGACCCATTTTCAGTTTCCTGGCAGAGGGAAGGAGGTTGTCGTTCAGGATTTCACGATACATGGCTCCGTCCATTTTCCCGTTAATGCGAATAAGTTGTCCTGTGCCCTTAGCAGAAAAACACCCCCAAAGCAAAATGTTTCCACCCCCATGCTTGACGGTGGGGACGGTGTTTTGGGGGTCATAGGCAGCATTTTTCTTCCTCCAAACACAGCGAGTTGAGTTAATGCCAAAGAGCTCTATTTTGGTCTCATCAGACCACAGCACCTTCTCCCAGTCACTCACAGAATCATTCAGGTGTTCATTGGCAAACTTCAGACGGGCCTGCACATGTGCCTTCTTGAGCAGGGGGACCTTGCGAGCCCTGCAGGATTTTAATCCATTGCGGTGTAATGTGTTTCCAATGGTTTTCTTGGTGACTGTGGTCCCTGCTAATTTGAGGTCATTAACTAACTCCTCCCGTGTAGTTCTAGGATGCTTTTTCACCTTTCTCAGAATCATTGACACCCCACGAGGTGAGATCTTGCGTGGAGCCCCAGAGCGAGGTCGATTGATGGTCATTTTGTGCTCCTTCCATTTTCGAACAATCGCACCAACAGTTGTCACCTTCTCTCCCAGCTTCTTGCTAATGGTTTTGTAGCCCATTCCAGCCTTGTGCAGGTCTACAATTTTGTCTCTGACATCCTTGGACAGCTCTTTGGTCTTTCCCATGTTGGAGAGTTTGGAGTCTGCTTGATTGATTGATTCTGTGGACAGGTGTCTTTTATACAGGTGACTAGTTAAGACAGGTGTCCTTAATGAGGTTGACTAATTGAGTAGAAGTGTCTAACCACTCTGTGGGAGCCAGAACTCTTAATGGTTGGTAGGGGTTCAAAAACTTATTTCACTCAATGAAATGCAAATCAGTTGCTATCTTTTATTTAAAGTTATTTTTTCGATTTTCCTTTTGATGTGCTATCTGTCACTGTTAAAATAAACCTACCATTGAAATGATACTGTTCTGAGACTTTTCATTTCTTTGTCATTGGACAAACTTACAAAATCAGTGAGGGGTCAAATAATTATTTCCTCCACTGTATATTGCAAAGCTGCTTGAAATTTTGTTTACTTTTAAATAAGCTTAAGTTGTGTTTGGGTGGAGTTCCCCTTTATATTATCCATTGTTTCCTGGTTGATATGAATGATAGAACACTATCACCACTGTGCTATAAGCTCTAAAGCTGACACATTAAGAATTCTCTTTAGTTATCTTTAGTTTATCTTTTATTTATTGCAGGACCAAGCTTATCTTGAAAAAGTCAATCAATGAAAATGTGTATTTCAAGCGATATTGTCTAGTTGAAGCTAGGAAATCTACCTGCTTGGTCCTGCAAACACTTAGACAATGGGCAAATTTTATTGCTAACAATGAAAATTTTTAGACCTGCCCAATCGATTCTGTGACCAATGTCGGATGAATAATCACCAGATCGATTAGTGCAATAATTAGAACATTACCAACTACCTTGCCCACTTATTCTAGCAGGCAGGGGCAATTTGTGTCCCCAGTAGCTGATGTTTGGGGTGAACCAAGGGGACTTCAAAGCCTGATGCCAATTGCTGCCTTTGCCTTGAATTAGTATTTCTCTTTCTTTTCGAGATATAACATCCTATACTTGTGGGTCAACTATCTCAATATTAGAATTATGATAAACAATCAGGACTCTGCCCTGATTTAGTCTTGATTTTGCCTATATTGGCCCACCTGCCCCTAAATGTCATTGTTCCGCTCCCTCCATCACCCACCCTGCACAACTAATCCCATGTCATTAGGGTGGATATTTTAAAACCTAATTCCTAATTATTTACTCATTATTTATTTCCTGTTATTTACATACCACTGACACATTTCTACAGCACTTTAATACATTTAGATGGAATCCAAAATTCCCAGGCAGGATCATTATCATGCTGATGACATGGAGGGTTAGTAGACATCACAGTATCTAAAAATGTGTGTGCTTGTGGCTAGCATAGGCTATTGTTTTGCACTGAGATGTACAGCCATGGCCAGTGTTCATTTCAGTGCAGTCATGCACTATGCTTCTGAAATGTTTCCTTATCAGACTTACAGTAAATACATTTTATAGATGAGAACCCAACCTGTAAGCTAGGTCTAAATATGTGAGTTTCAGGAATGGTGCTCAAAACCTGTGACAAAGACTGGGCAATGTAGAAATATGTAGAGAATGTGCCCATTTTAAAAGCTACTGGGGAACTGTACTTAGAATAATGTAAGCAGGCATCTGATTGGGTTACTGTACTGAGGTTTAGTGTCTATGTTACTATATAACTCACTGAATCTATTTTGTCTTTTTTTGGATCCATATAAAGTTAAAAAAGTGCAAGTAGTGCGTATAAGTGCAGTGTTAAGGTGGCCATACATATGCCAATAAAAGCCAGCTGTTGGCAAGCTTGGGTCTTCAATTTATCAGATCAAACAACTGGATCTGCCCAATTTGGCTCATTACGTGGGTGGGCAAAGAAAGCAAACTATTGAGTGGATCTTAACGTGCATAGCCAGATTCAGTAAGGTTACATCTGGTAACTTGCCATCTACATGCTTTCTAAAAATGACCCTGATTTTTGAATGATCTGGAAACCTTGGCTGCTTTGTATATTAATGGAATTTTAAAAATTTCAGCTCTTGTAGATTTTGACACTTAAGCTAGGTTTGCAGTGAAGGGTAGTGTCACTGTACACATTCAAGCATATGCCCCATATGCCCCTGCGCCTCATCACTACTCTCAACAGGTGGTGTTCAGTCTTAGGGGCACATTTGAGCATTTTTGGCTCATGAATGACATCAGGCACAGGACGGCCACCTTGCCTCCCCATGTGTGTGCTGCATTGGTGTGTGGGGTGGGAATTGGGCAGGTAACAAAGTGCAGGCAGTGGGGGGGACAAGGGCCCAAACTAAGGGTAGGAGAAAGAAGAGGTACATGTCTATCACCCCCCACCACTGCACCCTAGGCACGTATCTTTTCTGCCAATCTCTAGTTCCAGCCCTGCGCAAGAGATATCCGGTGTTACTCCACCAGCGTATTTTAGCTACATTATGTGTGACATAATCCTAATGATTGATAGTTGGATATTTCATGTGATCCTATATAATTACAAAGCTATATAAGACCGAGACTCCAATTCGGAGTTCATTTTGTGCATCTAATGCATCTTCGCTAAGTGCCGACTCTTAGTTCTTTCAACTTTCTATTCACTAAATTTCCTGTTAGTGATCAACAGCATTCTTATGACTGTTATTTAGCAGCCATCACAATGATACATCAGCCACATTGCACAACTTAATGTACTTTAAGGGGAATGCAATAAAAGTACCACCGAGGAGGTACACCAGGTGCACCCGGAGGTCTAGCATACCACAGAAACCAAAAATTGCTTTGTAGATAGGTGGATAATGTTGTGGATTGAATGTTACTGATACTCAGTAAATGAAGCAATAAATAGTGCAAAACACCACGTAATCTTGCCATAATATTAATAGGCTACTGCTGAACTTAATTTGAAATCGGCAGCAGCCAGTGATGTTATTGTAGTACAGGTATTGGGTCTATTATCTGGAAACCATCACCTAGAAAACCTAAATATATGTGGAATGCGCCATTTCCCATAGAATTTAAATAAACAACTAATAAAGAAGGACAAAAAGGTAGAGTTTCTGGGTGAGTGGTGTTGAGCTGTTAGTTTCAACCCCATCAAAGCGCTGATGCTCTTCTTCAAGAAACATGCCAACCTGTACTGTTACTCGGCCACATTATTACCGTGTCTTGGGCATCACCTCAGCTGCCCTGGGCAAGCACATGTGCATTACAGAACCTCCACATATTTCTGTACTGCACACATGCACAGCTTGCGTGGGAGCAGGGGGTGCCTAGGACAATGAAACAATATGAATTGGGGGGTCTCAGATGAAAAGTACCCCAGGCTGGTGCACTATTTTAAGATGTGCCTTGGTCCATGGTAGCAAGTAAGCAACTAGAATCACCGGGGAACAAATTGGTTCTCCCCACTGATTCTACCTTTTATTCTACTTCAGATTTTGACTGAGGTACATTAGCTTTGTTAACTAAACTAGAATAAAACCATGTTGTTGCAAACCATTGCTATTGGGTTTTTAATGTTTAATTGTTTGTAGTAGCCTTAAGGCAGGGCCAAAACTAGGGTTAGGCAGAAGAGACATGTGCCTAGGGTGCAACAATGAGGGGGGGGGGGTGCCAAGTTTCTTGGTTTGCCAAGAATCCCTCCACCACTTGTTCACTTCACCCCAAGGTTGTCACTCGGATTGCCTAGGGTGCCTGTTTTGCACGGCCCTCCACTGCCTTAAGGTATCCAAATTAAGAGAAGACGACTTATCCAGAAAGCCCCAGGTGCCAAGCATTCCAGGTACTAAATATGCATTCCACCTGTACAAAAATAAATATAGGTATTTAGCCTGATCTTTGCAGTGATCCTTTTTTCCAACACCTCATCCATCCCTAAATTTCTGTAAAACCAATTTGTGAAAGAATGAAAATGTGCCATATAATTTAATGAGGCAATCATTCCCATTCCTAATTTCCCAGACTCACAGTTCTGTAACATGTAATGTGCTGGGGCACAAATTCTAACAACAGATCCACTCTGTATCACACCCTGCTAAGCATTTATAGGTCTTGTGTGGTTAGAATATTGAAGGCAAACATGGCTGCCATATTTTACGGCACTGGATACTGTATTATTATATTTAATGTAATGGTACAGTCCTGCATCATACTTATGCATGATATCAGTTTACGAAGGGTATCACTAAATGTAGTATATACAGTACTGTAGTTAAATATGATACCTGATCTGTACAAAGTGCTCCACATTTCTACTGCATCCGTGTCTTTACTGTAAAGATACTGTATCAACCAATCAGCAGCAAGCATTTTCTGTCACCTGCTTAAAAGCAAACATCTTATTGCTATGGGTTACTGCCCAAGGGAAAATGTCATGCCTCTTATTACATATGGGGATAGGAGTGTATGGATGCATATAACATGCACATTGCTAAATGCAGTATACTGAAATATTTCATTAGCAGGGACCTCCACTGGGTCCTCCATGCTTCCAACCCCTCCTTTTCTAGCAGTCGCTGGCTGTGCTGCATTGTATGTAGTGTATAGATACTGCAGTATATTAATGTATATTAAGGTTTGTTGTGGATCAGTATATTCAGTATCCTGATATGGCAGTGATCACAGTGTATCACTTCATAGTGTGTACATACAGCAGGGTATCAGTATATATATAGTATATAATAAGTGCTTAAATGCATTATCATTTTCATTATCTGTGCATGGTAATGGTATGTCTTGCTGTCAGTGTGCATAATGTAAATGATTTTGTAAATGATCGTTATTTACAAAGTGCAGTCTGCACATTCTCAGTACATTAAAGCCAAGCATTTATAGATATTCTTTAATGGGGGCCAATCATAAGTGACTTTACTCGCAGACAACTGGCAGCAGCTAATGGGGCATCTACTATACTTGCTACTAATCTAGCACATTATGCAGTATGAGTTTTATTGTCATACCTTGTTTTTCCCTATATAGGTCCCGGGTAAGCGTGTACCACTATACAGATCTGTGTGCTCGTAGGCAGAACAAAACCTCGGTGCCTCAATGAGAGGCAAAATGATCATTAATATTATCATTATTATACACTACAAAGTCTGTGTGCACAGAACAAAGGGTTCCATATGAATACAGAGACAGTACTGTAACACACATCAATTGCAACAAGGCGGCATATGGTGGCACTGACACTTTGTGGGTGTCCTTGGTTACAGCCTCTGCAGGCAGCGTCCCTGGTGGATCTGTTGCTGCCGTATGGCTTTCTCTGTCTTTCCAGGTTCTCCCTCTCCTGCATCCTCCCTTTCTCTCCTTTCTACTCGCCCTCCCCATGTTCTTTCCCATTCACCATTTCCCCTGTGCATTAGGCTCTGCTATCCACTCCCATAACCACCATCAGCAAATTGCACTCATCTGCTCCCTCACTACATCCTACAGCAGCGTGTCAGACTCACAGACGTTGTGGGCTAGTAATTGACAGTAGCTGGTAGGTCACAAGCCTGATAACCCGAGTGTATTCCTTGTCTCTAGATTCTGAAATTATACAATTGCCCATTAACTATTAAGTCCTGGGGTTGAAGTAGTCTATGATTTTTGACATTATCTGGTAACTTTGGGTTAATATCACACATATTTTTGCAGCTCCTATTTGCTGAAAAGAAGAACAAGTGGGTACTTTGCTACAAACCCCAGCTGCACCAAGGTTTCAGTCATGAGGGGGAGGGGGTATTGCAGAGAAAAGGGCAGGGCCTCAGTTTTCTGAACCAAAATTTGTTAAAAAGCCCCTCCAAAAGTATGAATAAATACCATTTTTATTTGCTGAAATCCAGTAGCAAAACAGTTCTTTTGTTTCTGCATCATTTGAAATCCTGGCAGGGGAGGAGGAACTAAAACACTGATGTTACAAATTGTAGCAACTTCTCCAAAGCTTACAGACAGCATGCAGGAACTACATAACCCACAATGCATTGCACTGTGATGTTTCTCTTCTTACGTAACTGTTCCAAACCATACTGTGAAAAGGCTGCATATTTTTAATGCATGGATATTACAAAGTTGCTTGAAATGATGCTTACTGTTTGGGCGGAGTTCTCCTTTTAAAAGTGATAGAGTTTGGTCAGATAAGGGTGAATAGGGGTGTGTCAGTGTTATTGTATGATGCCTCACAATTTCTGACCTCACAGGAACAACAATAATATGAATAATTTGTCTGTGCATCAATGAGAATAGGCTGCAGTTCCTCCATGGAGGTTAGAAAAGAGAAAAAGATTCTAGAAACCTGCCAATTTAAAGGGCCACTATATTTTCTTTTTAAAAAAATTATATTATTAAAAAGGTGATGTTAATTAACTGCCTCATGCTTTTCTCCCTATTGTTGCTGGTGTACCTTGCAGCTTTGTGAGAACAGGTGGGGTGCTTACTTATAGGTAATACACAGATAATATGGAGAAGCTTATAGTGTATTCATAGTGCAGGTATCAAAGTTCAATTGTCAAGTTCAAAATCCAGTGGACAGGTGATAAAAAGTCCCAATTTTGACTGCAGCAAATCAGTGGGGCGCTGCCACTTAAATCTACAAATTGAATCAGAGTTGCAGGCTTACTACACTAGGGAGCATGCCCTTCTTTAGCAAATCTGTGCCTTTTTTAGGGTGACTGGCCTTACCTCCTCTTTCTAGGGTTGCAACCTTTTTCTGAAAAAAAATCTTTAATATTGCTATTCTTCCCTATTAACCTGTGGGCTGGGCCAAACAGGGCTGATCCAATCATTTGGCCCCTGAGCAACAATTGTACAGGCCCATGAGGAGAGGACTGTATGGATGTGCTGATGCGGCCCTTGTCTAAGTGGATTTTCTAACCTTTTCAGTTA
Organism: Xenopus tropicalis; assembly: GCF_000004195.4. NCBI lineage: Eukaryota > Metazoa > Chordata > Amphibia > Anura > Pipidae > Xenopus > Xenopus tropicalis. Next base: position 32,714,433 of record NC_030680.2, on the reverse strand, counting down.
GTGTAACAGTCAGGAGAGCTTCATACATGGGCCAATAAGCTGCCAACTCATTCTGGAGGGACCAAGCTGACAGTTTTATTAGCCTGTTTATGGCAAGCTCAAGGGTTAAGGGAAAGGCCCCTTTAAATTGACATTGTACTTTAAACATTTAAGCAAAGGTTATGTAAATGAGACTGGTCCTGGACAATGGCGTAACTATAAGGGCTCTGGCACACGGGGAGATTAGTCGCCCGCCACAAAACTTCCTGTTCACGGGCGACTAATCTCCCCGGATTGCCATCCCACCTGCGAAATTGTAAATCGCTGGTGGGATGGCATACGGGCGACTAATCTCCCCGTGTGCCAAAGCCCTAAAGGAAGCAGACCCTGCGGTCTCGGTAAGGGGGGGGGGTGGTGGATAGGGGTGCCCAGATCTCAGGTTCTGCTGAAAAGAACTGCTCCCTCCCCGGCAACTCTCCTACCTGCTGATGTAGGTGGATAGGGGACGTGAGTGGGAGACATGAGTGGGTGGGGAATGGGCGGACGGGGACGGGGAGAGTACGGACAGCAGATCATGTTTGGATAGCTGTGTGCCAGTTCCCTTTAAAGAATTTTTTGCGCACGGTAGTTACGCCACTAGACCTGAATGAAAATTTCAAATTTCTGCTGATGCACCATGTTGACAGGTGTTTGGCAGATGAGTAAGTGACAAGGATCTGCAGCTTCTCTTGATCTCTTGGATGCCGAACCAGTGGCTCATGAGCAACATGTTGCTCACCAACCCATTGGATTTTGCTCCTAGTGGCCTCAAAGCAGATGATCATTTTTGAATTTCTGACTTGTAGGCAAATTTTGGTTGCATAAAAATCAGGTGTACTGCCAAACAGAGTCTTCTATAGGCTGCCAGTCCCCATAGGGACTACCAAATAGCCAATCATAGCTCTTACTGGCACCCTCAGGAACTATATTAATGCTTGTGTTGCTCACTAACTTATTGGCAAAAAAGTTTGGGGACCTCTTCCGTAGAGAATAGGCCAGTATATGAACACCTTAAGCTTTAGTCACAGATTGATGGAGGTGGCATTGCTTTGGCCACATAAGAAGAATAGGTTGATGCTAGAAAGCCAGCTCAAACTGTATTGCACTATAATGATACGCAATAGTCAGTCTTGCCTACGCACAAAGTGACAATAAACAGTGGGACTAGTGTGTTACATGATTTAACAAGATAATACAGGGCCCCAAAGTAAAGTCTTTTTAGAACCCCAAAAATTGCATAGATGATGTTTATGGACAGATATAGCAAAACAGTGACTCAGTCCCTTCAGGACTCTCTACATTCCACAAACTCCATGGCATTCTGGTTTGCTCTCTAAAACTACACCCATATATATGACTAACCTGCATTTTTATTGATTGTTTTTTCTCAGATGCACCGGTTTCGGAGCTGCATGATTTGTTCTGTAAGAAACTGCAGCAATGCTCTGTTATCTTCCAGTTCATGGACTGTGTGGCAGATCTCAAAGGCAAAGAGATCAAAAGAGCAGCTCTAAACGAGCTGGTAGAGTGCATTGCAACAAACAGGGGAGTTCTAATAGAGCCGGTGTATCCTGAGGTCATCAAAATGGTAAGAGAAAAAAACAGACTTTGGGAAAAGTTGACTTATAGGACAGTTGTCCTAGGTAGTAGACGTGGTCCTAAAACTTATCACATAGGATTTCGCCTCTTTGCAGCCAGATTTGTTGTAATTTTTGAAATTTGTACTGTACTGTTCATATTTTTAGTTAATGCATATGTAAACATGGTATACAATGTATACACTGGCTGAAAACATGAAAAGTACAGAACAAATTTCAAAAATCTCAACAAAGCTGCTAAAGAGGCTAAATCCTATGTGATCTGTTTTAGGACCACTGTCCACTACCTAGAACAACCATCCTGATTGCCGCAAAATTCTTACAGACATAGACAAGAGGTCCTCTGCACTCATCATCAGGACATTAAAACATTATCCCCCTTATGTAATAAAAAGCACTAAGTTTGCCCAGGAGCAGTGACCAGTGTCGGACTGAGATGCCAGGGGCCCACCAGAAAACCTTGGACCATGGGCCCATTCTTTAAACTATTATTCCTCCTTTGCTCATTTAATCTTTTTATTATCCTAGTCTCTTTGTTTCTCTTTTAGAACTCACTGAGAAGTTCCATGAACATATCAATGCACAAGGCTGCATGATGAGTGCTTTTATAAAGGTCACTGAACTCCAAGGAGACTACTAATTTTAAAGTAGGGAGTACAATTTTTTTTATAATATATTCATTTGTCCAAACCAACTGACAAAAATGACACACCAGACAAATGAATTCAATTATATCCAAAGATCTTGTGCAATATAAATATATTATTCCTAAAACATGCTCCAAATAATTAGGGAATTCTCATGTACTAGGAAAGAAAATGGACTCTAATTGCTGAGGATTAATGAGCATGTCCCTCCCACGGCAGGGTGACAAATCCCTGCAGACAGAAGGAAGATATGACTGTTTCTGTAGCTCTGTGGGTTGATGCTGTGACACAGCCATGTTGTTTTTCTTTCCCCTCAGATCTCAGTGAATATATTTCGGACGTTGCCTCCTACTGATAACCCAGAGTTTGACCCTGAAGAAGATGAGCCAAATTTTGAGCCCTCCTGGCCCCATTTACAGGTATGGATACCTCAAATTACCTGATAGGATATGAAGAAAAATAATTAGGATTATTAAAGCAGAAGGGGAAGGGGTGGGTCCAAAAGAGAGCAGAGTTATGTCATCATGAGGCAGGGAATGGATGCAAAGGGGATGGGGCTTGACAGAGCCGGACCAAATTCTGTGAGTAGGCCGGATTTCAGGCATACAGGGGAAGGGAAGCGAGGGCAGTTCAGAGGCAGGCCAGGAGCTGAATAAGTAGGCTACATTGCCAGTAAGTGAGTAATACTGGCCGTGGCTGGTATCTTACCAGGTTGCAACCCTATATACCAGTGGAGTCCAAATCTATGGCTCAGTAATCGTAAAAAGCCCAAAGTACTTTTTGCTTAGGTAGAATTTATTTCCCATTTTATTTTCATTAAAAATATAATACATTTCTTATAATTCATATTATACACATATATACATATATATTTATTTATTTTTATGCTATAATGCTGAATCCATGAAACATTTTGGTGCCTTTGCAATTTGCATGGGAGGATATTTGGAAGCCAGGAGTTTAGCTGGTCATACTTGGATCAGGCGTGGTCAGTGAACTATCGGATCACAATCATCTAGTATGGTACCTGTGGATTGGATGGCATTCATATATTTAAAAAGGGATTACGATCTCAACCTGGCAATTATAGGCCAGTAATTTTTTATATCTTTGGTGTGCAAGTTCTTAGAAGGCTTGTTAGGGATCACATTCAGAATTATGTTCTGGAGAATGGCATTATGTGCAGTAATCAGCATGGCTTTATGAAGGACAGGTCATGTCAGACCAATTTAATTGCTTTTATGATGAGGTGAGTAAGAAGCTGGACAGTGGGGGTGCAGTAGATGTAATCTGTTTGGAATCAAAGCATTTCATACGGTGCCCCACAAACCACTGCTTTATAAACTAAGGTCTGTTGGTTTTAGTGAAATTATTTGCACATGGATAGGAAACTGACTACACAACAGGATCGGGTACAGAGGGTGGTTATTAATGGTACATTCTCTACTTGGAGTAAGGTTCTCAGTGGGTCCACATTTATTTAACTTGTTCATTAATGACAGGAAGGTTTTGTAAGTAATGCACCAGTGTTTTCAGATGACACAAAACTCTGCAGCCCAATTATTCCTTTCAGGATGTGGCATCCTTGCAGAAGGATCTTGACCAACTGGCAATCTGGGCGGCTAAGTGGCAGATGATATTTAATGTGGATAAATGTAAGGTCATGCACCTGTGATATAAAAATATGTAAGCCACTTATACCCTTAATGGAACTGCACTTGGAGAAGGACCTTGGAGTCCTTATAGATCAGGGATCCCCAACCTTTCTAACTCGTGAGCCACATTCAAATGGAAAAAGTGTTGGGGAGCAACACAAGCATGGAAAAAGTTCCTGGGGGTGACAATAAGAGCTATAATTGGCTATTTGGTTGCCCCTATGTGGACTGGCAGCCCACAGGAGGCTCTGTTTGGCTTTACACTGGGTTTTATGCAACCAAAAGTTGCCCCCAAGCCAGAAATTAAAAAATGAGCACCTACTTTGAAGCCACTGGGAGCAACATCCAAGGGGTTGGAGAGCAACATGTTGCTCACGAGCCACTGGTTGGGGATCACTGTTATAGATAATAAACTTGGCTGTAGCAGGAAATGCCAGGCAGCAGCTGCAAGGGCAAACAAGGTTTTGAGCTGTATTGAAAGGGACATCTTCCACTTTACAGAGTCTTCGTAAGGCACCATCTAGAATATACCATGCAGTTTTGGTCTCTAATGCTCAAATGTGACATTGAGTTAGAGAAGATCCAGAGAAGGGCAACTAAGCTGGTAAAGGATATAGAATGGGTATGTAATGTCTTAATTATGAAGCAAGACTGGCCAAGTTAGTGTTATTTACATAGGAAAAGAGGCACTTTATTTACCAGTAGGTCAATGCAGCAGGCACAAGGGCACCCATTTTTCCCTGAATCAGTCGTGCTGGCTGATACATTATATAGCTTCAATAAGGGGTTGGGTGGCTTTTTAGCAAGTGAGGAAATACAGGGTTATGGGAGATAGCTACAAGTTGATCCAGGGACTGGTCCGATTGCCATCTTGGAGTCAGGAAGGAATTTTTTCCCCCTCTGTGGCAAATTAGAGGCTTCAGAAGGTTTTTTTTGCCCTTCTCTGGATCAACTAGCAGTTAGCTATTATATATATGGGTATAAAAGGTTGAACATGACCAACCTAGCTTATTATGTTACTATGGGATGCAGACTATCGGGATGAGGACTGCACCTGTCTGATGGCCCCATACATGGGTTGATAAGCTGCTGACTCAGACCATTGGCAGCTTTTATTGGCCCATGTATAGCCACCTTTAGATTTATAGTCCAGGAAGGGTGTGGCTCACATTTTTAAACCAAGTAGGCAGACAATTACAGAGATAAATATGAGCTATATAAGGTTAGCAAAAGGATTCCATAGAAGCCCCCTTACCTCATGCCAAGATTCCAGCCATATAGACATAATTTCAAAGAATATTTAAAACTGCTTTCCTAACCCTAACAGGCTTTCAGGCTGTGCCCTTAAGCCACTCCAATGTGCTCCTGTATGCTTAGATAGCCCAGCACTATCATAAGGAAATAGATGAAAATGCTGAGCTGATTCAGTGATCTCTGAAGCTCTTGCAGCAGTGCCATTCTGCAAGGATCATATAAAGCTAATGGCCCATGGGTCATTCCCTCTGCAGTGAAGAAAAGTTGATTAACTGCCTTTATCTATCATTAATATAATTCCATATATATAATTCCTATAAATTATAGGTTTGGTAGACATACAGTACATATAGAAATATTACTCTTTTAATATTATAAAAAAGAATTGTCAGTAAAAGCCAAAAGTGACATTTGCCCCTGAACTTAATATATCGCTTTCCATGCTGAGCAGCGGACAATATTCTACATGAAGAATTTGAAGAAAATATATAATGATCCCTTAGAGAGCTGACCTGCTGTCTGTAAGTGGGTGCCTGCAGGCAACAGAATCATGACACTGATGATTTGATCAGCTTCCACGGGTGGGATTTTATGACTGTTAATACCCATATGCATATGTTTGGTGAGAATTGGTGCCAAATTTCAGAAAAATATGTGGACTAAAAAAATGTCCAGGCCTTAATTTTGTCACTTTCCAATGCTGGCAATTGTAAGTGTGGGCTTGTGAGAGACGAGAGTGTGTTTAGAAGAAAACACAGCCACCCACCTTATTTTCTGATTTGCTAAATTGTGGTGCTCCGTGATATTCCATTACATCATGTATATTTAGAATGTTTTTCTTGTCCTTTTAAATGTTCTTCTCTGCATGTGGGTGTTTGCCAAATCTTTAATATTCATGGCTGAATAAAGAAAGTGTGTTGCTGCAAGTTGGCCTTCATTTTGATGAACAACATACCAATTATTTTGTAAGGCCTGTAGCCTCAGTGCATTAAAGGGAATTATTTCTAATGGTAAAAATAGAATGTTTCCTTGGAGAAATCTACCTTATAAAGTCCATCTGCTGAATTATTTATATGGAATTTTTGTGCATGATACTTACAAATAATCATAAGTGATTTCCAACTTGTGTTTCCCAATTAACCCCTTCATTGTGTTCCTCTACTCATCTCACTGATATTATTAAGTTTCATTTATGGCAGTTTTTATTTAGCATGCTTGGGACTAGATCAACTGGAGAGCTAATGATGATTTGGTTTCAGACCTCCCCGCCCATAAGAGTAGGCTAATCAGTTTTCTATTATTCAGAGCATGACAGAGGCTGCCATGTAACAGTGCTTCCTGCTTCATTCCCCATAGAAAACATCAGTGCACCAGAGGCCCCCCCTTTACATTAGAGGAACGGAGCTTCCATTTGAAGCTGTGTAGGGGGGTTTTCACGGTGAGGGCAGTGAGGTTGGGGAATGCCCTTCCTAGAGATGTGGTAATGGCAGATTCTGTTAATGCCTTTAAGAGGGGCTTTGATGATTTATTGAATAAGCATAGTATCCAAGGCTATTTTGATCTCGAGATTTTCAGCTAGTTAATATAGATATAGGTATATATAGCTTATATATGTGAGTGTAAAGATAGGTCTGTGTAGGTATGTACAGTGGGGTTCATTTGGGGTTGAACTTGAGGTACAGTTTTCAAGCCAACTGTAACTATGTGCGGAAGTATGCAGAATCTAGGAAAATGTTTGCCTGTAGACTAACACCATTTGCTAGTTGAATAGTCTGTGTTTCACAGTCGTTCCCTTGAAGCAAGTCAATAAATGATAGCTACAGGGCACTTAATAAGTAACGTAGCATAAATATAGTTTTTCTTAATTAAAGTGTAATAGCCCAGCATGTTGGGCATCATCCCGAAATGCCTTCCTACCAGCAATAAATTTGGAAGGTATGTGCATTGCTTCGGTTTTCTGCAGGCCATTAATGGTTGAATTGCACTCAGGGTAAAAACCCAGCGTGCCCCTTCCCTGGTGGGCCCAGACTCAATCCCCGCAGGGCACTCCCCTGGGCTGCTGGTTTCCCTGCCCTGGCTCTCTGAATTTAAGTTTGATTTACGCACGCTTAGGGGAGGGGGGCCGATGGGTGGTGGGGGGTGTGTAAAGGCTGCGTCAGGGGCCCATTCGGGGGTACAGGGGCCCCTGAGGCAATAGCCCCGGTGGGCCCTGTACCTCCCAGTCTGACCCTGACTGCACTGATCTATGTAGTAGAAAGGTATTTATGTTTTGTTACTTATACAGTACTCATTTGCTATAATTTATTGACTTAGTTGCTATATAGGGTAATCCTTTACAGTCAGCACGCACAAACGATCATTTTTTTTTTTAAAGGTTGCACTGCTTTTAATTGTTTTATAGACTGTAACCACCTCTGATATAGAGAAAACTTAAAGATGTGTGTGCCAATTTCGTGTTATTGGGCATTCTTACCCTTTATGGGCTTGTCTCGTGCCCGGCCCCTGCTTGCCTAAGGCTTGCATACATGTGGATGTATATCTCCATAACTTCTATTGCTGATGTCCAGGCTCCAGAATGGATTTACAAATAAAATCTAAAGATAAAGGGCATGGTATCTACCCGAGATGCAGATATTTGGCGAGATAGTTGTGGTGACATTATATATTCCGTCTTTTATTGTTTGCAGACAACTCTATGTATTTTTATGGCAGGGACATATGTCTACAGAGGATATCTAAACAAAATAAAATATTGAATGCTCTAAAAAGTGTAGGAGTATTAAATATTTTTTTCCCGCTTGTTACTAAGCAAAAAAAATGCAGAATTCGTCTTATAAATGGAAATCATATTGCTGTAGGTTTCGCATCAGTCACTGATAGGAGTGCATCGTGTAGACTGAAATATGTGTAATATTAATATTTTTGACTCTACAAAAGGTCATATGACCATGTGCTCCTGAGCATTAATATTTTACAATGGAATAGTTGCCATATTGCCATTTACGTGTCTTATTTATAGCAACAGAACAATGGCAATAAGTGGATGACAGAAGTGGGTCTGACAGTTTAATGCCTACATAGGCTCCACTATGCATGAATTTCTATGAGAACTCCTATTAATATCTCTTTCCTCTGTTTCCCTCCTACTCCAAAATTTCCCTCCCACTCTTTAATGTCATCTCTTCATTTTCACTGTCTCTATGGCAATCTCTATATATATTTAAATAAATAACTGTTTCCATCTCTTGTTCCCTCTGTATCTTCTCTGTTTCTCTGTATCTAACTCTGTTTCTCACTCTTTCGTTATTTCCTTCTTTCTCCGGCCTCTCTCCCTCTCTTCACATTTCTCCCCACAATGTCTTTCACTTCTCTATATCTGTCTTTTCTAAATCTGCCTTTCCTCATTATCTACTGGTTTCCATTACCCTTCCTCCTGGATGCTCTTATCTATATCAACCCTAAATCCCCCTTTCCTCCCCATTGTCTCTCTGCAACCCCAGTTGGTGTATGAATTCTTCCTTCGGTTCCTGGAGAGTCAAGACTTTCAGCCTTCTTTGGCCAAGAGATATGTGGACCAGAAGTTTGTCCTCATGGTGAGTGCATATGTGCCACGTTCATTTGCCCTCTGTTCCTAAAATCCATCCGGGAGGTAGAATTACAAATACATAAAAGATGTTACACATGAATGATATATTTACTGCTGTGAAAAAAAGTGGTTTGTACCGTTATGGTCAAACTGAATCCCTGTTTATTGCTTACCCAGTCTCCAAACAGGATACGTTGAGGGAAAGACCTCCCTGACTTCCATCACACTCATTCTTATCTCCCCCATACAAAAGTCTTACCCCTCTTCATTGGGTTTATTTACTGTTTCACTAGGGCTGATTCTAGGGCATGTACAGTGGGCAGGCCTAACCAACATCACTAGGGTACTTGGTGGGGAAATGCTAAATGTTCTTTAGTGTTCCTTCAAATACACACATTCATATTCTGCATCATTACCTTCAACCAGGCCCAGACTGGGCTTCAAAATTGGTCCTGGTGTTTCAAGTACTCAGAGGCCCAAACAGCCGCCCACCAGCCCAAGAGTGACTGTCTTTAGCATTTTACAGCAGCCCCTCTGGCATTTTCCAGAACCCACAGATTGCCAATTCGGGCCTGTCTCCAACATAAAATTGTTCTATAATTCTGTTTATTTTCTTTTCCTCACTTGCTGTGAAAGCTTCTTGAGCTATTTGACAGTGAAGACCCAAGAGAGAGGGAATATCTGAAAACCATCCTGCATCGTGTATATGGAAAATTCCTCGGTCTTCGAGCATATATACGTAAACAGTGCAACAACATCTTCCTCAGGTACAGATTTAGCAGGGCAACCTTAATATTTCATGTTTCTGTAATGGGCACTGCCTGGGAGGAGCCACTCAGGGGTCAGGAGTCCAAGCTAAATAGCTTGCAAGTTGTCAAGTGAGAGTAATGTGATTATGCCTGGTGGGATCAGGTCCTCAGTATGAATAATATAGTCCCTGTCTTATCAAAGGCCTCTCCAACTCCAGTTGCCACTCCAATCACCACTTTTCACTTGTGCTGGTGCTTTGTGCTAATTTCCAATTAATCCAGCTGGAAAGGCAGGGGCAATCGTGTGTTTTTCCTCTTTTCAGTATTTGTTCTCCTGTATAAAAGTTGCATATCTACATACACATAAAGGCTTCTCTGCTTCTATAATTCAGATAAAATGTCGCATCTGTTTCTTTTTCAGATTCATCTATGAGACAGAGAGGTTCAATGGAGTTGCTGAGCTTTTGGAAATTCTAGGCAGGTCAGTGGAACAATCAAAGTAACCGACTAATTTAGCAAACAGACCCCTTCGAGCAATGGTATGTGGGGAGACTTCAGATGTTCTGTGCTCTGTATTGTTTCCAGTGCAGGTGCATGTTAGGGTTCCTCTCCATAACCTTACAGAGACTGCATCCTTAATCCTGTGGGAAAACATGTCCTTAATGGGACCATGTTCTTAATCTGACCTTAAAGTGCAAATGTAGCTGCATCAGGGTGTATGGGGCCCACCAGGGCAGCCACATTAGGAGCCTCCAATCACCAGCTTCCACCCTGCATACCTTTTACTTTCTCCTTCCAGCTGCAATCAGGGTGAGGACGAAGTGCCAAAAGTTCAGAGCAAGGACTTAGGCCTGGGTCAGTGGGGCCCACAGGTGTTTTCCTGATATCCTGCCTGCCCAGTCCGACCATGGGTTGAATTTCTATAGGGCTATATCCATTACATCACCAACAGAGCTGTATGTCCCATAGAGCAGTGGTCTCCAACCTTTTTTGCACCATCGACCGGTTTAAAGCAAGACCAGGGGTGGTGGGTATAGACTTGAGCTTGTTTCCCTGCAACTAGATGCGCCCAGCACCCTTGCTCTTCTTACTCCCACCTAAGTGGTGACATCCCCTGAGGCTTAATATGGAGCTTTAAGTACTTTGGTCCTTTTCATGATCAGTAGAAAGCTTCCTGGGCTTCACATAGCAGTTGTCATAGAGTTGGGATCACGGGTAATTGGGACCAGAGATGGCCCAGTTTAGCGCAGCCCACGGCCCGGCACTGGTCCCCAGCCCAGTGGGTGGGGACCCCTGCCATAAAGCTTACAATCTGCCTGCCACTGTATTCCTAAATTGATCTCCTTTACCCCTATAATAACAAGTATTTTAAAGGGCCACTAAGCTGGTCCTGCTTTATTTCTCATGATACTCTTCTCCCACCTTGTTTTGCAGCATAATCAATGGGTTCGCTTTACCTCTGAAGTCTGAGCACAAACAGTTTCTTGTCCGGGTTTTGATACCTCTGCACTCTGCAAAATCTCTCTCTATATTCCATGCTCAGGTAAGGAGTCAAGGCAGTGTGGGCACAAAGCAGCTTTTCCATGCTATGATACATGAGTATTATATATATATGCATATATAGTGAACAGTGTACTCCATATTGTAATAATATAAGGATATTATGTTATGTTATTATATTTCTTATAGAATTCTTTTATTCATGTCATGGAACCCCAAGGTGACTTATAATATCCTCCTATTTTACAATATGGGGTACATTATTTATTATAATATACAAACTTGAGTGAGTTATGTGACAGAAATTACATCACTTAGCACCAATTATAACTGATGACATCACAAAGCACCGTTTAGGATATAATATACATAATATTTATGGCTCTTATGTATATATATATATATATAGAAAGTCAAAATGCAATACTGGCACTCACGTATAAATCTCAAATCCGCCTGGGTGCAGTCTTCACAGTGAAACCGAGATAAGAAGAAAAAGAAGCCGCTCTCTCAGGACTTAGGTGCAAAAATAAAAAGTAATTTATTGAGTAGATGAACTGACGTTTCGGCTGAACACCTCAGCCTTTCTCAAAGTCAAAAACACATTGTGAATGCTAACATTAAATACAGTGACTGGCGGGAAAATACAAACAGAAACTGGGCGTGACGTCACAGTTTCACGTAGTCCAATACACATCAAGCGTGAAATACTCATTAGCATAATAAACAAATGCGTGTCTCATTGTTTATGTATAAACAAATGCTTTGTACATCCGCAATAAACATAACACCTAAAGAAAGAACCGATACCAGTGGACAGAAAGAGTGAAACTAAAAGTATCACGTATAAACAAACAATGTATCAGATATTGAGTTGAAAGAAAATTATCCAACATGTAACAAGTAGTGAGAGACAAAGTGACACAGGGGTGAGGTTACAGTTAACACGACCAGGGGGAAGCAGTATATAAGGAGCAGAGAGTATAAGTAGCCACAAGAGTATATATACCTGCTTGTTAAGGTAGCGGGAGCTGTTAGCTATGAGTGAGAGACAAAGTGACACAGGGGTGAGGTTACAGTTAGCACGGCAAGGGGGGAGCAGTATATGTAAAGAACAAAGAGTATAAGTGGCCGAAAGGGTATATATACCTGCTTGTTAAGGTAGTGGGAGCCGTTAGTAAAGAGGCAAAATGTCAGAGGCACCAATGGGACCACATAGTGCCCTGAACAAATGCTATCTTAAAGTGCAGCAGTCCTTGGGCCAACATTAGGTAGTAAATTGGGTTCAGGGTTACCACTCACTTTGCCAGTTGTAGGCATAATCATAGAAGGCTTGTCTTTCAAAGTAGAACCATCCCGGATAATAGGCTGCACTGTTGCATGATCCCAGGCAGTATGTGCATGCAATCAATTCAACAGGTCTTGCCTACAGGACAGGGTTTACACAGTTTAACGCTGTTTGTGTTGTGGGTATATGGCCCATAAATAAAGAGTTGGTACCCAAATTATGGCCGAACGGCCCGAGACAGGGACTGGTCAGCACAGGTGGTATTAGTACCCCCCATATGGAGGACATAAACCAACCAGGCATTCCTATAGTGTCCCGTCAAAATGGAAGTAAAAAACAATGCCCATGTTAGAAGCTTGGTCATAGGTTGCTGCAGGTGTCTATTAAATAAATCTCAGTAGCACAACCGCAAGTCACTGCAGTCGTGTGCCACAGTTAAGGGATGCTAGAGATATTAAGCTAATCTACACAAGAGCAGGTAGTTTGTAAGTATTTTATAGACAGCAGAATTGAAAACAGAAATGTCAAAAGGACGTATTTTAAGAGGGAAAATACATGCACTGTAAAGAGCGGAGCCGGGAAGCAACTGAAACCCAAACGAGGGGAGGCACACTTATTGATACAATAGATCGGCAATCCGTACTGCAATAGACACAGGAAAGGCAGACACTCCGGTAGCCCTACATTTTTTGACACACCATCACTCGCTGGCTAGTATGAGGAGCATGATTATAGACTTTATTCCACCTCCGGTTCGTGGTGGTAATAGAGAAAAGCTACTATTGCGAGCTGAACTCCGCTGGATCCACAAACTCAACACGCTGAGTCCTTTTGGATTGAATGAACTTGTCTCATATTCACCATTTTATTTACCATAATTGAAGGCGAATTAGCTTGACTGATCTCTTGTAACCATCACCTTTATTACAACACACGAGTAAATGCATGTAATCGTCATTTCATGATATGCAAAGCAGTAATTGGTCTGTACATTTTTCTATACACCTATTTTGACACTGAATGTAATACAGGCTTGTAGGCACTGCTATTGGATTTGTTGGTTAACAATAATTTTGAACATTCAGTTCCTACAAGTTCCTATATAGTGTCTAGCTACTCTAGAATCATTGTTATGCCTAGCTACTTTTTAATCATTGTTATGTGTTACGTGTTTTTTGTCACAGTCGGTGTATTTGTATCAATAAGTGTGCCTCCCCTCGTTTGGGTTTCAGTTGCTTCCCGGCTCCGCTCTTTACAGTGCATGTATTTTCCCTCTTAAAATACGTCCTTTTGACATTTCTGTTTTCAATTCTGCTGTCTATAAAATACTTACAAACTACCTGCTCTTGTGTAGATTAGCTTAATATCTCTAGCATCCCTTAACTGTGGCACACGACTGCAGTGACTTGCGGTTGTGCTACTGAGATTTATTTAATAGACACCTGCAGCAACCTATGACCAAGCTTCCAACATGGGCATTGTTTTTTACTTCCATTTTGACGGGACACTATAGGAATGCCTGGTTGGTTTATGTCCTCCATATGGGGGGTACTAATACCACCTGTGCTGACCAGTCCCTGTCTCGGGCCGTTCGGCCATAATTTGGGTACCAACTCTTTATTTATGGGCCATATACCCACAACACAAACAGCGTTAAACTGTGTAAACCCTGTCCTGTAGGCAAGACCTGTTGAATTGATTGCATGCACATACTGCCTGGGATCATGCAACAGTGCAGCCTATTATCCGGGATGGTTCTACTTTGAAAGACAAGCCTTCTATGATTATGCCTACAACTGGCAAAGTGAGTGGTAACCCTGAACCCAATTTACTACCTAATGTTGGCCCAAGGACTGCTGCACTTTAAGATAGCATTTGTTCAGGGCACTATGTGGTCCCATTGGTGCCTCTGACATTTTGCCTCTTTACTAACGGCTCCCACTACCTTAACAAGCAGGTATATATACCCTTTCGGCCACTTATACTCTTTGTTCTTTACATATACTGCTCCCCCCTTGCCGTGCTAACTGTAACCTCACCCCTGTGTCACTTTGTCTCTCACTCATAGCTAACAGCTCCCGCTACCTTAACAAGCAGGTATATATACTCTTGTGGCTACTTATACTCTCTGCTCCTTATATACTGCTTCCCCCTGGTCGTGTTAACTGTAAGCTCACCCCTGTGTCACTTTGTCTCTCACTACTTGTTACATGTTGGATAATTTTCTTTCAACTCAATATCTGATACATTGTTTGTTTATACGTGATACTTTTAGTTTCACTCTTTCTGTCCACTGGTATCGGTTCTTTCTTTAGGTGTTATGTTTATTGCGGATGTACAAAGCATTTGTTTATACATAAACAATGAGACACGCATTTGTTTATTATGCTAATGAGTATTTCACGCTTGATGTGTATTGGACTACGTGAAACTGTGACGTCACGCCCAGTTTCTGTTTGTATTTTCCCGCCAGTCACTGTATTTAATGTTAGCATTCACAATGTGTTTTTGACTTTGAGAAAGGCTGAGGTGTTCAGCCGAAACGTCAGTTCGTCTACTCAATAAAGGAGAAAATTGTTTCATACTTACCGTAATTTTCTTTTCCTGGCCATCTCCCGTAGTAGCATCTTCCCTCCCTATTAATCATTTTTGAGTTGTATATTCCAGAAGCTTGTTACTAGACATGGAATGGACCAAGGGAGGGGATTTTATGCTGTTTTTTCCTTCTGTCATCGCTGCGCTAAGAGGGCTACCCAGGTGTTAAGATGCTACTACGGGAGATGGCCAGGAAAAGAAAATTACGGTAAGTATGAAACAATTTTCTCCTTTCCTGGCCATCCCCTCCGTAGCATCTTAACACCTGGGTAAGTACCCGAGCAATACCAAAAAAAGGGAAGGGAACACATTAATATGCTGAACAGAAAACTTTAATCACAGTGAGACACGGCCTGCAAAACCTTGAGGCCAAATAAAGAATCATTTTGAGCAGAAACATCTAATTTATAATGTCTGAGAAAAGTATTAGTGGATTTCCAAGTCGCAGCCTTACAAATCGATTCTGGCGCTGCCTGTGCTTCTGCCGCCCAGGATGCTGCCAATCCTCTGGTCGAGTGTGCCTTGACCCCACTAGGTAACGGAAGCGCCTGCTCTCTGTATGCTGTAGTTATGGCCATCACGATCCATCTTCCAATGGTCCTAACCGAGGCAATCTGACCTTTATTTATTCCTCCCGGAATGACAAAGAGGTTAGAAGACTTTCTAAAGGGTTGTGTTCTGAGAATGTAGGTTTCAAGGCAATTCCTGACATCTAAGTTCTTCTTCGGAGTTTCCGTTTCTGTAGATGAAACCGGATGGAAGGAAGGAAGTACTATAGGCTCATTCAGGTGGAAGGTAGAAACTACCTTGGGTAGAAAGTTAGGCATGGTCCGCAGAACAACCTTCTCTGGATAGAAAACTGTGAAGGGAGGTTCAGACGATAAGGCTCTTAATTCACTGATTCTCCTTGCCGAGGTGACTGCCACTAACAGAACTGTTTTGAGTGTCAGATGCCATATAGAAATATCTTCCATCGGAGCAAAAGGCTTCATAGACAAGGCCTTCAAAACTAATGGAAGATCCCAAGGAGGAGCATGGGACCTAATGGGTGGACGAATTCGCTTCACAGCTGCTAGAAATCGGACAACTAAGGGATTCTCAGCCCATTTGATATTTAGGATGGCAGACAGGGCAGAAATTTGAACTCTTAGAGAACTCCACGACAGACCTCTGTCTAGGCCCGCCTGCAAGAATTCCAACACTGTGGCTGTAGAAGGCTCCTGGAATTCGAGACTTCTCTCTCTAGCCCATGCTTGGAAGCGGTCCCAAATCTTGCAATATTGAGAGGTAGTAGAGGCCTTCCTGGCTCTAAGGAGAGTAGCAATAACCTCCTCCGTAAACCCTAAATCTATAAGCCTTCTCCTCTCAATCTCCATGCCTTGAGGTTCAGATGCTGGGGAAAGGGGTGGAAAACTGGCCCTTGCCTGAGAACATCCTGCCTGCTGGGGAGCTGAAGAGGTTTCTCCACCGAAAGCCTCCTGAGGAGGGGATACCATGGCCGCCGCGGCCAATCTGGGAGGATGGCTATCACTGTTGCCCTGGACACCATTATTTTCCGAAGAATAAGAGAAATCATGGGAAGAGGAGGGAATACATAGAGGAGCCCCTCTTCCCAGCTCTGGGCTAAGGCATCCACTGCTTCTGACTGAGGGTGATGAAATCTCGAGTAAAACCGGGCCACCTTGGCATTCTGGGGGGTCGCCATCAGATCTATGGCCGGGGTCCCCCATTTCTGAGTTATCGTCAGAAACACCTCCTGACTGAGCTCCCATTCCGTATAATCTAGTGACCTTCGAGAAAGAAAGTCTGCTGCTTGATTTTCTCTTCCAGGGATATGAACGGCCGTTAGATCTTGTAGATGTTCTCTTGCCCAGTCCATGATGGGTTCTAGTTCCTGAAGAAGAGTCACACTCTTGGTACCCCCTTGCTTTCTTATATATGAGATGGTGGAAATATTGTCCGATCTCACCTTTACACAAGACCCCTGTACGAGATCTGAGAAAGCATCCAGAGCTCTGTTGACTGCTCTTAGCTCGATGATATTTGAGGGGATGTGTCCCAAATTTGTACCCCAGGATCCTTGAGCCGAATGCCCAAGACAATGAGCTCCCCAACCTTCTGCTGAAGCGTCTGTGAAGAGTTCTACCCAGCAAGGATCTCGAAGAGGAAACCCGTTTTTTAGATTTACTTCGTCCCGCCACCAGGAGAGGGAGCTCCTGACTACAGCTGGAAGAGGAAGGATTTGAGACCAATTCTCTAGTTCTTTGTTCCAATGGGACAGAAATACATGTTGGAGTGGCCTCATCTTCCATCTGGCCCATTTTACTAGCCCAATACAGGAGGCCATCATCCCTAACAGTCTCATCATGTGGCGCGCTGTAATTCGGGAAAACTGACATAGCCTGGATGCTTCTGTTGTGACCTTTAAGATCCGATCTTGAGACAGGCTCAAACTGTTGTCCTTCGTATCTATGTAAGCCCCCAGAAAGACCAGGGCCTGGGTCGGCTGTAGTTGACTCTTGGCAACATTGATGATCCAACCGACCTCCTTGAGCTTGGACAGAGCCCGATCTCGATCTACCACAGCTTGTGCCATGGTCCTGGAGACCACTAGAAGGTCGTCTAGGTAATGAAAGATCTCCAGACCGGCACGCCTGAGCCAAGCTATGACTACCACAAGGACCTTGGAGAAGGTTCGGGGAGATGTGGAAAGGCCAAAGGGCAAACAGACGAATTGAAGATGAAGGTCTCTCCAGGCGAATCTTAGAAAGGACTGATGCTCCACTGCCACGGGGACATGAAGATAGGCGTCCTTTAAGTCTATAGTTATTAGCCAATCGCCCGAGCTGATCATTGGCCTGATGGTAGCTATAGACTCCATCTTGAACGGCTGGACCTTTATCGATCTGTTCAGCCTTCGCAAATCTAAAATCGGACGCAGCTCTCCTGAGCTCTTTGTAACAAGGAATAGTGGGGAATAGAACCCCTTTCTTCTGGAGCGAGATGGAACTGGCACTACTGCTCCCTTTGTGAGAAGCTGCTGAATATACTCGTCCATTGCTAGCTGGCCCTCTGCTTGTATAGGGATCCTTGTTTGACAAAAGAAGGTTTGACTTGGCCTTTTGAAAAATTCTATTTTGTAACCCCTGAGTATAATGTCTAACACCCAGGAGTCGTGAGTAATTCCTGCCCAGGCTTCTCTGAACTGTAGAAGACGTGCCCCAACTTGAGGAACCTGGACAGGCTCCATCTCATGCTGACTTGGGCTGGGGCTTAGGTGACCTGATGAATCTGGTTTTACGATTCTGGAACAAGGAGGACTGGGCAGAACGCCAATTTTGGCCACGAAAGGACTCCTTGCCTTGCCTGAAGCCTCTACTTTCCTCACGACGTCTAGTGAAGTATCTCTCAGACTGGGACCTTCTAAACGTCTCCTTAAAACGTTTATTTTGAGGCAAGAAGGAAGACTTACCACCTGAGGATTTGGATATAATGTCGTCTAGTGACTTGCCAAAAAGTCTATCTCCTTCATAAGGCAGTTTGCATAAGGTATTCTTAGAGGCTGTGTCAGCATACCAACCTTTTAGCCATAAGGCTCTTCTCGTTGAAATGGATAAGGCTGTAGTGCGTGCCACTAGTTTAGTGGAATCGATAGCTGCTTCTAGAGAAAAACCCGCAGCTACCTTCAGGTCAGCCAGGATCTCCCTTAATGAATCTCGTGAAGCCTTAGAATTAACAGCTTGCTCTAAGTTCTCTACCCATATTGTCATGGCCTTAGCCACAGAAATTTGAGCCACAGTGGGTCTATACAAAGCACCTGTGGCCAGAAAAAGCCTCCTCAGATCAGTCTCCATGCGACGATCCATCGGATGTTTAAGAGAAGATACATCGTCAATCGGGAGGGCAGTTTTCCTTGAGAGCCTTGCCACTGGGGCATCGACAACTGGCAATCTATCCCACTTAGCAGAAACTTCCTCAGGGAAAGGATAGAGTTTAGAGAACTTAGATTCTGTAGGGATCTTCTTTGCAGTCTTTTCCCACTCAGACTCAATAAGGGCTTTAATCTCATCATGCAGAGGGAAACTTGCCTTCTTCTTTTTACTGATAAGGACTGATGAAGAGCTTGCAGAGGAATCCTGAATTGAAAGGGTCTGTCTAACAGCTTTAATAAGCGGAGACACAAGTTTAAAGTCGAATCCGAACGATTCCTCATCCTCATCAGAAGAAGAAGAATATCCCTCCATATCATCCTTGGCGGAAGAGGATGAACTGCAGTCCTCAACTTGTTTGCTAGTGGAGGGTCTAGGACGCTTCCTCTCTGAAGCATGTTTTACTCCCTCCGCAACAGCATCTTTGATCCAAGCTAATAAGTCCTTAGGACAAGCCTCTTCCTTAGCCGAATCCTCTGGCTCTGGGTCAACAGATATAAAAGCACTTCCAGAATGCTTAGCAGATTCAGCAGCTGGGGCAAGGAATTGGAGAATGCAATCCTTACAAAACTTCTTGCCTTTAAGCGCAGGTTCATAACAAGTGAGGCAGGACTTAAACTCTGTAGCCGGAGTATCCGAATGTTCAGGGGTCTGTGACATACTGAAACAGAACAAACAAAATAAATCGCCACCCAGCATAAAATTCTACTCTCTGCTTTTTTTTTTTTTTTTTTACCTTGAGAGGTGGCAAGATACAGGAGACACAGGCAGGACGACTGCAACAACTTCCCCACGAGTAGCGGCATCTGACGAGCAATACAGCTTCCACTGACGTCAGAGAAAAGTGCCACACACCTTCACTGCCGAGGACAGGTAATGGGTGGGGGAAAAAACCCCAACAACTGATCCTTAGGGGGGGCCACAGCCCGAGACACCACCACCAGCGCTGAGACACTCACTCTGGAGGCTGAGCAGCGCGGCATCGGATGGGGAGAGAGAGAGTGAAGAGAGAACTCCCCACCCGGTAAATCAACTTCTGCGCTGACAGAAGGAAAAAAGACATGGAATGGACCAAGGGAGGGGATTTTATGCTGTTTTTTCCTTCTGTCATCGCTGCGCTAAGAGGGCTACCCAGGTGTTAAGATGCTACGGAGGGGATGGCCAGGAAATTACTTTTTATTTTTGCACCTAAGTCCTGAGAGAGCGGCTTCTTTTTCTTCTTAAATATATATATATATATATATATATATATATACCCTATAAAGTTTATATATTTTTAATGTATCCATGGGGCACATGATTGGGTTTTTTTCGTTTTGGAGCTGTAGTACTGTGTCGAGAAAGGACTGACTCGCAGCTGCCGTCTGTTTGTTACTGTGCCACCCTGTGGAGGGAGGACTTACATGACATTGCTTAAATCTAGATTAATAAATAGCAGACAGATTGTTAGATCCTTTGATTCAGAGAAGGGAGTGCTGCTTATGGGGACATCAGGGATGAGAGAGATGTAGATCAGAGTGCAGAAGGAGCTAGCAGGTTGTATTAGGTGCAAGTCAGCTATGGAGCTGGTGGTGTGAATGTCATGCCATAAATGACTGGGTAATTAACCCTGACAGACAGGATGATTTTACAGCTACTTTCTAGTAGTGTTAAACTGGGTGCGCACAGAAAGTTCTGTTCCATTGCTAAGGTCATTAAACAGCCGTTCTTTTCCAGATCTGCCAACCTAAGCAGCAAACCAGAACGGGTTGATCCAAATGTTAAGTTCTTGGGTTAGTGATTGCATCACATGCAGTGTCCATGCACAACCTGTATCCGTCTGGCACTTACACGTCACTATTTCCCTGGCTGCCCAATCAGTATCTGAATGTGTTTCAAACAGATATTGATCATTGGGAGAATCAGGCGAATAGGCTGCCAGCCCAAGATTGGGGCAGGATAGGTTTTTATCCCTATACCTGATTTAAGTAAAATGGCTGTTTCCAATACGACTTGCTGCAATACTTGTTTAACCAATATTCTTTCCCCACCCAGCTTGCCTATTGTGCAGTGCAGTTCCTGGAAAAAGATTCTTCATTAACAGAACATGTAAGTAAACTGCTTTATGCGGCAAAATCAGAAACCTAAATGTTATGCGCTGCCAGAGCACCATACTATTCGTACATTATTTTGCCTATAAATCACAGAAAATAAATAGGCACAATTTGTTAAATCCTTTTTATTTCCTGCTTGGCCAAATAAATGATTATTGCATTTCTACTTAAAGGAAAACTATACACCCATAATGAATACTTAACCAACAGATAGTTTATATCATACTAAGTGGCCCATTAAAGAATCTTACCAAACTTGAATATATATATATATTTAGTGATGAACTGTGTGCTCCCTCAGAGATCAGCTGACAGGAAATAATGCAGCTCTAACTGTAACAGGAAGAAATGTGAGAGTAAAAGACAAAACTTTGTCCATTAATTGGCTGATGTGACCTAACATGTATGAATCAGGGTTTTACATATGAGCCGTTTGCTTTTATATATTTTATGGATACCTACATTGTTTGGGGGGGTTATAGTTTTCCTTTAATGTAGTCTACAGAACTCACCAAAAGCAATGTTAAACATCCAGGGTCGGACTGGGGGTGAAGGGCCCACCGGGGCCCGCGCCCATGGCCTGCCCATATGGCCCACGCCCATAGCCTCCCCCCCCCCGGGATTTTTCCCGGTGTCCCGGCGGCCCAGTCCGACCCTGTAAACATCCTATTTTCTGGACTTGGTAGTTTAAGAACAAAAAAAGCCAGGCGCCCCTTGGTGCATCTGCCAAGCCAAAGCAGCCACCAGTGATACCTGGAACTGCAAAAATACATGGTGCAGCTGCAAAAAAAATGGAGCCCGGGAGCTACCAAAACCTCCTGATCAGGTTCCAGAGTTACCAAAGAGTCTAGCATCATTCACTGAAGCGCAGTTGTGCCAGAACCATAGGTGGAACATGTCACTCATACCCTAAGTGCACACACCATTGCATTATTAATTCTGGCAAATCACTTTTGTGCAAAGGGTTGTCATTCTGATGCAATTGCACGCTGGCGCATCACAGTTACCTTAGATTCAACCTTCCTTTGCACCTGCAGTAACACTAGAATTTTGTGAAATGCATTGTGGGAAAAAAAACATGAAGAAATTGTTGCCAATGTAACCAATCCGGTTTTCCTGCACTCAGTGTATTCAGATCCCAGGCAAATAATATTGCATATTATAGTGGCGCCACCTTGTGGCAGTTGCAGATACAGCCAAACATGTTAGGGATAAAGTACAGTTCTAATTCTTTTAAATCTTTTCAAATAATATTTGTGTCTTCTATGCAGGTTATTCGAGGTTTGTTAAAATATTGGCCAAAAACCTGCACTCAGAAAGAGGTATGTGGCAGTTTTCTGCAACTCCAGCCAGTTTTTTTACTTATTAAACACAACCTAGTTATTCAGTCGCACCTTTCTTAACCGGGAGTTATGATTTAACACATAAGGTCAGGTTGCGGACTGACCATTAGGAAAGAGAGAGAGTGTGCTTAAAGAATATATTCTTTCTTCTTTTAATTTGCCATAGAATAAGATTTTGGTGAAGGGTTAAAGGGTAGTTTACATTTAAATTAGCATTTTGAATGATGTAAAAATTGATATTCTGAAACAATTTGTAATTGCTCTCCATTTTTTATTTTTTTTGTGTGTTCTTTCCAGTTATTTAGCTTTATTTTTAGCAGCTATCTTGTTCTTTGGATCTTATTTACCCTAGCAAACAGGCAGTGGTTTGAATGAGAGTTTGGAATATGAATAGGAGAGGGGCTGAATAGAAACATAAGGAATAAAAAAGTAACAATAACAATACGATTGTAGCATCACAGAGCAATAGTTTTTTGGCTGCCAGGGTCAGTGACTCCCATTTGAAAGCTGGAAAGAGGCAGAAGAGGAAGGCAAATATTTAAAAACCTGTAAAAAATAAAAAAAAAAAGGAAGACAAAATGAAAAGTTGCTAGGAATAGGAAATTCTATAACATACTAAAAGTTAACATAAAGGTGAAACACCCCTTTAAAGCTGGAATCAAACAGGTGACTAGATCATCCAGTCTAATGTGGCTTGTTCTGGTTAGGAGCACCGGGTATTCTGATTGGGGTTGGCACTCGGAGATTTACAGTGAGTTAATAATTCCCTTCTTATTCACAGTATCAAAATTACTTGTAGGGAGATGCTCAGTGTTTGCTCATCCGCAAAAATAAGTCAAAGTCCTTTTTTTTTTAATTCGTTTTATTTAAGTGAGATCCCATCAAGCATTCGTTTCGGGGACAGGCCCTTTCATTAAGTGCTGATGAAGGGGCCTGTCCCTGAAACATCCATATACATTACCTTTAGTGAACAGTATTACACTGCAAACAGGGCTAAACATTCACAAAAATGCAATTTTACACAGTGCAATCCCTCTTTAGTGCCTTATATTATATATTGGGAAAGGAGTCAGCAAGGGGCGATGCACTCCCAAAGCAAGGAGTCAGCAGGAGAGAGATATAGACTAAGAATGAGTTAAATACGCAAGAGACATACACTAATAAACAAAGCAGAGGTAGGGAGACAGGCCCTTATGATGAAGAAGGCAGTCAGCAAGTGAAAGGTGCAGTGAGATGTATGTGGATGAGTGTAATTTGGGATTAATTTGCCTTCTTGTCCAGTGGATCTGACTGGAGAATCCATTGCTTCTGTTATCCAGGTGATGTTCCTGGGAGAACTGGAGGAGATCCTGGATGTTATCGAACCATCACAGTTTGTGAAGATCCAGGAACCTCTCTTTAAGCAGATTGCCCGCTGTGTCTCCAGCCCACACTTCCAGGTACATTGGTTCTGAGCACATGTAATGCAGAGACGCAGGCTACAACAACAGGGTATATACCAGACAATGCCAATTTGTTACCCCCCTCCTTTTAAAATACAGAAGACACATGACCTGATGACTCAGTGCAGAGTGACTCAGAGAGGGTGACACATACATGATTACTAGTAACTCATGTTATGCGAGCCTGCATCACTATAAGGTAATGTACAGTATATACAGTATACAGAGAACACAAGGAGATAGGAGAAAAAATGTGATCATTTGGATTTGAGCCCCAGCATCCACTTCTCCAACTTATACTGCACAAATCTTCCCCCTGTCCCTCCCCTTTTATCTGTTTTTGTTCTTTCTCGATCAGGTTGCAGAGCGAGCCCTTTATTTTTGGAACAATGAATACATCCTTAGCCTCATAGAAGAGAATTGTCACACCATACTTCCCTTGATATTCGGCACCCTTTACCAGGTCTCCAAAGAGCACTGGAACCAGTAAGTATTTCCTGACCGTTATATGCATTCTCAGCTCAGATAATGCTGGGCAAATTGCACAAAACTGCGCTCCTTACTTTGCATTACTCCATGGGCGAGAACTGGGCACCCTTGCAGCTGAACATACAGGTGTACTGGCAGTTGCTCTGTGTATAGGTATATCTAGCGACTGTGCCTACTTATAGTAAATAATCTCCCTTATCTTCAGGAAGCCAGAAAGTCAGATTTCACCGATCCCTACACACTGGGTTGTTACACACACTCTCTCTCTCTCTATATATATATATACACATATATCTTTAACTTGAAGAAGAAAGAAAAGACAAGTTCAGCCCTCTGCACTGTTAATCCAGCAAGATACAAACATCACACCTGTAGCTTTTTGTTAGAAGTGGAGACGCTTTTTACCTTCATAAACATATTCGGGCTAGTTTATCAACATAAGAACCAATATGCATTAGTGCAGTATCCCTTTGTAACCAATCAGATCCTTACTTTCATTTTCTAACTTGTAATAGACTGACAAGAACTAATTGCTGATTGGCTGCTATGGATAACTGCACTGGTACGATATGCCATGCATATTGGAATATTTATTTTAAATTATCATATGGTATTTTGTTTAAATGAAAAGATATTTAAGGCTTTGAAAGTATGAAAGGAATCTTCCCTCACAGGATCACTGCTAGGCAGTTCTTTCTCCAATTCCCATGTTAGTTTTTAGTTACTGCTACTGGGATAGATTTTTGGCAGCTTCTGTATTTTCTTTATCTGCCTACAGGACAATTGTCTCCCTGATTTATAATGTTCTCAAGACTTTTATGGAGATGAATGGAAAGCTGTTTGATGAGCTTACGGCATCTTATAAACTAGACAGACAACAGTAAGTATAAATCTATAAATATACACTAGGTATTTAAACAATGTTGTTGACAATATATATAAATATTGTCACCCATAAGATAAACAATCAATGTTAAATCTTCTGTGTATATCTATTTTGTTATTGGAAAAATAGAGAAAAATATGAATCAGCTCCTACGCTGGAATCAGCCTTACCATTGCATCGGCTCAGGTGTAGGCACATAGTGCAGACTGGTGCCAGTGCATTTTGTGCCATAATCTGCTCTGTGTGCTTAGACTCAGGGCTAAACAGTGGCTCCAGGTGAGAAGGCTGATGCTATTGAAGGGGCTGATTCTCTGCCTGTGTTTGTCCCAGGCTAAAAATCAGCCCCTTGTGGCATTAACTATATAAATAGAACAGAATCTTTCTAATTACTAAGGGACAGTGGCTTGGATTCTTGATACTGGAGATTGGAGGTCAAGCTGAGAAGAGGATATTATATTGTGTCAATATAAAGGGAAAGCTTCATAGAGAGAGAAGTTTAGTGAACTTTAATGGTAGTGTTGTGGGGTGAGGGCTGTGTATGGATAGTAGAAGTGTGCAATTTGATTGTGGAAAAGGAAAATAAGTCTTAAATAAGTGTTCAGTAAGAAATGTGGATAGTGATGAAGACCTGATACAGACATCCAGGATATTAGCTTTGTTGATAGCATTTGTTTAGACAAGGACTTTAAACTGGGCAACAATCCCTTTCTTAACTCTGGGCTTTCCTTTCCATCACAGGGAGATGAAGCGTGAGAAGGAGCGCCAGGAGCTGTGGAGAAAGCTGGATGATCTCCGTCTTAAGAAAATGAATGGTCTCGAGGAGGCACAGATGAACCAGCTCAATTTACAGCACAGCCGGGGCAGTAAAAGTTAGGAGGTCTCCCACCACTTTCCACCAATCTAACAGAAGATCAATCCAGCCAATTCACACCCCCCTCCTCCCCATTATTTTCACAACCACTGTTAGCATCCCACACTATTTCCCACAAAGAGGGGACAACCAAAGTTTCTTTATGCTTTTATTGTGATTGCGTGGCCAGCATCAAAGCCTGTGGAGACAACAACTTATTGGAAGGTCCTTTTGGTTTTTTACAGTTGTCTTTTCCTGTTACTGATAGGTGTAGAGGATGCATAGTATGTGCTGCAAATCACACTATATGGAATTCTGTCAGCAACAGTAAATACTTCTGATAAAGGCCACTGGATATCTATAAAGCAGAGGATCCTGGGAATAACTTTTCTATGTATCACAGTTTGTCATCTCCACTACAAAAAGCAAAGGCTTCTGGGAAAAGCCACTGAACAGACTGTCACTTCCTGCCAAGTGGCAAAAGGGGACTTCTGGGAAGTTCCCTGCAGGTCTGGATCCCCTTTGTTTTAGAAAGGAAGGGCTTCTGGGCAAGCCTGTCACCAAGTCACGTCTCCTGTGTCACGTAAAAGCAATGGCTTCTGGGAATGCCTCTTCAACAATCAGCACTGGTCACTTCCCGTTGACAACAGAGGCTTCTGGAAAGGCCTGCGTCTCCTGTCTCTTTCTGTACGTGGGAACAGAGGCTTCTGGGAAAGTCTCTCAACCAATCATTTTTATCCCGTCAACAAGAGCAGAAGCTTCTGAGAAGCCCACTGTATCATTGTCTACACCTATGAATAAGCTTACACGTCTCTATTATTCAGACAGGAAACAGTCAACTTATTCCTTAAAAAAAAAAAAGATTCAGGGACACAAACTTTAGCAAATCTTACTCTGGAGATCTATCACCATGCTGGATTCATGGGAGGAAAGGCTTCTGGGTAGCCGGACCTATTCGTCCCCCACATCCATAGGCTGGTTCTTCCAGCAAACGGTCACAGAAATCTTTTGATATAAAAGCAGAGGATTTGGGCAAAATGTGTCACCGTACTACATCTTTTGCAAGAAGGCATTCTCTTTGCTTTTTAGTAATAGAGCGTTTCGTGAGGTCACGGCAGCAGTCAACATGCCTTAATGTTGCATACAAGATGTCTCTACCACTTACCCATGTTTCACCTATTTTGATGCTTGTTTCATGTCTTAGTGTACATCATGTCAGAGCAGGGCCTTCAGGGCCCCCAAGGGCCTGAGACTTCTAAAATGGCTTTTTGCACCTACATTTAGATAATACTGGATTAAAAACAGACATTACGACCAATAAATTACATTCAATGTCATGGTGCATGGAAAAAATATAACCACTGTGGAAGTTAGAGGGAAAATGATTCATGGTTCAGTATCCTTTATATGACTACTGTATATCCAAACAGTGTGCTTGATAAGGTTTTGGCTGTTACAACTTTTCACGCTAGAGATTTCCAGGAAGATAATTTCTATTGGTTGCTACTCTTATATTTCATTTCTACAGCTGCAAGTGCTTCTGGGAAGATCCTTCCAACAACCCTCTTCTCAGATGATCTTTGGGGCCAATAGCAAGATCACAGAATCATCGGGGGGGAAAGTACACAGAATTGCGCTCTGGCTTGAAAAAGCTTCTGGGAAGCACCGTAATGCCACCTTCTACCACGAAAGGAAGAATGGGAATAATGAATTGCGTTTTAAGCTTCCGTCTTGGGATTGAAATGACCTGGGAAAAATTATGTAGCCTCCTTTTGTTTCCAAGACTAAAGCTTTGTGAACAGCTTCTCTTTTAACTTTAGTTTGTCTACATCAAGCATCATCCATGAAGTATTTTGGGTATATACACAGACTCTGGAATGGTTCCCACTAACTTTATGGCAAGAACATCAGGGAAGCAGTGAGCTGCTTACAGTCCAAGACAAGAACACTGTGGCAAGCTGGGAAGGGAAGGGGATGGGGTACAGAATGAATATTTACGTTTACCTACCCAGTAAGCCATTTAGCTGCTACCTGTTACCTAGAATCTTAATTATTGTTGCAATAAGCTGTAAGCAGGGGTTTTTCCAGTAGTATAGCATCTTGGAGCTCTAGGTAGATTGACTAGTAGGACTTTCATAGAAAGGGTTTGTGTCT
This sequence comes from Xenopus tropicalis, assembly GCF_000004195.4. Classification (NCBI taxonomy): domain Eukaryota; kingdom Metazoa; phylum Chordata; class Amphibia; order Anura; family Pipidae; genus Xenopus; species Xenopus tropicalis. The sequence goes on along the minus strand of NC_030680.2, from coordinate 32,686,357 downwards.
TCAAGATAAATTGGGAGTTTGAGAAACCTGTGTCTCAAGTCTAGCTATAAGCAATTGCAGTTGGGTGAAGGCCATAAGTCATAAGAAGATCTATTCAGATGTTAAACATGGTTTGTGCTCATTTGGGTTTTAGTAAAGGTAGGGGAAAAGCCTGGAGCTTTCAGCTTCCCAGTGGCATAATAATATAGTTGCCACCCACAGTTACAGGTCAGTTAGGTTGCTTTTTAGCATTATTTCAGAACAATGAAGGGTTCATGTTATGAATGGCAAAGACCAGTTCCAAGACTGTGGAAGCTCACCCCCATGATAGTAGGCTAGCACTTTTAGAAAAAGGATTCTATGAAAGCATATGTCTAACACATTCTGACATTCCATTGTGACTTCAGTAAGGTTCTGCAAAACCTTCATTGACCTGGTAAATATTTTGACCAACGTGGAAGGGGACTGATTCTCACACCTTGCAAAAAACCTTAGGGCTAAATATATAAAGACTGTCTAGCAACTGCCTGCCCCTTATACTGTATAGGAGGAGCCCCCCGTTTTTTCCTCTTGCTCCCTTACTGTCTATTTTATTTCATTTTGGTCAGGGAAGTCTCTATCTCTGCCCCTTTCCCCAGGTATCTGTGTAAGGGAAATTGGCATTCCTCTTTCTAAAGGTGTCACTTACAGCCTTTTTCTCTCAGAATATATAACGTGCAGCTTTTCCTTTCAATTTTATTTTTTTAAACGATTATTTATGGTATTATTTATTTCATATTTAAAATGGTCAACGTTTGATCTGTTGAATTCGCTGAGGGGGAGGGGTGGGGTGAAGACAATATTTAACTTATTCACTGTCAAATTAAATGCTGGGTCTTAAAACGAGAACATGTTTTTTATGTTTTTGTATTGCTGTTAATTATGGCAAAAGTTATTTTCAGGTATCTTCTAGTTGGTTCAGAAGAGAATATTTAATAATATATTAACATACTGTATAACTTCAATACAAAAGGGAGAGGATTCACAGATTCATTGACCTGGATGGCCAAACTACTCTGTATCTAATCCAGGGGCTGAGAGCTGATCTTTCACTCAACTGGCCCATATATGATTATGTTATGAAGTAGTAGTCTCTCATAGGGAATTATGGGGTATTCTTCGATTTGGAATCAGTGTAGGCAATGTTTCTTGCATAGTTGACATATATATATATATTTATAAAACCTTTCACTTTCTGCAGTATCTGTAAGATCACAATGAGATCACAGTGTTGAGAACCTCTATGAAACTCCAATAAAATGGCACCTAGAAGTTACTGGGCCCCACATTAAAATACATTTGGAGCCCACCAAACATCAAGCAAAGGCATGTTTCTGAGATATATACATAGATTGCACTTTGGCTTCAAACTGGCCTACTAGGATAATTTCAATCATACCATCTTCATTTTACCATGGGCCAATACAAATATACAATTTGGAGCTATCTATATCTAATTGCCGTGAGAGTGATCTAGGGTGTCAGAGTCTCTAATGGGCCCTAGGAAACCCAGTTTAAACTGGTTACCCTCTCAGTCCGAACAAGGTTCTGCTTCAGTGTTATAAAATAGCAGAAAAATGCACAGTTGGACTCCCAGAGTACCAGAGGCTCTGCCAGTTGTGCCAGGACCTACTGTGCCCCAGCAGCACTATGTAAGATCCCTATTCCATTTAAACCAACATTTCTGCCAATCTGCCTAATCTAGTGAGCGAACCACCTCCTTTTCCTTAGGCTTTAATTTAAAATAATCAAAGACCAGACCGGTCCACAATATATATTAGGGGTGGCACATGACCCATATATCACAAAAACCCTTCATGTGGCACAAGGGGTGGTTGAGCCCCTCACAAGCTGTAACACTGGTAAAGCCATAAAGTGTAGAAGAAAGTTCTCAAACAAGTTATTTATTGTATGGATGCCGCAGTTGGATCATGCCATTACACATTTAGGGATGGAGGAGCAATGTTTGGCTCAAGATTATTCATTGATTTTTTAATATGAATATTAAAGGAAATATAGGGTTCATTTAAAGGAGAAGGAAAGGCAAAGTCACTTGGGGGTGCCAAAATGTTAGGCACCCCCAAGTGACTTTAATAGCCTACCTTTTACCCCGGGCTGGTGCCCCTGTTCAGAGAGAACAGCACCAGCCCGGGGTACCTGTAGCGCTTCCTCCTTCCTGATCGATCACGCGCGCATGAGCAATAGAGTGAAAAAGCTGAGAGAAGTCGACTTTTCACTCTACTATCGCTCCAGGTACCCCGGGGTACAAGGTAAGCGATTAAAGTCACTTGGGGGTGCCTAACATTTTGGCACCCCCAAGTGACTTTGCCTTTCCCTGCCCTTTAAATGCAGAGCAGGGTGAACCTTGCAGGCAATTGGTCAGGATAGGGCTGTCTTGTGCCCATGAACGCCACTTGCTGGGCCTCATGTTTAACTAACAGCAAGTTTTGCACCCCTTTGTGCTCTTACACTTGCATCCAGGGTCTCTGTAAATGCACTGGCTGCTTGCGTCTGAGGAATTGAGATTGAGGAAAGGAGTGAGGGACTCTGGTTGGTGGTGGAGGCAGAGCCCAGGACAGTCACTCTAAGGATGCTGTAATGAAATGTTTGTGTCTACACAGAGAAGTCAAGTGGTGGGGTTGTATTTGATTTATTCATTACATAAATCATTAATAAAAGGTGCAAAGTTTGCTACAGATCTAGCCAGCTATGGCAACCAATCAGCAGGTAGCATTTACTGCTTATCTGTTTAAAAACAAACATTGTGTTGGTTGCCATGGGTTACTGTACCTGTTGCAAATGTTGTATCTTTTATTACAAGGGGGTAAGAATGAACAGAAGATGTTTCACACAGCATTTAGTCATACCAGGCACTCAGTTGATAGAAATCTTCTACCATTGGTATCAATTTGGAGTATTTTTAGATGATTTTTTTTAAAAAAAAGACCAAATATATGTTTTTTAAATATGTTGAATTTTATTTTAAAGACATTGCAATATTTAGAATAAATAAATAAACTTAATATAGGATCAAATTTTCATAAACCAGCAAGTTTCAGAATATAAATAGCGTTACAGCATGTTACTCATAAATAAATGGGGGTTATGTAATAAATAGCACAAAGTTTGCTACAGGTCTAGTTATCTCTATCAACCAATCAGCAGGTGACATTTACTTGGTCACTTTTTTAGAAGCATTTGTTTCTAACCAGGTGGCTAGTAAATGCTACCTACATTTTATGTTGCTATGGGTTACTGCACCTGGGCAAGCTTTGTGCCTTTTATTACATATGAAAGAGAGGGTCTGTTCTCAAGAGGGAGCCAAGTAGACTGCCACTATATCACTGCAAGGGGACTGCTTGTGTCTGTGTCTGTGTTAATATCGTGACAAACGGCACATGTCACACTGGCAAGACAGGGCTGTACCAATCTCAATCTCTTCATGACGGGACCCACCACAGTACAGCTGAACTTTGACCTGGAAAAAGATATAAAATGTAACAAAGTTGATCTCTTGTGCCATTATTCCTATCTACTCTACATGTCGGCCCCATAGCTCCGTTCTCTTAGTTTGTCCTACTGTGTCAGTCTATAGTAGGATGGACCAATACATAGCTCCGTTCTCTTAGTTTGTCCTACTGTGTCAGCCTATAGTAGGATGGACCAATACATAGCTCCGTTCTGTTAGTTTGTCCTACTGTGTCAGCCTATAGTAGGATGGACCAATACATAGCTCCGTTCTCTTAGTTTGTCCTACTGTGTCAACCTATAGTAGGATGGACCAATACATAACTCCGTTCTGTTAGTTTGTCCTACTGTGTCAGCCTATAGTAGGATGGACCAATACATAGCTCCGTTCTGTTAATCTGTCCTACTGCGTCAACCTATAGTAGGATGGACCAATACATAGCTCCGTTCTGTTATTTAGCCTATACATTGGCACACTGATCTGTTCTGTTGGCCAAATAGTAGGAATAAATACAAGAGCTCCATTCTATTTGTCAGCTCATAGAGAAGATGGACACATACAGTAGGAGCAAACTTCTTCACAACTGTTATTTGGTTCAAGTCACCCTTGAAGGTTGAACCCTTGGTGATGGCCCTCCTTAGCTCATAACAGTGTTACAGATATAGGAAATGTTACAGATATAGCAAAACATTAAGGCCTCAGCCATTCAGATATAGCTCCAACAACATATAGAACAGCAAATTAACCCCCATTCTATATGACTTTTATGCCAAAAATAGGATTCTTTAAACTGCAACCTTCTTGGCCCTCAGGAGCCAGCTTGACAGTACCAGAAAGACTGTTCCAGATATTTGCCTCAGATGCCTCAATGTTCTACTATATCACTCCATTTAATTATATCTCTATCACACCTTTAGCTATTGAACTAAATGCAATGTTTAACCACCCTCTGCTCCATCTGTCTGCTCTGGAGGAACAATACACAGCTTTTTCCTTTTGTCAGTCTATGGTGTTTGCTTGTTGTGAGAGGGACTGCCACATAATCCTGTTCTGTCTGCTGGTCTGCACTGAGTACTGAAACATAAGTATAGTGATTGGTGCATCCAATCAGAGAGGTGACCTATAGTTCTGTTTTGTTTCTATAGTGATGTCCCGCCTCCCAGTATAACTGCCTACTTCTTGTGTTTTAAAGTCGCTATTTCATACCTTTTGCATTTTGCTAATGGTGCAGCATTGAGACGCTGATGTTATATTGTGCTTGAATCCACTTGCCACCAACACAGAGTACTTGGATGGGAAAGCGCTGGACTCACAATAACCCACACACGCGTTGATAACCTGCGTCCCTCGGCAGGTCCCTTGACGGTCGCTGCTGATGGTGACATTAAATGCTATAATGCAAGGGAAGTGAATGTGTTAGTTTGTACTCATTAAGAGATCACACACAAAAAGAAGTAGTTTGTTATGTCATTCTTGATACAGGTATGGGATCCATTATCTGGTTATCCAGAAAGTTCTGAATTACGGGAAGACCATCTCCCATAGACTGCTACTATTTTATTGTTATTGTTACTTTTTATTAACTATTATTTTTATACAGGCTTACTCATATCCACCTTCTAGTCTCTCATTTAGACCACTGCCTGGTTGTTAGGGTATATTGGACCCTAGTAACCAGACAGCTTATGAAATTCCAGAGATGCTTAACAAAAAGCTAAATTGTTAAACAAAAAACAATGACTGTTGCTCATTACACTGTATCCCACTGTACCCCAAAAATATGCATTTGTGCACATAGGGCAACCCATGGAGCTTCATTACTGTCCCTGGCATAGGTATAAAGCCTCTACTGCATATGAAAAAGACAAATAATAGAAGATATTTCCTCCCCCAAATGACTGAAAATGTGACATGTGTGGCATTCATAATTTTTAGGGTTCCCATTAGGCAGAATACCAGAAACACAGATATAATTGCAAATTAAAATGTCAGGAAATTTAACAAATTCCATCACTTGTGAACCAACAGTTGTCATTTTCAAAGTAACAAGACATTAAAGGTTTGTATTCCTGCCCCAAATATCGACTAGTTATGCACCGCGTTTTAATTGCTAATTTTTATTGTAGGAAGAGATTACATAGTGTTAAAGGGGATTACACAGATTGCAGACCAATATTTGGGTCACGACTAAAAAGTTAGAAATCTCTGCAATATGGATACATACCAGCATAATATTCTCATTTAATTTTACTCTGCTGAAGGAGATAACCATAGAGGGCTGATAAACCCTGCCTCACATGCAGGTCCCTAGATACTGCCAAGTCACTATAGAAACCACTCATGATAGGTCCCCAATTACTATTTGGATGCTTTGTAAGAGAAGAAGACTTACGATGGAGATGGCACCCAGGCCTGGCAACCCCCAAGCTCTCCTGCACCATCACAGCAAGGACCAACAGGACTGAAGCTGAAAGCAGAGCCATGGCGAACGTGTCCGAGAAGGGTGTAAATATCTGTAAACCAATATGAATAATATTTTAGTCTTGTGTACATGCAAGATTTTTCTAATGTAGTCCGAATGGTGGGGACCAGAACAGTACCCACAGCAGTGAACTCATCATTTGGAAAAAAGTCTAATAAGCCTACAAAGTGTTGAATTGTTCGTTGTACTGCAGGCGCAATAATAAAAGTAATTTTCTGACTGCACATTTACAAAGTGTTGAGCCCCACTATATTAAGGATCCGGTATGAAATTATGGAAGGTTCAGATACCCTATACTTGGTACAGGTATGGGACCTTTTATTCAGAATGTTTGGGACCTGGAGTTTTTTCAGATAAGGCATCTTTCCGTAATTAAAACCCAATAGGGCTGTTTTGCCACCAATATGGATTGATTACATCCTATCTGGGATCAAGTACAAAGTACTGTTTTATTATTACAGAGAAAAAGAAAAAATATGTATTGATTGAAATGGAATCTATGGGAGATTAACTTGCTGTAATTTGAAGCTTTCTAGATAACAGATCCCATACAAAATAGTATTCTATTGTACTAGCCCTTAGTACATTCTGTGGTTCCTTAGCCCCAGCCCCCTAGAAATTGCTCCCCAACGCCATTTTCTAAACAGCCCCATATGTGCCAATGTATAGAATAAGTAGAAGTAAATTCAATATATGCCAGCAGGCACTTACCTCAAGTGATGAGCGAGTACCAATTTTTCAGCTTGCTTTTCCTATTAAACTGTGGGTGTATATATAGCTAAATATATAGCTTAGACACACCCATATGTACCTCTTTCACCCTAGCATTCCCACCTTTACTATCACTCCCTTCCCTGAGGCTCATAACTCAGTTTTAGAGGCGACAGAGATTTAATTCATCATTGCTCTGGTAGAATACTGTACGCATTGTTGTAACGCATATAACACAATGCTTAAAGACACTGAGCATCCTCATCTTCTGATAACAGACTCCATGTTCTTTGGAGAGGAGTCTTCGGCCACATGGAATGAACAGCAGATGGACAGTAGGGAAGCCAAAACTATTGCACTTCACATAGGGATTTCCAAGACTTCATATCTATATATATGTAACCTGTTTAATATACAGATACAGTTATCCTTATATGTGGCCCTCTCTGATATTGGAGAGTGGTAATTGCATAGGGAATATATGTTAGAAGTCACTGAGAAACCACTTGCCCATATAAAGGTAGTATATTTGCAAGTGGTTTTAGTTACAGCAGCTAGGTGGACCTGATAGGGAACTGAAGCATATCTTTGCTTGTGTAACTGCAGGACTGTGATTGGCTATTCCCCTCTTACTGTGCTTCTGACAAAGACCATTAGAATGCCCCCAACCCTTTATTTGAAACACTGACAGCTCAGGTCCCCACAATAAAATTCAAACTTTATTAGTGCTACATAAAAGGAATATACATGACATCAAGGTCAAGGCCTAGTCTTATAAACACAAGGGCCATGAATAATCTGTAAAACACATCTTATTAACTGTACTTATTGATGCCATTGCCATTTATTATAAACAAGAATTAGGGGAGTCACATGACTGATTGAATCTATTTTATAAGAAATGATGCAGCTGCTGCTGATTTGGAGCAAGTTTTGGTTTTTGTGCCAGTATGCGCAGACTCAAAGCACTGATGCTGATCACTCCTGACAGATACAAGTTGCTGTCAATTAAACACTGTGCAACGGCCATGCAAAGCCTCTGGCACTACTGCTTCTCTGCTCCATTGGCACACTTAAAGCTTGGTTATTTTCAACAAGACTGTAAATTGCCTGGAGCTGTTCTCTTGCCTATTTGGGTAATTGGCTAAAAGGGCATCTAAATTAGAAACCCAGGTTGAACTAATATAAAAGGCAGTTTATAGCATGTATATGCAAGTCTCCAAAGTTTGCCATTTTATTACCCAGTGATCAAATTGTTAAGGAGAAAGGACCACATCAACATGCTTATAAAGTCTTCAGCTTATGGGATTTTCTATCCTGCCGCATAGATTGGTCAGGTAGGCCATTGGGTGTTCCCAATACATGGGCCAATCAGCTGCAGGCTCGGTCTAGAGGGGACAGTTCTGCAGATTTTGTCGACCAACCAACTTAAGGTGAATGCCACACAGGGCTGTTTTTTGGCCTGTGGTAACAACAGGCTAAGAATGAGCCCCTCGGCTGGCGTCAATCTGCTTCCTTGCCTGCAACCAAAACCATTGCATTGGCCTAGGTGCAGGCACATGTAGCGGAAATTGGCTCCGAAATGCAAACTCCCGTGGCTCAGCGTCAATATCCGTCACATGTGCCTGCAATGGTAGAAGAAGGCTCATGCCAGCAGAGGGGCTCATCCTCAGCCTTTTTCCCAGGCAAAGTATCAGCCCTGTGTGGCATCAGCCTAAGGGAAGACTCACAGGCTTAAGGAGTGATGTCCACTTTCTGCAGTCATTACCGCACTTCTTCATTTCTTTGAAGCTCTACTGTACATTTTGTCTTTGTGACACTCCTCTGTTTGTGACTCTAATCTATAAAGCAATTTGGATATTTCATGGTTATTAAAGAAAACACAATTCAGATATCACTAAAGAAGAGAGCAGACTATGCAGCAGCAGCAGCAGCAGACAGGATCTTTCCCCCGATAATGTCAGCTGTGCAGCAGACACTAATGCTGAGCTCAGAACTCGATGAGGTAGAACGTTTTCAAAGGATAAAGAGATGAATTAGGGAGGATAAATTCAAAGCAAATGAAGACATTGTCTGTGAGCTGTTAATCTGCCTGAATCACATTTTCCACTTCCCGATGTCTCCTCTATTTAGGGAAAGATGTTATCACTGCTGAAGCATTCTCTGCACAATAAATTAACTCCTGCATTCCAGGAAAATGTTTGCACATGTACAGGGATAACGCCTGGTGGCCCCCTACTTCCTTCTACACACAGTTTGATGGGCTATCTGGCCTGCTCATTAAATATGTTTTAAATCCTTAATGGGGTAGTTCAGCTTTAAATTACATTTTTTGTATGATGTAGACATTGATTTTCTAACAAAATTTGCAATTGGTCTTGTTTTTTTTACTTTTTACGTTTTTTAGTTATTTAGTGTTCTGTTCAGCAGCTCTCCAGCTTGGTATTCCAGCAGCTAGAAGAAGGATAAATAACAAAGTGTAAAAATACAACTGTTTTTTTACAGTGATATTACCAAATAAATACAATCACTGGGTATTATAAATATCTCAATATCTGAGAAGCCATCTGTATAATGGGATGCTCCCTATCTGACAGTCTAACAAAGGCTTTAGCTGTGGGAAAAAAGGGTATATTATTCAGATCATTCTCAGTGGACAGGTGATTTGTTTTGATTGGGCTGCTTATTGCATGATATAACAAAAACACAGTATATACATAAAAAACACTTAGCTAAAAATTAACACAAGAAATGGGACTTTTGCTGAAATCACATTCTGGCTATTATTTTAATTTTAAAAAATCTATATTTCCCTTGCCATTATAGTACTAATTTAGTTGTTGGGCTATTTTCACTTATCTTACCACCTCCCTTCCTTGATAAACATCATAGTTCACATTTGTTTACAACTCTACCTTCGAACAAACAAACCCCTTCCTTGTCTAAGAAGCAGCCTTTGATCAGCTCATTATTATAGGCTTCTCAGTGGACTGGTTTTCTCAACTCCTTGGAGGTTCATTAGGATCAGTAAGTAACAGAAAGTTTCTACAGATATTTTCTTATTAATAGTAGACAAGAACTACGTTCGGCACAAGTTCTATTCATTAGGCTCATATTGAAAAGGGGTGTATACTGTCCCCTTAAAAACTACTGGTATGTTCAGCACAAGCTTTATCCCTAACTACAGGCAAGTTAGGTAGCTAAGGTCCATGTCAGTGTTGCATATTGCCACTCCTCCTCCTTTTGTGCCATTATCAATTCTGAGCAATAAACTGGTGGACTCAGCAGCTCATTTATCATTATGACATGTGTCAGAGGAATCTGGACGCCACCCCCCCCCCCCCACCCACTACCTACTGCATTAGAGACAATGTTTAAATAGTTCATATTTACAGGGAATTACACTGATGCTTTTAAGCAATATCCACTCCTCACTTAGCCCAGGGAAACAACGTAAGTGTCTAATATCATCAGAATAGTAAGAGCAATTATCTTTGCTCATATGCAATCGGTCAAGCGAATAAAAGGGATAGAGAAGCTGGCACCTCATGAACTGGCACAGTCTGGCACCCCTAGGGTGTGTAAGCTAGCAAAAACAAAAAGAGGATGTTTTAGCAGTTTCATTAACTTTTAATTTAGAACTGACAGTGCATAATGTAACAGAATACAGTAGAGGAAAAGACTCCAAATGCAATCCATGGCATCTGATCCGTCACAAATGAAATTAGTGCATAATGAATCCGAGCATAATAAATGCACTGCTGCAATGGCTTATGGCAGGCAGAGGCAGCTGATATTAAATGTGCTTCCATCCACGGAATAGAATCTGGAGTGGATTGAGCCTGGCAGGAAACAGAATGAAACACACTCTATTATTTTATACACCTTGGGAAAAATAACAAACAGCTGGACATGGGAATAGCAAAACAATCATTAAGGTCCCCCCTATATCTTTATAGTGGGTACAATATGATTTATATGAGATTCTAAGACTTTTTGGATTAGCTGGGAAGAACAATACAGTTTCCTTCTATGTCAGTTGTTTACTAGGGGGGTTGACAACCCCAGAGACCTTGCTGGCTGCTCAAGATGCTGCCATTGCTCATGGACAGGGTACAAAAAATACTCAATATATCAAAAGCTCGGGGGGAGAATAAAATCCCAAGAAACTTAAATTCACTTGGGGGTGCCAATTGCAGCAGCCATCATAAAGGATTTCCAAGGGAACCCTTGCAGCTGACCAGGACTATTTGCATATATCATTTCTGATATTACTATACTGGCATGTGAACTAGTGATGGGTGGGGTCACCAAAAAGTTAGCCTGTGCCTAACACTAATCTGCCCTCTCTGAATTCTATCCAAACCTGACCTGGCATGCTGTCAGTATGTCTAGCTTGGGAATCATTTAGAATGTGCAAGCAAGAAGCACTGGGAAAGGCAAGACTATAGGGAGTCCTCTACCACTAATGATGTGCTCTGTGCCTTGCAGAGCTGAGACTACAAATTTCTGCCAGTTCTGCCCCCACCACCCCCTCATCTTCCTGTTTGAAGCCACCTGCTATCTTTTCTCTGCAAAAGATCTGATCCGCCTCACCACCACAACCAGCTGTCAGACCCGATGCTTGCTTCCCTCTGCAACCAGCCGCCAGACAGGATCCACCTCCCCACTTCACAACCAGCCGCTAGACCAGATCCCCCTTTACACCAACAACCAAACCTTTGACACAATCCTACTTCCCCAAACCTGCTGTTTGCCACAGCTCCCACCAGTCCCCCCTATCCCAAATGTTCTGCTAAGAGGGGGTACAGATGAAATTGTAGGGACTTTGCACCCCCCCCCCCTTAGAATGCAGCTCTGCCTAACTCTAATTCTGGGCTTGGTGCCTTGTGATAGACATTTGGTCTAGCGCTGAGTGCAGATTGCATTTCACAAGTGTTTTGTGTACAATATGGGGGTATCCTTAATGGAGAAGGATCTAGGGGTTTTTGTAGATAACAAGTTGGCTAATTCCAGGCAGTGTCATTCTGTGGCTACTAAAGCAAATAAAGTGCTGTCTTGTATAAAAAAAGGCATTGACTCAAGGGATGAGAACATAATTTTGCCCCTTTATAGGTCCCTGGTAAGGCATCACCTTGAGTATGCGGTGCAGTTTTGGGCTCCAGTCCTTAAGAGGGATATTAATGAGCTGGAGAGAGTGCAGAGACGTGCAACTAACTATGAGGTTAGACTGTCGAGGTTGGGGTTGTTTTCTCTGGAAAAGAGGCGCTTGCGAAGGGACATGATTACTCTGTAAACATTAGAGGGGATTATAGGCAGATGGGGGATGTTCTTTTTTCCCATAAAAACAATCAACGCACCAGAGGTCACCCCTATAGATTAGAGGAACGGAGCTTCCATTTGAAGCAGCGTAGGGGGGTTTTCACGGTGAGGGCAGTGAGGTTGTGGAATGCCCTTCCTAGAGATGTGGTAATGGCAGATTCTGTTAATGCCTATAAGAGGGGCCTGGATGAGTTCTTCAATCAGAATATCCAAGGCTATTGTGATACTAATATCTACAGTTAGTATTAGTGGTTGTATATATAGTTTATGTATGTGAGTGTATAGATTGGTAGGTGTGGGTTGTGTGTGCTGGGTTTACTTGGATGGGTTGAACTTGATGGACTCTGGTCTTTTTTCAACCCTATGTAACTATGTAACAGTGATTTTGCCTTTAGTCCTCATGTTTAATTCCTTTGCCCCATAAATATTAATGGGTACAATCAGCAGAAGAATTAAAGAACAGATTGGAAGTTTAGAATTTAACATTTGCTTCTGATTGTATGTTACACATTTGATTTATTTAGTAAAAGATCGGTGTAAACAGGGCCCTAGGGCCCTCAGCTTCACAATAGGCAAGGTCTGTTCTCACTTTTGAATGTGTTTCAAAATATACAAGGAGATAAATATCCTAATTTACACATGCTGGAAACAATCTAAAGATAGAGGGTTGTTGTTTGAAAGCAGGGCTTGCCCGGGCAGGCTGTACTGTTATGCTCTTATAAGCACACATTATCAGTCTTTTCATATGTGATTTAAAAGTCTTTAACTTGTCTCTCCACAAACCACACCCCACAAACTCATAGCAGGACCCTATTACAGAGGCAGACAAGCTTTGGAGCTCCCTCTTCTGTAGAACTAAAACTCCTAGCATTATACACCCTGTAGCGAAAGTAATTGTGGGGGCAGAGGTTTCCTGTCCATGCTCTACAAAGTCATTCCTCAGCATTGATACTGAAAACAGAAACCCTGGATTATAGTAGTTGAACTGTGTATCTTCTCTTGGCATTACACTTAAAGGAGAGGGACTAAATTTACTGTATAACACTGCTGCTGTCTGGTCTATATATTATCTCTATTTCACTTTTTTTAAACATGTTTCCGGTTCTGGTTTGCAGCACAAGCACATTTTGTTTAATGGCGGTCACAGGGTTGTAGATTGGGTTGTGGATAAGGCAGTGGTGTGTTGTGTTCGGTAGTGGGCAAAGCAAGTAAAAATGCAGGTCTGGGTCGTTGGTCTGGCTTGGGTTTTAAAAACCGCTTCTGCACAGGATTCTGTGCAAATAAAGATCATCATTCTGTTTGGAGCTACACACCTAAACTTCTACCTAGTTATCCACCCTATCAACATTCATGTCTATCAACCAATATTTGTGATCAAACTGCTCTAACACCCAAACTATCTGCTTGCTGGATGTTGGCCAGATTCTCATCCTCTTTCCAGTATTAGAGCAGTCTTTAGCATTTCATGCCAGATTATCTCAAGCAGCCCTGCGTGGGGCAGGAGCACTGGACAAGATACTGGAACTTAAACAGGACTTAATTAAAGCTCCAGACAAGCCTGCAGTAAGAAACCTTTGATGGCCGGTTGGGGTCCACCAGCCCCCTGAAACTGACCATTATTTAAGTGACTTAATGTCAGGTTAGATACCTTGAAAGGAATCTTAGAATTCCACCTGTTTCACCACTGAAGTCAGAAGATGGGCATTCATCCTGGTCTGCTTGGTCTGGGCACTTTGGTTTCTGTGTAACAGCTTCATCTGAAATCAGAACAGTATTAGTTATGTAGAAATTAGCAGGTGTAAAATAAAAAAACATACAACAAGACCACAGAATTTAAGATCAATATTTGTGACAATGCAAAGGATTAATTCCAGTTTCCTTGAATTGTTCTTATTCTGTCCCAGGAGTTTTTGTCTCCAGAAATAATCCTGGTTGTTAAAATTGTCTGGCTGCACACATGTCTATGTTTCTGTGACAGTTATACCCCTTGGTAAAGGTAAATGCACAGATCTAAGCTGTGTTTAGGGGGCAGAAAGGGGGCAAAATAAAAAGAAGTTTTCATTTTTTCTTGGTGTATATAAAGTTCTTGATCATTTCTCTAAGTGTGCAGGATAGACTACGGGTTCATTTACAACCGTAGTCGTTGTACAAAATAATGCCATTAGTTGATGGTACTTGTCTCCACTTCCCACACTCGGAGATGGTTTATCCAACCCAACTTCTAATCTAAATAATGTACTGGAGCAGAGGAGCCCTCAAGCTACCGCCACCTTCAAGCTGTTGGTGTGAATACACGCAGCTGACTTGACTCATGGGTAGACGTCATTTTGCCGCAGAGTCCTGGAAATGCCAGAACACTGACTTAAAAAACACAAAGACTGTAAAAAAACAGGTCAAATGAGTCTGACATTGTGCTCTGCACTTGCACTTGTGTAAGAAAGTGACCCTTTAAGACTCATATGATTCTTTAACAGTCTGCAGAGCAACAGCAGTGTCTAGGTATCTGGGAAGGGGGGCAGACCAGTGTCATGTCAACAACTGAGTCCCTGCCTGGTATTTCACATTCGCTCAGAGGTTAGGCATGTCTGTCTGCAAAGAGTCTGTATTGTCTCACCATGTCTCCTGCACGTCAAAAACATACAGACAGGTTAACTGGCTTCTGATATAAAAGAAAAACAAAGTTATGATGGAGACCTTAGACTGTAAGCTCCACTAGGGCAGGAGTGGTGGTCACTGGAGATATATTTTTGGTGGCTAAAGTTATTTTTAATTAACATCTTTAATAGATTCATTCCTCTAATCAGGGAAATTTTAATAACTGGGCAAAAGAGGCAATTGCCCAGGGCTCACCACGACTGGGGGACCTCCATCAAACTTTCAACTGCTATAACTTTTGACTTACGCATAGCCTAGAAATGGAAGAGCCCTCATTTTAATCAGCTGGAGGAGCTTCATGTAACTATTTACTTTAATCTTCTATTAGAATAAATTTTCCTTTGGAGTTTGTTTTTTTTTAATAAAATGCTATTTGTGATCACTGTTGGTCCAAGCCAGCATGTCTGGATCTTATGTCTACTTCACTAACTATAAGCTATTTCTTTATTTCCTGCGTTGACAGATTCAAGTTCTCTTGCTCAATTATCTTGGGGTAGCATCCCCACCTAATTGATTAAAATTTAGTGGTTGAGCACTTTTTTTGTTGTAGATCTGGGGGCCCACCAATGAGATCTTTGCCCTGGGCACACTGGTACCTTAAAGTGGCCCTGCCTCTGGTGCTCACAAAACAGCTCATAACTACTACTACCATTTCAGTTCCAATCTTCCTGTCCTTTTAAGGAGAATTAAAGCAGTGCCATAGCTCCCTTCTGTTTGTTTTGCTTAGCTATGTATAAATGGGATTATAGTTCTACTCCCTCTGTGTTCCCTGTGGCATATATAGCAGCAGCACTATTCTACCCTGCTGTTTGTTGTCCCTGCAGTTATTCTCTATAGCGTTTCACTGGAGAGTATATAACATGCTCAGAACAAAGGTTAAAGAAATTTGGAGATATCACTTTATCCTTTGTTAAGCAGCAATATGACAGATGGTATAGTGGGGGGGTCTATTCACTGAAGGGAAAATCAGCAACTGAAGTTATGAAGTGTGTAATGAATTCCCTGTTACTGGCTTCTTCAGCAGCGGAGAGAAAGCAAAATGCATTATGACCACATTATTTTTTGTT
This sequence comes from Xenopus tropicalis, assembly GCF_000004195.4. NCBI lineage: Eukaryota > Metazoa > Chordata > Amphibia > Anura > Pipidae > Xenopus > Xenopus tropicalis. The sequence goes on along the minus strand of NC_030680.2, from coordinate 32,670,633 downwards.
TAACATTTTCATAGCAGAAACCATGCTAGCAATCTGTGGATTCTGGCAAATGCCAGATAGGCTGCTGTAAGATGCTGGTGGGGGCCAATTTTGACTTCCAGTTCAGACTTAGCAGAAACCTGTAACCTTTCACTCAGTTATTCGGTACTTGGTTATTGCAAGTACATATCTTGAGGGAAATACTAGGATTTGTAGTTGAACAACAACCTAAGGAATCCTTTTCCAGGTTAGACAGCCTTGATGTACCAGTTTTATTAAAGACCACAGCCATGGGCGTCCGCAGAAAATTTTCCAAGGGGGGGCAAGTAAGCTAGCATCATCCTGCAACAGATAAATATATATATATTTTTTTTTTTTTTTGCAGGATGATACTAGGGGAGGCTAAATATGGCCCATACACAGACTGACCTATAGCTAATGTGACACTTAGTGGATTCACTGCTGACGTAAAAAGTTAACCTCCCAACTACCTCTTGCCGTTCCCACTGACTCCCAGGGATACTGTACAAAAGTGTGGGTGGGGGTGCTTTTTTTTTTTACCCTAAAATGTTTAGTATTAGTAGTAAAAGTATTCATACGCGCACTTCTGTTAGGGGATCTGCAAACATTTGTGTTTGGGATCAGTTAGCTTAAAGGGGTAGTTCGCATTCGAATTCACTTTTATTTTTAATGGTTTTTCAGTTATTTAGCTTTTTGTTCAGCAGCTCTCCATTTGGTATTTCAGCAGCTATCTGGTTGCTAGGGTCTTATTTACCCTAGCAACCAGGTAGCGATTTAAACAAGAGATGGGAATATGAATAGTTAAGGGGCCTACTTGGAAAAATAAGTAATACAAAATTATAATAATAATAAAATTGTAGCCTCGCAGAGCAATATTTTTTGGCCCCCATTTGAAATCTGTATAGAGGCAGAAGAGAAAGGCAAATTATTCAAAAAAATTAATTAGGAAGACCAATTGCAAAGTTGCTAGGAATAGGCCATTTTATAACATACTAAAGGTTAACTTAAAAGTGAACCACCCCTTTAGATGTGTTTATGTTAGTTTTATAGCAAGAAAGGCAGTGGGTACTGACTCCCCATTATATACAGTGAGACGCAGTCCGTATCTACAAACCCAGCACATTATATACAGTGAAACACAGTGGGTACAGATGGCAGATATTCAGGCCCTGGCACTATAACACTGGCACTGATACACAACATTGGCCCCACTGTAACTTACTATAAATGAACAAAACAATGACAAAAAAAAAAAAAAATAGTAAGTGCAAAAAACAACAACACATATATAAACACACAATGAGCTTTTTCAGAGGGAAAGAGTTAACTTACCCTCCATGTGTTAGGGTAGGGGATAGATTATAAATTAAACAATTTAATGTCAGCTAGTGATTCTTTAGAACTGTATAGTACCTGTGTATAGTACCTGTGGGATGAAAACTGCAGCAAAAGTTGAGAGTTGGTTCTCAGGTAAAGTTACAGCTGCAGATTCATCTTTTCAGTCTTTATTTCTGTTTCCAGTTTGCAAAATCTCCCGATCCCTGTGTGCATCTGTGCTCTGATTGGTCAATTTTACTGTCTGTCAAGGAAGCTGTGCTCTGATTGGTGAATCCACAAGAAGAAAGATCCAATCGGAGCACAGCAAAAACGGGCTTGAGGGGAAAGTGCAGAAACAGAGTAAGGTTTTTGTTTTTTTTGCTACTTTTCCAGGGGGGGGCAAGTGCCCCCTCTTGCCCCCTTCTGTGGACGCCCATGACCACAGCTTTCCTGTATTGCCGAGGACCCATTACTGCCTAAAGATGTCCACAGCATGTTAATGTGGTCTGATCTCCTGGGGGCCAAGCAATCAGATCAGCCCAATTTGATACCTACATGTAGGTGGCCAAATCAGGCAAAGATAAACTCATTTGGCAACCTCACATACGAGTGGATGTTTATGTGTACAGACAGCTTAACTTTAGCCCTAAACAACTCTTACCTGAAAAAGTGCCGCTCTCATCATGGTTCATATCTTCATCATCGTCTTTCTTGGGGGCAAATAAAAAGTGACACCGATAATAACATCAAACACAGATATAAATACATCTCAATACATTGTATACTACACACATTGCTATTCCTGCCCTTCCCAAAAGGCCTGTTCTGAGCAGTCACTTTCATATTTTATGGCACAGTGATTCAGCACAAGGGGAATTTGTAGTTATTTCTTAAAATCTCTATTAAACAATTCATGATTGTTCCCTGCCTTCCCTGTGTATGTGCAGAAGGAGATTAGAGTGTAGCTTTCTTGTACACAGCTCTCTCAAGACCCTACAAGTAACATTTTCCTGTAATCCAATTACAAAATAAGACTAAAGCCAAAGTACAAGATGTTTCTACATAAAAGAGTATTTGTTAACACTTAAAATATTAATTAAAGGGGTAGCTCAGCTTTAAGTTGACTCTTGGTATGTTATATAATCGCTTATTCTTAGTAACTTTTCAACTGGTCTTCTGTTTGTTTTTTTGTAGTTTTTAAAGTATTTGTCTTCTCCTTCTGCTTTCCAGCTTTCAAATGGGTGTCACCAGCTGCCAAAAAAACTATTGCTCTTTGAGGCAGCAATTTTATCATTATTTTTTATTATTTAATTCTCTAAGTTCCTTTCCAGTTCATCTCCCATTCTCTCATACAAACTACTACCTTGTTGATTAGGTAAACTGGACTAGAAATGTGCTGAAAATACTAGTGATTAACATGCACAATACACACAAAATATAAAAAAATGAGAACCAATTGCAAAATGTCTCAGAATATGACTGTTTATTCAAAGTTAATTTGAAGATAAACCACCCTTTTAAAAGATTTAGGAAAGAATAGATTTCAACATTCTGCTTTAAACTGAAATGCTGGAATTATTGGCTTATTGCTTAAAATCTCAGTGAAGGTGAGGGTTGACAAGAATGTCAATATAAATGTTAAAAGATCTGGACATAAAGAGCATGAGTAAACCCAAGAACTCCAAGTCATGGGGGGTAGTGATAAATCTGACCTCAGTGAGATTGCCGCTCTGTTCTTCAGTATCCCTGGAGTGACAACATTTCCCTGTATTGAAAAAAGTAAGAATGAAAATATTACTTTTAGAAATGGAGGCAAAGAGATATAGAGGGAGAGATAGGGGTTTGGGGAGGTGGGTAGTGTGTACTAGCAGAATATTTGTTACTAAACTCAATACAATGCCGTCTTCTAATTTTTGCCACCCACTTACTTATTATGCCCAGCTCTGTTTGCTTGGGACCTGGAGTTAATTAAGGATTAATTATATCTTAGTTGGGCTCAAGTACAAGGCACTGTTTTACTGATACAGAGAAAGAGGAAATCACTTTAAAAAAAGTATTTGATAAAAATGGACTCTATGGGAGATATCCTTCCTGTAATTCAGAGTTTTCTGGATAACGAGTTTCCAGATAATGGATGCCATAACGGTACAATGAAAAAGAACATGGTGAAGAATTTGATGGACCAAGCGCAGTATAAGCTGCCACAAGTAAGATGGCCAAAAAGAGCACATAAAATTATGATGCCGTTTGCAGTTGAGATTTTCACTAATATTTTAAAGTCTGTAAAGCAGAACTAATGGTTGGGATGTGAACATTTTGCATGTAGTCTGCTTGCCATTCACTTGACCATTGCTTGCTCATAAGCAATAACATGTGCATGACCGAGCTCCATGAGCAAGCATTTTTAATCTTTTTTTTATCAGCTTTACTCAATAGCCAGTGAGGGCATCCAGAGACCTTCCACATGGATAGTTATGGGAAGGAAAATGGGTGGAAGAGTACAGAGCTATGTGTGGCATAATATAACATCCCTGAACATAAAAGAATATTGTACTGGGAATGGGCACCAGTGATATCACAAACCACATGGCTAAAATCTCAGAGACTGGTAGACTGATGGGTCCTCATTTCTTCAGTGATGAATTACCCCTGGGTATATGGTGATATATACTTTAAAGCTGAAATATGTGCTCACCAGGCAAATAGGATTTTGGCTCTATGTATAAAGTAAAGACAAATGGAAATGGGTTAAAGGTTTTATGTCCACATGCAAACCTCAGGCGAGTAGCACTGTCCCATTTACTCTTATCTGGGCAGTTGTGTTAAGGCTGTAAAACAGCAGTGTGCCAGCATCGATTCTTGAGATTAGTGATTCATCTATAATCTATCTTCTGCCTCCTCCTGTGATACATTTGGGGCTACAAACAAAAATCCAACAGGGAAATTTCACCTTTAAACAAACCTTTCACCTTTAAACTAACCTTGTTTATATATCATTAAATTTTCCTGTACTGTAAATTGTTTTCTTGCTGTTGGGGTCAGTGAATGTGAGGTTGCAGTATATTTTGATTTATTTTATGATTCAGTCGTTCTCCTGTTGATACTCTGTTGTTGGTGGCTGGTTACTAGCTTATGTATAACTTAGCAAACAAAGAGCAGTTTTAGTTTCAAAATGGAGTGTGACAGTGGCTTAACAATTGAGAAAGCAGATCCCCTGGCTGCAGGAGTGAGGGGGCCCAGACTGTGGGGTCTGCTTTCTATATTGGTTCATATAAATCCCTGCTCCCCACTGGCTCTCACGTAGGGGAACGGGCCAGGCTGGGATCATAGCAAATTACCTCTTAGTTCTTTATAGGACTAGTCCTGAATGTAATCACAGTCTCTATTAGATTTTGTTAAATGAAAGGATACATGGAAATACAATTAAGTGGTCAGTACAAAAAGGATGCAAATTCTCATAATTTGCAAGGACAGCTCTGATTGAATCCTAGGAAATAAGAGAAAAAAATTGCAATATTATTACATGGTTATTTGGCATCATACAAATGTTTGTTTTCTTAAAGGGACACTGTCATGATTTTTATGAAAACTGTTTACATAGCAAATAATTCACAAAATGTTTTTCTTGAACCAACAAATGTATTTTTTTTAGTTGTAATATTGGTGTTAAAAATTCACAGAATAAAAGAAGTTAAATTAAAAGAAGTTTCCAATATGCATTCATTACAAATTGCCAGTGGTTTTACAGTTCTTTGTAAATATAATTGCTGTTAAAAGTAGTATTTGTTTGCCACATAAGTGTTTAAATCCTATGTACCCACCACTATTTCTTTTGAAAGATGTTCTTTGCTTTTTGTATCTTCCGTGCTAGGATAAATATACAATAAATTAATATAATGAAAAAATATATATAATGGTCACGATTTCTTCATCTTGATTTTCAGTTTAAACTGGGGTAACTTTAGCCTATACAGGTATAGGACCCGTTATTCAGAATGCTCGGGACCAAGGGGTCTTTCTGTAATTTGGATCTCCATACCTTAAGTCTACTAAAAAAATTAATAAAACATTAATTAAACCAACTAGGATTGTTTTACATTCAGTAAGGATTAATTATATCTTAGTTGGGATCAAGTACAGGTACTGTTTTATTATTACAGAGGAAAGGGAATCATTTAACCATGAAATAAACCCAATAGGGCTGTTCTGCCCCCAATAAGGGGTAATTATATCTTAGTTGGGATCAAGTACAGGTACTGTTTTATTATTACAGAGAAAAGGGAACCATTTAACCATTAATTAAACCCAATAGGACTGTTCTGCCCCCAATAAGAATAAATTATATCTTAGTTGGGATCAAGTACAAGGTACTGTTTTATTATTATAGAGAAAAAGGAAATAAGTTTTAAAATTCTGAATTATATGATTAAAATGAAGTCTATGGGAGACGAGCTTTCCGTAATTCAGAGCTTTCTGGATAATGAGTTTCCGGATAGGTTATCCTATACCTGTACAGGCATGGGACCTGTTATCCAGAATGCTCGGGACCTGGGGTTTTCCGGATAAGGGATCTTTCCGTAATTTGGATCTCCATAACTTAAAAAAATGGGCTTTCCGTAATTCAGAGCTTTCTGGATAATGGGTGTCCAGATAAGGGATCCTATACCCGTATAACTAACTCTATAATATCATAATGTGTTTACTACTTTTTATAGGTCTTATTTATATTTGCTTTTTAGAAGTGATTTCCTGCACATTATTGTTTTTAACCAAGCAAAATCAGCCCTTTAGGAGTTGATGTATGACTGGAATGAGTATGAATAAGCTGTGAGTGATAGCCATGAGACTGAACTGATCAGTTTTCTTAATATCTACCTCTGCTTTTCCATCCATATTTTTATTTCTATTTTTAAAGTGGCTGTGATCTTTCCGTAATTTGGATCTCCATAACTTAAAAAAAACGGGCTTTCCGTAATTCAGAGCTTTCTGGATAATGGGTTTCCGGATAAGGGATCCTATACCCGTATAACTAACTCTATAATATCATAATGTGTTTACTACTTTTTATAGGTCTTATTTATATTTGCTTTTTAGAGGTGATTTAATGCACATTTTTGTTGTTAACCAAGCAAAAACAGCCCTTTAGGAGTTGATGTATGACTGGAATGAGTATGAATAAGCTGTAAGTGATAGCCATGAGACTGAACTGATCAATTTTCTTAATATCTACCTCTGCTTTTCCATCCATATTTTTATTTCTATTTTTAAAGTGGCTGTGATCTATAGTCTAAAAGGATATTGCCACTGCCACTATATGTATAATCTAAACAACAACTAATATTGCACATATTTGATTAGGGATGCACCGAATCCTGGATTTGGTTCAGGATTCGGGCCGAATCCAGGCTTTTTTTGAAGGATTCGGTTTCGGCCGAATCCACAGTTCCCAGCCAAACAAAATTCCAATTAGCATAAATTAGAATATGCTAATTAGCACTCAAGAGGGTTAAATGGTCAGGGGAAAAAACATTTTGCCGCATGTGCAGCTCATGTGCTAATTAGGATTCGGATTCAGTTCGGGATTCGGCAGAATCCGTCAGGGTGGGTTCGGGCGAACCCAAAAAATTGGATTCAGTGCATCCCTATATTTGATACCTATATCTGAAAAACTTACGTAAAGTTTGTGCCGTAGTGGAATTTGAACTTGTATACATCCTTTTCGGTATGAAAAAAACGCGTTTCCGGGAGAGGAAAGGAAAAGGGTTTTATAGGCATGTTATTAAATCTCTGAAAGAGGAAGAAAAAATAAGTATTAATGGTTCATAGGGAGCATTTCTGATCTCTATCCTCCTGCACACATACATCCCATCAAGTATCATTTTTCATTTCATCAGTTTATCATCACCACAAAAATAGCATAAGGTGTGTCCTATAAAGTGAACACAAAGAATATCTGCATGGACAGATTTTACCAATATGGCTCCTACACTGATTGGATAGGCTACAGATGTTGGAGGGGAAGTGGCTTTCTTCTCTTACTAAATAAGCAGAGAATAATGCACACTTATGGGTTAATGAGACTTATAGGCCAAATAACCTAGCGTTATTTAACGTTCCCCAAACAAAAACAAAGTCAAGCACTTTCTCTGTGTGGCTGGCTGACTATTCAATGTGTTATGAGTCCATAAAATGGGCATCATTATATTGTTCTACGGCAAAATCCCTTTGTGTAAGACGGCAGTTCTGGGCTCAGATGGCACACATGGACATGGGACATTCGCTGCTTACCTCTATGGCACTTTATTTTGCAGCAGTGTAAAAGTGTGATATTAGCCATAAAGTGCTTACTTTCATTATTCCTACTGTACTAGCCAGTTCTATGTAAACATCTGAAATACAATTATTCCACAGCCACTGCAAACTGATGAATGGCTTGCATGTTATCATTCACAATGATAAATAATATTTATGTTGGTAATAAAGCTGTATGTTTGTGGTTCCTAATTCTCCACAGTAGTATCCCTGTATGTTTCAGAGTAAAAAATGTATTGTGGAGACTAAAAGTTGGTAACACACCAATATTCCTCATTTAATCAGGAAGTGCTCATAAATTTCCTTCATTAAGTCATTTCACCAAATAATACCTCATAACTATCACCTAGAGGTTCCCTCCAGGACCCCTGTGCATGCTAGTGCCTATATATTCAGGAGGTATTGGTTTTAGTCAGCGAGTAGTTAGTTGGTGTATATGCAGTTAAAACTCAATGGTTTCCTGTGAGCTTCCTCCTAACAGCACTATTTGCACCTCCCTATTCACTTATCTGTATATTGCACTACACATTTATATTTATATGTGAGTAAATATACAGCCCATTCTTGCCATGCCTGGATACTCACAACGCCCACTCTTCTTCTATTTGGGAAAATGAACTAGTCCAGCAAAACCCTCCCTTCTCCCCCTAAAAAGCGCAAATGGTTTCTCCCACAGCATGAAGCACAGCACAGAATGGCAGCAAAGAGCAGAGTTTGGTACAAGGCAGCACCACCTAGTGGGCTAAAGCCAGTAACCCATTAACATTTCTTTCCTTACTAAATAAATAATTTGACTGATTTATAGGAAAGGGTCTGTATTTTAATGTGGAGAATAAAATCTTCAGGAACATAAAGACACTGGTTACCTGGCATGTTTACTCTCTCTTTATCTTGGGGAGAGTTCAAAGCAGTAAGGGCCCCCCAAAAAATATATACATCACAATATACACATCATAAACCTTATCTATAAGTTATCTGTCCAGTCGCATAACTACAATATGGCAGAGCACGGGGTATGCTGCATATTAATCCCCTTCCCTAAGCCCTCTCCAACTTTAAATTTAGCTGGCAAACATTAACAAGGTTAGGCAGGCAGTGAGTGGGCCATTGGGTTGCTATCAGGAAAGTTTTCAGCCTGTTCTGATGAATAGCCCACATGTTCAAATACAGATGCAAGAGAATTGTGAAAGTACTGCCTGCCTGGACGTGGTGGTGATTCCACGTTTCCCCTCGTGGGTTATGTCACAATAATGCTGGAATTCTGGGGGAAGACATGCAGCTGGTGGGTAAATAAACATGCTGATTTGCACTTTTGCATACTGTGCTCACTTTAAAAATATGCACTCGTGTCCCATAATTTTAATCCTGTGGCTAGGATTTCCAAATGGCCGGTGTTTTGCCAGCCAACAGGTGCCAATACTTCATGGCAATGTAATTAAAGTCATTTACGAAGTATTTATTTCCCAGAAAACGTTGGTGCCTTACAATCACATAATCTAACTGCTTATTGAGTTCATGGCAAAGGTTTCAAATGGTAATGGAGGCAGGTGCATTAAAGATGTGTATAAAAACCTTGGCCAAGTGGGGGGGGCAAAACAGCTTTGAACATAATTAGCATAAAAACAAAATGTTGCCATTTTCTGCAAACTGGCACAACCAAAAGATATCATTGTTACTGTAATGGCAAATGCTCCCGGAGGATGGAAAAGAGAAATATTAAGACACGTTTGGGTCAGCAGGCTGATTCCCATAGAAAATGCTGTTGTCATGGGGAGAGTGGAAATTCCATCTCATGGGACAGGGTGTGGAGGCAGTGCAGTCGGATTAGGCTGTGGTTTGGGAAACAGTTATGTTGTCATTTGGGGAAAATATGCGCTAATGGAAAACAGGGGCGTTAGTAAAGATTAACATGGTTCAGAAAATTTGCTATAGAATGTAGAGTTGGAAAGAGTAAGAGAAGAAATGAAGGGAGGAAAGTAGGGAGTGGGGAGGCACAAATAAAGTGATGGAGGAGAGAACAAACAGGTAATGTAGTCTAAAGTCTACAACAGTGATTGGCAACCTATGACGCATCAGATGGGTTAAAGGAAAACTAATGAAGAATGCAGGTAGAAACAGGGAAGTTTTAATAAATGGGCAAAAGGGACATTTTCCCAGGACCCCCCCAGGATAGAGGACCCACTACCACACATCAGGGATAACTTTTGGTAGAATCATATTGCAGAGAGGACAGATCCCCCAAGAGCTCTATTGTATGGGTATTTACATTGCTTTGCTTTTTTTCTCTTATGGCTTCATTTTATTGTCATTTTATGCTCCCATTTCTTCACTTGTTGTTTCACTATATTGAGCTAGAGATGCCTGAGGGTTATTCAATCACAATTTTTTTGTGGCAGTAGGAGCCCAACAATTAAATTTTTTTTTTTATATATTGAACATACTGTGCCAGTCTAGAAATTTAGCAGCCTTATAATAGTTATAATTTATGATTTTAAAGTTGTCCACAGGAGAATGCATTCTTCCATCCTGTTAGGCCATCTTTTGAGTGTCAGTGGCGCTGCACATGCTCAGTGTGCTCTGGGCTGCTGTTGAAGGACTAAGCTTAAGGGGGGAAATCATTAACAAATTAGCTTGCATAGATTAAATAAAATTAGGTTGCATAGAAATTGAGGCTACTTATTATTAATACATTCTAATACAGGATGCATAATTTCTATGCTTTCAGGAAATGTGAATCTGATAAATTATCAGCCTTGTATCATAACATTTTTATTGTACAAATACAGTATATTGCGAGTCGGTCCCTAAATTGAGGTATCTGACAGCAGCACACAGATTCAATGGATTCTCTCTATCTTCATTATAACCATATAATGCAGTATATTTCCACGTAATTTTGGTAGGGCCAAACAAGTTACCATTAGTGATGAGTGAATCTGTCCTGTTTCAACTTTTTTGATGCACATGATTCTTTTGACACCACCGTGACTTTTCTAATGCAACTGCAACATATTTGATGTGACTTATTTGACAGATTTTTTACGTGAAAAAATTCACCAACTGTGAATTTCGCAGCAAATCCATGCCTGCCAAAAAATGTGTTCATCGCTTGTTAACTTTTATATACAGAATTTATGTAACCAGAAGAGAAGGTTGGAGTTTTTGCATACTGATGGCCTTGTTCAAAGAGACTTTATATACTAATATATGGCAGTTGTACAGCTGTTTTGGAGAGATCACACCTTCATTAAACCTTATACAGGTATAGGATTTTTTTTGCAAAACCCCATTATCCAGAAAGATTTGAATTACCGGAGGCCATCTCCCATAGACTCCATTTTAAGCAAATAATTTTCATTCTAAAAGATTATTTCCTTTTTCTTGCAAAGACCCCTCATCCTGAAGACCCCAGGTTCCAAGTATTCTGGATAACAGGTCTCATACCTGTATTATGTTTATGGCTGTAGCTATCCCACAGCCACTAGTGAGTGCCAGCTTAGACACCCACTCATAGTGCTTTTGGCATTCTCTATCTAACACTTGGTTGCTACTGTCCTTGCTGTGCGGTACAGGGCCCACCTGAATATGTGACACTAAGGGTTGACCCATAGCCTGCAAATTTACCCTTAGGTCAAGCAGATTGGGTTTGAAATTTGGGCAACCATTGCAGGTGCAGGTTGGGTGAAGGGTTAAGGTTTTGTGGGTTTGGGTCGGGTGCCGGTTGAGTTTTTCCTGATGCGCACATTATTACTGCAGAGATAAGGCAATAGGAAAGGGAGCAGGACATGGGATGGGATGTAAAGCATTCTCTAATTTTGGCTGCTAGAAATTATATTTAGTCACTCTGCGTGCCGCTTAGTGCTTACACAACTCACACCTGAGCATAGTTCCCCTAGGCCCTAGCTCTCAGTGAATAGTGTTTGCACTAACATGTGATACAGCAGCAAATTGGAGGAAGTAAATCAAAAATATTACCACCCCGAGTTGGCTTATATTACATAACTTATATTCACATTCACCTACCAACATCTTATTCAAAACCAAGGACAATAATATGAAGTTGCCTCTCCCTTTGCTGCTATAACAGCCCCTATTCTTCTAGGAAGGCTTCCCAAATACACTAAATGCTCTTGCGGCTGAATGGAAGTAAAATCCCACCAGCATCTAGTAGGAACTAGATACTGGTGGGATTTTACTTCCATTGAGCTGCAAGAGCATTTAGTGAATTTGGGCGCTAGTGTTGGGGACCAGGCTTGACTTGTAGTTGGGGTTCCAATCCAGGGGTTCTGTGCAGGCCAATTAAGGTCTACGAGTCCATTCTCAGCAAACCCACTCTGTATGGAACTCTCTTTGTGCATAAAGGGATTATTGTGCTGAAACAGTCAAGAACCAAGAATGTCATTGTACACTGTAGCAAATCATAGACATGCCCAGAGCATTATTCCCCCTCCACCAACCTTTACAGTTGGAATTATGCATTTAGCAGGGAATGATCTCCTGATATCTGCCAAACACAGACTTTTCCATCAAACTGCCAGATGGTGAAATGCCATTTCTGTCTCCAGAATAAACGTTTCCACTGTTTCAGTCCAATGGGAGTGACTGTTACACGACTCAGGCTCAGGTGTGGCAATGCACATGGTGATGTTAGGTATGTTTCTGTCTGATTACTTATACAAATTCTATGTACCCAACTAATAGATCTTGTGCTGACGCTGCTTCTAAAGAGAGTTTGGAACTTGGCAATAAGTGTTCCTGCTGAGGAAGACCTTAACAGGAGACTCATTGCAGTTGGCCATAAGTGACCGGGGGTGACATTGACTTAGTCAAGTATGACCAGGGATGAAGTAGTCGGCCAGCATAGTATATTGCAATATATGGAGAAAGAATCCCAATTTTGCTCAAAGGGGAGGGCATATCTTGGTAGATTAAGGCAGAGGATATCTTAATGTCCTATATATATTGATAATGGGTGAGTGCAAAGGACTTCTTGTTGCTGTCTGTATGAATTTTGTGGTCACGGCTTAATTGCACCCCCACCTAATGGTTTAAAATTTAGTGAGTACAACTTTTCCTCTTTTCTGACTCTGTAGGGGACATTTATTATTTCCCAGAGCGCAAGTGACAGAGCGTGCCCCTTTTTGCACACTTATCAATACTGCTCTCTTCACTGAGTAACAGATTATAAATCTGGCACTTTGGTGTGGTGAGCTGTGTCAGGGGGCACAGGTTAGCTGTGTTCATGGGGGAAAACTAGAAGGGAGGAATGCAGTGTGCAAAAAAAAAGACTGTGGCCCTTTTCTGCACCTTGCACACTGCATTCTGCATGGTAAATGATCCCTTGTTTTTATGTGTGAGGCTCAAAAGCCCAGAAGCAAAAAGTACCTTCACTTTCTAATCAGATGCTCCCTTTTACTATAGCAAACCAGCAAGCACTATTAATTTACTGATTGGTAAAACAGGAGCAAACATTGCACTGTTTAGTACATTCCCCCTTATAGTCTCTCTGGCACTAAGGCTAATACTGAAAAGAGTTTCTTAACTCTACTCTAAGAGAGGTAGGATAGATGGATCCTTCCGTATATTAAAGGATAATCCCTGTAAAGCAAAGAGAGATATTATTATTCTGTGCCCTGTATTTAGCAGAAAATGACTTTGCATGCCATCAAGCCTACTGGCCATATTGGCATTTTAGTCTAAAGGAACTGATGCCAGAGCTTGTAACACACCCCAGTGAAGCTTTTCCCCATGGCATGGGGCGGGTAACCTTTATCTCTCCAGCTGGTGTTAAATTACTACTCCCAGTACAACGGTAGCTGTTGCTGGGACAAATAAAATTTTAATTCATTATCACCTTGACCAGAGTGACCATGGCTGGTCTATGATCTATCTCCCCCATTTACAAAACACAGGACTTAGTCCAACATCAGGTAGAGCAGCTCATCGTGCTTTATAGCCTGGGGCTGTCCCACTGCACCTTCAGTACTGGATGAGAGGGTTATTTATGTCCCACTTCCTACAACACAGGCTCCCCTAACCTCTATATCACACCATCTCTGTAGTACATTGCACGGTAAGAACACATCCCAAAGTGTGTGTGGGCTAAGATGGATGAAATAATGAGTGCCTATCCTTGTACTTGCACCATACATGCCCCTGCATTTTTATCTTTGCAGCCAATGAGTTCATCTTGCCAGACTTGCTCCCAGTGAACCATGTGCAACTGGGACACTCACTCTGCAACTGGCACAATCCCAGGTCTGAGAATACTAACGCAACGTGAACCAATATAGCTTTGTAACACAAGCACAACTGTGTCTGTTTTGGGCACTATCACAGGCCATGCAACTTTAGTGTAGCCACATTTACTCTGCATAATGGGTAAAAAATAAATAAAAATGGTTATTTGCATCTGAAATTACACATTGCACTTGGGTTTATAAATGACCCCTATTGTGTACAAAATCCCACCCCCTCTCTGCATGAAGGAAGACAGCACCAACCTACTCCGCTGTGTTGCCCCATGGTTCCTATTGTTTCCTATACCATATACATGGCTGCCTTGTACCCTGTACATAATGTGGCCCCGGGCAGCAACAGCTGTAGGTAAGAATTAATAATACTAGTCAGTTTGGGGGTTGCAGGAGTGCGACTGCACATGGGCCCACACCCCCTTGGGGCACACCGGAGTTGCCTTGACTGAATTTTTGTATCACATACAACTCCCTGCATCTTTATCTTGTGTAACCTGCAACCTGCAAATGAAAGTTTTGGTCCTTACCAAACATATACATTTTTTTTACCATGCAACCTGACAAAATATTTGGAGATAAGTGTGGGTGTACTTTCTTTGATATATTTATATATATACATATATGTATGGAAAGGAGCCTCTCTGTATTATAGTAATGTGGTACCTCCAGCTTCTTATGAACTTGAAGTCACAGTAGTCCCTAAGAGTAAAGTTAAAATGGTACTGGAGCTGGAGGGCCGCAGGTTGGCTTGTCTATAAACCCCCTGACTTCCCTTCTATATACACATAAACCAGGTACATGGTGGTGCTGATGGCAATTCTTTCACCAGAGGTACTTTTCCAAAAAGGGCAGCACTGCTGAGTTTATTATTGTGTTATTTATATAGCGCATAGCAACAACACATTCACGCTTCACTTTACAGACATTAATAAATACGAAGATGATATTCTTAGAAGCAATATTTTTATTTGTATAATTATATACATAATGTGAGCAGAACAAACATGTTATATATGAAATAGTGCCTATTGGAGTAGGAAAAATGGGTGGCACTAGGCAGGTGGGGTACAGGCTTCTTTCTTCACACGGACTCCAGTGAGTGTTTGGTACAATGTTCAGTATATGATCCATGATCTTCATTACAGAATAAGATTTCCTTTGACTGTCGCCACGCTATCTCACATCTGAAAAACAGAATCACACAATGGGATTTACATCTAAAGGGCAACTGAACTTATGTGTTGATTATAAATAAATAAGCAGTCAGATGAATCATTCAGCATTGTAAATTATTTTATTATAGACTTCATAATTAATTCTGCAAATTAACCAGTTACTCACATAGGGGTACAAATGGTGTGCAAAAAACAAATATAACATATTTGTTTACTATTTGAGTCTTTCAGTGCCCTGTACTCTTTCATAATGCCCATTTGAGGCAAAATGATTTTCATAGGATAGAATGCCTGTGCAAAAAACCCCATGGTACATCCTTCATTCTGTTTAGGAATAAACCTACTTTTCATACCTTGGCATGGATAAACATGGTAACCATCTTTAATATCTTCAATATCTTCTTCTCTGGATCTCCCAAGGTGGCAACTGCAACCTTACCAGAAAACAAATACAAATAATGTGAGGTAGTGCCAACTATTGGTTTGTTTCCTAACTTAGTGCCAGGTTTTACTTTCCTGTTTGTCACTTAAGGGAATCCCAAACCACAGGGAGTCTTGGCCTGCTCTTCTATAACAGCCACCTTTGGCTTTGGGCCTAAATCTCAGCTGCTCGGGTGCTAACAGGTCTTACCATATAAGAATCCAGAGACTCCCATGGGGCAGGCAAGGGTGCCAAATGTCGATTGTAGAGAAGGAGTCAGTAATTACAGAATGCATTGTGGGGCAAACTGAACCAAACACTTAGTTATCTGTTCAAATAGAGCAGCGTTATAACAGACTGCATAATAACCTGCAGAGTGCTGGTTTAAAACCAGGCAGGATGTTACAGTGTCAGCTGTTGTGATAAAAATACAGTTTGTTTCTCACCTTGCTTCTAGATCTTACTTGCCTGTTATACAGGTGAAGTTTTGGAATATGTTACAAACCATGAGCAGACTATTCCTACATTTGCCTACTCAGTCAGAACTTATTAAGGTGGCTCACCTGATTGTCACTTTATATGAATAGACTTCTTATATGGGTATGGACTGGCCCTCCACCCTCCCCATCCATTCCGTCTACTTATTTGATGTTCATTGAGAATCCTCTGAATGCCTCTTGCAGCTCTGATGGAATCCTTACAGCAGGCGGTGTCAGTGCTTTCAGGGTTCTCACGGCTCTCCAGGTGGTCTTGGTTGTCCAGTTCAAACAGAGGCCTTATTCTTTGGTGTAATAGATGGTCCCAGTCCATACCCTGAAAGATAGGTTATATTTTATAATAAGTATCTGGTCCAAAAACTAGAATTGCTGGAAAAAAAAGTTAAAATGCATTACGAGGCTCTGGCAATATTCATTAGTGCTTTTTTTGTCTGTAAATCAAAATAAATAGAATAGAAACCTACTCTGAAGAAGAGGTGCTCTTTCACCATTTCGGCACCAGCCTCATCCGAACCGAGGCGATGTTCTGGATCTTTCTAGGTATTCTGGATCTTCTGGATATTCGATATTCTAGATCTCTGATCTTCATGAATGGACTTCTTCTATAGATATGGACTGGCCCTCCACCCTCCCCATCTATTCCGTCTACTTATTTGATGTTCATTTAGAATCCTCTGAATGCCTCTTGCAGCTCTGATGGAATCCTTACAGCAGGCGGTGTCAGTGCCGGAGCTTGGCATTCAGGGTTCTCTTGGCTCTCCAGGTGGTCTTGGTTGTCCAGTTCAAATGGAGGCCTTATGCTTCGGTGTACTAGATGGTCCCAGTCCATATCCTGAAAGTTAAATGAAAAGGTAATATTTAATGATGAGTATCTGGTCCAAAAACTAGAATTGCTGGTACAAGAAATTATAATGCATTACGAGGCTATGGCAATATTCATTAGTGCTTTTCTGTTTGTAAATTGAAAGGAATAGAATAAAAACCTACTTTGAAGAAGGGGTGCTCTTTCACCATTTCTGCACCAGCCTCACCCGAACCGAGGCGATGTTCTGGATCTTTTTCTAAAAGCTACAAAAAATAAAAACAAACATTGTTGTTAAATCATTATTGTTTATGTCTATTTTATTATTCTACTGGGAAAGTATCCACCCAGGAAATACAAGCAATTTTCTAACCCCATAGAGAAAGTAACCATATGCATATGTAACTGATCTGCTTGAATGGACTAATTAAGCTCATATTTAATTTATTAACTGCTTATATGAACCATAGATTAAGTTCTGTATTTAGGGGACAAGCCATTATCGGTAATACCCCTTTACTAAACTGAGTACCCACTTCTTCTGGCATTCATAGTCTGACCCTATGGAATAGAAGGGACTTTCTGGGGTAATAATACATATTGTAAAGTTCAGTGAAAGCCTGTAACTGCCACTAAAAGACACTAAAGGCCATATGTTATATCATGGTAGTAATAATAATAACTATACAGCATGTATGCCCTTAGTATAACAAGTGACTAAAGGCACATGATACTAATTTGCTGAGGCCAACTTACTTCTTTTATAAATGCAGAGACATCCTCTGATAGATAGTCTGGTAACTCGATGTTGTCGTAAAGGATGCTCTGCATTAGCTCAACCGGGTCTTCGTTGTTGAATGGTAACTGAAAAAGTGAATCATTATTTCTTTGGTGAAACAACATTCCCAAGAGATTTTTTGCTATATGAACTTAGTGCAGGCTCTGTACTGAACTACATCTCTCATGTGCAGCTGGTCATACAGATACCATCTCTTAGTACAGTGCCTTGGGGGTATTTCTTCTATAAATGATAAAGGGAAGCCAAATACAGTATTATTCATGCTACATTATTTCTGTCAGTATGGGAAATTATGCTTGTAAATATGGAGACTATAATATGTATTATACTTATATATTAATTATAGTATTACACTATGTTTAGTAACATTATGAAACAGCAATGGCAATGATTCCCCAATGATAATATAGGAATTGTGCTTACCTCACACATGAGCATTATATAGGTGGTGATTCCTAGGGCCCACCAGTCAACGGCCATGCCGTATCCATGTTTCAGGAAGATCTCGGGGGCGATGTAAGCTTTTGTGCCGCACATGGTGTTAGTGCGGTCGCTGTATCCAAAGCCTTAAACACAAGAAACACTGTGAGGAAACTGCAGATCTGGGGCCCTAATGTAAAGTAATGAGGAACTTTCCTTAACTGCTTCCTTTCAAACTACACAGCCACTCAGATCTGTTTATGCCACTTATATATAACACTATATCTAAATATAACAATACCTAATAATCTGATCTTATCCCCTGTATGCCCCAGAATTATAAGCAACACTTACTGTCTTTGCTGAGGCCGAAGTCTACGATCTTAAGGTAGCCATCCCGGTCCAACAGCAAATTCTCAAGCTTTATATCTCTGAATTAAAACCAAGTCAATAGTTTAGTAGTTATACAAAAAGAAATCCTTACAATAACAGCAAGCGAATGATTAACACACTGTTACCAGCTCGATCTGGAAATAAAGATGATTTTATTAATATTAATGCTTACCTATGGACAATGCCAAGGTGGTGTAATGCCTCCAGGCCAAGAACGACACATGCGGTGTAAAACCTGAAAAGAGAAAAAATAAAATTCAGTTACTTTAAATATTTTTTCTTTATTGATATATAAGCTGATGTGTGAGAATTGAGGTGATCATAGTGAGAACAAAGGCAGTTATCTGTATGATAGGTGTAGCTTTGCGTGTATTACGTTACATTGTAAAAATATATGCTGAGATGATGCTTCACTGAAAGTGCCCCTTAGAGAAACTTATTCCCTCATTCCCATTCTACTTACATGACGTCAGGTTCTTGCAGTTCCACGGATGTTACAATTTCATACATGTCACCTCCAGGGAGATATTCCATCACACAAAATAGGTGAGACTCCGTCTGGAAGGTTCCATGCATTGACACTAGGAACGGGTGTTCGGCAGAACTCACCCTCTGGAGGATTTCCTTCTCTTTGAAGACACTGTGGGTTAAATTATCCCATTATCACCATGTGAGACTCACACAAGGGAACATTACACTTACCCTTTATCCTAATAAACAGACACGGGGCAATACAGCAGATAATAACCAATTGCTAATTATTTAAAGGATCATGAGGTCAGATAGATACTAAATATAAAAATAGAAAACTGTTCTACATATAAAGCTGAATATAACAAGAAAAGATTACACAGATATGGCCAATATTAATCTCTCCCCTGTCACTGACCTGTCCAAGTTGCCCCTTTTCAAAATCTCCTCTTTTTTCAGGGCCTTGATAGCACATAGTTCTTTGGTGTTTTTGTGCTCGGCTAGGAATACCTGGAGTCAGAAGGCAGAAAGTTCAATCACTCTGGGTAAATCAGTAGTAACTAAAACCTAACTGTGCAATGAGTCGCTCACCTTCCCAAATGCTCCTTCTCCCAACACTGGGCCCAGGTTGAAATTTCCAAGTGAGGGAGATCTGGGCTCAACAGGGCTGAAAAATAAAATAAAGTTAATATATGTTTTGTTCATGTTCACAGACAAGATTAATCTAATATACAGTTTATTTGGTGACTTTTCTGTAGTATCCAATTACCAGAGGGTATTGGCCAGTTACTGATAATACCCTCTTATGAGAAAAGAACTATAAAGCTTAAGCTTTACATAAAGTGAAAGTTATGCAATACCAATATTTTAATATATAAGCAAGTTACAATTCTAAACCAAAAGAAAAGAGAATATATCCCAAATCAGATACCTGATAGATGGTCCTTCAGCACCCTGTATGTTATTGGCAGAATCTGAACCAAAGTCAGGACTGCAGAGCTGCAAATAAAGGACAAATGAGCATTATGCACAGAATGAACATTGCAAGAATTTCATATGTGCACCATTAAGAATGAATACTTTGCAAATGCAAACCTTGAAGTAAAGATTTACTCATCTAATTATACTTATTGGTTTTTGTAAAACATAAAAAGTAGAATCTACTTACTGGTAATGAAGGACTGGAAGAGGTGGAATTATCATCCTCGGTGTCCTTCTCTGGCTCAGACTCTTGCTTCTGATTGGGAACTATAAGTCCGTTGTTATTGGACATGCCAGCATCACAATCAGGATCTTCAGAATATGCAAAAATGGAACAAAATTATAATACAGTTTATCATCATTATAAGTACAATTCTAGAACTATACTTTATAATTTATATTCATATATATTTCTCCCATTACTAAAAGAAAACATAAATGACCATATAATCCATATAAATGCAATAAGAATAAAAGGACAGAAAGATATTAGTTATACGCTATATGAGTAAAAGGTCACATTGACTTCCAGATATAAGGATCAACTATACGTTAAATGGACTGTGTATAATAAATCTGCATGATCAACCCTAAGTCAGTGCATGATCCTACTTACCCGAAAAAACTGCCAATGCTGGTGGTTCATATGAATTAGCCCTCATGGAAATGACCACCAGTGCCTCGGATATATTCTCTATACCAGGGACCTCCACCGTGGCATCCTGAAGAGATAAAGCATATTAAGAAACATTAAGCAGAATATCATCTCAGGGCTTCTACATATATATATGGGTCATGTATGAGGTCTTAATATTGGCAAGTTAAATAAAATAAAAAGAAGAACATTAAGCATACAGTCAGAAAATTGTGTTTGTACATATATACTGTATATACACCCATACAATGTACTTACAAATGAAGGCCAGATGAAATTGGTGGGGCTGGCTGTATCCCTGGTCATAGTCTCTGCTGGTACGGAGCCCTCAGGCTCATGAAAAGGAATGGCCCCTCCGATGTTGTGGGAAGAGCCAGGGTCCTCTTCATTCCCAGCAGGACGTGGAGATTCTATAACAATAAAAAACACAAGAGATGTCATTATTATCCAGTAATGTAGTCCTTTGCTTAACTTTGTCCAACCCAACTATGCAACCCTTAGTATTGGTATTATAAGTGCTTATTAGTACTGATCACACTTACCTAGGAAAGATGGCTGAGCCGGGTGGTCGGGCAGCTCTAAGGTGGCAGTAAACTCCACCAAAGAGTCACGCACATCACTGATCTCTAGGATCTCCACGTAAGCATTCTCATGCTTTGTAGGAATAATTGAGTTCTGTAAAACACAGTTTAAAAAATTAAAGGACATTCCCCCCCACACCTGTTAAGATCATGGTTTCTCATAAACTGATTGTGGGGAAAAAACTTCTGCCATTATACGGCAAAATCCAGGGTATGAAAAATACCATACCCTGGATTTTGCCGTATAATGGCAGAATTTTTTTTGTGACCATTATTTAAAGATGAGTACCTATTGTGTAGAATATATTGTATCAGTACAATGTGTGTGTGTGGGTAATTATCTGTCTCAGCTATGTAAGTAGAGCTCCATGTGCCCAGGTGTTTAATTTGGTCCTGGCCCCCATCTGTTTTGCCCTGAACTCCCACACCCCCCTATGCCAGTGCCACCATATTCTTTACCCAGGCCCCTAAGAGAGACAAAAGGGAACACGTGAGCATCCTTACCTCGACTCTACACAGCTTGCAACCCATAACCGTTTCTCCTGTAATAGAGAAGAGAGATTGGTATATTTCACAGCTAATATGGAGGCAACATGAAAGCTACAAAACATGGACATGGCGTGAACATTGTGATTCCTTTAAATTCTCCTAAATGCTAAATCTATTACCTGCTATTGTGTGTATAGCCAGTGTTGGAATGGGCCTCCTAGGGCCCAGTGGGAAAAATAATATTCACGGCTCATACTCACAAATATTAGCTATAGATACTGCTAAATGTTATGAGTTATGTAGGGAATAAGAAAGGGCTGATGGGAAGTGTTCTTGGCTGGAGCCCACTGGGAGCTGCTCTTATACTTGACAGGTGGGTCCAACCATCTCTATAGCTTGGAGACCTGAAAGGGAATTGGCTGACTATGGGGCATATTTATTATAGTCTGCAAGCCATCATCACCAGTGATGTTGCCCATAGCAGCCAATAACATTTTTGCTTTTGTTTTCTAAATTGTAGGTGACATTTCAAACTCAATTGCTGATTGCAAATATGCAGGTATGTGAGAAAATACACATTATCAGCAGTACCTGTTGCCCTGCAGCTGTTATTGAACTCCCACCATCAGAGTTTGGCAGCTGGCTAGATACCCCCTAAATGAGTATAGATTCTGACAAAAGATCAAAGTGATACTGACAGTGTTTACCCCAAAACCATGTGTCAAAGCTGCAGCAGCCAGGCATAGGTTTAGTAATAAACAGGTGTGTTTGTGCCAGAAAAGCTTTTATTGTGATACAGATACATCCCTATAAGATCCATAATAACTGGGGACACACCAAAGCCCAGATACATCCCATGCTCCTGTATTTGTAGGTAGGAGAAGCCAAAGGGAAACTGACCGTATAATATAATAAGTACCAATGACAAAACATTAGATTGTGAAATTATTGTAAGATTTATTGGTTTCCATTTGGGCTCAAACCTGTGTCCCTGCAGCTTTTACTCAACTACAACTCCCAACATCATCCAACAGAGTTTAGCAGTTGACTGGGCATTTCCCAAATAACTAAAGATTCTGGCTATTACCATTACAAAGTGACAGATACACAGACAAAACAAAATCAAAGTGATACTGACATATCCCTACACATTTGTGTTGATATGTTTTAATATTTCCATCCATAAAGCTGCTGCCCAACTGCCATTAACTGCCATCCTGGCTCTTTAGCAATGTCAGTGGCACAGGGAATGTGCAGAAATCTCTGCCTGCTACTAAATAAATAATGCTACAACATGTGCAATTCCGTCCTATTAATGAATGATAAACATAAAGTTATAATATTTAGCTGAAAAATGTACTTACAGAGAGAGCAGGTAATGAGCTGTGATCTCTAGCAATATCGCTAAACATGTGACAGGAGATAGCCAATCACCTTAGGCTGAAGCAGGCTTAGGGATGGGACAATGCAACTGACTGGTTGAAGACATTGTTTACACAGTGTTACCCCAAAACCATGTGTCACAGCTGCAGCAGCCAGGCATAGGTTTAGTAATAAACAGTTGGGTTTGTGCCAGGAAAGCTTTTATTGTGATACAGATACATCCCTATAAGATCCATAATAACTGGGGACACACCAAAGCCCAGATACATCCCATGCTCCTGTATTTGTAGGTAGGAGAAGCCAAAGGGAAACTGTCAATATAATGTAATAAGTACCAATGACAAAACATTAGATTGTAAAATTATTTTAAGATAAATTTGTTTCCATTCGGGCTCCAACCACCTGTGGCCCTGCAGTGGATTTACAGCTCACCAGGCTTACAATGGTGATAATCGAAGCCTCTCCCTTGTATAGAATGTCATTAGGGAAGGGGAATCTTTTATGAAACCTGCTGCTGAAACATCAAGACATGAATAAGTTTATAGAGAATAAGCATTGGGCTGACATGGTAAACCAAAGCCAAGTGCAACACACAGGATAAAGACTCCGGGTACCAAGCTCAAGGAGATGAAAATTGAATTGATTTCATAGGACATGGAGATTTATTAAAACACAAATTAAATTATTTCCACTCTGTCAGAACTCATTTGGCTGCTTTAGCACCTGTTGCTAAATACACACACTACTGCTCACTATGCCCAACCTTTGTAGATTTCTCTGGAGAAGCACTCCACTGTGCCTGCTGCATGACATCATTTACAATCATCTTTGCTATCTTCCAAGCCATTTCTTCTTGGGCCTGCAATCAGAGGTAAAGTCAAGATCAGTTATCTAAATCATACTCCCAGCTGAAAGCATCCAAAAGTCTGACATTTAGTAAACATAAAGCTGAAGTGTAAACATCTTGCTAAACATGTGGACCCCAATAAGTAGCACGACAGTTTACAGTGCCAAAACAGCACTCTAGCAATAAGAAAGGGGACATTTTTCATATGACTGAAAATAGAACCAAAAGTAATTTTCCTGCAGACAAATATGTCAAACAGAGCTATACTGACATCCATAGTTTAACACAGGCACATTTGTCATATTTAGTTGCTTCTGCTGATGGAGTTGGCTGTTGGCACATTGGTACATTATGTATTGTTGGTACATTAATAATTGTCACCCGATTTTCCTTCTGATGGATATACTGAGTCAGACCCAGTGACAGGGGAGACAGAAGTGACATAACAGTGCTTACCCTGCATAGGTTTGATGGTACAGAGTACAGCATCCAGACTTGCAGCTTCAACAACTATCACATATTATTGACTGCAATACAAAGATAATAAATCAATGCCGGCTACAACCAGTATACTTGTTCTAGCTGTTCCAATAAATGAAAGGTACTCCCCAAATATACAGATTCCCTTGGTGCCTTTAACATGGGCTTGGACTCCACTTTGATAAATATCTGTTACACAGCAGGGAACAAGGTAAGCCTCAGAAGTCCACGACCTGGAACTTGGCCTGCAGTCTTAAATTTTATAACTTTTTGGTTACTTTTAATTATAGAAATTACATCAGTTACATGAAACTCTAAACAGTTACAGTAGGGTGCTCGTTCATCCATGTATATGTGTCAACCGGAGTTACAGTGAATAAAGCATTCACCAAGATAAAGAAACAGACTATTGAATTTGTATGTATTATGTATATAGCTTGAGGTAGCTTACTTCCATTGTTTACAGCTTGTCTTCAGGGTGCCTCTGGTCTGGCCTGACTTCCCCCATCTAACTCACCTTCTGGTTTAATCTGGTATGGCCTCACTCACCCAATCATCAGCATAGTCTGGGTGCCTATGTTCTGGCCTGGCACCAAATTAGTTTATGCTCTTAGTGCATCCAGTTTGGTTTGAGTACCCAGCCAAATTATGTACTTTTGGTCTGGCCTGCCTGCTCCAGTTATTTAAAGGTGAGACTGCTACACTGGCCCTGCAGGCAGTTCTAGATAAACATGTGCTCCATTCTAAACATCATCAGAGCCATGAGGAGCCAGGACCAAAGGGAAGTATATAGGTAAAATATCTAGCATAACAATCTGTATATAAATGCTATGCATGGCAATTAAAGGAGACACATGCATTTAATGCTAATCCTAATGCTGGTGTTTTAGTTGGCCTATATTTTGAACAAATTATTATTTTTAAGTTTCAATCATTTTTATTGGGATTTTTTTAAACATTATAGCCAAATAAAGGCATTAAAATATTTTCAAACATTAATATTTACATTATGCAGAAAAATAATCTGCAGTACAAATAATAACAGCCGTTGAAAACTTATACATTCAGTATTGGTCAACATATGATAAAATATGATATAATATAATTTAATATTGTTGGTTAAGAAATTTGTTATGTACACGTATATTTATACCCGTATACTAATCACGCGTTGAAAACGTGCAAAACGCGTATAAACTGACACTACTGAGATCCTAGGGGTCGCATCCAAATTATTATTTTTAAAACCTCAGTGTCAGTGATACTTGCCAAGCAGAGCAACATCTGAAACAAACAGCAATTCCACATAAAACAGAATATACTGATAGCAGCACCCATATATGTTAGTGTTGCTAGCTAATCATATTACTTTTCCAGTGCTAGTATTCAGTACCTGGGAGCAAGGATTATCTACCATGCAGGGTGTATGGTTTGGAGTGCCTTGGGACCCCTGACTGGGATTCCCTGCTCCACTCCAGCTATAGTCATCATTACTTATGGTTAAGATTGCTGGAGAGGAAGCCGGGCAAGAATACCTGCAAATAAAAGAATATGAGATTAGAGAGAAAGTAAAATTGAACAAAAAGGAACAAGGAAGAAATAAATTGAAAGAATAGGCAAAATGTATGTTCAGCATAAACTGTATTCATTCAACTAATGTTGAAAAAGGTGAAACTATTGCTCCTTTAACCTTGCTGCCTAAATGCAGTATTCAGCTCTCAGAAGAAGGTGACTTCTGACTTGAAGCAACCATCTCCACAACCGTTTGTGCACAAGGCTTGTGTCATGCAGAGATATAAGCTGGCTAGAAATAGGTATGGGATCTGTTATACAGAATATTGGGACCTGGGGTTTTGCTGACGAGATCTTACATTAATCTGGTTCTTTAGAATGCTTAACATTACATAAACCCAAAAGGATTGTTTTGCCATCAATATGGATTCATGGCATGTTAGTTAGGGTCAAGCACAAGGTACTATTTATTTTTTTATTTTTACAGAGAAAAAGGAAATCATTTTTAAAAATTAGACTTATTTTGATTAAAATGCAGCCTACGGGGCATGGCAAGATTTCTTGATAAGGTCCCATAACTCTATTACTTTGCTATGTGGGTACAGCCTATCCTGTCACCCTGTGTTAGAGAGAATAAAAGTCAAACTGCCCCTGATAGCCTGATATCATTTGGCTACTGGGCTAAAAACCTAAACTGGAAAATTATTGTAATAAACTGTATATCAACCAGCCTGATATCTATGAGGAAAGTTAGAAATCCTATAAGGGAGGACCTCATTAACTAATTCATGTGGCCCTCTTCCATGGGGTCTCCCTAGGCCCCCATTATGATGTGATATTAAGCAACTTGTGCATCTCGAGTAAAGAGCTATTCATTTAGCAAGGTTGCCAAACAAGCAAATCCTACAGCGTATGACTAGCTTTAGTACTGAATGGGTTGTCCAGCTGTTTCTCATCTAGCACTCACTCATGTGCTTCCCAATTGTCTGAGTAGAGAGGCCTATGAGTGCCAAAAAAATATCGATAAGAAGCAAAACACTATCTTTTATTGTGCCAGAAATACTGGGATTTATAGATTCAGACAGTGCAGTAAAAGCTGCAAAAGCAGTCGGTTGATCCACATAGGGTGATACAATTGGTAGTGAGAAGTCACAAAAACATGACAATACAGCAAAAATAAAAAATAACATGTTTTTATGATATATATGACTACTTTGACTCAAAATGTTTGTGGAGTGCTATCGGTTAGGTACATTTGATTGATTAGGTACAATTGATAGAATAATTTGGCAGTGGGTGCCGAATACTGGAAAGACTGGTTGTTCTATGGATTAGGTCTTTTTCACAGACTGGTTGTGGTGCGGGTTTTGTATAATCAAGAGAATAGTTGGGCTGTGTATGAAATCTAGTGATATGACTTGTGCTATGGGTTATTTTCATTTGAGTGACTGGTTACGATGTTGGTAGGTGCAACTGAGAAACTCATTGGGCTGTGGGTTATGTAGAGTGGAGTGACTAGTTGTGCTTTGAATTGAGAATATTTGAGGGACTGGTTTCAGTGTAGATTAGGTATAATTGAGGGAATGGTTGTTCTGTGAGTGAGATGTCATTGAGTATTGCATTTGCTATGGGTTAGGTGCATTTGAATGACTGGTTACAATGCTGCTAGGTGTGACTGAGAGACTGATTGGGCTGTGAGTGTCATTTAATGGAGTGAAAGGTTGTGCTGTGGGTTTGGTATAATTGAAAGAATAGTTTGGCTGTGGGCGAGATCTAGTGAAGTGACTGGTTGTGCTATGGTTTAGGTACATTTGTACAATGTTGGTAGGTAGTTTAAGAGACTGATTGGGCTGTGGGTGATGAATACTGGGATGGCTTGTTGTGGTGTGGTTTAGGTGTAATAAGAGACTGGTGGCGGTGTGACATTTAGTTTAATGTCTGGTTGTGCTATGGGTGAGCTACATTTCAGTAACTGGTTATAATGTTTGTAGGTGAAACTGCAAGGCAGACTGATTGGGCTGCGGGTTATGAATAGTGGAATGACTGGGTGCTTTTTGGTTAGGTTTATTTGAGGTGTGGCTTGTAGTGTGAGGTGTAACTGAGATACTTGTGGGGAATGTGAGATTTAGTTGAGTGTCTGGTTTGAGTGAGTGTTTATGTTGTTCTTAGGTACAATTTGTGTTGTGTTGTGGTGTGGCTTAGGTATAATTGAAGAAAGGTTGGGCCGTGTGTGATATTTACTTGAATGTCTTGTGCTATGGCTCAGGTATATTTTACTGACTTGTGATTGATAGGTGATGTTGGTAGGTGCTACTGAGAGACTGGTTGTGGTATGTGTGAGGTATAAATGAGAGAATGGTTAGTATGTGGGTGAGATCTAGTGCAGTGACTGGTTGTGCTATGGGTTAGGTAAACTTGAGAAACTGTGTGTGCTGTGGTTAAGGTAGTTTTGAGAAACTAATTCTGGTGTGGTGTATGTATAATTAAGAGAATGGTTGGGCTGTGGGTGAGATGTTGTTGTGTACCTGGTTAGGCACATTTGAGTGGCTGGTTAAGATGTTGAGTCTGATTTGCTGTGGGTTAGGAATATTTGAGAGACTGGATGTGGTATGTGTAAGATTTAGTTGAATGTCTGGTTGTTTTATGCTTAGGTTCATTTGAATTACTGGTTATGATGCTGGCAGGTGTGACTGAGAGACTGACTGGGCTGTGGGTGACATCTAATGGAGTGAGTGGTTGTGCTGTGGATGAGGTACATTTGAGAAACAGTTTGTGGTTTCAGTTTTGTATAATTGGGTGAATGGTTAATCTGTGGGTGAGATTTCATTGAGTACCTGGTTGTGCTATAGGTTTGGTGCATTTGAGTGACTGGTTATGATGTGTTTAGGTACCACTAAAAGACTGATTGGGCTGTGGGTGATGTATTGTGGCATGACTGGTTGTGCTGTAGATGAGGTATACTTCAGAGATTGTTTGTGCTGTGGGTTAGGTATATCTCAGAGACCGGTTGTGGTGTGGGTGAGATTTAGTTGAGCGTCAGGTTGTTTTTGGTTTAGGTTTTGTTTTTGATGTTGTAGGTGATATTGAAGGGTAAGGTATGTTTGACTGGTTACGATTTTGGTAAGTACAACTGATAGACTGATAAATG
This sequence comes from Xenopus tropicalis, assembly GCF_000004195.4. Lineage (NCBI taxonomy): Eukaryota > Metazoa > Chordata > Amphibia > Anura > Pipidae > Xenopus > Xenopus tropicalis. Next base: position 32,641,696 of record NC_030680.2, on the reverse strand, counting down.
AATGATAAATAGTGGAGTGACTGGATGTGCTGTGGGTTATGTATAATTAAAATACTGCTTGAGTTGAGGGTGACATCTAGTAGAGTCACTGTGCTGTTGATGAGGTACATTGGAAAAACTCTTTTTGCTGTGGGTTAGGTATTATTAAGCGCATGAATGTTCTGTGGAACAGATCCTGTGGAGTAACTGATTTATGCTGTGGGTTTTGTATGTTTTAGAAAGTGGTTGTGGTGAGGGTTAGATACATTTGAATGACTGGTTATGATGTTGGTAGCTGGAACTGAGAGAATAATTGGGCTGTGGGTGATCCAGTGGATGAGGTACATTTGAGTGGCTGGTTATTCTGCACATTACATTCATATAAGAGACTGGTTTGGCTGAGGCAATGAATATCTGAGAAGCTTCTTGTGCTGTGGGTGAGGTACATTTGAGAGACTGAATCTCCTCTAGGTGGGGTTTATTGTAATGGCTCGTGGTATTAAGGTTCTAATGAGAGACTGGTTGTGTTGTGCGTTACATATAGTACATTGACTGGTTGTCCTATTCTGAGGTACAACTGTGATACTTATTGTGCTGTTGGTGATGAATACTTGAGTGTTTGAGGTGTTGGTGAAATACAATTGAAAGACCTGTTGCTTTAGTTGAGGTACATTTGAGAGTCTGGTTGTGCTGTGGGTGAGATCTAGTGGAATAAATGTACTATGGGTTATGTACATTTGTCCTTTTGGTAAAGTACAATTGATTGTGCTGTGGGTAATGTCTAGTGGTGTGAGTGGTTGTGATATGGTTGAGGTACATTTGAGGGGCTGATTATGCTGTGGTTTAGGTACATTTAACTGATTTAAGTGGTTTATCCTGTGGGTAGGTACAAGTAAGGGACTGATTCAGCTCTGGATAACATATAGTGTAGTGACTGTTTGTGCTTTGGTTTAATGTACATTTCAGAGACTGTACAGTGGGTACCACTGAGAGACTGGTTATGCTGTGTGAGAAGATCAAGTGAGACACCGACTGTGCTGAGTCCAAGGTATATTTTAGAGTTTGGTGGAGAAATGGGTAAATTATGTTTTAGAGACTGCTTGTTCTGTGGGTGAGTCCTTTTGAGAGACTTGTTATGCTATGGTTGAATTACAAATGAGAGAGTTGCTTTGGGTAAAGTATATTTGAGAGACTTGTTGTTTGAGTGAGATTTTTTGAACTACTGGTTGTGCTGTGGTTTAGGTATTATTGGGGATTGATATAGTTGAATGACTGGTTGTGCCTTGGATGAGGTACATTTGAGGGACTATTTTTTAATAATTAATAATAAGTGGTTGTAATAGAGGTGAGATTTGAGTGACTAGTTGTGGTGTAGGTGAGTTGGCAATCCTATTGATACTACCGTGCCCATTGTAACTTATGGAAGAAAAAACACTGCATTTTTATAAAAAAAAATTGTCACTTTGCTCATTAAAATTGCACTTTTCTTTTGTTAAATAAGTACATAAGTGAGCCTTTATTTATTTATTTCAGTGCTATATCTTCTATACAGTTTCATGTATAGTGCTTTGTGGGAAAGCCCAGCTCTAACTTTCTGCTGCTTCTGTATCCTGTAACATTACTCCCCCAAGTGGCCTTAATAAAAAAACGCAAGTTCTTCCTCCAGCAACAATTCATTATGCATTAGAAGCATCAATGACCCAAACTGAACCAACAGGTGTCGGGAGTGTAATATTTGAATATCTGCCCTCTGAACCATCACTGTTTTTAACACCTTCCCTGCCAGCCGCAGCCTGCTCCAAGGAATTCTATAAGCGTAAAATATATGTCACCGGCACACTTTAGCTTTGGATTTTATGTCACTGGTAGGGAAGGGTTATACCAAAATCAACATTGTTAGGGTTATACTGACAGGATGGTCAAGGTAATCATAACAACTGAAGAAGCACATACACAGACCTTCTTAGAATTGTGCATGCATAGGTTAACCCTTCAAACATCACAGATGAATCTATGTTAGCATTATTGAAGAAGTCACGTCTGCGACGAAAAGAGTCGGGCATGGGTGACCCTACGTGTAGAGTAGCCTAGTGAGCCTAATAAGTGGGACGGACTTAGAGTAGCTTGCTCTCGATAGCCGCGGGTAGTGGGGGAGTGGTGTTCTGTCGGGGAACGAAAGCGTTTGTAATTGATACAGAAGTGGAATAGGCGGCTCCTGATAGCCGTGGTTAGCGGTGGGGTGGCAGTTAGTGAGAGGAGAGTGCGCACCGTGATTTGAAGCAGCAACTGCATCTGATTTAATGGTGTAGCACGTGGCCTTCATGTTTGCACCAACCATTAACGCTTTTTTCTGCCTCCCCCTTCCATGATACTGCACGGCCCCTGACAATTGGGTGCCTTATGTTTATGTGCACAAGTTACCTTTGAATGACTTCATATGTGTACAATATTATTCATTCAAACTGCTATCCCCTGTATATAACGCCAGTGTCCCTCCCCCAGATGTATATACATACTGATTGCGATCACATTGAATATTGATCTACTCCAGCCTCCCCTAGGTGTATATACTGTATATGAGTGTAAATATATTAAATGGGCTCCCGTGTGTCAGTCACATCTAATCATGCTCTGAAATGAATTTAATGATTAATTAATGATATAAGTAGATTAACTCAGGGCGTGTGTGTGTTTTTAATATCTAATCCATGTCACCAGTTGACATGGATTAATGAATTGGGATCTCATTTTATAAGATTGTATATAGATTGACTGTTTACTATTTATTTATTTATTATTTTTACTGAAAGATTAATTAAAAGTTAAGTATTAATTATTCAGATCAAGCACAAAAAAATCTTCTGTACTTTGACTACTGATTTAGGGTGGCAGACACCTTGTGCATTCTGATCCTGTTAACATATTATATGCCAGAGTACTTTTCCTGTTAAACCAATTATTTATTGCCCCCCTGTTTGTGCCTGTAGGTTACCCTCCCAGAGTATAAACTCTAAGCCCAGAAACCTTCTTCCTGTGTGATTTAAAGGAACAGTAGCACAGGATTTGTTATCTGCTATGTAACCTGTGCCATTACTCCCTTTTTTAATCTTGAAACAACTAGAAAGCAAGAACTTTGTGGCGGAGGTTGGAGGGATTTTTTTTTTAATAAATAAACCTAATATATAGGATCCTGAGGGCCGCCTGCCAACTTAGGATGCATGTATATATATATGGCCCTGAGTATAGGCACAAGTCTTTGGGCTGCGTTATAGAATTTATGATGAGTGTGCAGGTAAGGCTTCCCCCTGATAGCTCTTCCATGCAGATCATGTTTGTGCAAGCAATGCTGAACCATGGAGCAGTGCAGTACCACTCCTCTGTCAACCAAACCTTCCTGCAGGTCATTCACAGTTATATGAGAAATTGCCTTCTTGGCCAGCATTCAAGCAGTTCTCTTGGCAAGTTCTCTTGGTCTTAAAAATCTTGCATTGACTTCGCTAGCTCCCCTTAAAGGAGAAGAAAAGTTGCTGCTGAGACCAAGCTTCTGAGTTTATTGCCAATAGATTGGCCACAACAGTGCAACACTATATTTAATTCATTGAATGCTTTACTATACCTGAGTAAACAGCCCTAGAAGCTTTCTGTGTTTAAGATAGCAGCTGCCATATTAGCTTGGTGTCACTTTTCTACCTGCATCTCTCCTTCTGCCTGTATCTATTGCTGCAGCCTGGTAACTATTGGCTCAGGTTATACAGTAGCACGCAGGGCATGAGGGAGGAGAGAGAAATGAACAAGCTGCTCAGGCTCACACCCTGGAGGTCTTAGCTGAGAGAAGGAAGTCTGATACTGCAGCCCATATGTACATAATAGAAGCAAGGGAATTAAAGGAGAATGCAAGTCAAAATTTAAAAAGCATACTGCCCAATAGTCCTCCTATTGTTTAGTAAAAACGCCACACTTTTGGCTCACCTAATCAAATATTTACTCAGTCACACTTACTTCACATCTGTTTTCTTGAACAGGCAGCCATCTTTAAAAAGGTATTCTCCCTTCCTTTCCCTCCTTGCTTTATACTGCACATGTTTTTCATCCCCCCCCCCCCCCCGGCAGATCCGCTTCTGATTGGCTGGTGGGCATGTGTAGCTCAGAACAGGAGACAGGATCAAGTTACACACATGCTCAGAGAATAGGAAGACTGCCGCTGGCACCTACAGGAAGGGGAGAGAGATTTCAGTGATGTCACTGTAGGCTTCACACTGCTGTAGGCTGCCAGCACCATATCTCAGAGAAGCAAGCAGGGATCTGGGAATTTAGATATACAGTAAGTACTTAAAAAGAATGCCTTTAGACTTACTTTTAATTTATATTAACCTTTCCTTGTCCTTTAAGTGTTTCTTTTCACAGAGAAATACAAACTTTTGCATTTAGCTGTATATTGACAAGCCACCAGTGCCATCTATTGGTGCATTACATAACATGTCTGTGACAAACACAATATATCTGAATAATTTGTAAAATGATTAACATTATATAGGACACAGGCCATATTCTATAATAAGGTCTAATGGCATCGGTGTTTCCAAGCAGAGAATCCTAACTTTTTAATAAAATTTTGACCTATTCTATTACAGCCCCACATTGAAGTATGCCGCAAATCCACCACCTGGAATTTTAGCTGATGAACTGCATGTCCCTACTGTAAAACATTAACCCCCCAAAAGCCTGTTCTGATTTCCAATTACAGAAGATGTCTATTTCCTGATTTGCTACCGGACACTTCAGTATGTCTGGCCCAAGTAAAGTTAAGTGCTGATTGGATTACCCTTGCAAGGAAGTGATGAGTAAACACAAATGTTTTTATAAACAGGGAAAATAAAGTTGTTAGAGACAATTCCCTTTGACTTTTATTGAACCTCGCCAGCTTTTACTTGCAGAGTTTTTTCTGGTGACTTCTCGTGGATTTTTTCTTTCATAAATACATACTATTTGTGGTTCTTAAGAATATTCTTGAGTATATTCGTGTTTTCGTTTTTTTACAGTTTTTTTCTTGGAAAAAACACAGCCCCTAGGTGTCCTTCTGCTGTATTTCATAGCACACAATTATACACCAGCGCAGTATGCCATGGCAGCCGATTATACACCAGCGCAGTATGCCATGGCAGCCGATTATACACCAGCGCAGTATGCCATGGCAGCCGATTATACACCAGCGCAGTATGCCATGGCAGCCGATTATACACCATGGCAGTATGCCATGGCAGCCGATTATACACCAGCGCAGTCGATTATACACCAGCGCAGTATGCCATGGCAGCCAATTATACACCAGCGCAGTATGCCATGGCAGCCGATTATACACCAGCGCAGTATGCCATGGCAGCCGATTATACACCAGCGCAGTATGCCATGGCAGCCGATTATACACCAGCGCAGTCGATTATACACCAGCGCAGTATGCCATGGCAGCCAATTATACACCAGCGCAGTATGCCATGGCAGCCGATTATACACCAGCGCAGTATGCCATGGCAGCCGATTATACACCAGCGCAGTATGCCATGGCAGCCGATTATACACCAGCGCAGTATGCCATGGCAGCCGATTATACACCAGCGCAGCATGCCAAGGCAGCCAATTATACACCAGCGCAGTATGCCATGGAATGAAAAAAGCTATGGACAACTGAAATATTTTGCCTTCCACATTTATTTATACTGTTAATTCACTCAAAAGCCACTGACATACGGAACATTCTTCATCAGAGGTAGATGTTGTTGTACTGCATTGTAAAAAAAAAGTTATATGTAAATATGTATGAGTCTGGACCTGGTTGTAGTTTATAGGAGTTTTATAAAAGGTTTCTGTGTTATGTGCTGTCATATAAATACAATGTGGATCTTTCTTTGGCATTAACTCTAAAGCAAACCTTTATGAATAGCCCCCTAGTATACCTGAACAAGACATGTTTTTGTAAGAGACACATTGCTCTATGTTCTTGTAGATATACAAATATATTACTGTCACGAATGCCACCACAGACGCACGTGACCAGGCGGGCAGCTGTAAGGGTTAACACATCAACTACACAGTTTTTCGCAAACTCATGCAATCAAACCCCAAACAGCCCCAACCCGCCTAAACTTAACAAACTGCCACCACCGTGTTTAAAGGCCGCAAGCACCCAAGTCTAAAGGTTCTATTGCACACTGACACTTCACAGAGGCAAATCACCCCAGACTCCTAGCTAAGCACTCTAGCAGACAATGCAAGTTAGTCTACAGACAACACACAACTTTCCCGCCAGCAAACAAAAGGTTAAGCAGACACACTTTCCTTATAACTAGCAAGGGGTTAAACACATTTACATACACACTCTTCTTAAGGCATAAAGGTTCAATAGAGCACAAAGAAAAACTTATTAAATTTTGTATTTAATATTCCAAAGTGGACAGTGCATTTGTTATATAAAAACAATGAATGTTACAAACAGACATACATGTTGCAAAACAGTTTTAAAATAAAAAGGGATAAAAATGCAGAAACCTACATATATCACCAATTGAATGATCCTATGTAATTCCTGTTTCCGGGGGGATGGAGAAATAGCGACATATACCTCCCGAGCAGCTCGGCCCCTAAAGGCATATATCTTCCCAGTTGTCTGGGCCATTGATATACAGTTCACAAGGTTCACACCTCCAGTTTACAAAGTTCACGCCCCCATCCAATGAGAAAGGTGAGGGCGGGTCACCATTTGGTAACTGGCTGTCCTGCTGACATTTTTATTTTCCAGCTATCCTTAAATATTTAGGGGTATTCACCAGAATTATAGAACCATGTGCATTATGTGGGAAATGGAATTGTCTTTTCCTAGACACCAAACACATCAGGCCTAACCCATTTTATTCTGGTTTTATCAGAATATGAGATAATCCCATGATGGATCATCATAACACGGGAGTGTTTGGAGTCTGTGGGGAGCCCTAGCTATAAGCTAATGTCTGGGCACCATGATTTTTATTTTTAGTATAAGGTATTTATTTTATGGGCCCAGAGAAATATTAGCTAAGAATCTGCTAAGAAGAGACAGATTCCCACTGTAGCACAGGTATGATAATTTGGTTAAACTTGTTGATTAATTCTGGCTCTTCACACACACGCCAGCCAGCCCGACTTCAGTGTCATTTAGGGTGTATTTGTGAATTACCCCCTACTGTGAGGGGTTTCCTTCAATTGTGGATTACAAGCAGACTTCTAAATTAAAAATGTAACCCCTTACTGCTGGGCCTAACATGACAATTACTTATTTCTACTCTTCAGAACTATAATTAAATATAATATTAAATGACACTGGCTGCTATTGCTCAGTAGGGTATCAGTGCGTGCAAGGACTGATAATTCGGCATTAGCAGCATGACTACATTCATTATTTATAAACATGGCAAATATGGCTTTGCAGCAAGAAAACTTAAAGAGGTCCTAGGGCTCATTTACTGCAAGTGCAGTGCACAAAGCACCATGGTTTTTACACACATAATTATGCTTCCAGTGCTATTGCTGCCATGCACAGTATTGCATTCCCCACAATTGTATCCATGCATCAAGACCAATGCAACTGAGTGAGTGTTTGTTCATGGATCAGGTACAAGTTTTGGATAAAGTTCTTAGTGTTAACAGCCTCAGAGAGTTAGCGTGTGCCTGTTTATATTGCCTGCAATCCTGGTTCTGACTACTGAAATTGTGTATCATTAGCCAGCTGAATAACAGACTTTGAAGAGAATAACTTCCGCAGCATTCTAACCATATAATTGCTCCTATTAACTGACCCACTGCATGTTCTGGTGTCACTGTAATGTAATAAAAATCATCCTTTTTGAATAATGAATGAATCAGCACAATTTAACCAAATGAAGAACAACATCACTATTATCCTCCTGGTTCTGATGGCACAAAGGCATGATAATATGCACCAGCAGGGCAAAGGAAATGCCAAATACTGGCAAATGTTGTTGGTTCTGCACTGAGAGAAATTGGTTACAGTCACAGTCTTTCCGTGGTTAATAAATGAATGCAAGCTCACGCTCCTCCTGGGACCAAAGGTCTGGTTGCTGCAGCAGCTCCAACATGATTTCTGGGGTATACAGCAGGCAGGCAGCTTCATGTTCCTGTAAGACTTTGGTCAGATTCAGATGTTCCTGTTGCAGACTCTGAATTTCCTTGTGTAATGCTGAATTTTCTTTCTCTAATTTCTCATATTCCTGGAAGAGAGAAAGAAGCATAGATGTTATGCTATACAGCACAAATGCAAACACATTGGCAAATCACCAGCTCCCCTACATGTGAGCTGTATTATAAATAAGGAATGGCTTAACATATGGCAGAGACAGTGTTGATTTCTTAAATGCATTTATAAATAAGCTGATCTGATGTTCTGTGAGAAAAGTTATCAGGTTTCTTAAAAGGATTCTGTTATGGTTTAGAAAAGGGCAACAAAAGAACGACAGGAGGGAGAGAAAGCAGAAAAGCTGGTGGCATTCGTGATATCCAGAAAGAAAGGCCTTGAACATGGGCAGTGTTGTGTGATGCAGAGATGTGTGCCATACACTTCACGTGGAATTACAAAAGACACATTTTGCGCAGGCCAACTAGCAACCCACCCCTGACTTGACTAAAGTGACAAGGAAGGGGAGCTTGATAGAGGCCTCTTTGAGTGAACTCTAAAGTTGCAAGAAACATTGTTTAAGAGGTAGTTGCCTTTTACTTTAACCTTTAGTATGTTATACAATGTTCTGTACTTAGCAATTGTTTTTATAGACTGATATATTTCCCTTCTGCCTCTTTCCAGCTTTCAGATTGGAGTCACTGACCCCAGTAAACAAAAAACTATTGCTCTCTGAGGTTACACTTTTATTGTTACTTTTTATTACTTTCAGATTCTCTTCTATTCATTTTCCCAACTTAAATTTAAACCACTGCCTGGTTGCTAGGGTAAACTGGACCCTAGCAACCAGGTAGCTGCTGAAATTCCAAACTGAAGCTGCTGAACAAAAAGTTTTTACAAAAAAAAAGGGCCAATTGAAAATTGTCTAAGAATATTACTGCCTACAGCATTAAAAGTTAATTTAAAAGTAAATTACCTCTTTTTGGAGCGGAGAAACCAGCTTCAATTCTGCTGTGTACAGGGCAGGGCTTAAAGTGCAAAACTTAGTGGACCAAATTCTTTTTTTTGTTGTTGTTTTTTTGTAATTGTTCTACGTCATTACATCATTAACATTGATTTGGATCAGTTTAATTACAGATAAGTCCAATAAACAGATAACTTTCTCTTGTATTTCATTCTTATCTATTTTATATTATAATTTAGGCAGTGGAAATAAATACATAAGTTCTAGTGAGTTTCAATACCCAGTAGGAATGAGGTTCCTGTCCAAAAGAGCTTACAACCTATGTGGGTGACTTTACCATTCACACACACAGCAATTGCCAGGCCACACCATTCCCATACTTCCCGTGAAGCAAAAAATACCACACAGGACTTGGTGCACATACACCATACCACACACACACTTTCCCATACAGCAGTTCTTCCTCCACTACTACTGTATATCACACTCGGCACCATGGCCCCTTTTATGACACTGTGGGATATGGTAGAGAATGCATTTTTGTGCTGAAATTCACTCCATGTGTCTGCACCCAGGGTTTATTCAACGGCTGAGAAACAGTCTTGCCTGACTAGCCTATGTCCCAGTGTAAAGTACACTGACATAACTAGTATGTGCTGGATCCCCCAGCAAAGAAATCTTCGGAGAGGCCTGGCACGCTAAGATCCCTACCAGGCCCTCCAAATGCCCACTCCCCACCCCCAGCCAGCATTCTCTGCCTGTCCATGTCTTCTCTCCCCGCTTGTAATTAGGATAGTGGCTGGGAGGAGGGAGTTTTACACTGCCATAGAGGAAGCAGACCCTGCAGTCAGGCCACCCCCCATATAGGCTATAGGTAAAGCATCATGTTTATTAGGACTCAATGGTAAAACTTACAGCAGTTTAGAATCTTCATATGAAAGTGTTTTTCAATATTCTATTTCTAAAATTATATTGAAACCAAATACAATACTCTCATATATACTGTATGTGCATGATATTGTTTTTTTCCTTACATCTGTTTCTCCTGTAAATTCTAACAACCTAACCCACTTGGTCACAAGATACAGCAAGGCTTCCAGTACCTGATGTAGTAGATCTGCTCGCTCTGTGTGTTTTTTCCGACTTTTGTAAGCGGAAACTCGATTACTCTCCCTTTTCTTGTGCTTAGTTGCATCTGCATCAATAGCAACCTGAAAAAAATGCAAATATAAAAAGCTTATTTAAAGAGCTTATCATTAGATTTACATATACAGTAATGGCATGACTATGGATCAGACCATTGCAAGTTGTTTGAAACTCCATCACACACCTATACATCATGTCATTAAAATGGATAATGACATGATGACTTTGATAAGCCATCCTTCTCTAATCTAACATTTCTATTTTGCCCCAATTATTTTCTTAGTATTTACTTAGTAATTACTTACTTAGTACTTACTTACTGGGTACTTACTTAGTATTGAGCTCATGTCCCTACTGTACTGGGAGTAGACATTGGCTGTGGGGGTCCTGAAAGGCTTTGGATAAGTGTAAAAAGTGTCAAAGCCTATAGAGACTCAGCCCCACCCATGACACCCACTTTCAGCTAAACTGGCAGTGGGCATCATAACATTAAGTACAGCAGAGAATAAGGAATTGGACTGAGGTTGCAGGAGGGTAAGAAAGGATGGACACGGGAAACATATGGTGAAGATATTAAGGGAGGAGAGGTAATGAAATAGGAAGAAGAAAAGCGCAACAGCATCTGGAGGAATAACTCGCTTGTACAAGGGATATCCACAAACTTCTCAGAGGTAGTGGCAGAGAGTTCCTTAAAGTTTATTGTAAACTAGCGGGATCCACGACAGACACTTTCTTGGCTTTGAGGCAGTTTATTTACACAGGGGTGCCCATTGCCGCATACAAAACAAATCATAAAAATAAATCCTGCCCTCTGGGCACTACCTTTACACATTAGATTAGTTCCCTCACTAACCTGGGCCCCTTGTGGACTACCAGTGGGAAAACACAAATGTTGGGGTCACCCCTGTAATCACAACCCTTCTGGGGGATTAGCTCAGCCTCCTGGATTTCCTTTCAGCTCCTTAGATCCTCAGTCTCTTGGCAGCTTTTTCAAGTCTGGGCTCCCTCTGCTTCTGGCAGTCGCAGGAAGCCCCCCAGCCCCTCTGGGAGTCCTAACACAGAGAGGTGCCCTTCCTGCTCTGTGCCCTGCTCTGAGAGACTGTCTCACACCTTTCTATACCATTAAATACCTTTCCACAGGACAGCCTTCCTGTGGAAAGTATGCTCCAATAGGTGAGCTGGACTACTGGAATAGATCGCCTGATCCGCTTGTTCCTTCCAGAACCCTATAGCTTTCAGGGCCAGACAGCAACATTCTTTAAACAGAGAAACCATTCTCTGTTTATCAACCTCTCCCCTAATGGTTACATCTCCCACTATGGAGAACTTGAAGAGAAAACTCACCTTTTCTCTCATTTGTGGGGTCACTCTACCACAACATATAAACCTCAAACAAAAAATTTAATCTGTGAATAGTCTTTTTGAAGTCTTTAAATACCTGCTGCTCCAGTTGTTCAAATAATTTAGTAAGGCTGCGGCATCCCCTTCTCCTCCTCTAACCCACTTGCCCCCCACCCTCAGAAGGCATGCTAGGCATGCTCACTTCCAAATAAGGGCAGTGAAACTTCTCAGCTCAGATTGCTAAACACGCCCTCACCAGTCTAGCCACCAATGAAGAGATGACATCGCTGGTTCCCATAGAAATTTTGCTTTGATCATGTGTCAGAGGAAAAATGTCTGCTGGGTTAAAACTGGCATTTGTTTTAGGAAAATGCAATGGTGCTGGCAAACAATGGGGATATATGCAGTACAAGTGATGCCGTTTGGATAGGGGAGATGTGCCCCATGGTTATTTTTTATAAAATCTTGGTCGTCAGATCTGCCACAATGGAGTTTTTCTCGTGGAGAGATTCATTTTGTTGCCATGGGGTAGGTTTGGGGTGGGGCAGCTGATGGAGATGAAAAGTGAGACCATAGCATGGGCATCCTGAGAAAGTGAGTTGGGAGAAAGAAAGAAATAATCTACTGTAGTGAATCTATCTATACTGTCTGTGAAATCTGTGTGAATAATAAACATACTGTAGTCTCCTTCTGCTGTGGGCCTACAGGGGACACTTGACCTAATGGAGATAAAAAAAACTAAATACCAATAAAAAAGCGCAAGTACCAATGGAAATGCTGTATCTTTGCAGCTGCACATTCAGTACTTTATACGTTTATGACTTGGCAAAATCGAATCCTGTTGCTGTTGAATTGATTCGGCAGCTTATCTGGCGTGTATGGGTACAAATGATGGACCTCCCTGGCCAACATCTGGCCTGAGATTGGGCACTTCTAGATCAGGCAGGTTTGATTTTTCCATTGGATCGGGGACCGCTTTGGCTCGTTGATGCATAGGTAGGCATATCGGGAGAAGATCTGCTTGCTAGGCAACTCCGCCAAGTAAGTGAATCTTACCGTGTATGACCAGCTTAACATTTAAAACTGGCTGGCAAATTACCATAGAACATAGTGTGATGCAATTTGTAATTATAGGGAAGAAACATTTTGGCACAAAAAAGACTTCCGGAGCTTTGTACTTATTCTACCAGTTTTAGTTAATTATTGTTATCCTTATTTTATATAAAACCAACATATTCTGCAGTGCTTTACAGAGTTAATACATCATTCTCCTCAGTCCTCACAGTATGCAGATAATGCCCTGGTTGGGATTGAACCTTGCATCTCAGTGCTTCAAGTAGCATTACAATTATCAGCCGTATTAGAGCCTGAAATGAGAAGTTTATAACCTGGTTCTCCATAAAGGTACCAGCTGTGTTTCTACAAAAGTGTTGATAGATGATAGTTGAAATACAAGGCTACCGTACCCAACTGGGTTAATAACCGCATTGGTTAGCTGCAAGTCAGTTACTAGTGGAGGTGCAACACACGTAGGATTGCTACCTTTTTCAGTGACAATACTGCCCTTCGGGTTGGGGGCAGGAAATGACATCACTTGAGGCGGGTCATGACATAATAGGATAAAGAAAAGGAGGGGGCAGAGGCAGACTCCTACTTATAAAGGGCAATCGGCAGCAGAGAGGGGAAGGGAGGGATTTATAGGTAGGTTTGCCACCCTTACAAACCAGCAAGTACATTGCAGGTAAATTTGTAATATTGATACCAGCTGATTTGCTAGTCTAGTCTAGTCAATTAACTGTTAGATGGCATTGCAACACACATACCATGGAAGTAACATCTCTTCGGGGCAGGCTAATTCCAAAGCATATTGCATCTATATGTCCTGTACTTTGTACCTTATTCAGTAACCAACATTTTGGCACAAAGTGCAAATATAGAGCCATGAGCTTGTCATAAATCCATTACCATAGATGTGACATTAACCAGATCAGTGAGTTGCAAGAATGTGCCAGTTTCCCCTTATCAGCATGGCCCACTAGCCCTGACCCATGGAGGTGTTTTTACAATGAGGAGCAGGTGTCTGGCACACATTGTTGTCACTCCTGTTCTGACTGAGTTTCTGTTTGTCAGGACAAATATCCTCATTTCACCCTTCCGTGCCTTCATTTATAATAGCCTTATACAACGTTGCACAAATATGTGATACTGGCACACCCACTCCATGAGCCACCTCTCAGATTTGCCTCCAAGGCAGAATGGCAAATCTTAACGTGGCCCACCAGCTGCACAGAATGCATTGCATTTTGCTGAGAATTTTATTTATGTGACAGTACGGACATAAAGTCTTGGATACCAATAAAGCAACATGTTTATAAAAGCAAGCTTTTGTGATACTATATCCCAAAGAAATGTAATTAGAGCTTGCCAAATATTTTCATAAATGGCTGGAGAGGCCCTGGAGAAGTTAGAAATCTACCACATATAATTTGTTCCTATGCCTACCTTCAGCCCTTGTGGGTAGCCTTGTAGAAGAAGCCATGGGCAGAATTGTTTTCAATGAATGCATGTGGAATGCCTCAACTTGGGTTCCAGGGTAGCAATAAATGCATGTGGAATGCCTCAAATTGGGTTCCAGGGTAGCAATAAATGCATGTGGAATGCCTCAAATTGGGTTCCAGGGTAGCAATAAATGCATGTGGAATGCCTCAAATTGGGTTCCAGGGTAGCAATAAATGCATGTGGAATGCCTCAAATTGGGTTCCAGGGTAGCAATAAATGCATGTGGAATGCCTCAAATTGGGTTCCAGGGTAGCAATAAATGCATGTGGAATGCCTCAAATTGGGTTCCAGGGTAGCAATGAATGCATGTGGAATGCATCAAATTGGGTTCCAGGGTAGCAATAAATGCATGTGGAATGCATCAACTTGGGTTCCAGGGTAGCAATGAATGCATGTGGAATGCATCAACTTGGGTTCCAGGGTAGCAATGAATGCATGTGGAAGGCATCAACTTGGGTTCCAGGGTAGCAATGAATGCATGTGGAATGCATCAACTTGGGTTCCAGGGTAGCAATGAATGCATGTGGAATATATCAACTTGGGTTCCAGGGTAGCAATAAATGCATGTGGAATATATCAACTTGGGTTCCAGGGTAGCAATGAATGCATGTGGAATATATCAACTTGGGTTCCAGGGTAGCAATAAATGCATGTGGAATGTATCAACTCGGGTTCCAGGGTAGCAATAAATGCATGTGGAATATATCAACTTGGGTTCCAGGGTAGCAATAAATGCATGTGGAATGTATCAACTTGGGTTCCAGGGTAGCAATAAATGCATGTGGAATGTATCAACTTGGGTTCCAGGGTAGCAATGAATGCATGTGGAATGTATCAACTTGGGTTCCAGGGTAGCAATGAATGCATGTGGAATATATCAACTTGGGTTCCACCAGCATTTAGTGCAGGAGTGAGTACTCCAAGGGGGAGATTTACTAAAACTAGAATTTTTAAAAAAACTTGGTATTTTTTCAAATACACAATCATTCTTGCATTTATTAAATGTCACGGTAATGTTGGTAGGGTTGAACGAAAATATTGTCCGAAAATCACAATTTTTTCAAGCCGAAATTAGAAAAATTTGTGAAATTTAAATGGTCGTTCATTTTTCCCAAACAGGAAGTGCTCCAGCTGCCATTTTAGGAACATTGGTGCTCATTCTTGGAAAACAACAATGTGTTTAAGTTTCACTTGAAAAGGGTGAAATAGAAAACAATGATGGCATTAACTCCCCCTTGAAAATGTGTCAAGGACAGGCTGTCACTGACTATTCTATTCCTCTGCTATTCTAAGCCTCCAGAGGACTCTTTTTGACAGCTTAAACCTGGGGTGCTTGCGTGTCAGTCTAAAAAAGTCACATAAATCTCAACGTTTTTCAAGGAAATACTCAGAATTATCTCAAACAAATTATTAGGAATGCACCGAATATACTTTTTCGGATTCCGCCGAAGTCCTGAATCCTTCGTAAAGGATTCGGCTGAATACTGAACTGAATACTAATTAACATTTGCTAATTAGGTTTTAGAAGGGTTAAATGTCACCGCACATGTCGAAAAGTTTTCAGCTTCCGTGTCAACGTGACAAAAAGTCAAAAAGCCCAAATCTGAATCCAGACGAAAAAGGCCAAATATTGGCCGAATCCTGGATTCGTTGCATCCCTACAAATTATATACTGCCAAAAAACGTAAACCTTTAATTATTTTTTAATTATATTCCCACCCCCTGCTATAAACTGCCCCCGAATATTTTCCTTTAAGTGACATATCTGATTGATACACTTGATCCACCAGTTTTACCTATATGGAGTAGTTCTGACACCCCTTTAAAGGAGAACTGAACCCTAAAAATAAATATGGCTAGAAATGCCATATTTTCTATAATAAACTGACTGCACTGGGTTAGGGTGCTAGCAAACAAGGGAGTTTATTTGCCCGCGACAAATCTCCCTTGTTGTGGGCGACTAAACTCCCTAATATGACATCCCATTGGCCGGGGGGATGGCATACGCGGCGGTGCGATTTGTGGAAATTGCAGAAGTTGCCTCGAGAGGCAACTTAGGCGATCGCGCCACCGCGTATGCCATCTCACCGGCAATTTACATTTTCGCCGGTGGGATGTCATATCGGGGTGATTAGTCGCCTGCAACAAGGGAGATTTGTTGCGGGTGACTAATCTCCCCGTGTGCCAGAGCCCTTAAAGTTTCAGCATCTCTTTTGATATAGATCTTTATAGTTGTCACAGTAGCATCCTATTTTGGAGTCGGCCCCTAAGCTCAGTAACTGACAGCAGCAGAGCATGTGCAGGGAATCAGATGGGGGGCTACTGGGGCATCTTTGGTGGCACAGATCTTCCCTGCTAAAGGGCTGCAGTTGCCTTGGGCTGGTACAGAAACCCAAAACATAATGTGCACCATTTCTGCCCTACTTCTTTAGTTAGGCTTTAGTTCTCCTATAAAGAAGTCACATTAAATCTATATCATACTGTAAAACAGGGCCGGAACTAGGGGTAGGCAGAAGAGGCAGCTGCCTAGGGTGCAAACACTGGGGGCGCCAGGCAGGAACCTCTTCTGCCTACCCCTAGCTCCTTTTTCATTGCCCCGCCGCTTGTTAATACGCGGTGGGGGCAATGAACTATCGCGTAGCCACCGCCCCCCCTCCCCCGGAACTGTGCATGCGCGCTGAAACGCAAGGGGGGAAGGTGCAGGGGCGAGGTGGCCGACCCGGTTGCCTAGGGCGCCCGGTCGGCTTGGCCCGCCCCTGCTGTAAAAGAAAACAGGAACCATCCTGTTTTCTGTACTCCATCTTGTTCATATCATTTAATATTAGAGGAGTTTTTGAAATGCATTGTACAGGTATCGGACCCCTTATCCGGAAACCCATTATCCAGGAAGTTCCAAATTACGGAAAGGCCATCTCCCATAGACTCCATTGTAATCAAATAATTCACAGTTTTAAAAATTATTTCATTTTCCTCTCTAATAATAAAACAGTACCTTGTACTTGATCCCAACTAAGGTATAATTAATGCTTACTGGAGTCTAAACAATCCTCTGTCAGGCAACGTCAGAAACATATGTTTAAATATATTTTTGCACGTCTCATACCCAATCATCACATTCCTTCCCACCCCAACTGCCAGCCTTTCCCACTGCTTATTTCCAGCACTTACCTTATCAAGCAAAGACACCTCATGCCTTGTGTCCAATGACCTCTTCCTTCTAGTTATATCTTTGTGTCCGTCCTTCATATTTAGATATTGCAAGAAAGAAAAAAGTAAACTGTATATCTTGTGAAAATATATTCTTCAAAAATGTCTCTTTTTCAGTGTTTCCAGCAGCTATGGCACAAATACTATAAAGCACTGTTTGTATCAAGAGTCTTTTTTATATTTTCTATATAAAGTTATATAAAGTTCTTCATATTTCAGATATTTAATATTCCATGTTTCAGGAATTGCTCCAAGCAGTGGGAGAATGAAGAATAGCAGTAAAAATCAAGCTGCTGATGAGCTTTGGAAGCCGCTTCCCGTTATGATGGGAGCAAGAAGGACACCCTGGGAGTGATCTAGAGCTTTTACACAGTTGCTGCTGCAGGCAAGCTGATCCAGGATCCTGCTGCTTTCAGTTTTGCTTTCACTTTAAATGAGTCCCTAGAGGAAGTCCCAAGAGGGCGTTTTGCAGCCTGACCTGGTTGTGGTTGGTGCACGACTGCTCTGGAATGCAGGATGGGACGGTTCATGTACTTGAAACTGATGTTGCAAATCTGACATTTGACCTTTTTTTTTTTTAATTACTATTAACACATATGTATAAAGTACTACTCCAATGCATGGAGCATCAGCCAGTCGATTAAAAGTAGAAAAGTCTTTATTATTAGAGTAAAAGGATCAAAGAAACATAATGGGCTCAACCCCAAAACATACCCTGCTCGGCTTGACACGTTACGTGGCCCTTCCTCAGAAGCTGGATAGCCAGCCCCCTCACACATCTTTAAATAGTCATACAAAGTCCTCCCATGAAAACAATTAACCCTTGCCACTAACAGTCATTGTCTTGCTCCAAGCAAGATACCCAAATGCTAACATAAGAAAGGAGGAAAATGAAGGGAAATTGTATTTTTTTTATTTTGTTTTTACTCTAATAATAAAGACTTTTCTACTTCTAATCGACTGGCTGATGCTCCATGCTTGGGACTAGTATTTCAAAGGTGACAACCACCCCTATTTCTTTGGGTGTTACCAGATGTTGGCAGCTCTCCCCCAGTCTCCCATCCCCCAGCAGTATTCTCTAGATTTTTTCAAATTCTCCCCAAGTCCTGGGGTAAATTCCAGCCACGCATGTGCAGTGATCATTTGGTGACGCCATTTGATGCATTTGTGCGTGTGTGGGTAGAATTACTTTGCTTGTACGTGACTTGTACCAGGGACATTGCCATATGTCTAGGGGACCTAGCACCATGGAGTTATCTCAGGGTATGTGCAACTGGGAATACAATTGGCAAGTAATGGAAATAGAGTTGGTGAGTATAGGTGGCCATACATGTTACAATTATGATCTTTCCTGCAACCATTGGTCGTTCGTACCCTCCACTAACGTTCAGGGTTGAATTGTCAGATATGGAGGTAGAAACAATAGGACGATTCAGCCCTAAACACTTGCCTTTGCTCAATCAAAATCTTTTGTCCCGCTCAATCAACGAGACGACTGATACACCAAATATCATACAACACCTAATTTCGTACAGTAATATAGGTACGTGTATGAGAAGCTTAAGCTGCAAGTGTGTGGGGGGAGTTGCAAATTATGAGTGGCCTAGGGGTGGATTAACACTAATTTCCAGTCCTGGCTGTGAAATCAGAAGAGGCACAGCAACCCCCTGTTTTCATATGCAATACTCTCAGGAAACATACATGAATAGTTAATACCAATAGAAATATATTAAAATGTATGTAAAAAATAGCCTCAGGGCAACGGTGTCTCTGATTACTGTAGCTCAGTGGCTGATGCCACACTTCCAAGTCATGGCAATGGTGTTGATTTGGCTCCAATGGTTTAGATTTAGCTCCAAGTCCTAAGCTACTAAAAACTGCACACAACGAAGCACATGAATTTGCCCAGTGTGCCTTTGCCCTTATTAACTAGACAGTAAACCTTTAAAGGCTGTAATGTTTTATGACCAAGTAATAATAGCCTTGCTAAAGTGTAGGCACATTCTCTTATAATTGATTTTCTATGTAACTATTTACTGTACTCGGTTATCTACTCACTTGTTGTCGTATGGCAAAAACACCTGTCCTTACTGGAAAAGGCTATAAATTGATAGATAACCTACCTCCTTTAATGCACTTTGTTTTTCCTATATTACATAGTCTATGTTTTATAACTGCTGTTCCAGTATCTGATGTTTAATAAGTTACTGGGATTTGTTTTGTTATGCTACTATTTATAATAGCCTGCCTGCTCAGTTTTTAATCCCCATTTTGTGGGGTCATCACTATGGGACAGGGTCAGACAGACCAGATCCCCACTGATCTCCCCCGGGCTACTGATCTCCCCCGGGCTACTGATCTCCCTCTCTTGACACGTCCAAAGGTAACTATATTGTATGCACGCTCGGGGGAGGGGGTTGGGTGGGCGGCAGGGACCCCTGGGGGCGTTTCAGGGCGGAGGCCCCATGGGCCCTGCACCCCCAGTCCAACCCTGCTATGGAAAGCCAGAGACCTTGTGGGTAATACGCATACATTCAATAGCAGTAGAATTACAGAAAATGTACGTATGAAAGAACTGTTTCTGGGTCTACATGGGTTTCCACCCAAACAAAATAAGGTACAGTAACTTGAAGGCATTCCCCTTCTTATTCTCTTAGCTCCAAGTCCTAAGCTACTAAAAATTGCGCACTCCGACGCACATGAATTTTCCCAGTGTGCCTTTGCCCTTATTAACTAGACAGTATTATTCTCTGCTGCCCTCCAGAGAGACACCATCTATTATACACTAGACAGAACCAACTTTTGAAACCCAGACCCATGGGCCACAACCCCTGACCCCAACCCACAACCCACAACCCTCATTTTAACTTGCTTAAACCTGCTACCCAAGCCAAAGCACAACTTCTCCCACACAGGTCGCCTCTGTCACATGCCCCTCTCTGTCCCCTTGGCTGTATTTAAGGCTCCAGTAGCCACTCATACAGTAGTCACAGCCAGAACCATGTCTCTTCTTCAGACACACATAGGTGTGGGAGCACACAGGCCATAGGGGTGGGAGCACACCCCTTTCACAGGCAATAGCAATTTTGACCCTAACTACCATTTTTACCTGGCTGACAGGGAAAGTTAAGCTTTTTACTTTAGGCCTCAATCTCCAGCCCATACAATGTCCTTTTAGGGCAGATAGGTGTTTAGAAGCCACTCTGTCACACACCAATTGGCTGGCACCATGCAGGGTACAGCCGACTGGAAAGATGTTACCAACTCATATTTACCTTCTGTATATAATACTGTTTTACAAAACCATGCAATCTATCGGACATATCTCACATCTTATTTTATATAGAGAAAATGACAGCACTCTCAGGAATTTTCACACAAGAGTCATCAAGTGAAGAATACTCAGGTTTTTTTCAGTCCAACGTTTCAGTTCCTGATTGGAACTTTCCTCAGGGACATCTTATCTTATATACTATTCAGCCTAAAGTTTCAGTTTATAAATAGCAGCAATGACCCAGAGCTTCAAACTTGTCTCATGCTCAGTGGGCTCTGGGCAGCTGCTGAGAAGCTAAGCTTAGGGGTCATCACAAATTATCAATCAGAAAATGAGGTTTGTCTATCATATAAGCTGATGCTACAGGGCTGATTGTTACATTCAGATGCTAATTGCACTGGTTTCTGGGTTACCATGCTGTCAGCCTTATATTGTGACATTTATATTCTCTATATACAGTATATTGTGAGTCGGCTCCTGAGGTCAGTAAGTGACAGCAGCACAGAGCATGTGCAGGGAATCAGCAGAAAAGAAGATGGGAGGCTACTGGGGCATTTTGGGGGCACAGATCTTCCCTGCTAAAGGGCTGTGGGTGCCTTGGGCTGGTACAGAAGAATCTAAAAACATAATGTACTATATTTCTGCCCTGCTTACTTAGTTAGGGTTTAGTTTGCCTTTAATATAGTGTTGCTGAATGCAACAGCACCGTATGCAATTTTACAAGGTGCAAAATACATTTTCTTGTTAGCTTTTTGCATTTTCCCCTTCTTTCAATTAATAAATGACCCTTAGGGGGCCCTGCCAGTGACACATTCTGCTCCTCAATTCTCAGTTTCACCCCGTACAAACAGCTTTGGTATGTATGTATGCTCATTTTTATTTATATAGCAACTGCCATAGCTATAGTGAAAGCAAACACAGTGGCCACCGGGGGTCCTGGGCTGAGGGTCCATTTCCTCTGAAGCCACTATCCTATCTTGGCGTGAGTGCGCAGGGACGTGAGCAAAGGGCGGTTGCAGGGGAGGGATTGCTGTGCATTGGGCTCCTGCATAGTCTGTGTTGGGGCTCATATCATTCTCCCATTGGTCCTGATTTAGACAGGGCAGACCAATTGTGGACACAAAAAGGTACAAGATTTTGATTGAGGTATTTGGATGTAACTGAGCGCATTTAGGGCAGATCCGTGAGGGATATTATACCCCTTTTGAATATTCCAATCTTGGAAGGAATGCCCTGAGTATGTTTTGCATTAATATTTAGACAATTTACACATGAAAGAGCTAGGTAAGGGTTAAAGGATTTCCGGTTTCTGTATATTATTCAGGGAAATGTAATGCCGTGGGCGGATGACAACATTTACAGGAGATTTGAAAAGAGAAAGAAAAAGTGAAAGCTGACTGAGTTCTAGTAAATCTAAGTTACTCAACTTCACTGCATTATACAACATAAGGGTAAACTGATAGTGATACTTGCAGAATTCCCAGCTCCAATACAATAAATGTTACTAATTGTACTTATTCTTATCAATAACCGGATAACAGTGCTTGGCACAGCCACTGAGAGTCGACAGTTCTACAGATAGATGAATCAATAAAGTGATATAAAGAAGTGATTAAAGAAGGGGGGAACAAACAAAGCTAAGAGAAAATCTAAGTCAGCGCTGTGGACATCACCTGAAAATACCTTTTCATTTGGAACAGTGGGAATTGCCACAGGTAACACATATTTGAATCCCATAATTATATGATATGTCTTCTTCTGTATTTTCATGCTATTTAGCAATTCAAGTGTTTTACCTGTAACAATTGTGGTGGTTTGAAATGAAAGGGTACTTTCAGCCCTTTGCTGCCCTCTGGGATTACAATTTGCTGCGGGTGACACTCTCTGGGGTGCCATTGCCCACAGCCAGTCAGTGCCACTGACACAGTGGACTAAATTCTCTGTAAAACACTGGATAATATGGCTGTGCTATATTCACATTTTTTCCACTGCACTCACTTCTGATGAGGCCACTTCCGGTTTGCAGCAACAGCACTTCCTGCTTAATGGTGGTCAGTGGGTTGCAGATAAGGCAGTTGTGGGTCAAAGCTAGTAAACATGCAAGTTGCAGGTCAAGGGCCGGGTCCGGGTCTCAAAAATTGGTTCCACAGATGGACAGACAGTGTGCGAGCCAAACTGCTTTATCCCCATGCTGTTACACCTCAGACTATATGGGTGTTTCAGGAATCTATTAGCTCTTGGTTTCCCATTTACACTGTGCAAACTCCCCCTGCCAGCTGGTTCAACCTTACCACTAAATTTGTATAATTATTAAGCTAGTAGGCAAACAAATAATATCTGATATCTGTCACACTAAATAAGCCTATATTTTAATGTAATTGTCTTTTTATATTAAACGTTCACTCAATTTGCAGCGCTGTTCCTTTAACACAGAGTGTTTAACCTGGGCCAAGTTTCACCTGTAAAGCCAGTCACATGGGAACGTCATCGCCAGCCTCTTGGCCTTAGTTGCTCCCAACTGGCTGTTAGTTAAATGAATGAAACTGCAGTTATTGATAACTCGATGGAACATGCACAATAACACTTATAGCAGCCGGTGCCCACACTGTATGTGACGTAGGAAGCGCTGAGCAGTAGGAAAAGGACTCACTAATAGATGATCCCCTTCCTCTGGCAGAACGCGAGGAGTACTTACTGTGGGTAAGTATCTCTGAATCCATTCATTTTAGAAAATGCATGTATATTAGAAAAATGTGGTCTCAAAGTAAATGACAATAATTTTGATGAAGGTAAACCACTCCTTTAACAGCCTTTCTAGAGTCTCCTGCTTATCTGTGGAAATAAATTTGGCCTCAGTCAGTTCCCTGACCTTATCACAGTCTCCTAAACTAAAGGTGGCCATACACGGTAAGATTCACTTGTTTGGCGAGGTCACCAAATGAGCAAATCTTTTGCCCGATATACCAACCTTAGCCGATATTGTGCTAATGCTAATCGCATTGCAATGAACGGGATACAAAAAGTCAGAGCAAGGACCACATCAATGAGCCCATGCAGTCCTCAATCTGAAAGAAAGATCAAACCTGCCCTGAATCAGTCTGAAGGACCCCAATCAGCAGCTTAAATCACCTGTATATGGCCACCTTAACTCTTTCCTATCTTGCTTACTGCTGGGAATAAATGGAAAAGGCAAAAAAGAGTTTCTGGTCCCAGAAAGGGCAAAGGGCCCACTAAGGTCAGTGCCCAGCGCGGAGAAGTCCTGGTACCCCCGTAGACACTGCGAATTCAGCAAATTTGCATTCTATTCATCATTTTCAATAGGTCTAAAAATTAAAAAACATTAAATTGAAAATCACTTAGATTTTGCTTGGACAACCTTCATCGACTTCTACATGAACCTGCAAGCTTTTAGATGCCAACGTTTTACATTCAAGTTTGTCAAGTTTATTTGCGCTTAAAGGGGTGGTTCATATTTAGGTTAATTTAAGTATGCTGTAAAATGTATATAACTGTAAATGGATCTTTATTGTTTATTTTTTATAGTTTTTCCAGCTTTCAGATGGGGGTCACTGACCCCAGTAGCCTCTGTGAGGCTACAATTGTGTTGCTATTGTTATTACTTACCTTTCTATTCAATTCTTCAGCTATTTAAATTTCTGTCTCTCATTCAAATCACTGCCTGGTTGCAGGGTGGGGGCAATTGCATCCTAGGCAAGGCAATTGATTCACTGCACCCAACAGGAGACAGGTACAGGCAGGGCATGAAAGCTTTCCCAAAACGATTGCGAGAGTTTGCGAGAGATCGGTAGAGTTCAAGAAAGCTGTCTTGTCTTGCCTCCGCCTTTCTCTGGAAGTTTTATCCGGAGCCTCTGGAGGTAAAGAAGGGCCAGAACTAGGGGTAACTAGGCAGAAGAGGTTCGTGCCCTGCGCCCCCCAAGTATTGAGCCCCAGGCACGTGCCTCTACTGCCTACCCCTAGTTCCGGCCCTGTCTGGTTACTATTGTAATTAGCTAACAACCAGACTCAGAAATACTAAACCAAAAAAAACCTAAAACAACTAAAAACCACAAAAACATTTTTTAAAAGGACCAATTGCAAACAGAATGGAACATCTCTGTCTAGTTCATACTAAAGTTAGTTTAAATATGAACCAACCCTTTAATCGAGTTTTGAAAACACTTACTCAAATTCAGCTAAAAAACTGATAATAATAATAATCTTGTACTGTATGAAAGAGTATTAAAGACTATGATGATGACCCACACTAAACAGTATGATAAACCAATGTGTTAAGGAATCCTTTATGCAACGTTGTATAATTGAGATTTACATGAAGCAAGATAGCACGAGAGCACAGCTTATTGTTTCTATGCAGTATAATTTTACATACACTTTCATTCTATATAAAGGAGCTAAATGATTTTTTCCCCCGGCTGAGGCACTATGAGGCAAGCAATAAACACAATAGCAGTAGATTTATGACTGCCAATGCAGTTGCAGAGCTGCTGAATCGGCTGCAGTCAGTTGCACAAAAATTCCTATTAATTAAAGTTGCTTGGATGAAAACCAAGTCCTTTTACTTCTGTATAGTTGCATGTGCATCTACTGGAGAGGATGAACCGTGGAGCTAACAACACTTCTGAAGAAGCCAGTAGCTCCAGGCTATCCAGTGAGGGCTGTTTCTATAGGTGCAATAGATTTGGTCCCCAACAATTGTCCCCAATTCAGTGAGTGCCAGAAGTGACACCAACTGGCTTTTTAGTGTCAATTTTAATCCATTTTTGTATGCAGAAATCTAGCTTCAAAACAGTTCTTCTCTTTCTGCATCATTCAAAATCCTGACAGGGGAGGAGGTACTAAAACATTGATGACATTGAAGACATTAAGATAAAAGTTAGGTGGATGTGTGAGCTTTGAGGTCCATTTCAAAGAGCCCTAGTAGATAGCTCAGGGCCTATTGCTTAACTAACTTAGTGTTAACTCAGCTATATTGATCTATGGCTTACATTATATTACACAAGGGTATATTACTCTGTGACCAATTACCTACTGTATATGGGTGTCTTTAAGATTTATTTTTTACATAGCAACCCAGCAATAAGTGTAAATACAGACTGGCCCCAGTGTGACCAGAAAGTAATGGCATACGACCATGTTGGCCTAGAATAAATGACAAAAACAGTGCAAGACATGTGCTTCTGTAACAATGTAACACTGTCCGATGCACAATATTGCTCTCACACTCACAGTAGCACCTCCAGCCCTGTAGCAATAATACACACTCTGCACATCCTTTCAATGCCCATTTAAAACTGTGCGGCACCAAAACAATGCTGCCCTCAGAGCTGATCAATCACCCCAGTGAAATGCAAAGAGAAGAAGCAGATGATGATGATGTGAGTCATTTTTAATGAGAAAGAAATCAATATATATAAAGGGGCAGGAATACAAATGATGAGGTTCATAAGAGCTAAATTAAAGTCTGGAGACTTTAGGGGTAATTTACATCCACAAGTGCAGTTGCTCTTGGCCAAATATCTCCACAAGTACATGTGTCAAAATTATGCAGCAAAGTTGGGCTCACACTCAGTCTTTCCTGCCTCCCATTTCGAATCGAACACAGTTGCATCTTTTGGAAACCAAACTTGGAAAACATTCTGTGCAATTGCATTCAATTTACAGCAAAGTACAACAGCAATTCCACAATTATTGGCACATTGGTGGCAACTGCATCAGGTGCAATGACCCAGAGAAACTGCAACAATGCTGGAATTTTGAGAAAAATGCTGCATTATGGGAAAAAAATCATTGTGATTGAAATTGCACTTTGCTCACCACACTTGGAGATGTAAATGACCCCTTATATCTCAAACTGAATTAGGTTTTTATGCTGCCCATATATTTCTTGCATGATTTGTTGCCTCGTTGGCTTCGTAGCCTGGTATTGCTTCTTCTTCTCCCTCTGCAGCTCCTGTTCAGCAATGTTGGGGTTGTAAAAACATATTGATCTTGTACTAAAAAGATATGTATAAAGCTAACAGAAGCCAATACCCAATGGGTCAGCATAAACACCAAGGGAAAATCAGAGATAAACTACAAAAGATTTTGCAGGTGGAAAATGGCAACGGGAGGGAGACTTTAAAAAAGGACATACCGCATCCCTTTCAACACCAAGATGGCAGAATATGGTATTCTGTTATCTCCCACCATCTATTACTACAATTTATACCACCAATGACACAGTTCAGCTTGACAGATACAAGAAATCCTCTGCACTTACACATTCTCAATATATATAAGGCATTTTATAGTTTATACAGGAGCAGTGAATGGCCAGCTTCTTGTTGTAGCTCCTATCCTTCCCAGCTACAGTCAGGTGATCCCAATGGGCCAATAAAATGGCAACAGTTTGGGGGTTTGAACCTTGAAAGCAAGCAAGTTGCAGGTAAAATTCAGTCTCTGTATAAAATGTATAATAAAGCAGTAGAATTCATAATGAATCAAATGAAAGTGAGAGTTGGACTGGCCAGACCGGGGATGACTTATTTTACCAGCTTGAAGTGTATTGCAATATATGGACAAACAATCCCTGTTTTGCTTAAAGGGGGTGCATATCTTGGTAGCTTAATTCACAGATCTTAAAGTGCTATATATATTGATAATGGGTGAGTGCAAAGAACCTCTTGTTTCTGTCACAATATGAATTTTGTGGTCATTGCCCCCCCCCCCCCCACCATTTACTGTATATACTCGAGTATAAGCCTAGTTTTTCAGCACCCAAAATGTGCTCAAAAAGTCACCCTCGGCTTATACTCGAGTCGGGTGCTATGGGTCCCTCCAGTGCCCTGGCACGTTTCCAAATTTATCTTCATCTACCATCCTCACCTGTCCCATTCTGCACTATACATTTCACTTTATATTCTATATAAACTATATATAGTTTTGAAGGATTTTAACTCTTCGTGTTTTAGCTTGGTTGCTGAGTACTCTTAAGGTATCATTGTTTATAACAATTGTTTTTGTTGACCCTCCACTTACAGAGCTAGTTTACAGTTTTTACTTGAAATAAATATTGAAAAACATATACCCCACTGATGCCTCAATTAATGTAATTTTATTCGTATTTATTTTGATTGTTAAAACTTAGCAGTAGCGGCTGCATTTCCCACCCTAGGCTTATATTCGAGTCAATAAGTTTTTCCAGTTTTCTTAGGTAAAATTAGGTACCTCGGCTTATATTCGGATCGGCTTATACTCGAGTATATAATGGTTTAAAATTTAGTGGTGAGTACAACTTCCCATCTTTTGTTACAGTTGAGCTGAAATCAGAACATATAATTAGTGGAAAAATCCGTACATGAGACAAGATAATTGTTGCACTCACCCTAGGCCAGAGTCGGACTGGGGTGCCAAGGGCCCACCAGAAAACCTTAGACCTTAGGCCCACTCTTACCTTCTCTGTTCACTCACTTTCTTTAATTACTTCTTTATACATACTATTATCTATCCTTTCCTCCATTTCTTGTGTTCCTTCTCATATAGAATTGAGTAATGGCTATTGTATAGACATACAAGGCAAATGATTGGGTGAGCAAGAGGGCCCACTGACTCCTGGGCCCACCGGGAGTTTTCCTGGTGGGCCAGTCCGACACTGCCCTAGGCCAGTATGTAGGTCAGGAGTAACCTGTATGTAATGCTAATGACCAAACCGGGCTTAAGAGAACATTGGCATGCCTATAACCAAGACCTCCCGCAATTCAGCAACCCACTTACAGCCTTATGCATAGACCATGAGTTTGAGAACAAGTTGTTTCAGCTAAAGTAAAGGAAGTCTACCTGCCTATAGCTGTATATGAACACTGTGGTAAAACCTAAATTTGCTGTTAACAAACCTGCAAATTGTGAAAATACAACTCCATTTTGGCTGTTACCATTTCCTGGTGAAAAGTGAATGCAATAGGTGTGGGAAGCCTTTTAAATGTCAATAGTGACAAAAAACAACCCCAGATATGGGATCCCATGAAGGCTTATTTGAGAAAAATGTACTCAAAAATGGCATAAGGGAAATGGTTATAAAAGACAGAAAGGAAGAAGGGGAAGATAGATTAATGAGAAGTGAAGAGGATGTCAGTAAGACATAGGGAAGTAGAACATAGAGGAACATAAAGATAACTATGCAGAGAAAGGTGACAACAATACAGAGGGAAAGAAATACATTTAGCAGCAAGAAGAGGACAAGGAAGTTGTGAAAATAATGAAAAAGCCAAATACATTATTTGCCACCAGCAGGGCTGTATTTTCTATATAAGCAGCCAAAGCTCTGTGCCTAGGGCAGGAGCTTCAGGAAGAGGTGCCTATATAGGTTTTTTTTTTTTATTAAACCTCTACCAGTCACTTGCAATGTCCAGTATCAGAGTTTGGTTTGGGGGTACGTAACTCCTATCCAACTGGTGCAGAGATATAGATTATATCACCCATGTACCAGTAGGTTAGAAGAGGGACTGGGAAAGGAAGCCTGCCTAAGGCAATGTCACCATCACACTTGGTATTGCTTAACTTGAAGTTGTTAGCAAATATAAATTGTGTAAGTACCAGTACCGCAGTGATACCAACAACAGACAGCTGAGGGTCCAAGACCCTGTTCTACACTGTGTTGTGACCTGCAGTACTTTGCAGAGTGTGAAAGCAAGTTTGGTTCTTTTTCATGGTCCCATTATTATAACAATCAAGAAGAATAAATGATTCATTCTTAGCCTGAACAATCCTCACTAGGTGAAAATAAAGTTAGAACAGAAATTGATTCTGGGCTACGTTATAGGGCTCATGTACAAATGCCCATACTGCAAGTCCAGGTATGCAAAGGGGAGCAAAAGTATGGCTCTAGGGCTAATGCCATACGGGGACTAATCTTGGCCTGCTGAAAAGCGCATTCTGCTAATCAACCTCAACAGTGACATTAACTTTTTTGCTTGCAACTGGAACCGCTGTGTCGGCCCAGGTACATTGGATATCCTCTCCAAAATGTAAACTCTTGTGTTTGAGTGACGATGTCCGCCTCGTGTGACTGCACCCAGATTGACACATTGGTTCCGGGTTCAAGCAAAGACGATGCTAATGTCGTCATTGTTGCTGGTTCTCAGCATGTGCTTTTTCACAGGATGAGATCAGCCCCTGTGTGGCATTAGCCTAAGGGGCTGATTTATCAAAGTGTGAAACTATAGCTCACCACAGAAAAATTCACCCAACTCTAACTTTCACCCATTGATAAATAGACTTACGAATCCCATACGAATGAACAGAGAGTAGGTGGCTCTAATTTCACACTTCAATGTGCCCCTTAGTGTTCATTCACGTTTGACTTGAGGAAGGTGAGGTTCTCCAATTGGCACACACACGAGATGCAGAACACAACGGCTGCAAATGCAGGGAGCATTGGGGACTGTACCTGCTACCTGGGACCGATAGGCCACACGTCTACACGCTGAATACATGTATTTTTGCAGATGGCTGCTGGTCTCTGTGTTCCATTTGGAGCACAGAGACCTCTAACAATGTATTTAACCATGCACATTGTAAATGACCCCTAACATATATAAATCTTGGATATCATCTTTCCTTTGGGATAGGTGCAAGCTATTTTTTGGCACGTTTGGTGGGATGCAGCACGTAGCACTTACAAGTACAATGGAGCAATGTATTTAATGAGTTCCTTGATGCCCCTTGTGCTCACAGGTGATCAGCACATGTGGATGACCACAGGCCCCCCCCATGCCATCCTTGTCAAGAACTAGCCCAAGTTGCATCTACCAGCACGCCATTTATAGTCACACATAAGAAATACAGCAATGACACAAATGTTAGTTAAACGTAAAAAGGCAGCTATATATAGGCCAATAACAGCTGCCGATGGTCCGACTTGGCAGCATATCGGCCCATGTATGGGGCCCTCAGACGGGCCTTACCAACTGATATCTGGCTGAAAATCAGCCACGTTGATCAGGCAGTTTTAAAAATTATGCACATTGATGCGGTCCTTGTCCCAATGACCTGTGAGCAAGGTGGGCATATGAGTGAAAGATCTGCTCATTTGGCAACCTCACCAAACGAGTAGATCTTTATGTGTATGGCCTCCGTAAGTTCATTGCTGCTATTTCATATGCGTTAGTAACCTGGCACTAGTGAAGCAAGTCTACAGGAACCCTTAATTGTGAATGTGAGTGAATGCGTACTGTCAATACTAACAGTTTTCATGTGCAATGTATGCACCTCTTTACTTACCTCTCTGAGGCTCCCATATTTTCTCTCCCCCTCTTGTTAGAACCCAACTTTATCTGCTGTTTATTTCACGTATTCAACCATGAATTTTTGGGGGGGCAAAGGGGTTAAAAATTCGAGATTTGTCTGCAAGAGAAGACAAAGGTGTGTTTTTCACTCTTCTTTTCTAGAGGAGAAAGCGTGGACGAGGCGATACAACAGCGGAGGGATAGTGGGTGAGGAGCGGCACGGATTCCTTAAAGCAAAGTTCGATACAAGCCTCAGCTATTTAATTATACACAGTACTCAAGTCACATTTCAGTTTAAACATGATAGATACGAAAACCTAAAGCCCATTCACTCTTAAATTAACATGAAAATCTGGTGTCACTAAGTAAAAATTGTACAGTCTTCCCCAAATTCCCATTAGTTATCAATAATGTAGCAACATCTGTGCCACGGATGCTTACTTAGTAAAATTTATCAATTACTAGTGATAGAAATTTACGGCAACCAATCAAAAAAAATTAAATTGACTGGTTGATTAGACATTTTGTGTGAAAACAGGCTGACTGGACAGTCCAAGGTGGCCAAGGTGCTTGGTAACGCTGAAACTGCAGCGAAAGCACGGCCAACATTCTGTGCAATTTAACTGATTCTAGGTAAGAGTGAACGGCCTATGGTTTTATACAGTCACAGGTAGAAGGGCGGAAGCGGAAAAAAAAACGTTAAAGAAAATACGGCGAAAAAAGTTTGTCGGAGACGGGATGCAAAGTCATTTTCAAACTAGTCATGGGAGAAAGGAAAAGCATTGCAGGGAGTCCTCCGGGATTTTTTTTACGTTTATTGCATTTTAACGTCCGAGTCTTGCGGTTTAAGGACAATTCTAGTCCAAAGAATAGGGGTCAAGGGATGAGGAAAGGATAGGAGAGACGAACAGGGTTTGTAGACGGACGGTAGCAGACTTGTGTTTTTCAGCATAAAGGAAAGAGGAAAGCATTAGTTCGACAGCATAAACTGAGCAAAAAACAGCCGGTGCCCTGATAGAGAATGTGTTAAACAGCATGCAAGGATACAATCACAGAAGTGCCAAATAATATGTACAAATCCTACAGTACAATTCTTCTCTAAACTAAAGTCATCTGTTTGGTTAGACATAGAACATTTCTTTTCATTCAATCTTTTGAAACTAAATACGTTTGTTTATATATTTATATGAGTTTAAAGGGACCAACCGCACTGCTTACAACCTGCAGAGACCTGATCTCTTATTCCCCTTGGATATAAAGAGTTGCTAAGTGCCTGTTGGAAGTTCCCCATGGGTCAAGGATTACTCACCACCTACACATCACCATGTACAGACATACATTATTGCTCAAAATATCCCCAATTTATATATGTAATGTATCTGTCACAGGCAGGAAACTGAAAGGGCATAGCTTACTATACTGGTAGCACTGTCCTTGACTCTAGAAGTAGGTATTACTTGATGTGTTTGATGTAAGTTCCTAAGAGTAGTAATAGGAAGTGCAAGATATAAAGCATTAATAATAAGTTTAAACATATATTATCGTACTATATAGAAAAACTGCAGTTAGTGAGACAGTGGCAGCTAAAGCCTTCCTAGGACCCCAATACATGGACTCTACTGGACAAATACCCCTGCACTCCAACCTCACTAAAAAAGGTGATAATCTGCATGGACACCGGGGTGGCCGGTAACACGTTACTGTCACCACATTGGTATATGCCAAAAGTCAGCTGAATAAAAACACATTTATAAAAACAACAGCTCCAAACACTGGCCTCACTGCATAGTAAATGCCCAGACTATTACCCTGAAACTGCACTGACCCTACTCACCAGCCCATGAAGTTCAGTCAACTAAATCACTGCACAGAGGTCTGGACTCAGGTTCAGCTAATAGTCCCATAAGAACATGAAATTACCTATTATCCATCTTGACCAATCACCAATGTTGTTATTTCAACCAATAGGCAAAATTGCTCACTGAGAACTGCATGGCCACCCTTAGCATTGCTCTAAGGCAGGGATCCCCAACCTTTTATACCTGTGAGCCACATTCAAATGGAAAAAGTGTTGGGGAGCAACACAAGCGTGAACAAAAATTCCTGGGGGTGCAAATAAGAGCTATAATTGGCTATTTGGTAGCCCCTATGTGAACTGCCAGCCTATAGAAGGTGGCTTTACACTGGGTTTATGCAATCAACACTTGCCTCCAAGCCAGCAATTAAAAAATAAGCACCTGCTTTGAGGCCACAGGTAGCAACATCCAAGGGGTTGCTCATGAACCACTGGTTGGGGATCACTGCTCTAAGGAAATATAACTGCTTAGAAGCACTGACTATGAATTGTTCTGACCTGTTCCTAATAGATCAGTTCCCCAAACCTGGCTGCCCACTTGCCTGAATTTATACGGTAAATAGTTTCTAACAAACTATCAGTCTTTCTAACTGGGATATCCAACCACCTGAATATTAACCACCAGTGTGTTACAGAAATGTATATATGTGTAGGCATGTATCTGAATGTGACTTAGCATTGTGTCAAGGGGGTTGTTTACCTGTAAATTAACTTCCAGTATGTTGTAGAGAGCACTATTCTGCAGTTGGTCTTATTTTTTTATTAGTGATTTTTGAATCACTATTACCCCAGCAACCAGGCGGTGGTTTGAATGTGAAGCTGAAATATGAATAGGAGTGGGTCGGAAGAGAAAGATAAGCAATAAAATGTAACAATATTATTAAAATTGTAGCTTCAAAGAGCAATTGTCTTTTGGCTGCCGGGGAGAGTGGCCCCTTTTAAATAGCTGAAAACAGTTAGGAAAGGAAAGCAAGGAATCCGATTAAACAAAACAGCATATTAAGACCAACTACAAAGCCAAGAACTGGCTATTCTACAACATACTAAAAGTTAACTTAAAGGTGAACAACCACCCCTTTAACTTACTGACTTAGAATTGTGTGTTACATAAGAGTGTAGAATCATCAAAAACAACTGAATTATGAAAAATGGACGTTAGTGTGCAGGGTGAGGGCATAGTGTGGCATTTTAGTTCTCTATATCTTTTTATTTATGGGTACATTTATTATTAGCAGTTATTCTAGCCTTCACTTAGGCATTTGTTATAGACTTTATAAGGACTACAACATCTAGGGCCTATAAATACTGGGGATGCTGTTGTGAGGCCCATGGATTTTAGCTGCGGTTAGCAGCCCGGCAACTCATGTTTAAATGCAAATAATCAGAGGAGGAAAAGCCTTGTGCAGACCAACCACTGTGTACTTAGTGTAAATTACTCACTAATGGAACACTACGCTATACAACTATACCATTTAGGGTTTTTTTTGTTAAACACGGGATTCACTCAGTAATGAATGGTGTTCTGCTTCAGATATTGCTCCATAACAGCATATAACCTTTTAACATTCTCCATAAAAATATGGCCACTGGGGCTGTGCATTATCCTCAGCAGAGGGAGCCTCCACTGAGTTGAATAAATACAAATCTATGTGGTTCTCAGTGCAAATTAACCTACTGGCATATGGTTTATAGAACTACAGGGCATTTTGAGAATTTTCTGAGATTTTGTCTAATTTTTCTCTATCAAATCTGAGACTAATGTAGCAGACTCTTACTTGTATTGAAACATACCTTACAGACAGTGTACATTTTCCCTTTAAGGGAAAGGAAATGGTGCATTAATTTGTAATTATATATCTATATA
Source organism: Xenopus tropicalis (assembly GCF_000004195.4). Taxonomy (NCBI): domain Eukaryota; kingdom Metazoa; phylum Chordata; class Amphibia; order Anura; family Pipidae; genus Xenopus; species Xenopus tropicalis. The sequence continues at coordinate 32,607,063 of NC_030680.2, read as the reverse complement.
TCTATTTTCTATTAAAGTGACACTGACCCTTTCTGGCTTAAAGTGCCTGCCTTACCCTTAAACTGTTGTTCTCTGGGTGAGGCTTTCTTCTGAAAAGTGCTCTTTAACAAGAGTATAACCACATGAACATCCCCTGCTTCCTGCTGACATCAGTGTTGGGATGAAGCCCACATGAAAAGCGGAACGAGGACTTCAGCCTGAAACTGATCACGACAAATAGTAAATCTACTTTAATGTGTAATATTAATACTTTGACATATGTTACTAGATCCTACTGTATTAGGTGTGTTTGGGAAGATTTTCAGAGCTCATTAGCACCAAGCTAGCTGCTCATTTTTAGCTGTGCATTTTGCCATGCCACTCAAAGGATTCTGTGTGTAGCAATACGACATGCCCACAACACCTACTCATATTAGCCCATGCACCCATCTGACTTGCAAGCACTACTATACACAGCATGGTGCAAAGGAGATTAATACCATGCCAATATATGGAAAGGTGCGCCGCTCTGTGTTAATATTTGCTACATATTGAATTTCTTATTTATGTGACTTCAAGCCTTGAATTTTTCTCTACACCCTGCAAAACCAATATAAAGAGAATAGTAGAATAGAGTAGCTGCAGACTTATTAGGCTGGCCACAATCCATTTCTAAGTTTCTTTAAAGTCAGATGGATCTGTGGTCATTACAAGTACCGTACAAACTAAGTTATTAACATTATTAGATCTAACTACAGTGATTATACTTCATATAAAGGCCTATTTTGTCTTTTTGTGTTTATGATCCACTACACGTTTAGGATCTACCATCCCATTTGGTTGTATTTACACATCTATATTGTAAGCTTTTTATATTCCGTGTGTGCTGTAAATATACGATCTATGAATCTGTTTAGTGTTATTGCTTGACAATGATTATGTAGTTCTTTGTACTATAATATACTCTGCACTCTCTCTCTTGTGGTAAGAAAGTAATCTATCCTTCTACATCTTTTGTTACATTCGTTCTGCTATCTAAGGCAACAGTATGTTTACCATGTGCCATCCTGGTTTATGTTCCTGGAAATGCTAACATAGCCCTAAAGAGGCCATTCACTCCATTCACCTTTTAATGACCATCACGGAATGTTGCTCAAGTCACATTTCAGCTGAACAGCAATGAGCTGCAATATCACACCAAAGCTGATCTGACAATGAAAGACCTCAGTCCTCCATTTCCAATTGCATTCTGGTTACTTGGAATTTGTAAATAGTATCTGAAAGGGAATAACCAGAGCAGAAGATATAAAAGCAAGAAGAGCCGTGTAAATGTTATCGCATTCATTCCCTCAGCTTCTGAATTTGGGTTGTTCACCTTCTCAAATCACATAACCACTTTAATTTGTGTTTCCGTGAACCACAGGAGACAAGTGCTATTTCTGGACCATAGGTGTGACTTTTATCAAAGCACGCATCCACTGTTATCATTCTGTAGCTCATTCTTCCTTCTCTTGTTGATACCTGGAGTTGGTACTAGAGGACTTGTGAAATCCTATTTCTATATTTCCAGGCCCACTGTAGTGATAAAAGGAGATTTGGAGAAGGAAAATACATAATTTTGTGGATGTGTTGTTCTGTAGCGTTGTTGCTTAGTAGGTCTGGCTGTACTGGCCTGCATAACCATTAGCATATTTCTCATAGTATTCTGCAGGGCTGTAGGTTGCCAATCCCATACTATACTGAGAGAAAGCAGAAGCATAGGCTTGGCTGTAGCTCTGGCTATAGGCTTGAGAGGCACTGTATGGGTCTGCATATTGGGCCACAACTGCTGCTGCAGTCGCAGCTGTTCTTCTGCCTACAGGACTCCTATCCCTGTATGCTGAAGGAGCCAAAGCTGCACTGATAGATTGTGGGGCAGGTGGAGCAGCAGGCAAAGCTGCAGCAGCTGCAGCCACGACTGCTGCTGGAGTCAGGGCCCTGTCATATGCAGCACGAGCTGCCAGCCCACTCCTTTCATAAAAGTCATAGGCGTATCTCTCGTAGTATTCCCTTTCATACCATGAACGCGGGGTATAAGCAGAAAAGGTTGTTGGAGGTGGAGGCAGGCGTCCCCGATGAAAATAATAGGCAGGTGGTGGTGGGGGAGGTGGTGGAGGGACAGACGTTGAAGCTGCTATAACCCCTCCAGCAGCTGACTTGGAATTTTTTGGTGCATTATTACTCTTTGATAGGGTAACAAAAATTTTCTGGTCTTCCAAAGGTGTATCGTTGAGGTGCAAGATGGCATCCATTGCTTCCCTTTCTTTGGCCATGTGCACAAAGGCATAATTCTTAACTATGTCACACTCCACCACCTTACCAAACTTTTCAAAGAGCTCCTTTACTTGGGATGTGGTGGCCCGGCTTGATACGTTCCCCACGTATATCTTGGTAGCATTGCGTATCTTAGAGGTGGCATATTCTACTGTGAGGTGAGAGCCATAGAACTCTTGTTTGTGCAACTCACTAATGGCACGGTGAGCATCCTGCTCTCTTTCCATGTGGACAAATGCATAGTTTTTTAAGATGTCACACTCATTCACCTGTCCATACCTTTCAAATAGTTTCTTCAGCTCATCAGGAGAAGCTGATGGTGAGACTCCCCCAACAAAGATCTTCACCATGGCTATGGCCAGTATCCAAGTGTGCACTAATAAAATAAAAGCACAAATAATGCATTTCTTCTGTTATATTGTTTGCATGCCAACCAAGCAAAACAGCAGCACAAAAACTAAAAAATATATTGAAATAATATTTACTTATTTAGTATGATGTTGACAGTGGTAATATAAGACAGTTCTTATTTTTGTGTTTTTTTTAACCATTTTACTAATTATCTGTAATATAAAGAGGTCGGCACTTGATACACCTATAAACAAGTGTTATACAAAACTTAAAATGTATCAAGCCATTTGTAGGCAACACATACGAAGACAGCAAAGTAGTTTGATTTTTCTTTGTCTACTCATGGGGTCTCATTCACTGCCTGCCTCTATATATTATGGATTATCTGCTCCTTATATTGTAGGCTCAGATTTGTGCAACTAATCCAACTGCATACATAGGTGAGAATTTAACACCAATAGCACACTGGTTACACTATGACAACACTGCACTACATGATCTTCTGTAAGATCTGCCTTGTAGGAATGAAAGGTTGGTAATAGACTTCCCACTAAATAGTGACTGTCTATGGCATCTTACAGCAGCCCCTCTGGCATTTCAAGTACACAGAGACCCAAACAGCCCCCCACCAGCCCAATAAATAGTGACTGTCTATGGCATCTTACAGCAGCCCCTCTGGCCTTTGCCAGTCTGGGTCTGACTATGGTATTACAGTATTACATCCATGAACAGCAATGAAAAGATGGATTTCTCAGCTGCCTTGATTCAATAAAAATAATAAATATATAGTAAATATATAGATAGGCAAATATCTTGTAGTCAGTATATTTGCTAGTTATGGGCTGTCTGCACATTTAACAATTATTTGAATATAATTTTGCATTTGTTACTTTCACACTGTGATCTCAGGATTACGTTGCTCCTTTTGTCTCCCTTATTTCTGAAGAATAGTCAGTAAGACACTGTAATGTCAGTAATTATTAAATCCAGTATAACTGTACTAACGTAGGAATTAACCCATGACATTACCATTTTATAAACTGTGATCACAGATGTTTATTATTGCAGAAACATTGCTGAATTTAATGTTCATCACTCACTGACATTTTAGGGACACTGGGAAAGTGCTGAGGCACATTAATATATTTGTCTAGTTTTTTTCTTGTTTTTTGTACAGAACCAGAGAGCTATAGCAACACAAGCCTGTGTGGTTGATAGCAGGTGGCAAACACTATGTGAAGGTATCAGGGATATCCAACCAGCACCTGAAAAACATCTTAAAGGGTGGAAGTTCTGGGCATTCCTTTTTTCTATGAATCCAGCTCCCTCAGACTGGGGTCCCACATTTCCCCATTGCTCCCACCCCTCTCACTGTTACACTCGGTTCAGCCTCCTTTCACTACACATTCCTTATCAGATTTCAGCCTTTGTTCATTTTTGGCCCCTAAACCCAATTTTCTGCTGTTAAATATAATTCCACTTTCGGTATTTCAGCATCAGTCGTTTCCCATTATTTTAACAATCTATCTGCATTCCTGTCATCAGGGTTCCATTTTATGGTTCTTGTTCTTATGAATGATTTCAGCTCTGTCTCCGTCTTCACATCACCTATTTATATTAAATCATGTTTATATTTACCACCACGGCAAGCTAATCGCCTCCTTTATAAATGTATATTATCCGTCTCATTGCCTGCCCTATCTGTTTTGTCCCTCTATACGCCCATCTGCTTTCTCAGTTTGCTGCTTTTACTCACCGGCACCTTTGGGTAGACTTAGACACACAAAAGATGGCCACCTTGACCCGCCGCACGCATGCGACGCAACGTCACCTTGACAACCATCCACCAATGAGAACTCGCAGATACCCGAAATTATATGCCAAATATCTTTATCTTTTCATTACAATTCATTTATTTTTTTATTGTAAAAAAGTGGTATCTTTTAAATTAGAGAATGTGGATTACGAATAATTGTTATATATATTTATTACCTCACATAGTATTAGCATATACATATGACACGTTTTGTCATGTCGGTATAATTAAAGTTGTTGACAAAAAAAAAAATGAATGCTTTGTTTCCATAGCGACACGGTTAGATGGCGTTCATTGGCCTACGCAGACCTACGCAAATACCAATAGCAGGGGCGGAAGTTGAAGAACGTCGTATCTGATTGGTCGGCAGTTCTGACAGGAGACCTGGGCAAGGAGAAAGCGTCTGAGCATCATGGGCTTACTAACTATTCTTAAGAAAATGAAGCAGAAGGAGCGGGAGGTTCGGCTACTCATGCTGTATCCACACCTTGGTGTATCGCGGCGGGAACTATTGAGCTATTATGTTAGGGCCCGACTTGAGAAAGCACATACATTGCTACATGTGGCTACTGTCTTTATGGCTGTGTAAGAGCAAAGTAGGGATCGGACAATATTTCATGTTACACCGTGTAATGCTTGTCTTATGTAGCGTCTTAAATGGCGGGGTGACTGGTCAGTTTGGTAGGTGGGGGCAGAACATTAGTTATATAAAGCATGGTGTGTTTAGTTGCACTAATATAACTAGGGTGTGGTTTAGGTGCCCCTGACCTGCTGAGCACTTTGTATGGGGCCACAGTATATTCCAGAATATAACTGCGCTGGGCATTCCTTTATGCACTTGTGTCTGGCCATTCTCATATTGAGGTGAGTGCCAAAATGTACTATAATGTACTATAACAACGTGTCATTAATATTTAATCGTAGAAACCCACGTTTTTCTGTACACAAAAGTGTACATTTTGGGCACCATTTTAAACCTAAAAAGAAAATTGAAATTCACTGGAGGATGCCAATTTGTTAACCCCCCCCCCCCCCCCCCCCCCATATATATATTTTAACCCAGTTAGTCTCTCTCTAATTTTCTGTAAAAAAAAAAGAGAAAAAGCACACCAGCCTAATGCACTTTTTCAATGAGCTGCGCTCTTCCATCTTTGCTGCTTGTCTCAAATCCCTTGCAGCTGTTCTGCTCTGGTAGATATGGCAGTTTTAGTTCATTACATTACATTACATTAACATTTATTTATAAAGCGCCAACATATTCCGCAGCGCTGTACAATAAGTGGGTTTCATACATTGGACATACAGAGTAACATATAAAGCAATCAATAACCGATACAAGAGGTGAAGAGGGCCCTGCCCAAAAGAGCTTACAATCTACAAGGAGAAAGGGTTGAGACACAAGGTGTGGGAATGGGCATGACCAGAGTTGTGAGAGGTGGGGCACAGGGTATTGCTAAACTAGATTAGGGTAAGCCTCTCTAAATAAATGTGTTTTTAGAGATTTCTTGAAGGCAGAGAGATTGGTAGAAAGTCTGACAGTTTGTGGGAGCGAATTCCAGAGAAGGGGGGCAGCCCTTGCAAAGTCTTGAATGCGAGCGTGTGAGGAGGGAATGAGAGAGGAGTTGAGGAGCAGGTCAGTAGAGGAGCGTAACAAGCGGGTTGGATGGTACCTAGAGATGAGTTCAGAGATGTAGGGTGGGGCAGAGTTATGAACTGCTTTAAATGTGAGGGTCAATAGCTTGAATTTTATCCTGGATGGTAGGGGAAGCCAGTGCAGGGATTGGCAAAGCGGCACGGCAGAGGAGGAGCGGTTGGAGAGGTGTATGAGCCTGGCAGCAGTATTCATTATGGACTGGAGAGGGGACAGTCTTTGGAGGGGAAGGCCAATTAATAGGGAGTTACAGTAGTCCAGGCGAGATATTATAAGAGGGTGAATAAGAATTTTGGCAGCATCTTGGGTGATAAATGATCGGATTTTGGAGATATTTCTTAGGTGAAAGTGACATGATTTGATAAGTGATTGGATATGAGGGGTGAAGGACAGGGCAGAATCAAGGATAACCCCAAGGCACCGGGCCTGGGAAGATGGGGTGATGGTAGAATTGTTAACCGTTCAATGCATGGGCACCAGTCCTAGACAGCTTCAAGGGTTCATGGGTATGGGTGGTGGCACAAACGGCACAATACTCAGTAAGAAATGTACCCTGAGCCTCTGCATTTTTATCAGGAGCCAATGTTTGTATTGTTGAATGGTCATATCTTGCATCGTGGTACATTTATGATGAATATCCAGCCAGGCTGTTGGTTTGACCACATACACTGGCCGATAACCTGCAGACTCTTGGTGGGGTCAAGTCAGCAGCTATTATTAGATGACTGCATTGGGGTATGGGATGGGGATGAGTTTTCCTTGCAGCGTTTTGTTGAATATTGTAATCTGGCCATTGAAGGTATTAAGTTTACTTACGAAACAAACAGGGATGTGATCCCCTTCCTGGATATAGTATTTTTTGTACAAAACAACCGAATAGCAACAGATTTATACCGTAAACCTATAACACGCAATACACTCTTACATGCAGACAGCGGGCACCCCCGGAATTGTGTGCGAGGAATCCCAGTGGGACAGTTTCTGCATCTTAGACGCATATGTTCCTCTTGGGATTCCTTTCACAAACAGGCCATGCAACTGTGGGACAGATTTGTACAGAGAGGTTATGACACGGAAACCATCAAAATAGCCTATGAGAGGGCAGTTGCCACCAGTAGGTCCGATTTACTCAATAGTGCATCTCAGGATAAGGCATGCCCAAGGGGTAAGGCCAAATATAATCATAAGTCCAATACTAGGTTTTGCCTTACTTATGGCAAGGGAGTTGCAGAAATACAAAGAAGTGTCCGCAAACACTGGGCGGTCCTTTTACAAGATGCAGATCTGTGTAAGGTCTTGGATGAGACACCCCGATTTGTTTTTAAAAGGGGTAGAAATTTAGCCTCATGGATTTCTAAAAGTCTATACTCCACTGAGACTTATAAACAGGGGGCGACATGGATGCGCTATAAGGGTACATATAAATGCGGTAGAAGGAGATGTAAAGCTTGTACTCTAATTGGGGTATCCAAATCCTTCAGGAGCTCCAATACAGGGTGTGTCTACCAGATTCCCCAATACTTTAATTGTCAGACCAAAGGGGTGGTATATCTAGCCACATGTGAGTGTGGAGCCCAATATGTGGGCAAGACTATCCGGGGGGCAGGCATACGCTTTCTTGAACATATGTCAGCAGTAGATAGGGGTGATCTAAGGTCTGCAGTAGCCAAGCATGCCATTGAAGCACATAGTAAGAGGTGTACGATTACCTTTCAAATCATTGATAAACCGAGACTGAATGTCAGAAAGGGGGAACTGGATAAGAGGCTCTCAGAAAGGGAAGTCTATTGGATATATTATTTGAAAACCACTGAATGTTATGGGGGCTTAAATAGAGAGTGGGAGCTTTCCTGTTACTGTTGAATCTCTTATCTCTTCTTTGAATGTATGTCCTTGTTGTCTTTAGTTACACGGATGACATTGCGAATTGTTGTGATTTTATATATATTAAGGGTATGTCCATTGTTCTGATTTACTACCTAGATTAAATATTTATGTTTGGATACATTACCGATTACATGACATAATTAGCGAAACACACCTGTGAAGTGATAATATACCTCTTGTATACATATTCAGTTTAGATTTCAAAAGTAAGGGGTTATATAGTTACTATGTATACAGAGTCTTCATAATGATTTTATTGCCCTAATATTTTTATATATTTTTATATGTTTTCCACGTTGAATTGTATATATCATATCTGTTACGTGTTTTCCACGTTGAACTGTATATATCAAATATGTGTTACAAATGTGGCACCCTAGGGGTTAAAGCACACTTATGGGGGTGGGTCTTTACCTGGCTATTTAGGGCACTAGAGGGTGTGATTTGCACATTATAGCTTCTGAGGAAGTGGCAGTAAGCCACGAAACGCGTCAGGCTGATGGTGTAGTTTTGTTATGATTTTAATGGAGACAACAAATAAAGAATATAATTTTTACTGAAAAGCAATCCTGGCGTGCTCCATCCAACAACATCATTTCTTTGCAGCAGCTATTATCTGCCTTAGTTTGACCACCTTTAATCTGCAGGCTTTACTGTGGCTGGAAAGTGTTGTGGCTCATTATAAAAGGAGTACAGATTGCATGAGATCACTGAGAGAAGTATAGCTTTGGAATTTATTTAAGGGGCATAATAAAAGAAAATGTAATTCTAAACAAGCAGCCAGGGGATACCTAAGAGATCCCCCATAAAATATGGTGGCACCTTGTTAAGCATAGAGTACCCTGGAATGCTGACTGGGGTTGGAAGCAAGTGCCTGGCGGGGGGGTGTCTCACAACTTGGTACCACCCCAGTCACTGCTTTTAATCTCCTCTTTTAATCTCCTTTAATTTACAGTAACTTGTCACCCACACATAAAAAAACTATATATAACAAAAAAACTGTTGGCAGCTCAGATTTTTAATTAAATATACTTTCACTTTCCGTTCGGGGGTTTGGGGTGATACAAAGCTTGCCTCAATAACCGTGTACACAAAATGATGCCTGTCTGCTTGCTGTAATTGTAAATTTCAAGATGGAAGGAAACACAATTAAACTAATTTACATAGTGTAAGCGAAGTTTAACATGATAGAAAAGGAATGGGAATTATTTCTTAGGGTAACGGGTCACCTTTACGTATCCATGCATGTTTTTGCTGGATCCATGTTTGGACCTGAAGTTTACCTTGTATGTATTATGCCCATTTCCCTTAACCCACAAGTTACCAGAGGTTTAGATAATGCCGGTAAAACGACCATCCTAAAGAAGTTTAATGGCGAGGATATCAACACCATTTCTCCAACACTTGGATTCAACATCAAAACGCTGGAGCACAGAGGGTAACATGTTTTCAGCCATTTCTTTACCCATCATTTTTTGGTACCATTTTTGTTATTCACCCACTGTTCTCTTGAGTATCCCTCAACTATACTGCCGGGCACATATAGAGACATTATGATGCACTTGTACATGTTTAGCCTTATTTCCCTATATTGTATTTCTAATTATATGTTTTTGTGTTATGTTTCCATTATATGTTCTCATTTGTGATTGTGTAGGTTTAAGCTGAATATGTGGGATGTGGGCGGTCAAAAGTCCTTACGGTCATACTGGAGAAACTACTTTGAGAGCACAGATGGGCTGATCTGGGTGGTTGACAGTGCTGACCGTGCACGGTTGCAGGATTGTGCTCAAGAACTAGCTGGGCTGCTGTTGGAGGAGGTGGGTGAATTCTGTGTAAAATTCTTCCTTGGAGATGTGTGAATGTGTAACAATGGCATTCATTTTCTGACACTAATTTTATTATCAGGGGCATTTTTCATACACATGAGATGCTTGGAGCTAGTAAAGATCTGCAGTATAAATATAAATGTCATTGGTTGATGCTGTGTCATTAGACTCTTTTCCTTTCTCTGCAGCGACTGGCTGGAGCAACATTGCTTGTATTCGCCAACAAACAAGACTTGCCTGGAGCCTTATCTAAAGATGCAATCAAAGAGGTGAGCTGCTCTCCATATATCCTCCATTCATTTCTACAATGTCTTGAAGCATGTGAAATAGGTAGGGATGTACAGAATCCACTATTTTAGCATTCAGCGCAATCCTTCATGAAAACTTGTGTGACTGAATCCGAACCCTAACTAGCACATGCAAATTAAGCTATGGGAGCATTAAAAAGAAAAAAAATAGTAGTGCAGGTAGTGCAATAAAAATATACATATGACTTGCCAGCACAATACTACACAGCCCATTCTTTAAGTATAACATTTATCTGTTTTTTTTTCCCTATTAAATCTAATCTAATATTTTCGCTTGTTTTGCAGTATTTCACAGACCTTGCTGGTAAAACACCAGCCAAGTCTAGGGCTAGTCTTAGACATTTACTGGAAATTTAAATAGTTTAACAATCTTGCTGCCCCATCCACAATGCCTTGCAAAAGACTAACCAAATATGTGATTACAGCTAAGACTTTTGTAGCTCGTTAAAAACATGTTCCAGTTTTCTAAAAGAAATTCCTCACATGTTCTTTTCCACCACTTTCACTTCTTAGGGCTTTCTTCATAATCACTTGGCAAAGCATTAGGCGATTATTATTGAATGCCCATTAAAGTGACATCTACCTTGTGCTCATCTATACTAGCAGGTAGCTCTGTACCTAACACCTGCCTTGTCCAGGCTTGCATGTTGCATCAGTGGGTGCTTCTTGATGTCCCAGTTAAAACACATACTCCTTATTAAAAATAAAGAGAACAATAGAACATGAATGGCCACTTGTACATCATGCCGCATTTGGGCTTACCATCAAATACCACAGAGAGCTTGCCAAAGTGTTGCTACTTTTTGCTGCTTGGCACCATGTAACAGTTTTCCAATTCTGCTGCAGGCCCTGGAGTTGGATAACATAAAGACACATCACTGGTGTATCCAAGGCTGCAGTGCAGTGACTGGGGAAAATCTCCTGACTGGCATTGATTGGTTGTTGGATGATATATCCAGTCGCATTTTTACAGCTGACTGAAGCAGAATGGGAAGCAAAGAAGAGAAGGACCTTAAGGAGCATCTTATTTATTTTAACAATGGCTTGACTAATGCAGAGTCTTGACTGGCTATGACTGATCTAGGGAATAACAGAGAGGTGTGCCCTCCCATGGCTGATACGCAAATGGGAGATTTGTAAGGATACAGAGTTGGAACCTTGTGGTTAAAAGAACCGTCACTGGTACAAAGAGCGGCAGAATATGCTGTTCTGTCGCAGAGACAATAAATTCTCATCATTTATGTAGTGCCAGCAAGTTGTTATTAATCTGAAATCATTTTAATTCAGAGCTATGGCATTATTTTGTTCTAGATGGAAGCATCATAATCTGCATTAATCCCAGATGCCCTGTATGGAATTTTCTTATCCTAGGAACACTGTTGCTTTGATCCACTTATGAGTTCTGTCAATGTCAGACAGCAAAGGCAAAAGTCAACCTTTTTACACAAATTCATAAAGAAGGCCAGCAATTCTGCTATTGGTTCCCTGCCCATCTTACATCCTGCTGGGAACTGTAGCTGGACGGCAGCTGAACTGCAGTTACTTTTATCCTTGTAGATCAAAGTAACTGCAGTACCATAAACTCAGCACATCATTGCTGGCTAAAGTAAAGCACAGTGCTGGGGTACCACCTTTATGAGCCGAGGAAAGGCAGCCATAAGGATATGTAGAGGAGCTGCATCTCCTGGTCACTTTTTTGTTCCCATTGTTTGTTCTTTGTGCATGAGTGGTTGGAACAATAAAAAGATGGATGTGCCATTCGGCCCCTTATACACTATCTGTTCATAATGCCTGTGGGCTGATGGGTTATAGAATGTGCTAGACTGGCCCGTGTATGGTTCTTCTTCTTCACCTCTCTCTGTCTAACTTAGCCTCCCTCCCTATTTGAGTCATAAAACTTAATCCAACTGGTGGATATTTAAAGCTCATACACTGGCTGCACAGTGGATATTTCCATCCACAGTGAAATATATACTACACATCATAAGGAGTAAACTGTAGTAATTTTTTCACCACTACAGATATATTTATGCTTTATTTAGATGCATCTGTCTTTATCATATGAACTTCTGTATGCATTCAACAGATTCATTTGGCTTTTCATCTTAGGCTTAAAGAACTATTAACACCAAAAAATGAAAGTGTATCAAAGTAATTAAAATATAATGTACTGTTGCCTTGTACTGGTAAAAGTTGTGTGTTTGCTTCAAAACACTACGATAGTTTATATATGCAAAGCTGCTCTGTAGCCATGGAGGTAGCTATTCAAACTGAAATATGGCTAAATGGCACGTTACGCAGCAGATAAACTCTTTAAAACACCATTGTATTCTACAGGGCTTATTTATCATCTGCTATGTAACCTGTGCCTTTTCCCAGCTTGAATTCCTGCTCCCATAGCTACACAGCAGCCTATTTATATAAACTATAGTAGTGTTTCTGAGGCACAGAACTTTTACCAGTGCAGGGCAACAGTACATTATATTTTACTTACTAAAAAATTAAAGTGTTCTAAAGTATTACTGTTCCTTTAACGAGTGGCACTATTCATCTTCTTGTTCTTAACACTAACATTGTTGTAATGTAATGGCTCTCCTAACTAATCAATATGCCTTACTTATTCTTATGCTGCCTTCTGTAGGGTGAGATTCAGCTGCACTTTCTGGTCTGTGTATACCTGTGCACTGCTCACAGCTATAATGTACTAAAGATGAGTATCCTAAATCCAAAACAATGTTTTAAAATTAAAAACACTATCATTCATTGAGAAATGCTTTTTAAGTAGAAAATATAATGGAACAAAAATACAGTGAGGAAATGTTGACTATGCAAGGCATTGTATTAACATGACTCCTGCTACTGCGACTGGGAGATTATGTACCTGCTATGGGAATAAAATCTTCTTTTCCTGCTGTAACAGCATCTGCTCCTCAGGGAAGGCTTTGTACTACATGTTAGAACATTGTTGGTGGGATTTGCTTTCATTCAGCCACATTAGTGAGGGTTGGGCGGTGATACTGAGGATCAGACCTAACTTGCAGTTGGAGTTACAGTTTAGTTATCATCGCAGGACAGTTGTCTCTTCCTTTCAGACTCGTTTAAGATGTCTATTGTGCAGAAACAGGAAAGGGCCCTTCCCCTGGCCACTGAGACAATTAGAAAGCATGAAATATAGCAGGGTAAGCTGCAGTGTTAAAGGGGTGTTTTGACCTTTATGTTAACCTTTAGTATGTTATAGAATGTCCAATTATTTGCCTTCCTCTTCTGCCACAGGGGCCACAATTTTATTGTTATTGTTAATTTGTATTACTTATTGTTCTATTTAGAGCATCCCCTACTTTTTCCAGTCTCTTACTAAAATAAGACCTTAGCAACCAGATAGCACAGATACTGTGCCATATAGCTCTATTTCAACTGCCTCCATTGCTACACAGCAGCTTGTTTGTATAAGCTATAACAGGTTAGGTTTACTAGTGCAGGGCAAAAGTACAATTTAATTACTTTACAACACATTTGTTTGGTTTTACTGTTCCTTTAAGACAGTCTGGGGCTGCCTCTCCTGGCATGCTCAAACTCTGAAGGCTAATTGGGATGATATTTGTGGAGAATACCTATTTGCTCATCTAAATATTAAGGTCAAATAGAGTGTAAATAAAAAAAACGGCAAATACCTACTAGTTACCTTGAGCGCCACTGTATCATTATTAGAAAAAGGTATGGTCACTCTTCCCAACCCACTGAATTTCATATATTATATATATATATATATATATATATATAGTAAATGGTCTACACAGGGCTGCACATTTTTATTCCACTGAATTATTGGGCAGAAAAAAATTGTGTAGCAGAATTTTTATTTCAGCAAAAAATTATACAGATTTTCATATAAAAAAAAAGAAGCAGGCAAATAAGGTCATTATTATTACTATACACTTTTACAGTCTGATAATGCTTGGTCCGATGTTAAGTAAAGCCTTAATAGACATAGAAAAGGTTCAAAAATTGTTACCTAAGGAGATATAGTATTCTCTAGCAATTGGTCCCCTTTTCTCTCTGCATTATTCACATTTTTGTTCTTATTTATACAGTTCCACACTGCATGTTGGTATCAGCGCCAGCAGTTGGTATAGGAGGTTGATGAATCTATAAGACTATCAATAAGATACTTTAAACCCAATTTATTTGTAGTATTTGCCAGAAACTTTTGCCTCTCTTCACCAATATTGCCCCATACATTTTCTTTACAGGACAGAGGGATGAAGAGGGTGCGTTTAAATGGTGGCAATTCAGGCTGGCTGGGTGCTATAATGAAGAAGAAACTGTATTTCCCAATACAGTTGTCAAACGCATTCTATTAGGTTGAGGAAAAGGTGACTGAAACGTAAACCTTTTAATCCAGAGCAGTAATGCAGAGCAGCCATTTAGAAACTAGCTTTAGGGCCTGAGCCACACGGTACTGATTCTTGGCCTGTGGATATATGCAGACCTACGCTCCAATCAGCTGGACCACTGCTGTAACCCAAAAGCGGGTAAACAGAGCTGATTTTAGAGTCAAAATGCATATTTGCACGTTTCCCCACCAAAATCACTTCACCCAGGCCAACACCTTGGGGCAAATACATTTGCAAGAACAGAAAGGCTGGTTAGCCTTCATGCTCTTTGAGGGTGAAGACACACAGAGCTACTAGTAACAGCTAATTTTTCACAGCTACTAAGCGCAAAAAATTACCCTGCCATAGACAATACTGAGAATTGTCTCTGCTAAATCACATGAAGAGACTGTTATCAGTAAATGATCAGCATTGTCTATGTTAGTAGCCACAACAAGTAGCTTTGTGTCTTCACCATGAAGCATATTTTTACTAAATCACCCTGACTTTATTTTGTCTTAGGGAAAGTTAGGGAACCATAGCTACATTTTGTTCCATAGTTTTCAACAGAATGTTTAATACAAAGAAATATCTATACTGACATAGTTGTTAAGTCTCTCTCTGTACAGGCTAGGAGCAAGACAAAGGAGGTTGTTCTGACCTTTTCCCATAAACCACCCACACCTACTGGGTTTTGTAATGGAGTAAAACACAAACACGGTTATCTGATGCAATAAAAAAAAAGACTGCGGCCAGACAGCCACGGAAACCAGATCAGTTGCATTAACCAGCACAGAATATGCAACAAGTCCATGTCTTTACTCCCTGTTGATCTCTCAAGAAGATTTACAGCACCTAAATTCTGACAAACTACTTTGTGTGTATTGCTCTTAAGGCCACTGCCCTGGCACCAGTGATAAGTAGTATCAGTACCAAGGCAATTCTACTTGCTTGGCACCCTACCTGCCCAAACACCATGCCCTTGCCCCACCACTTTGGGGCATGCTGTGATATCATTTTTGGGCAATATCAGACGGCTGGGATTGTGCAGTTAAAAGTGGGTAAAAATGAAAAACACCCAGCAGAAGTACAAACTATAAAAATTGTTTGCTCACAGCCCGTACAGAAAGAAGCCATAAATCTACGTCATTAAAGTTGCTGTGCAAAGTTGCACCAGAGCACATACATATAGCAACCATCAGATTTTTCATTCTCTAATTGTAGTAGACTGATCAAAGTATACTGGTACCTCCACTTGTGCAATCAAGCAGCATTGTTAGTAAATAGCTAGGCATTTCGGAAATTCATCAGTGCAATTGGGTTTTTTTTTGCCAATATTGCTTTTTCTGAGCTTACTATGGTCAGTACATTCATTAAATTAATATCTTATATTATTATATATTACTTATTTTGTAGTGTAAAAAGCATTGCTCAAGAACATAAACTGCCTGATGTAAGGCTAATAATGGTGCATGAGCCAGAGGAAACTCAACTCTTGCAAATACAGGTATAGGATCTATTATCCAGAATGCTTAGGACTTTTCAGGCAAGGGATCTTTCTGTAATTTGGATCTCCATACCTTAAGTCTGCTAACAATCATTTAAAAACATTAAATAAACCAAATAGGGTTGTTTTTGCCTCCAATATGGATTTAAGCAGAATAGTTAACTTAAAATGTTCTATCCTGTAATTTGATGCTTTCTAGATACTGGATTTCCAGATAAGGGATCCCATACTTGTACACATGTTTTACAGTTGAAATATGTATAATGTAGAGGTGTTGTACATGAATAAATAGAACAGTAAGTCTTTGCTTTGAGGTACTTTGGTTTGGGAAGTTTGCAGCGCAGTGCCATACAAATTATCTATTTTGCCCATGTCAGGTTCTCAAAGGCAGCAAGAGAACAGTGCCAATAGTATCACCTAAAAACACAGGTTGTTTTATTGCCATGGCCTTTTTGGTGAGAACTACTCTGATTCTAGGAAATGACTGCTAACAGATTTGGACTGAGATTTAAAATAGGCCCTGGCATATCAAGTACACAGAAGCCCAAAAACCCCCCACAGGCCCAACAAATAGTGACTGTCAATGGCATCTTACAGCAGCTCCTCTGCCAGTTACTCTGACTGTGTTACAGAGAGGCTTCACTGTGTCAATCATAATAGGGCCATTAGTGTTATGCCTAAATAAATTGACACAGTGGCTGAAACAGAATAAAACCGCATTATTCTAAACTACGTTGACTGCAAGGATGTACAGACTAATTTGTTCTCTTTCTCCTACAGCCATATCTTGGATTATTCTAATTGGTAAATTAGGAGTGAGTGCAGAAGTTTTCATGTTTAGCATAAACACAGATGTTGCAGTTCTCTTGCTTGCTTGCTTACAGCCATGGCAGTCTTTGTTACACTGAGCTGAACATAATTTACACATAAGGTCCAGAGCTTCACTGTGTCCAGCAATAGATCACTCCGCACTCCCACTCATGTGCTCATTTAAGATGTTCTCTGCATGAGACAGATATTCCGCTGTTCTGCGGGTAACAGCATTTCTCCTATCTGCGCATGGGTCATCTGGCGAGGGAGAGAGAAACATTCTATATGTAATACAAGCTATTCTATCATGATGCTTATAATCAAGGGCAGGGGGTTCCAAGGCCTTATTCACTTTTTATTATTGGGGCAAGTGTCCCATCCTACTGAACCCCTATGAATTCTCACCCCCTAACAGAGTGGAGAAGCATACCTCCCAACATTTGAAAAATGGAAAGAGGGACAAAAAGAAATGCTGCAAGTAGCATGCTGAGTTTTTTGACCATGCCCATTTTTGCAACCAAAAAAATTGCTTGCCGAAAATACCGCCCTACACCTCCTACATGTGCCTGCACACGAACGAATAGAATATGCTCTGGTGCAGGCACATGTAGCGGAAATACGCATAAAAACGCGAGAGTTTGAAAGTCTCTCGTTTTTATGCGTATTTCTGCTACATGTGCCTGCACCCGAGTGTATCCCATTCATTCGGGTGCAGGCACATGTAGGAGGCATAGGGCGGTATTTTCGGCAAGCGCTTTTCCACTTGCCGAAAATATCCGCCCTACGCCTCTTCTGGCATTAGCCTTGAGCTGCAAGTCTCAGTTCCCACAAGAGACCTGTTTAGCTTAGTAGTTACAATTGTATATAAACCAGGTGTAGCTAGTTGAGTTTCTGGGCTCTCTGCCTAAAGCTATTTTTTTTAAAATTAATTTTAAGAAACATTATCTTTTTTAGCATTTAGTGCAGGAGATCAAAGGGAAAAGAGGGACTTTTCAGTAAGAATCTGGGACTTTGGGCTGAGCTGCCAAATTCAGACTGTCCAGCGAAAATCGGGACATTTGGGAGGTATGCGCTAGGCATTTAGGTCACGGCCTTAGTGCCCCTCCCATGCAGTCCTCCACTGTAGTATAAAAGCGAGCCCTAAGCCCACTGCCATCAGACAGGAAAAAAAGTTGCTGTCCTGTAGAACTAAACGCAAGTATACAGATGCAGCTACTTAAACTGCCCCTTTTATGTTTAAATTTGCAGCCAATCACAGATGCTTAGGTTTGAGACTGTAGAATTATATATATATATATATATATATATATATATATATGAGAATAGTAAAAACACACGTTTCTGCATTCACGTGTTACTCACTCACCTTTAACACCTTTTAGTAAAGTGTCCACAGCACTACGGTACAGCCTAAAGGCTTCTGGGTAGTCTCCAGCGGCCTCTTTCTCCATTGCTCTTTGGACATCCTCAGTGGCTTGTGATATATAAGCACCTTGCTCTTCGTTAGTAAAAAGGGCAGCAGTCTCAACGATTTGCTCATCTCCCAGGGACAGCAGATTCAAATGTGATTCCACAGAAGGGGGACCTTGAATAATGACAATATTTTTCCTGTGTGTTCATGTTATATATATATATATATATATATATATATATATATATATATATATATATACATATATACATATATACACACACACACAAGTAATTCAGTTTACAGCTAAAATATATTTTTACCTTCAGCAAAACAGGGGTCAAACAGAGCCAGGTCATTGTGAGTGAGTGACTGCTGCCGTGTACAAGTGATCCGATCCTGGGCCACAATATCGTCTTCATGCTCTTCACAAAGGTCAAACAGCAAATCAATCTGTGATGGCTCTGCATGGTAAACATATAGCACGGTCACTTCAATGTGAACTTTCCATCTGATCACAAACATTATACAATACATTCACTGGACCTACAGTGCAAGGCTACATAGGACAAGACCTATGGTGGTGAGATATTGGGGCGGCCTCCCATCCCTATACTCAGAGAACCCACTCCCTTCCAACCACTAGTTCCAAGGACTGAATGGGAGATTCAAACAGTGTTCTGCCGACCAGTCCCCAGTGCAGCTTCCTTGCTGCTTCTAAAATTAGTGGTACAAGCTCTGGAGATCCAGGAAAGGCTGCTGGCATGTGGGGTGTGAGGGTTTAGGGCTGGAAATCCCATTTAGTGTTTTAATAGGTTTGTAACAGTTGCAAGCCTAGCCTTCAGCTGAAATTAAAGGAACAAAAATGAAACTGCTGTTAAAGGATAAGTAAACAATTAAAACAAGTGAATGTAAATTGATGACCTTTTGTATCGGTTATTGATTGCTTTATATGTTACTCTGTATGTCCAATGTATGAAACCCACTTATTGTACGGCGCTGCGGAATATGTTGGCGCTTTATAAATAAATGTTAATGTAATGTAATTAATACAAATTAATTTTGTCACAACAGCACCACCTGCTGGTTGTTTCCCACCATGACATATTTGAGGAAGTAGTCAGGAGAAAGAAGGGTTGGTATTATGTTCTTCTAGTTAGGAAAGTTGTAAGAAAAGTCTTATGAGGTTTCTAATGTTTTTCCTAACTAAAAGAACATCAGATCAACCCTCTTTCTTCGAAACACTTTCTTGACTATTTCAAAGTCAGAAACTGACCAGCAGGTGGAGATGTTGTAACAACATTCAATCATATTAACAGTACATATATCCCTTAATATCTTGAAATTAAAAAAACAAATAATGTCAATTGCAAACATGTTTAGAATAGCACTCTCATCAAGTTTACATTCACTTATTTAAAAGGTTTACTTATCCTTTAAAGTAATCAAAATACAATGTACTGTTGCAATTGTACAGGTGGTGTGTTTCCTTCAGAAAAAAACTACTATAGTTTGTGTAAACAAGCTGCTGTGTAGCCATGGGGGCAGCGATTCAAGCTGGAAATAAAGGAGAAAAGTCACAGGTTACAAAGCTATCTGCTATTTATCCTGTTCCATTTAGCCCTATTTCATTTGCCTGCATTGGCAGTTATTATTATTATCATATAAACTATAGTAGCGGTTCTGTCGCAAACAGATCCGTTTTATCAGTGACAGCCAACAGTATATTATTTTTAAACAACTTTAAATCGTTTTCATTTTTTGGTGTACTTTAACTGAAAGTCACTGTATAGCCGGGCTACAGTAGCTTCATATCAAAGTATCTAGGGCATGTTAAGATTATAAATAGTAGAGGAGGCAGCCCAAGACATAGCATTTTAACTCTGCTATTACACCTCCATTCTACATTAAGACCTTACCATCAATAACAGGGTCCTCAACAGGCTTTGTGACTTCAGTGGGCACCACTGTTGCAGAACAATCTGTGGCCTCTTCTAGATCTTCAGGAGAGCAACATCGTACTGGCTCAGGGGTAAGAGGTGTAGGCAACACAAGTGCATCAAATGAATCTTGGCCTTCAGCTTGCTGGGAAACTTCTCCTTCCTGCATAAAAAGGCATACAGCTAGGAGCAAAGGTGATATAGAAACACACAAACAAGGCCTAGGAAGCAATATTTTTAGTGACATTCTCAGTAGGATTATTGCATACAAAAAATTCTTACAATGAACAGAAGCATCATAACCTTTACACGGACACAATGACAGTAAAACTTACCCTAAAGAAATCCTTTAGCTGTGGGCTATTGTACAAAGCCGGGATGTTTACAGTGAATTTCAGCATATCCTCTGCTGCTTGTCTTCGTTCCTCTATCACTGGAGCTTCAAAACGCCCTAAGTCATTGAGAAATTGTAAAAATTACATTAGAGTTACTTTCTGTGCAGATGAAGGAGTTTATTTCCTATTACTCATGTCACTGTATTTCAATAGTTTTTGGTAAAAACCAAGACAAAGCATGATCCATAACCTTTGTCTGAAAGGATGATTCCCTACATTACCAGTTGGGGAGGCCTTTGTCATACTGCTTTGAGAGTTAGAAACTGACAACCTCATATGCTCCCCCTCCCATCAGAATGTGCGATTTGAGCTACCAACAGCAGGAAGCTACAGAGACCAAGCTAAAATGGCAGCTGCTATCTTAAGCAAACAGAGAGAGCTTCTAGGGCTGTTTACTCAGGTATGGTAAGGGCAGTGACACACGGGGAGATTAGTCGCGCCACAACAAATCTCCATTGTCGCAGGTGACTAATCGTGTCGCAATGCCATCCCACTAGCTAGAATGTAAAGCACCGGTGGGATGGCATATGCCTCACTGCGATCTCCTGCAGTCGCCCGTTTCCTCTGAAGACAACTTTGGGTGACTGCGGGAGTTCGCAGAGACGCGTATGCCATCCCACAGGCGATTTACATTCTAGCCAGTGGGATGGCATTGCAGGGAGATTAGTCACCTGCAACAATCTATTGGCATTAAAGTCCCAAGATGGTCCTTCTCCTTTAAGTCTAATAAATGCAGCACACTTGAGTCCCTTCTCTGTAAATGTGACTCAAATTCTAAACGGTTTCTGTACTCCAAATAATATTTTCATAATGACCACCATATTGAGTAATCTGTGCACAAATATATCACGCAATATTCCCTTCCAACTGCACTCGCAGTAAGAAAAAACAAAAAAAAGCCATGTATTCACCTACCAAACACCTGAGCACGTGGGAATGGTGGGAATTCCTGGCAGCGCTGGAAGAGATTCCGATGAGTGTATGAGAGCTCCCCATGAAGCTTTTTAAAGTCACTGTATCGTTTCCAAACAAGAACCTGAAAAATTGAGACCAAAAATCCAGTCTGTACAATAAGGAACTGCAATATAATTTAGGAATGCACCGAAGCCATTATTTTTGGGATCAGCCGAAAATTAGACTACAGAAGGGTTAAATAGAAGCGTGTGCTTCCGCGTTCATGTAACCAAACGTCATGTGATTTTAGGGATTCGATTCGGCCAGACACTCTGATTCGACCGAATCCAAATCCTGCTGAAAAAGGCAGAATCTTCTCAGAATACTGAACCGAATCCTTGATTCGGTGCATCCAAAATATACTTATATTATATACCTTGGTTGCTATAATAGGCATATGCCTGGGCTTTCATACCCACCTCTTTAACATCCTGTGGGTTCTTCTTGGATATAAACTGAAAATAAAAAAAAATATTTCTATAAGATATTGAATCTATATTTTACACATACATATATACAGTGGTATTCGTATACAAGCATGGACCGCACCCAGGCAAGCTTTCACCTTGATAGGCAAATGCCTAAATATTGACACACACCCAGATATATGTGCACACATATATAATACATACACACATTAATCTCCATACAATATATACTGTAGGTGACAAATATTATTTGTGCAACATTTTTGTAAATTTCTCGCTCCTCTTCACTGCCTCATCAGTATGTGCTGCTAACATGGCTAGTTGGAATGCAGGTGTATTCTGTGAGCATTTGTTGTTCTATCTTCTGCTCCTGACTATAAATAGGAAATGGATCTGTACAATGATCACGGCGCTGATACACATAGTAGTAATGGGCCTCTTCACTTCCTCATTGGTCATGGCACCATACAGTGGCCAACATGAAGCACTGGTAGTTTGCAACATGAAAACTGCATGACTGACCAACTGAGCAGTATCCATGGTGCAAAGATATTGGTCACATGTACGTTTTATGGAAGCTGGGGATGGGGGTGGAAACTAAGCATGGGTGTGGGGGCTCCAAGTGCAAAAAATAAGTGCACCCAGCTGTGTGGATATAGCTACACTACTAAGCTATTAGCTACACACTAGGTTGGGCACCTTTCAGAGAGAATGACTGGTAGTGACATGGGCAGGGTGGGTGCATAAAGGTGACTGGGTTTCGGGGCACATAAGGGGTATGGGACCTGGTGGCTGGATTGAATTAGAGGTGTCCCTGAGGTGGGGGGGGGGGGGGGGGATCAGAAAACTTTTTAATACAAGTCAGGCCTTAGAAAGTGTCACAGGCTTGGCCAGTACAGTGAAATACTGGCAGAGGTTCAATTATAGAATTGGTAGAAAGGGTAGGTACCAGAACCGAACCCATGGCCTCGGCAGGGCAGAGATGCTGAATGTTGTACGGTACCACATTTAGATTGCTAGTTACGGCTAACCTAACTACAGTGTGGCACCCAGCTAAGCACCTAAGCTCTAATGCCACCAAGCCTGCCCAGTCTCAGCATGTAGAGTGAGAATAACCAGTGCCTATTAGTACAGGCTACTTTGTTACCAAGCAGCATTTCCCACGGATAGTACCAGTACCCTCTCGCTGTCCAGCTTCAACTACAAGTCCCACAATGCCCCCTGCCAGCTGTCACGCCACAATACTTAGTCATGCTTTGTACATTTACGTACCTGTGCCGTTACTTTATATTCAGTGAATCCTTTGGGGTTTGTTCGCGTATCAGTCACGTTATACCTTCGTTCATACTGCGTTTGCTCCCGGCTACCCCGGGACATCTTTCAGCTCAGTATATATGCTGCGGTCCCTTTAAGCGTACCGACTCCACCCAATCACAACGCGCATGTTCCCATTACCGGGCCTATCATGTGTTACCCCGCCTCCGTCCTTCTTCTCTCAAATAAGCCCTCCTTGTATACCGCCTCCTTCCCGTGTCAGACCGCCCACATTCTAACATCCGCGCAGTGTCTTCCGTCAACTATTATCCCGCCTCCATGTTACTTTTTAGCCAATCAAATGGAAGTAGGGCGGGGCGTACTTAAATCAGTATATCGATTATATATATTGTGCCCTTCTCTGGAGTATCTTGTTTATTTGCAAGATGTTGTACCAGTGTAATCCTATCTTAGATCCGCAGTGTCCTGTAGTGGTTGGGCTGCGGTGTAGTGTGTGCTTACCACTGTGTGTTGCACATGTTCTTGGAGACACAGTTTAAATATTGTTATGGCCGCCGCCATGGTTCTGGCCACTCTGTGGTGTGTGCTTGCTTGCCTTGGCCATGGCATATTGAATCAGAACATGGGCACCTTGAAATACATTGAGTTAGTGGTTGCATATAATGCCTACGTTGACCAGCACAATGCTGATTTCTGAATATTAGCCCATGTTATCCAAGAATACAATGGTGACAAGAATTCCAAGTTTGCTTTTACAGTAACCATATTTATATGTTCTACTGGTCTGTTTGTGGCCAATGACCTATGGAATATATGCAGTGACAACTTGTTTGAAGCCCACAGACTACAGAGCAGTATAAATAAAGTGCCACCCTCATCTTTAATAAGCAAAACACAAGTATTTGTACAGTGCCAACATGTGCAATGCACCTATAGACCCAGGACACATAGCAGTGCCAACATCATGAAGTAAGTAAACTTTTAGTATGTCATGCAATATCCTATCCTAAACAGCTTTTAACTTTTTTTTTTTTTTTTATAGTTTTTAGTTTGCGTTATTTGCCTTCCCTGCCTTTCTAGTGACAGTTTATGGAAACTAGGGTGCTGAAACATGGACGGGTTGGAGCCTTGCTTTAAAGGAGAATGAAAGTCATTTTGGCATTTTATTGCCAATAGATTTGCCACATTAGTGCCACCTAGAACAATATATTTATTCTGCAGAAACCATTACCATACCTGAGTAAACAGCTTTAGAAGCTTTCTCTGTTTGCTTAAGATAGCAGCTGCCATTTTAGGTAGCTTCCTGTCTGCAGTCTAGCCGTTATAGCTTAGATCACACATTCTTATGGGAGGGGGGAGGGAATTCTTAGTATTCTGGTGGGAGGGGGAGCAGGAGAGGGGAGAGAGAAGAGAACTGCGCAGGCTCTGGCCACAGGAATTAAGGATGTTTCTGAAAGAGGAAGTCAGACACTGGAACATCATATTTACAAAAAAAGAGACAAGAAATCCTGTGTTTCTTTTGATAGAGGAGTCAATGCAGCGTTTCTGTGAGTGCTTATAGCTGTATTTATATAGACCTTTCTGATAAAGCTTACTGCACACATCGTAACTTCTACCCAAAAATGGACACTTGAACGTTTTCATCGCTTGTGCACAGTAACAGGTTGATGCCATTTATCAGGAACTACAGACATGGGCTGTATAGACATTTTGTCTACTGGTGGCATTCGGCAAGAAAAGATAAAATCACTGTTTATAGTGCTAGTTTGCTACAGTCCCCCACACTGATGGGAAAAGCTACATATTTTGCCTGGCGTTAATGGGGTGAGCACATTGTGCTCTTCTTTACTTGTATGTTCAGTCGTATATTTTCTCTTGAACTACCTATAATTTAGATTGTAGAATTCTTATCTAGTGAAATCAGTCATATTAACATATACAGGTATGGGACCCATTATCCAGATTTCTTGGGGTCTGGAGTTTCCCAGTTAAGTGGTCATTCCGTAATTTGGATCTCCTACCTTAAGTCTACTAAGTCTACAGTATTTAAACCTAATAGTATTGTTTTGACTCTAATTAGGATTAATTATACCTTAGTTGGGACCAAGTACAAGGTACTGTTTTATTATTACAGGTATCGGACCCCTTATCCGGAAACCCGTTATCCAGAAAGCTCCGAATTACGGAAAGCCCGTCTCCCATAGACTCCATTATAAGCAAATAATTCAGAATTTTAAAACTGATTTCCTTTTTTTATGTAGAAATAAAACAGAACCTTGTAATTGATCCCAACTAAGATATAAATAACCCTTATTGGATGCAAAACAATCCTATTGGGTTTAATTAATGTTTTATGAATTTTTTAGTAGACTTAAGGTATGGAGATCCAAATTATGGAAAGACCCCTTATCCGGAATACCCTTGGTCCCGAGCATTCTGGATAATGGGTCCTATACCTGTACAGAGAAAAAGGAAACTATTTTTAAAAATTTTAAATTATTTGATTAAAATGGAGTCTATGTGAGATGGGCTTTCCGTAATTCGGAACTTTGTGGATAATGGGTTTCGGGATAAGGGGTCCCATATCTGTACTCACATTTATCCAGCTATGCTGTATGTTAATTCAAGTGGCACACGTCACTATATTCTGACACAAATCAATACAATATGACAGCAGCACACGTTTAATATCATGCTTATACGTTATACAGTACCATTAGTATGATAACATTGTTGCACAGAATAACATTGTCATTTATTTACCTAATATTAAGTGTATAGAGGGCCCATTTTGATTGTTAGAGATGAGGTTTTATAAACTGGGTTCCTATTGCTGATAATATATTATAAATGATAACTAAGGTAGGGCAAGAAAAGGAAATAACAAATATGTGATATATTTATTGAATTAATACAATTAACATTAGTAAATATTCTTTTGGTCTAATTATACATGATCAACAAGCATTAAACCATTAAAATATGGTTTTACAGTTTATAAAGAAGAGTATTCCACACTCATAATTTTTTATATATTATATAGGAACTTAAGTTGGTGTTTAAATAGGGGTTGGATTCAACAAATAGGTAGTCCCTCCAACCACAAAAAGAGATGTGGTCACAAAAAGAGTCCCATAGAAAAACATGCACCTTCCCAAACATCTTTAGACAAGGGAATAAAATTAAAACTTAACTTAGTAGTAAACATTCATAAAAAGATGCAAATAATGTACCCAAAAAGTTATAATCTCTACAAGACACGTACTCCACTTGAAGGACACTTTGAGCTGTATAGGCAGGGCCAGTCTTGTATAACACAGTTTTGTTTAAACCTAAACAGGCCAGGCAAGGACCAATCATGGAGTAGCTAGAATTTCCCTGTTTGCCCTGTTTAGTTTATTGGTCTGAACTGGTGGTGCTTATGAAGATCTGTCCATCCCCATATCCACAATTTAATGCAACTATTGGCAATAAGAGTTTGTAGCCTACCTATAACACATTCTTTCAGGTGCAAATCAGAACCTTGCAAGGACCAAACATGGAGTAACTTGAGTTTCCCTATTTACCCTGTTTATCTCAATAAATAAGAAAAACCTTAGATTTTTCATTATAAAGACAATAGGCAAAATGTATGTTTGGACCAACCCCTATTCAATGCACTCAAGTTAAACAAGATGTTGTACTGCTGTTTTTTGTTTACTTACAAAAGGCAGCCACTTCCAACCAGTCCTTTTATTTTTCTTTACAGGTTAGGCAGTAGCATAATGTATCAAATTGTCTCTCCCAATAGTTTGTAAAGACACAAAAAGTTCCCCTGTAGTGGACTGTGCTCCATTGCATAAGAATAAACAGAACTTTTTGGAACTATTTGATGAGCCTATTATATCTTATTTCTTGGGAGTAGCCACCTTAAGCGCTGTGTGCGTGATGTACCGTCTATCTCTGTTAGTGGTAGGGATCAGGTCCAGACTGGGATTCTAAATAGGCCCTGGCATTTCAAGTACACGGAGACCCAAATAGTACTTCAGCAACCCAACAGATAGTGACTATCTATGGCATCTTACCGTCACCCCTCAGCTAGAATTCACAAATTGCCAGTCCAGGCCTGGTAGGAATTTCCCTTTGTAATTCTGCCACAGAGCACCCGGTGGAAGGTAACCTCTTTTTACTAATAGTTAACAAACTGAATGTATGGCTGTGACTTGTTGGCTGATGTGATGCTCAGCACTCACTGCACAGTCACAAACTATACACAGTAAGTGCTTCATAACAATAATTTACAAAATGAAATTCATGGAGCCATAAGGTACTACAGGTCAAGGTAATATATACATAATTTCTCTGGCATGGCTATATTTAAATGGAGGCAGCTGTCTCAAGGGTCGATGCGGCATTTGTCACTGCATAGACAGCGATGGTAAGGTGGTGGTGCACAAGATCCCAGTCTTCATTCAGGTTGGAGGCCGATGCCTTTTCATAGGCGTCTGCAAGGCCAGGAAATGTGACCACACTGGAACTCCGAGAGGCCCATAATACATGACTGACACAGAGAAAGAGTAGAGAATATCTCATTAGAATTACAATATGTAATAACTATTTTTGTTGCTCTACTTGCACCTGCTATCATTTCCACTAATGATTTATTTTGTTGCCAGTTGAAAGGCATTACAGGGGGATTAGTCGCCCATGGTAGCAGAGATTTATCGAGGGCGACTAATCTCCCTGTGGGGCATTAGCCTTAAATTGTACCAGTTAGATGTTCTCTCCAGTGCAGATTATTAGTAGTCCTTGTTCTTTCAATTGGATTTGGATGTTTAGGGATGAGCCCTGATGACTCAGTATTTAGGCATTATTTATCTGCACTCTTTGCTCTTACCTGTAATATCGTTTTTCTGGAAAGGCATAATGATTAATAAAGGCGCGTTCTAGAAGCATTATTTGGTCATTGATCATTCTCACTCTCAGTGGCCTATGGAGAGACAGACAGCTTAAGTTAGAAACTTTTAATGTCGAATTTGTAATCTCTGTGCATTTTTATTGGTTATTTACATTAATTTTATTATATTTTAATCAAACAAGAACTTATAAACAACAGTATTTATGATGATTCTGCTTTGTGTCACTAGGTGGATCATGCAGTGGAAATGAACAGAATTTGCTGAAATCCTTGGAACACGGCATTGCTTCAAAGCCTCCAAACATTGGTATCAAGGTAATATGCAATAATTAGGAGCACAGGCACTAGCACATGGGGTTATTTAGAACTTTTGGACACTTTGCAAATTCCTGTTATTGGGCGCAGGATATGCCAAATTGCCTCTCAATTTAGTTAAAGAGTTGGTTCACCTTTAAAATGTTAAAATTAATTAGATAATTTGCAATTGTTTTTCATTTGTATTATTTCTCTCCCCTTCCGATTTTCAGAAGCTATCAAGTTACCCTAGCAACAAGGTATAGATTTGAATGAGACAATGAAATATTCAAAGGAATAAAAAGGAATAAAAAGAGGAGTAATAAAAAGTAACAATAACAATATAATTGTAGCCTTACATTGCATTTATTATCTAGATGTTGGGGGTCAGTGCTGTAGAGGTACTATTTGTGTGAATGGAGGAGAATTTCACATCTGTGTACCCTGCAAGCAGCTAAATGCTTGGAATCACCATGTGCCCACACGCTGTGCACACTGGATGTTTTAAAGGGGTGAGGTGGCAACCCTAGTGGAAAGACATACAGCATCACTATAGAAATGCTATAGATTATGTTTTGGGGCTCTGTACCAGCCCTTTAGCAGGGAAGATCTGTGTCCCCAAAGATGCCCCAGTAGCTCCCCATGAATGTTTAGCCTGGTGCAGTAAGTTCAGTATATAAAATACGACATTTCTAGCAGGTGAAGATACCTTAAAATCTGCCAGTTAGGGCTCCATAGGTTTTAACACAGCTAAAGGAGTTTTTTTGAAACTGAAATTAGCAAGGAAAGGTTTTTACTAGAATAATTAGTAATCTGGGGAGGTCTTATAAAACTTTCTCTGGGTGGGATGGAAGCCATAGAAATTGTATGCCAGCTGGACAAGACCAACTAAGGTGGGTAAATAATGTTTCTTATCTAGAAGTTTGAACTCTGGATTTCACTTTAAATGTCACTTACCTTTCATTATCATGTTTCAGTTCATTAATTGTCTTATGTAAAGCCTCAGAAGCCTTTTTGTATCGTTCTATGGCTGCCTTTAATGGTGCTAAAAACCAAGGAAATAGGAAATGTAATATCCCTGAAGCCTTAGCTTAAAAGTGATGTTCTAGTTAAGTGTCTATGATGCAGAAACCCATTATCCAGAAACTTTCAAAATGCTGAAATGCCATTACCAACATAGTCCTATTTATATAAATGTAACTTGAATTTCTCTATACTTGATGGTAACTAAGCATAAATCCAAAAACCCATTACCTAGAAAGCTCAGAAAGACAAGAACATTTTGCAAGAAAATTACCTTCATGAGCCAAGCCGTCTACATTGGGAGCACATGCATGCCCATAATAAGTGAGTGCCCCTCATTATTTGTGACACTTTGAACGTTCCTACATCACAAGCATGCTCATAACGAGCCTCCCAGTGCAGGCAATGTTGTGCTTGTGAGGGGCATTTTCTTGCAAAAATAACATTGTTTACCAGAATGAAGTTTTCCTATGGTGCTCCACATTAGAGTATCCCTTATTGAAGTCCCAAGCATTCTAGATAAAAATAATCTCATCCCTGTTCGCCATATGTATTTTGTTAACATTTTTTCAATTTGTGCTGGTTAGAAAACATGGGAATATAAGCAATTCCAGCAGACTCCTTACCTAAAGAGATATCTTTCGAAGAGAGGGTGTTTCCAAAGTTACTTTCTGCAGTATTGTAATAGGAATCTAGTGTTTCCCAGTAATCCAGTGGACCAAGTGGCAGGATAAGGCTGTCGGAGAGGCGTAGTAATATGTTTCCAGCTGTTCGGGTGACCATCTGATGACTTGTAAACCCTGCAAGATTATTGGAGTTTTTTTTGGGATTTGGAAACATGCATTAGTTATTTGCAAAAAAACAATAATGTAGGAACTGACTTTAATGTTAAATTCACAGTTAAATATTTTCTCCCTCTGTTGTTCCTTTACTATGCTTAAGGGGAACTATCAGGAAAATAAAAAATTAATAAAAGCATTATCTTATAAACATAAGAAAAAAAAATATAAAAGTACTGCATCGTTTATAATCTAGTTATGCATCACTATTCCCTCTTGGCAATCTGTGTCCCTTCGTGCAGGCTTTGGGCAGGCATGGGCCATACATAGGCAAATAAGCTGCCAAATTGGCAGCTTGTTGACTCATCTTTAGGGCTAAGATATACGGAGCTACTTATTAGCAGATACTTGTCACGGCTACTAAACGTCAGAAAATACCCTGCCATAGATAATACTAAGGGAGGTGACAGACGGGCGACTAATCTCCCCGTAATGCCAAAAAGAGTGTAAATCATCGGTGGGATGGTATACGCGTCTCTTCGATTTCTAGAAGTCGCCCAAAGTTTCCTCTCAAGGCGACCCACAGCAATTATATAGAGACAGTACAAAATGCTTTTCAATAGGCACATGCTGGAAATAAGGATGGGGTGCGAATACTCCCAGACAGAGGCCCACTGGGTGATCATCTGGTGCTAACCTACCAATTCCCAACACACTCGCAAACCTGGCCTGTAGATCTGCTTCTATTTATATACCCCCACTCTCCATCTCTGACATCATGGAGGGGGCGGGGTAGGGCAGTCACACAGCTATAAATAGATACAGGGTACAGTTAGGTTGCGGGTGGAAAGGGTGGCAGGAAGAGCTCGGCCCGAGCCCAGGCATGACCCAGTTTTGGTCCAGCCCACACACCACTAGTAAGCATAACAATAGAGAGAGAGAGAGAGGTCATGGTTCCCTGTGTGTCAAATCTTGGCCGAATCCCAAACCTAATTCTGGATTCGGTGTATCCCTAATTTGGCCATATGCATATAGTAGCTACAAAGTCTTTTTCAGTGCCAGGTTGACCATTCTCCACTGTGTATGTGACACATAATTCTAGTTGGTGTATTTAATTTATTTTACACATTTTCATTCTAAAAATATTGATTTCCCTTGAAAGCAACTTTAGTAATAAAACTTTAATTACATAGGGACAATGCCTCTACCTAAGTCTGCATTATATGGTATACAGCCAGACACTTACACATATTTTCAGGCCTGGCAATCAAATGCTGTGTGATAAGCAGGATATATTCTTGCTGATGTTTTGTTCTGTGTTAAAATAAAATGGATATGAATTAAAGTTCATCATAGCCAAAACTATCAATCTTTGTTCAAGGCCAACTATCAGGTCACAATGGGACCTTTGCATGTATTTTGGGACCCCAAATTAATTTGGCTTTCTTTATCCTAATACCATGCACATAAATGAGTGAGCTGGGACTTAAAAGTCCCAAAATGGCCGACTCCACACCAAGAGTTCATATGATAGGTGCTCTTTAACATGATATTCACACTCTAAATAATAATCCAGAAAAAGTTTCAGATATATTCCCCGTTATTTGTTCCCAGTAGTAGCCCCTCTGTAATCCCTTCTGACTTCATTGCTAATTATGTTTAAAAAATATCTTTTTATTTTTTTAATTTGTCCATTACCCTGTCATATGTGTAAGAAATATCCATGCAGGTGATGCCCAGGTAGTTCAGGAAAGGGGCGTAATCACTGCCAGCTCCCAGGGTTCCCAGCCTGTTAGAGAGAGCACACAAATAATTAGTGAATGCATCTTTTCCCTCTATGTAGTGTTTAATTGTGTTTTCGCACCCCATTAAATGGCCATTCTAGTAACCCTAGATCCCCATTTCTGTGTAATAAATACAGTTGAATGAATAAGTGATATATAAACCTTTATTTTTGTTAATAAGAAGTGAACATGGCTACCCAGTAATTGAAAGAACCCAGGTAAGGCTCCTATTCTTATGTTACTGGACACAGTAATGTTAGACCAGAACAGTATAAAGAATACAGTGAACAATACCCAGGGCAGGTTCCTACCCTAGCTAGCACTATATCTCTTACCATAGTGTCCACTAGATGTCCCTGCATTATAAAGGAATGTTGCAGCTATTACATACAATCTAATGCATGGTAAATACAGTACACGTTCTTACTGAGGTACAGTTTTCTGGTACAGAGTACTGAACCGATTTGCATGACGAATCCAGTTGTCATAGACGCTGAGAGGGGAACTGGATGGTGTCTGCACCTATGAAACAAGATGGAGTGTACAATCTTACCTAGGAAACTGGCATATTCATGCTAATTGGGAACCAGCCACAGTCAGGAAAAAATAAAGTTTGTGAGCATAGGAAAGACTTGCAATGTTGCTCTGCTAAGAAAATTAAGTTAGTGACCCGAGAGAAGTCATTCGATGTTTCTCTGGCTCATTAAAGTCATTATATTAGAAGTGTAAAAACTGCCAATATCTTGAAAACTAGAACAAATAATGTCTGCACTCTGAGGTATTTTAACATTCATTGGTTGGGTTTGTTTGGGTTAATGTTTCCTTTAACATATATGCATGTCACCAAGAACTTGAAGGCTTTTAAATATAATTATAAATGGAGTTAACATTATATTGCTTACTAAAACATATGGGCACACGCTGCCTTATTTATATGAATATTTTATTTGTAAATAGGAAAGGGACACGTGTATAAACAGCCAATGGCAAAGTGGGGCACATTTAGTTTGCAGTGGGGAGGGCAGGAGGAAGAGCTTGGTCTGAACCAGCCTGTGACCCAAGGAAGTTGTGAGTGTCAGCTTGAACCCACTGGCCCGAGGGTCCCGCAGGTGTGGGGCTGGCTTGTATATCACTACTGCCCTGCAAACACTGCTGATGTCCATAGAATTTTCCATCGATAAATGTCAATAAATCAGAACCCTTAATGGTCAAATGATCTGAGTAGTATGTAGAACTCCGTAAAAGGATTTGACCTCATTGAGCATGGCTGCAACTAGTGGTAGGCAGAAAAGGCAATTGATTTGGGTACTATTGAAGGGAGATAGATTTAAGGGGGACAGGAGAGAGCGGAGAGCACTAGGGGAGTATTAGTTGGGTAATGTGAACTGAGTGACACTGGAGGGGTGGTGGTTTGCAAGGGTGTGAGCAAGTTGGGAGTGGCAGTCAGGATGCTGGGCACTAAATACACATTGGGAGCCACATACTACTTGGTCCAGCTTTGCATAAAACTGCTTTTTGAGAACCTTTAGTATGGTTGTAAAGAAGTTACATCTTGCTCAGTCCATAAATGTACCTGTTTTGCTGCTGTGAAAATGACATCTTGAACAGGAGGTGTCCCCTGGGCCCTCAATGTGGCATTGGCTGGTGGAAAAAGAAGCAAAAGTTTCTTAATTTCTTAATTGCTCCTACCATGGTAAAAAAGTTACTTATTTATAGACAAAACATACAGTGTTCTATACAAACTGCTCTTCATTTTGACTGATTTGACATGTAATAAGACAGAAGGGGTAATGCAAGTGCAAGAGCACTAAGAGGCGCAAGATTGCTATGTGCTCTGAAACGCTGATTGTGGCCTATTTTGTAAGGCCCAGGCCCACCTTAGAAACCTGTACTAATTAATAACTAAGCTAAGTTGATAACAAAGTAATTTTTTAAAAAAACTTTTAATATGAAAATATTTCTTTGAAGCGTTACAGCATGGTGCCCAAAATTATAGAAATACCCCTTATCCAGAAAACCCCAAGACCCAAGCATTTAGGATTTTAGGATTTAAATCAATATTACGTACCAAAGACAGAAATATCCACATTGATATAGGCTGCAGTTCTGTCTCTTAGCTTGCTGTAATAGTCCTGCAAGACAGAAACCAGACTTATATTAATGACCATCCATTTTCACAAACTCGGAGCAGGCCCGGACTGGCAATCTGTGAATTCTGGCAAATGCCAAAGGGGCTGCTATAAGATGCAATAGACCGTCACTATTTACTGGGCCTGTGGGGGGGCTGTTTGGGCCTATATTGAATCTCAGTCAGGGCCTGGCCCTGAGGCTACAAATTCACCTATTTTTGATACCTCTGCAAATTCTGTTGAGCCAATGAGACCAAATTCTTCAGCTCCCCAGCTTCCAAAAATGATCGATCTCCGTGGACGCCATTTACCTAAAAGAGACGTAAGCAAGTAAGACAGACATAGCCTATCCACAAATAACAGTTTATTGCTTATATTTATACAAGGGAAATATGTCAAGATCATATAAATACTCCATTCTTTACACTATAATACTGTCTCTTTTGATCCAGCATTTTTGAATGTATGTATGTATGTCTAACTTTATTTATAAA
The DNA here is from genome assembly GCF_000004195.4 of Xenopus tropicalis. Taxonomy (NCBI): domain Eukaryota; kingdom Metazoa; phylum Chordata; class Amphibia; order Anura; family Pipidae; genus Xenopus; species Xenopus tropicalis. The sequence continues at coordinate 32,572,436 of NC_030680.2, read as the reverse complement.
GTGCCACAAGGGTACGCAGCGCTGTACAATCTTACAGAATACAAAATTACACACAGGGAGGACAAGTGATATAATAAATAAATACAGTAAATATATATATATATAAGTGCCATGTGGTATGAGACACAGTGGGAAGGAGGTCCCTGCCCCGTAGAGCTTACAATCTAAGTGTACAGAAGTGATGTGTGCTTTGACTCAAAACCTGCAGGACCCTTGGCTAGGGAGGGTTTGGATTGAAATTTGGACGGGTTTGGGTGCAGATCAGACTCCCCACATTATTTACCCTAGTATTTCATTGCACCGTCTGGCCTCCAAGCATTTCATGATGCTGTGACCCCCAAATATTTCATAAAATGCTGTAGTCCCCAAGCATTTCATAACACAATGTGGAGTGTGTTATGAGTTTCCCCTAAAGCAGGGCAAAAGCAACTGCTCATTTCCTATTTGTCTGAGAATATTACAGGTATCTCTGCCAGCCACCTGATGCTTCTGTTGGGTTCCAGCTTCCCTGTTTTACACTTGCAGTGGGGATTATTTGTATTTTACAGCATTTAAAGGGTTTGAATACTTTGGAAAAGTTTCCTTGCTGCCTGAAAATACTGCTGCCAAGTTCTAGGGCTCTCACCTGTAACAATTATCTGTGTACTGTGCTGCTGAGTTATGAGTGCTGATGCTATAAGCAGAGGGAAATTAGAGGAGTTCTCAAGTACCTCATACAGAGATTGAATCAGTTCACCCCTATGGCATAAGGTTAATGCCTTTCCTATATATGCTGACATTCTTGTATTTTAATTATAATAAAGCTTTTTGTCCGCAACTCCCATGTGGCAGAAAGAAGCAGTGAACCAAATGCCCATCACTGCTCCTAATACAAATGAATGTGAAACGCCCCTTCTGACGCCCCAGAGCAGTGACTGGCATTTTGGTGTCAATGTCACTGCTCTGTGACATTTTCATTTAATAGCTGTAGTAACAGATGCACAGAGGGTTTAGACCACTAATATTCTCCACTGGATACCATTAGAATTAAGTGTCAGTTTTACCATCCAGCATAGTTAACAACCGAGGAAACTGAGGGATAATAAGTGCGCTCATCAACTGGCACTTAAAGTGCAGAAAAAGCCCCAGTATAAGTGGGGTACCATTATAGGGATATATAATATATTCAGCATACAAAACTCTAAGAAACCATCTTTATTTTATCATAGTTAAAAATATATATACCAACCACGCAGACCCAGCCTTACGCATTTCGCGCCTGAATGGCACTCAATGTTGGACTAGGGCATGGCCCACAGGGGTTATGACTTGAAGGGCCCCTTGACAATTTCCAGGGCCCCCCTTCCGATGCATGCATCCTGCCCCCTCCCTCGAACGTGTGCGTACTGCTTCCCGCAACATCGTGCAATACACAGGCCAATTTTAGCTGCTGATATTGGACCCTTATACCGATTCGGCAGCTTATCTGCCTGTGTATGGGCACCAACATCTGGCCTGAAATCGCCCAGATCCTCCGAATCGGGGGCCGCATCAGGCTAATTCAATAGTTTGGCCCTAGGGTTAACCTATATCAGGAGAAGATCTGCTCACTTGGCAATCTCACCAAACAAGCAGATCTTACAGCGTATGATCACCTTAACTCTATTCTTTGATGCAGCGGTGCAGGCAGGGGAGTAGGCCTGGGTCAGGGTGCCCTGCTGGCGTAGTCTGACCCTGATGGCAGTAAGGAGTTCCATGTATACACACCCTATTCAAAAACATGAAGCCCCACCCCAACCAGGGGATAACCCACAAAGCAGATTTAGTAAAAAATCAAGGAAAATAAGTTATTTAATATTATATCTATATAGGCACAGGTATATAGGCTCTTTAGTTGAATTAGTGTCTGATAATTATAAAAGGTGGATAAGTGCTAATCTATTGCAAATAATTTGATAATCTGATTTTAGCCTGAAAATAGTAATTACACATAATTTATCACCAGAAATCTAGAATTTTGAGCATATTTTTAACCAAAAGAAAAATACATGTACTTCTGTCTGTATTAGATATAAACCTGAGCTCTGCTGCTTGTCCCACATAATGTTCTGTAAGTAGGTCAGTACACGCAGCATTTCATATAGATTGCTTTAGCCTGTAGGCAACATGGCCCTCAGCATATCCTACATTTAGGGTTGCCATGTGCATTACATACATGTGGGCTTGAATGTCACAAGAGTCCTTGGAGACAGATTTATCAGGATATGAGTGGTGGCATGCATGTTTTGACCAGTGAAAGGCCCCTCTGAATGTGAGTAGAAAGTAAGGTTTTTTAACACTCCCCACCCCCATCCCAATAAATACATGGGGTTAATTAGCAGTGAACCTGTGCCTGATAATATGGACTATGACACATCATTGTACTGGTTAATGGGGGTTGTACCTTGTTTGACTTTGGTGCCAAGAATTCTGGTCATTTCCAACATCACGGCAGTTCCACTACTGGGATCTATGGCTCCATGCACCCAGCTGTCCCTGTGATTACCGTACATGACATATCTGTCTGTAAATAAACAGTGAAGCCTCAATACAGTAATTTGGCACAGTATAATTATGCACAAGTTATTAAGGCATGGGACCTGTTATACAGAATGCTTGGGACCTGGAGTTTTTCAGATAAGGGGTCTATAAGTGTGATTACCATACTTTAAATAAATATAGGATCCAATAAGAATTAATATATCTCTGTTGGGATCAAGAACTAGTTTTATTGCAAGTACTGTTTTATTATTACAGAGACAAAATGTGATTTATTTGATGATTTAAAATGTGGTCTTTTTTGGAAGATGGCCTCCCCATAATTCAAAGCTTTATGGATAACGGATCCCATACCTGTATATGATTAATTTAATTATTGTCTTCATCAGAAAAAGACCCTGTGAAGACTAAGTGATAAATATTTCCTGTGATGTTGCCTGTAGCAGCCAATCAAACAATTACTATTTCAACAATTAACAAAAGTAGTACAACAAAAAGTAAAAATCTGATTGGTTGCTGTGGGCAACAACACTGATCATATTTATCATCTATGTTATCAAACCAGCCCAGGTCTTGCATTTAAAAGTAACAGCCCCTATACACGTCATACATAATTTTATTTTAAAACATAAAACTGAATTGTGACATTTTTTGATAGACTGAAGAGAAAATGGACCTAGGCCACAGTCTTATTCTAGGGATCTGTAAAGTTTTATTTGCCACAGCAACAATTTCTTTTTTTTGGGAGGGGGTTTTGATTCCCCTTTATAGGAACAGTATACCTCCAGAATGAATACTCAGAATGACAATAACAGATAGTTTATATCATATTAAGTGGCCCATAGTACTGTTTCTGTTTAGCATTCCCCAATGGCACATACTACTAAAAAATATATTTTTATGAAAATGGTTTCGATCAAGCTGGGTTTTACATATGAGGTGTTTTATGTGAACATAGTTTAATGCGGTTTTCGGACCGTACATGGGCTCCGAATTATTGTCCCAATAATTTTCACACCATGGGGATCAGTCATTTAGTCAGGTTAGATAATTACAGTCAGATAAAGATAAAATCTGCGCATGTGTTGTGACAATATCCTTGGGAACCTACAATGTATTTCCGGAACATCACTTTCATAAGATTGTTGTCTGCCAACTATTTCATGTTCAGAACATCCCCCGATTTGTTATTTTTAGGGCTTTGTCCTACAATTTCAGTCTGAATGTTAGTTTGAGATTGTTGCATTTAAACATACAATTGATATCCAAACGTTTGTTGGAAGAAGACTAAAATATGAACGTGTATGGCCACCTTAACATTCATGAACAAATACATTTCCAAGGTTGCCACTTGGATCACTTCAATTTCATGAATGGAGCAGCCTGTGTGACCTACAACTCCTGCACATTGCATGTTTATTGACATGGTACAATCAATCAATGACTGGAAGGGCACAGAAGAAAAAAATATATATATAATATAAATATATAAAGAAAAGTCATTTTGGCATTTTACTGCCAATAGATTCGCCACATTAGTGCCCCCTAGAACAATATATTTATTCTGCAGAAACCATTACCTGAGTAAAGAAGAAGTTTTCTCTGTTTAAGATAGCAGCTGCCATTTTAGCTTGGTCTTCATAGCTTCCTGCTTGCAGTTTAGCCATTATAGCTCAGATTACACATTCCTATGGGTGGGGGGAGTGAGTTTTATAAATTCTTATGGGAGGGGGCAGCAGGAGAGAACTGCGCAGACTCTGGCCCAGGGACTGAATGATTTTTCTAAGAGAGGAAGTCAGATACCCTAAGAACACATATACAAAAAATGAGACAAGAAATCCTGTGTTTCTTTTGATAGAGGACTCCGTGCAGCGTTTCTGTGAGTGCTTATGGCTGTATTTACATAGACCTTTCTGATAAAGCTTACTTAGTTTTTACATTTCCTTCTCCTTTAATCAGGGCACATTACTTTTGTTTTCCCCAGTACGGGAGTTTAATATCCTGTGCTTATATCAATAATCTAAATGTAAAATACACACATTATTGTAGAAGTGTTGATTTTCTCACCTGGTTCTACGCTCCCTCTGATAATTCCCATCACATTCGCTGAAGACTTAATTTCTTCAGAGTTATACACATTCACCTGAACATCACTGCAAACAGAGGCACACTAATATTTATTAAAAGGCACAGCCAAAAGTTCATTTAGTACAACTGGTCCTTGAAAGTGCTAATTCATATGAGTCTTCATCCCTTTGATCATACAATACATGAAATTCACTTGCTGCAGAGCTGTCAACTTTGAAGGTGCCCTCGCCAGGGGAAATGCAGTGTGCGCAGTGGCCTGCCAAAAATGTCCACACACCAGAAGTGACGTCATTGCACATGTGCAACGAGTCGGTGAAGCCATAAATTGTCCGTCGTACATACGTACATTACTATCCTGTTGCCAATTAATGCTTCTGCACATGCGCACACCTGATTTTTGCCGGAGGGGACCCAGAAAATCAGGCAAATGAGGGTAGGGAGACAAGATTTGTGTAACTCCAAATAAAAAAAATAGGAGGGTGGGGGTTGACTGGTCTGATGCTGCAGATTCTGATATAAAATAAAATATGTAAATAGAAGCACAGCTGACAGCTGTGTTTGTCTGTCCCTTTCTGTTTTATGATTTATGTTTTATGTACGACTGTTATTAAGATGGCTTTTGCTACAACCAACCGACAAACACGAGAAGTGTGAAAAGTACCATTTTGGAAGCATATTGCTATTTTTTAATCCATAGTGCTGCTTTTCCCTATAATTTAAGCACAAATCTGTCCTGGTGGGCCCCGGCCCTAGTGGACCCCAACAGCCCAGACCCGACACTGTTTCCGCTCCCCCCGAAAGAAATGAAGGATGTTAGAACACAGACCAGAGAGAATCTATAGGGAACTCCAACAAAAACATAATTTTCATTCTAGCCCAATCTGAAATCACATATTGTTAATTATTGGCTATCCGATAAAGGTGATTTTTAAACTCGCTATAAGTCCCCTTTATAAGGGAAAGCTGAAATTCTGTGGTTTGTAGCTTAACAACAGGTAGACAATTATAGAAAGTGGCTACAATGGCTTTCTTGACAATCATCTCAATAAAGTTGGGTGTTCACAGGGATATTTTATTAGGTATTATTAACACGCATTTATTTGTAAAAAAAAAGCCAACATATTTTGCAGCAATAAATGGGTGTATACATTAATATTAATCATACAAGAAGACATACAAAACAACAAATGACCAATACAAGAGGTAATAAGGTCCTTGTTCAAAATAGCTTAGGATCTAACAAGGTATCCAACCACCCATCCCCTCGGCTGAATGGCAGACAGACATACTGTATACACAATATCAGCGACGTTACATGGTCACGCCAGCCACCCTGCAAAAAAATCTTTTGAGCAGGCCTGGTGCAACCAGTCCCTCCTCCCCTGGCCTCCCTCCTGTCCCGAACACGCCACACCTCTATATTTATGGCAGGAGAGGGGCCGGGGGGGGGGCTAAGGTACAGCAAACCCTGGGGTCCGTGCCCCCCACGACTGCTGGATGTGCTGTATATGTAGTTACGCCACTGCATGATATGGCTGACTTTCTATTGATCTGCTCATTCAGGCCAAATAATCGGAAGGAAGTGAAGAGAAGCTTGGGCTCCTTTGTCTCTGCATCTAATGATACTCAATGCACCGGATAACATGGTACATTAGCAGATGAAATTTTAAAATCTTTTGATGGGCCAAATGGTATAATATACAGATATTAATATGGATAATTAAATCTCTTCATTATGCATTATTGGTACAAAACAAAACCATACACACATACCTGTTGCTAAAGGCACCGGGTATAAAGCCAGGTCCTAACCTGTAGGGACAGTCAAGGGAGCCAATCCAGGATGCAGGAGCCACTGGACCTGCCAACTGACTGAAAAAACAGAAAGAAATTATTGTCAGAATGATCTTATAAATTCATTTTAGTAGTATATGTGACTTGCCGTTTGGCATGAGGTACGCAATTGTGACATAATAGTAAGTGACTTGTAAGTAGGGATGCACTAAATCCAGGATTTGGTTCAGGATTCGGGCAAATCCAAGTGTCTGGCCAAACTGAATCCAAATACTTAAAATCATGTGACTTTTTGTCACATAAACACGGAAGTTGAACATTTTTAACCACACACTTTGCATAGGCAAATTAGGATTTGGATTCAGTTTGATATTTGCCCCAATCTTCTGTGAAGGATTTGGGGTTTGCCCAAATACCAAAATAGTGGATTCAGTGCATCCCTACTTGTCAGGGTGCCCCAGGGTTTGAAAACTATATTTTGTGAGAAACACCCATGGGCATATATTTTTGGCTTTAGGAGTTTTCCAATTCACTGGGGCCCAATTCTCTTTGACAAGGTGGAGTTAAGGGCCCACGGGACCCCTTGTATATACTGCAATAACCTCTATAGCAAAGCATAGAATAGTAATCCACCCCTGGCTAATTCGGTACATATAACATTTTATTACCAAATTAAAGTCTTGGCGTCCTCAAATCCTATTGGCTGTGCAGGGATTGGCGGAATACCTCTTATTTCAGACTTCTTGATGCGATAAGTGTACTCTGTAAAGCAAACTCTTGAATGTTAGGTACATACTGAACTGCAAAAAACAGAAATATCCATACAGAGAAAAATGAGAATTAAAAAGCAAACAAGTAAATCTAGAATTTACGACCTTGTCTCTCTGGACTTGTTTAGCACTGCCTAGGCTTTTGCACACAGAGGCTCAGGATTTCTTCAAGAACACATGATTGAAAGTTTGCATTATATATTATGACAGACTTTTACAAATGATGCCCAACACTGCGCACTGCCAACTAGCCACCGCAGTCCCCCCTTCTGCTCACCCCACCCCCCAATCGCCACATTAGTCCACTTTCAATTTTCTTTAAATTAAAACACATGAAGGCCACACTACAAAGGAGGATGCAAGGCAGAAACGAACAAAGAGGAAGGAGGATTGCTGAAATTGAAAAGTGTGTGCATCTGTTACAGTTTGATTTATCATCAGTCATGGTTCTAGAAATATCTAAGGCACCAAATCGCTCACCCCAAATCTCATTCTAACTGATGCTCATACATCAGGGATTCCATAAGTACAAAGAAAGAAAAACAGACATGCTTTTCAATTTTAACTCTAACTGGCCTTCAGGCTGGCCCACCCCATCTGCTAAGAATAGTGGTAAGACCAGCCCTACAGTTTGGGAACAACTCTGTTCATAATCTGTTCTACTGTATTTGGTATAGCAAGTGCCTTGGGTCCGAGAATGCTGTTACCTTTAGCCGGGTAATATGGAGTCAGTGGGTCTCCAAAGTCTTCACTGTAAGCACCTCGTTCAACCCCTGATTGGGGCATGTACCAAGAGTTGGGGTATGTTTGGCTTTGCTGAGCTTGCCCATCATTGATGTCTTTGGGGTCTGTATACACAATAATACCAACAACCCCAAACCTGGCAGCATTAATTGCCTGACAAATACACAGAAAACACAAAATTAGAGCCTCATAGTACTACAAACATAATAGAATGGACTGGAATTTACATTCCAGTTTACATTCTAATATTGTTCTAAATATTACATTACAATAACATAGTTTCATATAGATGTTTAAGAGGGTACAAAGTGCCAAAGTTCAGTCAGACTTTTATAAATATGTAGCAGTGGCTATAGACTGAAGTGAGACGGTACCTGCCACTGAGAAGCCCAAAATGTTCAAGGTTAGATGTCTGTTTCCCTTTAAAGATGGACACTTGACATGGTGGTGCTAAAAAATGTGTTTCATGCCTTTCTAGGAGGAAAGTTTTTATATAGTGGTAATTTTTTTTAATATTTAGTAGTTGACCCTTGAGCTAAAGTATCCAATTACTGTTTTGATGTTAGGAAGAAATTTCCACACGTATACACATTTACGCAAGTGGTTTTGTTGGACAGAATTTGTTGGCAAAAATAAAGCTTAGATCAAATGAAATTATTGATCATTTGGCACTGTCACTGGGCGTGTGCAGGTTCAGTAGCCAGACAGATCTTGAGTGGAAATTGTGCTTTATTTTTTATCACATGCAGAAAAAAAACAGTTTTTTCAATGGTGCAATACCAACTTGTACCAGCAGGGGGTCAAGCACACTCCTGGAGCTCTATAACTACCTTTTACAAAGGCTTAACACAGACTCCCAAAAGAAACCAGTCTGCAGCTTTTATAGCCTCCAAACTGCTCTATGCTGCCCCCGGTGGTCAGCATCTACTCTATAAATATTCATTCAGAGAGGCTGCCCACCCCTTTAGGAAGTGGCTTCTCTGAGAGCTCCAGGTAAGTGCTTTATTCAACTTTACTTTATACATGCAATTGCAATGTTATGTATAGAAACAAAGTAGTTTTATGCACTCACTTTTATATACACTTATGGTAAACCTAGCTTTCTATAAGCAGTAGTTTCAGCACCATTTAAAACATACTTTCAGCACAGCTGAGGCACATGTTCCAAACAAAGTAGGCCTCAGTTTGTAACCCAAAGCTAATACTGTTGCACAGTTTGTACTTTCCACACATATATACCACATATATATACAGATTATACACATAGCTATTTACACAAATAATAAATTACTGAATTAATGAATTACTGGCCAGTAAAATTAACATTTAAAGACAAACAAACAAACAAAATTTTTTTAGCTTAATTCACTCCTTCACATATCCCCCTCCTTAAGAAGAAGGTTACCTTCTTCAAGAAAAAATAAGGGAATTTTTCAGTACTGAGTTTCCTTAAGAAGGCTTATTTTTCACTTTCAGTTTCTGCACCATATCTAGATAAATAGTCAGCATTATGGTGTTGACTACCCGGCCGATGGTGAATTGTAAACCTAAATGGCTGCATTGCAAGGTACCATCTTGTAACTCTTGCATTTTTATCCTTCATTCTGTTAATCCGTATAAGTGGGTGGTGATCAGTCACTAAGGAAAACTCTTGGCCTAGAAGATAACATCTTAATGACTCTAGTGCCCACTTTATTGCTAAACATTCTTTTTCAATCACACTATACCTAGTTTCTCTAGGAAATAGTTTGCGGCTTATGTAGAGCACAGGGTGCTCTTCTCCATCAATTTCTTGGCTCAGCACAGCACCTAAACCATTCTCAGATGCATCAGTTTGTACTATGAACTTTTGCTCAAACTTAGGACTCTTGAGAACTGGTTCAGTACAGAGCATGTTTTTAAGCTTCTGAAAAGCTTCTTCACATTGTGGACTCCATATAACCTGGTCTTTGCAATTCTTTTTAGTAAGATTGGTTAAAGGAGCAGCAATTTCAGAGAAATTTGGCAGGAACCTCCTATAATAGCCAACCAAACCTAAGAAAGAACGTACCTCTTTCTTTGTTTTTGGTGGAAGAATTTCAGCAATGGCTCTAATTTTGGTTGTGTCAGGCTTTACCTCTCCATTTCCTAGAATATAACCCAAATATCTAGTTTCTGTAAAAGCTAGAGCACACTTTTTTGGGTTGATTGTAAGACCAGCAGACTTTATTAGAGACAGTACAGTATCTAGATGCTGAAGGTGACTTTGCCAATCTGAGCTGAATATCACCACATCATCTAAGTAGGCTGCACAGTAGGCATCATGCCCTCTAAGGATGCGGTCCATAAGACGCTGAAAAGTTGCAGGAGCCCCATGAAGACCAAATGGCATGGTTACAAATTGGAAGAGCCCCTGGCTTGTTGCAAAAGCTGTTTTCTCTCTTGACTCTGGATCTAAAGGTATTTGCCAGTAACCTTTTGACAGGTCAATGGTAGAGATAAATTTAGCTCCACCCAGCTGGTCAATTAACTCATCAATGCGTGGCATTGGGTATGAGTCAAATTTAGATATGAGATTTATTTTCCTAAAATCAACACAAAAACGAATAGAACCATCTTTTTTTGGAACCAACACCACTGGTGAACACCAGTTACTTACAGAAGGTTCAATTACACCAAGTTCTAACATCTGCACAACCTCCTGTTTAACAATTTGTTTGTATTTTTCAGGGGTCCTATAGGGTTGCTGACGAATAGGTTTGGCATCAACCGTGTCAATGACATGCTCAATAAGATTAGTTCTTCCGGGTGTTGTAACAAAAATATCACTGTATTTGTCAAGTAACGTGCACAATTCTTTCTGTTCATCTAGAATTAGCTCAGAAGATAAATTAATTTTACAGGCTTCAGAGCTCTCTTTGTCCAGTCTCTGATATGCTTCCTCAGCCATATCAGGTGAACATTCCTGCAATACCATCAAGGAAATATTTTCTTTCCTCTCCTTCCACTTTCTAAGGAGATTTACATGATATATCTTTTTGTTCCTTCTACCTGGAATCTGTATTTCATAATCTACTGGACCCACTTGTCTTAAGATTTGAAAGGGACCCTGCCACTTAGCCATTAATTTGTTCTGCTGACTGGGAAGTAAAAGTAGGACTTTTTCCCCTGGTTTAAATGTTTGTTCCCTTGAACGTTTGTTATACCAGGTACTTTGATTAACCTGAGCATCAGCTAAATTTTGCTGTGCCATCTCTGACATTTTGGACAATTTCTGTCTCATACAATCAATGTAATCAATGACACTCTGAGGACTGTGCTCATCACTTACCCAGTTTTCACGAATTACATCAAGGATACCCCTAGGTTGCCTTCCATAAAGTAATTCAAAAGGTGAATAACCAGTAGAGGCTTGGGGGACCTCTCTATAGGCAAAAAGAAGGTAGGGTAACCACCTATCCCAATGTTTAGGGTCATCCTCCACAAATTTTTTAAGCATACGCTTTAAAGTCTGGTTCATCCTCTCTACTAAACCATCTGTTTGGGGATGATAAGGAGCAGTTCTTAGTGCTTTTACTCCAAGTAGTACATACAGCTCCTTCAAAAGACTTGAGGTAAAATTTGTTCCCTGGTCAGTTAATATTTCCTTGGGAATACCAAGAGAGCTGAATATTTTAATAAGAGTATCTGCCACAGTTTTGGCTGTAATGTTTCTTAGGGGTATGGCCTCAGGGTATCTAGTTGCGTAATCACAAACAACAAGTATATACTGATTACCCTTACTACTCTTTTCTAGGGGACCTACTATATCCATTGCTACCCTGTCAAAAGCTTTACCCACAGCTGGGATTGGGATCAGGGGAGCTTTGTCACTTTGCTTAACAGGTGCAGTTTTCTGACATACAGGACAAGAACTGCAGTATTCAGCGACTTGTTGATGAATACCTGGCCAAAAAATTCTGTATAAAATTCTATTCAGGGTTTTCTCTCTACCCATATGACCAGACCATGGTGTTTCATGTGCTAAACGAATTATTTCCTCTCTAAACATTTTTGGAACCATCACTTGCTCTTGTGTTACTCCCAATTTTTTGTTTTGTCTTACCCTCATAAGGATACGATTTTGTAAAACATAGCAAGGCTGTTCATCAGATATTTCAGAATTACTTACAACCTTTTTAAATAATGGCAGCAGACTGCTGTCTTTTCTCTGAGCTTTTTCAATGTCAATGTCCCAATTGGCTGTAGCAGGAAAGTCTTTTTTGGGCTCACTGTGTTCAGTTTTCCATTGAGCCTTTAAAAGTCTTTTTTCCCTTTTAGTCTTACCAGGCTTACCTTGTCCTTTAAACAAATCTGAAGAAAAAGGAAAAAGTTTCTCCCAGGTTCCTTCACTGGCATCAGCCTTCTTTGCTTGTGCCCGCGTAGTCACTGCTACCACAGGTCGCTCAGTTTTCTGACGTGGCAACAAACTTAGAAAATTAGGAAAGTCTCTCCCAATAATCAATGGATAAGGCAACTTGGGAACCAGTCCTGTAATCACTCTGTGGACAGTCTTTCCAATTTTAACTTGTATTTTGGCTAAGGCATGTTTTCTCTTGTCTCCATGGACACATGTTATAGTGGTGTTTCCCAAAGTATGAAGATTTCTCAGCAGTCCAGCTTTAAGAAGTGTCTGGGGACTTCCACTATCCAGTAGGGCTTGTATTTTCTGGCCATTTACACATGCTTCAACTAGGAAACCACCATTGTCTCCAACAACATTAGAAGGGTTACATTTGCTTTGTGTTTTACGGCAAAATCTCGCAATATGTCCAACTCTCCCACAGTTGTGGCATTTTGGATCTCCACGGTCTTGAGGATTTACTCTGAGCTGCGGCTCTTTTTGCAGAAGGGGTTTGTTTCGCACAGTAATTCTTTGCTCAGCTTCCCTTCTGGCTAGCAAAAAGTCCTCTGCTAGAGAAATGGCTTTTGTACTTGTTTCAGGACGATGCTCCTGTACCCATAACTTTACTTTATCAGGTAGGATTTCAATAAATTGCTCCAGTGCAATCATTTCAAGGATTTGCTCACCAGTTTTCCTTTCTGGCTGGATCCATTTTAAGAGCAGTTCATGCAGCTGGCATATGCCTCACGAGGACCATCAAAGTTGCTGTACCTGTAGGCTCTGAATCTTTGTCTGAAGGTTTCAACATTTAGCTCATACCGGTGAAATATGGCATCTTTTACATAGTCATAATCCTGAGCATTTAAACTGCTGTATGCTTTTTGTGCTTTGCCAGTTAAATACGGAGCAAGGCGTACCACCCATTGGTCTTTGGGCCAAAGGCATGTTTTGGCAACTCTTTCAAACATGGTGATATAGGATTCAATATCATCCTCAGCAGTCAATTTAGTCAGACGGAGATCTTTAAGACTTGTAGTCTCTTGAGGTTTTGGACTCTGCTCTTTCCAGGCTTGAAGTATTTCTGCAAGCTGCTTGTGCTGCATCTGTTGTAGCCTGAGCATTTCCTCACGGTGCTCCCGTACCTCTTGTTGAAATCTCCTTTGCTCCTCCTCTCGCCTTTTAGCTTCATCTTGCCGCCATCTTTGCTCCTCCACCTTATGCTTCTGGTCTGATTCTATTTGCTTCAGAACCATCCATTTCAGAAGTTCATCTAAACCTGAAGGAGGTGAAGATGCAGAAGTCTCTGGCTCTGGCTGCTCTTCCTGTTCTGTTATAAAAACCTTTGCAATATGTGTCTTTGGTTTCACTGTAGGCTCAGCAGTAGTTATCCCACTGCTGCCACCATAATGTCACTGGGCGTGTGCAGGTTCAGTAGCCAGACAGATCTTGAGTGGAAATTGTGCTTTATTTTTTATCACATGCAGAAAAAAAACAGTTTTTTCAATGGTGCAATACCAACTTGTACCAGCAGGGGGTCAAGCACACTCCTGGAGCTCTATAACTACCTTTTACAAAGGCTTAACACAGACTCCCAAAAGAAACCAGTCTGCAGCTTTTATAGCCTCCAAACTGCTCTATGCTGCCCCCGGTGGTCAGCATCTACTCTATAAATATTCATTCAGAGAGGCTGCCCACCCCTTTAGGAAGTGGCTTCTCTGAGAGCTCCAGGTAAGTGCTTTATTCAACTTTACTTTATACATGCAATTGCAATGTTATGTATAGAAACAAAGTAGTTTTATGCACTCACTTTTATATACACTTATGGTAAACCTAGCTTTCTATAAGCAGTAGTTTCAGCACCATTTAAAACATACTTTCAGCACAGCTGAGGCACATGTTCCAAACAAAGTAGGCCTCAGTTTGTAACCCAAAGCTAATACTGTTGCACAGTTTGTACTTTCCACACATATATACCACATATATATACAGATTATACACATAGCTATTTACACAAATAATAAATTACTGAATTAATGAATTACTGGCCAGTAAAATTAACATTTAAAGACAAACAAACAAACAAAAATTTTTTAGCTTAATTCACTCCTTCACAGGCACTAAGGTGGTGCAATGGTGGGCTTTGGCTTTCCGCCATGGGCCTGCATGGCTCTATTGCTCTATCTGTGAACACAAAATGTTTTAAAATTACACTGAAATGAGTAGTGCAGGAACGTTTGTGATGTATATTGCCCCAGGGGGCAACATGGTTTCTATCAAGCACTGGACTTGATTTGTGCATAGTATTTTGGAGGCATGTAGTCTGACCATGGAACACCATAATAATACCCATGGGGCCATCTGTAACCTAGTACCCAATACTGAATGCTACATTGGTTGTTTGTGTTGTAAATGTCAACTCCCACACATGCTGAGTAAACATGTTTGCGATTAATTATTATATATATATATACCTTAGCAGACCTGCCAGCTCCTCCATAACGCACAATTGCAATGGTGCCATTCAGTGTTATTGAATTATCAGCCAGATACTGGAAATCACTCAGTTTGCCTTGATTGGCATAAACCAGCCTCCCCTGAATGGGAAAAGGGAAATAAGCATTAGGCAGATAGAAATACAGGGTAATGAAAAAATTGCACCATGTGTCCTGAGAAACTGGAACTAATATATATAACAAAGGCAGTAATAACTACAGGTCAAAGAATCTCTATACAGAGTTAAGCCAAATTAACCTATCAACATTTCCCCCCGACATTTTCTTTATGGTGAAGGCATTTGGTCATAAAAAATGTCTGCAAAAATGTTGCAGTTACCACTAAATCTCAAAAAGGGTCTGTGAATAAGTCGGTGCAAATACAACATTTTTACATTACATTTTTACAACATTTTCCAACATTTTTGTGAATTCCCCCCATAGTTTTTAAAAGTCTTTCCTTAGTTCTGTGACTTGCACATGACCATTATATAGTCATGGTAGTTTTCAATAATTTGTTACAATAGGGGATATGTATTCTGTTATAATACATGAGAAATATTTGGTGTTACCAGACCTGTAGGGCCCAGTCTGCAGCTTTGTGCTTTTTCATGGTCAGGGCACTTATCGCTGAATAATATCATTGTGATTTACAGTAGGGGATACACTTTTCATATACTGCATGAGTTATACTATAAATGTCATGTCTCAGCCTGCACCTTATGGCCTTACATGCTTACAGAGCTTCTCAGAGATGTCAGCTTAAAACTGTAATGTCCCTGGGCATTTGAAAAAGCCAATTTAGCATGCTTCTCAGTGGCTGTAACTTCAGAAGCTTCCACAGTATTCTAATGGGCACAGGTACAATTGCTTGGCCGTGAGATCAGATGATTTGGTCTACACTAAAATAGGCTGGGTCATTTGTCCCAATGGTCAAACCTTTAGCTGGCCATACACGTAGCAACTTTGATCATTCCCACCCTCCACTGACGTTCAGGGCTGAATCGTCAGATATGGAGGTAGAAACAATAGAAATTCTACCTCCTTCTGCCGATTCAGCCCTGAACGTAAAAAAAGAAAATTTTTTAACCTGGCCGATCAATGAGTCAACCGATATCCGCAGCCTTTCTTTGAGCCACCATACACGCACTGAATATTGTACGAAACGAGGTTTCATACGATATCATCGGTGCATGTATGGCCGGCTTTAGTAAAGATGCAGGTAACCAAAAGAAATAATCACTAGGGGTGCAAGTTGTTTGGATATTGATGTCATGCACAGTTGTGCAGTTGGAATCCATTTCATCCTCAATAAGTCCTGGAAGACTGGTTGTTTTGTATAATTTGCTGTTTATTTCATCGTCTTCAAAAAAAGTATAGGTCAAACTAAACAACAGAAAATGGAGAAGCAATATGTTCTCATGGTCACTCGCTACATACCTGAGGGTTACCACTTGGAGCATAAGCAGCATACGGCTGAACTACATCAGGATCATTTTGATCGAGCGTCAGACCCTCTTCTTGCAGGCGAGCAGTAAATGGGTTGTCACCATTGGCTGTTACTAGGAGGCAATAAAGGAAAATGGGTTGGTGAGTTGAGAAAAATCTGCTGGTTGTGTGGAATAACATAACAGATATGGGGGCACCACACATCTGTATCTCTCTGGAACATGTGACAAGAAGATTATAAGACTGGACAAGACTAAATGTGTTTTAAAGTTGAAAGCAGGTCCAATATTACATAATGAGACACCAGTAAAAGGGTAATTGGGGATAAAAATAAAATATAGCATCTGTCTCCACTGTCTGTTTTCATTCAAAAGTTTGGTCATAAAAGAGTATTTAAATATATTGAAAATCTGTGGTATTTTCTTTAAAGTTGTTCTTTAAGGCTCACCATCCTGGCCAGCTTTTGAGTTTCAGTGGCACTGTACATGCTCAGTGTGCTGAGGAGCCTCACATTTGTCTGTTCTAGAAGCTGATGCTTTAGGGCTGATTATAGGATTTGGATGCCTTCAGGAATCTGTATTAATGCAGGGAATCAGCAGAAAAGAAGATGGGCGGCTACTGGGGCACCTTTGGGGGCACAGATCTTCCCTGCTAAAGGACTGTGTGTGCCTTGGGCTGGTACAGAAGCCCAAAACAAAAAGTGATCAAAGTGTACCTTTGGACGCAATCAGCATGTTTTTTTCCAACAATGCACCAGTTTCCCCCCAGAATTCATGCATCATTGCATGTGCATGCAGCGTTAAATCGGAAGCAATTGTGCTCCACCTGACTCTTGCACGCAGCATTCAGCACAGGTTTAGTCTGGTTGTACACGCCCCCTACAGACTGATATAGTGTCTAGCAGGAGGGTGTGACTTCCTCTTTGGCTGCTGGCCTGCTACCTGAGAACAGCTCCATCGAGCCTGGGTGCAGAAACAGGCCCCAGTAAAGCCATACTACCCCAGAGGACATCATCCCTCTGGAGAAAGTCGGGTACAGGGTCCCATGAACGAGGAACTAGTCAGCACAGCAGGTCTGTTAATAGCACTTTCTAGGAAAGTGAAAGTAGTCAGCTCTAGTAAGCAAGGGCAGTCTTAATAGCCCCATCAAGCAGAGTTTTAGATCTAGGAGTATTTCTCCTATCCGGCAATGTTGCCTCAGTGTAGGGCCACGGAGTAGAGATAGAGACAGGCCAGAATAAACCCTGATCCCTACTCACCCAGAGGACTCATATACTATCAGTTATCAACCTGAAGGAGCAGATATCTACCCAGACTACCTCCAAAGGGGTATTGGCTGAAAGGTGTATTTCCTTGTATTTACCCTCTCTTCCTCAGAGTGTACTTTATTATACCATCTGCATATGCTTATGTGTGAGTATTGATAACCCTGTTTAACATTAAATAAATCTGTACTATAGTTCAACAGCAAGAACCTTTCTGGCGTCCATTCTTACCAACTGCACTACACAGCTACAGTGAGTTGTAGGTCAACTACACCCTCAGCTCCGGTTAGGTCTCTTCCACCTAAAGCGAAGGCCCATCCTAAGAAAGAGGGTCGCATGTAACACATGCTCTCCTATCATAACTAGCCTGGTTTAACCCTTTCATAGCCAAAATAGTGTTAAACATTTGTAGCCTATTTTTTTTTTTGTTAAGCTTTACTTCTCCTTTACATGGTAGGAGCTTTGCCCTTACTAAAGGGATATACAGATCAAGAAATATATTTTGCCATAACATATCACATTAAACAGTGGCATATGAATGATTAAGTGATACTAACCAGCTCCTAAAACTGCATTCAATTTTAATAGCATGAACTTTTGCTTCTTAACTTACACACTTTAACATTGTTTGGCCTGGCCTTATCTGGGAAGGAGAGATAGACATCATATCGTTCCTCCTTTGCATCATCCAGGCCAAATTCTTTGTCTTTCCAAAGGCCAAGAATCAGGTTCACTAATCTCTCGTCTCCACTAGTTGTGGCCATGTGCGGCTTCTTACTGAGTTCCCTGTAGAAAGAGAAAATAATTTGTCATAGTAGAATGTTGCCGAGTTTTTGGTTGAAAAAGGCAGGGCCCAGTAATAAGTAACAATATTTTTCTTCTTGATTGTCCATCAGTGGCATGACTACCACTGGCTTGCAGGGGGTAAGGGGCCAGGGGCTGCCCCCATAAAGTTTTTTGGCAAGAAAGTTAAGAGAAAGTTGCAAGGACAGCGCCTGACCAAGGGAAAAATATAGGAAGGCCGGTATTTTTTTCCTGAAAAGGTGGCAACCCAAGCATGCCTGGTTGGCAGGCCAAAAGGTATGTGCCTCTTCTGCCTACACCTAGTTTAAGTTAACGTTATGTGTAAATGCATATACAGAAGAACAGTTTAATAAATAAATATATATAATGTGATAAAATGACAAAAGAAATAGATGTGTTTGCCTTTACTTCTTCCCTTGTGGGAGGTTAAAAGTTTAGGGAAGTTATAAACAGGCAATACATTTTCTCTGTTAGAGAAGCTTGATGTTGGGCTCTGGAAGCTGGAGTGTGAGCTCCCAAGTGTGTGAGTAGCACCCAGAGGGCTGGAGTTATGTTCATGATTTCTATCTAGTTATATATGCTGAGATGCATGTAATAAAGTGCACTTAAATTGAAGAAACTCAGGTCCATTTATCAGCACTGGGGTTATTTTCACCTGGGGCAGAAACCTATAGTAGGCAGGAGAGGCACATGCCTAAGGCACCGGTGGTGGGGCAATAAAGGTGGAGTGATGAGTAGAGGGAAATAGCAAGCCAAGAGTGGCAAAGGGGAGCTTTTGTGACCGTGACCGTGACCTTGATAAAATGGAGCCCATCATCATGTGTTTATTTATACAGCGCCAGCAGCAAGTTACCCAGTGCTTTACACTGTAATAAAAGGGTGGTTCACTTTTAGGCTAATGTTAATATGTTATAGAATTGCCTATTCTAAGCAACATCAACTGGTCTTCATTATTTATTTCTTAGTTTTCGATCTATTTGCCTTTTAAGTTAAGAGGGATAGTTTCTGGGGGACTGGAACATGAGACACCCCTCATGTCTGGTATCATTCTGATCGCCCACATATGGATAACAGTAGGCCCAATTTTTTTTTTTTTACTCATATTTATTGAGTATTTGAGCAAAGTTATATCATGCATAGAAAATCGTAAACGTTTTTACATACATAACAGCAAAGAAATTATAGAACCTATATTTGTTCATATACACTTGTAGTAGGCCCAAATTTTCATCATAATATTGGATACTGGCAAGTGCCAATATTATATGACAGAAACTGTCCTGAGAATTGCAGCCTTCTACAGGGGGTCACAAGGGACACGTTCCTGGGCACTCTCTCCTCGGTAATGAGGAAGGGTCCCAACAGGGGATAAAAGGGCAAAAGACCCAGTTACTAAGAGCTCATACCTGAGGTTCCAATTCTGTTGGGTTGTGTGCCCAGGTTTCCAACTCTTGCCTCAGGAGGATGCAAAGGAATTACTTGGTAACGTAAATAGGGTTTATATGTGTTTTATTCCCTTTTATTTTATTTACTGTGTTGTAGGTGTATGTCTCTTTTTTAATATCTTTTTATATGCACTCGTTACTCTTGTAATATTAAATATAAAATTTAATAAGTTTTTCTATTGCATGTTAATGATAGATGGTGGCAGAGAATAGTGTTTTGGGGCGGTGGTGTGGGGGTGTCTGACGTTAGTCTGACCTGTGTGTAAGGTGACTGAGTGTAACCTCTTGTCTCCCTGTCCCAGTGCCACGTGCATCTGATCGTGACAAACCCCTTTAACAAACAAGCCTTAGAGAACGATGCAGTGGGGTTACACGCCCCTTCTGAAAAGTATGCTAACATTTTCTCCATTTCAAATGAATTGTCACTATGCTATTAAAAAGTTAACCAGGGCTCACATTTCTATTGTACTCCCACTCCCACACAACCCTCACGGACTCTCCCCTTCCCTTCTTTCTTAGGCATTGACATCTCAGCAACTCAGTTTAGTAATTGGGGCTGCATTGAGGCAAAATAAAAACCTAGGGCCTCATTTACAAAGGCACCAAGGGGTGCAAAATCACCCCACTTAGTGCTGGCAGGGGCAATGCAGCCCTTTCCTCACCCAGAAGCACAGCTCCTTAACATCCCAAGCAAGTTAGGGGGCAGGATGTGGGGTCCAAAGTGACTCTGGGTGGCATAGAGTTTGTATATAGGTATTTTCCAGAGGACTGGCTTGCATTGTCTCCTTGTTTACAACTTAATTCTGTGTGTAAGGACTTAATGGTCTGGTAAACATGCTACTTATAAAGCACTTTTGTAGGGCACAAGTTTATTAAATCAGAGCTGGTCAACAACCACAGTAGGGCAGAGTCAGCCTGTAGCATCATTGCACTGGTCAGGTGGTAATGCTGCCAGAGAGGGAGGTGCCAGCCTATAGAAAATACAACCAGAGATATGGGGGTTACATGGTGGGGTAGCAGTTATGTGATTATTACCTAGTAATTTCATGCATTGATGGTAAATCTTGAGTCTTTAGGGCCAATGCATTTACTTTTGAGTGCTTCCACAAACTTTACTCTCATTTATTATGAGTCATTAGACCTAGCCAGAGTACAGAGAGTCTTAGCATAGTTTCAATATATGTGCAAAAGAGGTCATCTTCCCTGATTTTTAGAGATTATAGGGGCTTAAAAAAGATGCTGCCATGGAGCCCAGTAGCTTCTAGTTGCCCGATAACTGCATTCTTAATTTTACTGTCACTTACCCCTTTCTAACCTTTGATAACTCCAGTATTCAGTTAATATGGAGGGCAAACAAATGATGGCAGTATCTCTATTAACTTATTAAAACTGATATTGTCTAGCTGGATAGAGGGATTTAGCACCCTACTGTACAAGTTATATGAATGGTTCTTACTTCAGAGTCTCTTCAATTCTCTTATTATCCACTTCCTTCATGAACTCCTGAATAAAAGCTTCATCGACATCTTGAGCAAGCTCCTCCGCCCACTCCGGATTGATCATCTTAGTCTTGGTTATCCCAAAGTGACCAATAAGTAGCCCAGCGGCCAGTATAACTGCTCCGCCAAGGACACCCAATAATATCTTCCACCAGCTCATCCTTCCGACCTCTGTAGCTAGGATGTCTTACTCCAACCACTAAATGCCAGTTTTAAACCCAAGAGATGACCTTGAGTCATGATCCATTAACAGATAAAAGACTGCAATCTTTAAACTGCCGCTTCGCATTTGTTCAAGTTACACATTATCAGAATTCAATGCTGCAACATTCTAAGGTATAAATATTATAGGAGGCCAGTGATCTTTACCCCCTTGCACAGTTCGTAAAGTAAAATCACCGTATTTATTGGAGAGGTGCTGTTAATTTTTATTATCTCAAGGAAGGGAAAAAGGTTAAAAACTATAAAACAGATTAGCAGTATTTATCAGTGGATGTTTCTTATTATTCAGTATACAGTTTTTCAACTTCTAAACACTTATGATTGTCATGTTTCAATGTCAAAATATAAATAGAATCTCTTCTGAACAGGATATAATTCCTCTAGCCTTAAAGAGTCACTACCTACCTGCAGGGGAGGGTGTAAGGTGCAAAAAATCTGTACAGTCCGCCATGTTTTTGTACCCTACCCTACAGGTAGAATAACTGACACAGGTCTCTGCACTCTAAAATAAAGTACAAAGGCTTGTACTCACCCCATGAATACAGCTCTGCCTATGGTCAGCAGCACTGTATTCATGAGTGGTGAGGCAGCCAAAGGCACAAAGGCATGCCCTGTGGTGACAGTCAGGACAGAGCTGCCTTGTGGTCAATTGGCGATGCCCTTTTTAACTTTCTTTGGGTTATTTGTATCCGTCTTGAGGTGCAGAGTGAAGCCAGACCCCAGACGCAAGTGCTCTTTAAATGACCACTATCCACCATCATTTTTCTCCTTGTGTCTTTCTTTCTTTGGTCCTAAGTGTAATATAATTGTATTTACAAATGTCAAATGCAGCAAAATTTAAGTGAGAATGCTGAGGTTTTCAAATTGTATTCCACCCATTTCAGTAGAAGGAGCTCGCACTAAGGAAGCTTTTCTATACATAATATTTGATTGTCGAATACTGAAGCCTACTCAGGTGAACTGGTCAGAGCCAGGTCAAAGAGCACAGATGCCCAAGGTAAAGTCCCTGGGGTCGACCAACCCAACCCTCAACTTGGAAAGCATATCATCCAACTTTATCCGTTGCAAGATGCAGATCACAGCCATACCCCAGACCCAGGTGCTTTTTAAATGCCATTTCTTTCCCTTACTTAGTGCTCCTGCACTTGCATCTTAGGTCTCAATAAATTACCCCAAAAGGCACTTTAAGTTTTGTGGTTGTAAACATTGAAAGTAAGGAGTCCACTGGACCCACACCAAGTTTTCAAGTGTTTTGATGACATTGGCACCATCCCTTGAGAAACACAGCCATAAACGTCAGTAATATAAATCTGCTGATGGAATGACTTGAGTCTGACAGTGGTTAAATCCTTCATGTAGACCAAGCTTTTTGCAATGTTTACAGTGTTTCCTAATAGATACAGATGCAATAGTGGATTTTATATTATAAGAACATAATCATTATTAGTTTATTGCTCAAAATAAGGTGGAGCTGATATCTCTCCTGTTTCAATCTAATCTTGCCTATTGCAATCTAATCGTAAAGGTAATCAATACAGTTATCATACGATTCTATATTTTACTTTAAAATATAATAAACCCACTGATTAGTAAATGGCAAAAGTCAGACAGTAATATATGGCAAGTAATTCAAGGTATATTATGAATGTACCCTGTGACCCTGCAGTCACTAGAGGTTGCAACATAGCACAGAGCAATTGAAATTCCCCAGAATTCATGAGCATAACTACACTGAAGGCAGACCCAGTGGCAGCTGCAGTGTTCAGGAGTGTAGTGGAGCCCTGACAGATGTATACTTTTATTATATATTTGTAAAACAGGCCATCTTCCTCCTTCTCCCAACATATAGGGGGACACAAAACAGATGCTCTGAAACCTAGTATCTTCTGGTTACCCAGAGCTGGTAATTACCAAAATTCAAGGTTTTTTTTTATGTAAAAGAGACTTGTAAAGAGTTTTTTCTGTTTTTAATTTTAATAACACGTCAAAACCTTTGCCCGGCCTATAATCACTACTACACATAAAGCAACTTATACAGACTTTATGATGAGAGGAGCAAAGTCAAATTATATCCTGGTTTAAGCTGCCATAAAACAGCCCATGCAGTTTCAGGTGTTTTAAGTTACTGATGGGTGGGACTATAGAGGAAGCAGACCCTGCAACTGCTGGGGGCTCACTGGGGCACTGGCTGATAAGCTGTTTGAATTTATGCAGGGGTGATTCTGACCCCTGTGCTGCCCTGAGGCGTGCTTCCTCCTGCCGCCCCTCCTTACCCCCTCCGCAGGCAAGATTCTCATATGGCTTATGGCAGCAGCACTCCTGCATGCCTGCATGCATGTTGCATGTTTATGTTAAATGTTTTCTGATTTTAAATGATAACTTTACATAATACCGCTTATTACTGAATTGAAGGTAAAAGCTTCCACACTCATACTCCATCATTATTGCAGTTTTCAGTTTGGCCCATGGCTGCTGGAGCTGAAGAAGAAAGGATCATGCAGTATGCAGCCATGTTTTACAAGGAAAGCTGGAATGGTGGGTAAGACTCAAGGACACTCCAATCTGGATAGAAAAGAATGGTATCTTCACCTTTTCATCCAAAGGGTAGGTATATCATCACAGTAATATCTATGAAGGTTAGAAAAGACTTTCTCATCTATATAGTAATAGTTTGTAATAAACGCTATAAAAGTATTGTCAGTTTTCCCCCCAAAAAATGTATAGAAAGGTCCACTAAAGTTTATAAATACCTCTCTACTGGAACTTATAGGACAGATACAATATGTAAAGAAGTCACCATGATATTCCTTTACAGAAGGGTTGAATCCAATGAAGTGCTATCACCCAAACCCTGGTCTTCGAACCTGGTGGCCATAAACTTGGACTTTATGGTTAGCTGACCTTTACCATTGTGTTCATCACTGTTAAGTGTGTGGAAATGCACTGTCTTCTCTTTCCTTGGCTTCCTTTCTGTACTTCCTTCTGGCCATGAATTCTGGTGTGAGCCTTGGCAATCCCAGCCTTTGATAATAGGTTCTGATCCTGTAGGGCTTTGGCAAACATATGCAGTCATAGCATTATTATGCTGATATTCAGAGATATTTCCAGGAGTGGAAACAGACACTAAAGGGCGAAGGTACTCTGATTTAGGATGGGCTGAACTCTCTTGTACCCCTACTGGGCTAAAATTTGTTTCCTCAACAGTTTTGGGAGAGAAGAATCTGTTTGCAGCACTTTTTGGAAGAGGGGACCTTTTAGCTGGAATTGGTGGCATCCTGGATTCAGCCATGTGACTTCTATGGTATGGCTCATCTCTGGTGTGATGCAAAGGGCTTGGGGAAGGAGAAGGAGGACTTTTAGCATGAGAGGTTCTAGCTGAAAGCTTTAAGGCGTCTTTGTTTTGCAATGCACTGGACACATTTTTGGAATTTGGTCTGGGAACAAGTTCTCTGTTTTGGTTGTTCTGGTCAGCTTTTAGCATTTTATCAACAGTCTGTGTGGCATCAGTGATGGACATACTCTTATTCTGAGATGTGGAATACTTATCAGTAGGAGATGTAAATCCCAGAAATGTGTCAAGTATCTTTTGGGCAGATTGATAGTCGAATGAAGGCCCTTGAGGCAGCATCTGACCCCAGCTAAGTGTGGCATCATCCCCTGAACTTTCAGAACTGCTAGCTCTTGTACAGTGGCTATGAAGGCGATGAGCAGGCAAAAGATTTAAAAGAGAAAGATTCGCTCTAATGCCTCCAGGCATTCTTCGGTCTTCTCTGGTCTCACCGTCCTGTAGGGAAGATAATAAAATGTTCTAATTATTAATTTAAATGCTTCTAGTTACATTTGAAGCCATGTAAAGCAAACATGATAGCTGAGAAGAAAAATATGGCTAGATATGTATTTTATTTACTTAACTCTACTAGCCCACTTTAGTGACCCTATTACAGGAACAACCTAGGCTTTGAAGTTGTCTACTTGAGTTCCCAATCTTCTAACCAGCTAGACCATCTTTTGAGTGTCAGTGACACTGCGCATGATCAGTTAAGCTTAGCGTTAGCATATATGTTCTGAGTCGGACACTAATGCTCAGGTAACTGGAGCCATCAAATACTGAAGGCATCTTTTAGGCGCACAGAAACGTGGGCACATAGACTGGTACAGATGCTCAAAACATGAAGTGCAGCACTTTAGTGATCTTTGTTGTGCTTCAGTTCTCCAGTAGAATTATTGAGAAACCTCATGATATCTTCACAGAGATGTGGTCCCATTCTGCCAAATAATAACAGCTTGGCTGTATGGCCTACAGATCAATCAAACCTTTTCTATGCATTTGGCTCAGATGGCTCACCATCACTGTCGCACCCTTTTCACTGACCGCTGTGACATATGGTGCACCATGTGATATCCATTATTATATTTCTGTTCAATTTTTCATTCAAACTATGGATTCATGGTATGAGTGATAATCAGAAGCCATGGAAAAGCCTGTACATTTACACAATCACTGATCTCAATAAATTCTTCTTTCTTTATAATCATAATTCTCACAATATGCCAAAGAACTAAAAACCATTTAAACTTTGACAGTAACTGGTTCTTACGTATGAGTCAACTTTGTCTTTTCTGTCGTCAGAAAAACTCTCTCCCAGATTAGGGAAGCGAGGGGAGAGCAGTCTGTATCTAGGAAGAGTCTCTTCTAAGCTGCAGTCACTCTCAGTGGAGCTATAGAGAGGGTGCATGACTGGGAATGACTTGTCTGCTCCTGGGCTCCATGGGGAGAAAGCCGTCAGACGTGGTTCCGTGGGTACCTTTATGGTCTCCTTTTCTACGTTACTGCAAGACATATCCTGAGAAGTGGCCTCTGAAAATATTCTAGTGGGGATTAAGAGGTTCTGAGGCGTTTCTACTTGGCTGCTGCCATCAGGAGATTGATGAGAGGCCTGAATTGTTTCCAGCATATTTGGAGTTAATTTGCCAAGTTCGGAGGAGACCTGCAAGGGAGCAAAGTATAATGGAAATTAAATCTTTCCATTCTAATAAAATAGAGTAATAGTAGGTAGTAATTTACTTTATTTTCAGTTATTATATTACATGATAGATGCAAAGTCAAAGTCAAAAACTAGGAACAGATAAAAAAAGGTTAACAAACCAATGAAGTTTAGAGATAAAAAAATAAAAAAAAATTACCAAGGGCTGGCAATGTGCAAAGCTCCCTTCCTTTCCCACAGCGCATTTTGGCACAACCAAGTTGCACTTAGGCCAGTGCTGTCCAACTGGCGGCCCGCGGGCCCCCCTCTGTGTGGCCCCCCACCTGTCTGGCTGCTTTGATGGCTTACTCTTGTGTAAGCTTTAAATGGTATCAGTACTGTGATTAACTGCCCCCCTGCATGGTTCACACCTCAGATTCAGGCTGTAATCAGGCTGTATTGTTTAAATATGTAATTCCCTGTGTTGTTCACACCTTTTAATCCCTGCATTGTTCACCCCCTGCAGTGTTCACACCTCAGGCTCAGACTGTAATCACCCACATTGTTCCCCTGTTCACACCTCAGGAGCAGTAGAAACCCACAAATAATCCCTGCATACTACAAAAAGAACATATACTGAGGTGGTACTGCAATTAAAAAGTTTTTTAATATATAGTTATTGTGCAGACTGTAGGAGCAGTGCCAGCATTGTGTCACTGTAGGCTGCCTGTGTGTGCCATACACACAGGCATCATAGGGCAAGCAGAGTATGGCACACACAGGCAGGGTAGGGAAGGCAGAGTATGGCACACACAGGCAGAGTATGGCACACACAGGCCAAGTATGGCACAAACCAGCCAAGAATGGCAAACACAGTGAAAGTATGGCACATGCAGGCAGGGAAGGCAGAGTATGGCACACACAGGCAGGGTAGGGCAGGCAGAGTATGGCACACACAGGCAGGGTAGTGAAGGCAGAGTATGGCACACACAGGCAGGGTAGGGCAGGCAGAGTATGGCAGGTTTTTGCTGTACTACAACCATTAATATGGGTATGGTCATGTGATAACATGGCTGTGGTTTCAAGTGGGTGCGGTTTCAAAAAGGGGAGTGGTCAAAACTGGCTTCCATTATCGGCCCTCCACCACGTAGGTCGGAAAAATTCCGGCCCTCGGTACAACAGAAGTTGGACAGCACTGACTTAGGCCATTAGGATTGGACAGGAGGGCAAAGATCTGCAACTTTCTCTATATGCTACCTGTGCTGCATACTCAGCGGGGGATGGGGGGGGGCTGATGGCATCCCCTGGGCATCATTCCAGACACACAAGGCAGAGGGAGCACCAGTGAAAGGAAGGAAATGGAAGCCTTTTATTTAATGCTGAACAGTTGCTTTAATGCATTTGTCAGTGCCACATTCTGAACAATGTGCCACATTTTTTTGTGCTAACGGGCACAATTGCTAAATGTAGGGCCTCTAAGGTGTGCAAACAAAATTTAATTTGCTTGATAATAATAATGATATATCATTATAGGACAACAGTGTCCCTGAACATCAGGTTGCAGGGAAAGAAGCTGGCAATACCAAACTGTTTTTCAGCCAAAAGAGTGTCATGACATGCATTTAAACACATACCAGCAATAAAAAGCTGTTATCTACACATTTCATGTTTTATGGCCTTCTGTTAATTGATTTCTAAGCCAGTTATTGCTCCAGATTGAATCTATGTATTCAGCCCTACCCATTAGTTATGACTCAATCAGAAATACATAGCATATTTTTTTAAATTTGACAGAAGCACCAGTGCAGGCCTGTGTAGTTTTGGATCGACCCCTTAAACTCCCTGGTCAGTTTCTCTATTTTAGTCCATCAGTTGTTTTACAATCACAGCACAGTCTGCTAAGTTAAAGTGTATTATGGGAAGCACATATAAACTGCTGGTCATAGAGTTCAGATGGAAAGTAACCAGACTTAATACAGTGAGTCCATATGTGACCAGCTGAAGCTTATCCTGACCCCAGCCTAAGACTGATATCATTAGGAGAGGTGGTGGAATCAGATGACCATAATTTATAAAACAATAATTATATATAACATTTTTTGTATGTGAAAATGTTACATTTAGTTTTTCCAGAGCACAGATGGTACTTTGGGCCCGGACCAAATGATCAAGGAGCTCAGTGATCTTCTGGTTAAGAGAATCCTTTTCTGTCTCCAGTTTGTTTGACTGTGGAAATAGGAAATAGAGACAGAAAGATAATTTCATGTAAAGAAACTGTATGTTAGCAATCACATATTGCAAGGCAAGACTACATAAAGGGTTCAGCTAGAATGTATGGAGGCATGGTGGATCAGAGCTGAGAATGATGCAGAAGGTCCATGCTTTAATGTAAGAGGGTTATGCATTGGAAATGCTGAGCACTAAGGGAGGATGGATAAGAGGTGAGCATGGAAGGAGGAGCACAG
Source organism: Xenopus tropicalis (assembly GCF_000004195.4). Classification (NCBI taxonomy): domain Eukaryota; kingdom Metazoa; phylum Chordata; class Amphibia; order Anura; family Pipidae; genus Xenopus; species Xenopus tropicalis. The sequence goes on along the minus strand of NC_030680.2, from coordinate 32,543,556 downwards.
GGTGCTGCAAAAGATGCAAAGGTCTAAGCTCTGATGGAGAGGGGCAGACCACAGAGGTAGTGCTAAGAACAGATGGAGAACTGGAGGAGAGTAGGTAAAAGATAATAAGGAATGAAAACTGTGATCATGCTGGAACACTGATTTGTGAATTTGTGATACATTTTAGGTGGGAATATACACAATTACTTTGTTTCATTACATCCAGAACATGTCCTATAAAGCATATTCATAATATGTTTTGGGTCATTCTCACTGTTTATTGCCAGCTTTGCCCATTAATATGTAATAAAATATAAAAAAAACGTGTGACTTCTAGCCTTCTACATAAACCTTTTTTCATATACCACCTGTTATGGACTTTTTTACCTATATAAAAATTACAGCTTAAGGAGCCCTTATTAACTGTTGGCTTCTTTTATTAATACCTAAATAAATAACTAAAATGCAAAAGCAAAATTGCACTCTTAGTGCTTGTTCAGTAAGCGCTTGCATGCAGGGCATATGGTAAATACAAGGCCCAAGTTGGGCACCAGGTGCCCATCTCAATGATACTTCAGGAGACCCTGAGGGGGAACACCTGTGTGCCATGGCCCCCCCACCTCCTCTCATAAATAGAGTGCTGCTTGAAAACAGGTAGGGCTGTACTTATGGGGCAAGCACAGATGAGGGGCAATCAAAATATCTGGTTTTCCATAACACTAAAAGAAAAAAAAGTCTCTGCTGTAGCTATCATATCTGTTTAGATACTGGAACCAACAAGGCAGCCATAATTGAAGATGAGTAGAATTGACCCATACCTGTGAACCCCAATAAACATATTATATTCCTGTTTCATCAAGGATAGTTATTATGTGTAAGAAACTCACAGAGCAGCTTACATTGTTTTTCTTTTGGTGATCATTCATCTCAGGGTTAGGAAGTTCATCCATCATCCTAAAGATTAAGGAGCAAAGAAACAATCAGTACAAAAAAGGTCCAAAATACATTTTTCTCCTCTTTGAAGTTTAGTGGCCAAAATAGAAAAAGCAACACGAGAGGCTCTTGGTATGAGAAGACCATATTTGAATGAAGCAGAATGGGTAATACACCGAGCACTGTTTTGCGGCACATATATTCATATTAATAGAATCATAATATTTAATTAAAGCTTTTTCAGTACCACAAATAAAACCCTTGTTTATATTTCTTAAAGGAGGATTCTTGGCAATTTTTTAATTGGTCTTCATTTTTTATTTCTTGTAGTTTTTAAACGATTTGCCTTTTACTTCTGACTCTTTTAAGCTTTCAAATAGGGGTCACCAACCCCAGCAGCCCTCTGCAAGACTCCAGTTTTACTGTACTTCAGATACTGCTGAAATTTCAAACTGGAGAGCTGTTCAACAAAAAGCTAAATAATTCAAACACCACAGAAAATAAAAAGTGAAAAAATTCAAATAGTTTTAGAATATCAAGCTCTACATCATACTAATACAAGGCATCCTCCATATAATTCAGTATCCCAGTCCCATCTAGTTCTGATCAATATGGGTTCTGTTCTGCTGAGATTATGTGCGGGTCAATGAAAGCAGTAACAGTTATTGACTATATTTGAAATCTGCTGGTACAGGCAGCTATTGGCCCCCAAAATGCTCAAATGTGTCAAGAGCCTACAATGCAAACATATATACAGTATATATAAAATTATACACTAAGTGCAAAACCATACCGGCAAAATACACCTTTAAAATAAGTGAATGTAAAATTGATGTGTGCTGTTGTAAGCATTTTTGCAATCTACATTCTTTATTTTTTTTAAGATATGAACATTTTAATTGGGATGTATACTGTTAATATGGATTCATTTAATTACAACAGCACCACCTGGGTCTGTTTCCAACTGTAATTCAGTCGAGGAAGTTGTCAAAAATATGAGGCCTGTTCAATGTTCTTCTGGTTAGGAAAATATTAAAAACTTCAGATAATTTTTCTTGTCCAGATCAGGCAGGTTTGATTTTTCATCATATTGGGGACTGCACAGGCTCATTGATGCGGTCCCCAAACCGACAAGCACCCATACCCACCAAATGACCGAATTAGGCCAATATTGCCTCTTGGCGAGGGAGCCAAGCAAGTATGGCCACCTTTACTCCACTATTTTACAGTCAAAAACAGACCAGTAGGTTGTGCTGTTGTAACAGTACAGGTTTAGGACCCATTATCCAGAATGCTCGGGACCAAGGGTATTCCGAATAAGGGGTCTTTCCGTAATTTGGATCTCCATACCTTAAGTCTACTAATAGGACTGTTTTGCCTCCAATAAGGATTAATTATATCTAAGTTGGGATCAAGTACAAGGGACTGTTTTATTATTACAGAGAAAAGCAAACAAAAGGAATTCTGGGAATTAATTTTATTATTACAGAGAAAAAGGAAATCAATCTTAAATATCTGAATCATTTGATTAAAATGGAGTCTATGGGAGACAGGCTTTCCGTAATTTGGAGCTTTCTGGATAATGGGTTTCCGGATAAGGGATCCGATACCTATATTCATTTATATTAACAATACACATTCCCCTTAATATCTTTGAATACTGAAAAGGAATGCAAATTGCTTAGCATAGCACTCTCGCCAAATTTTCACTTATTTATTTACTAAAATTATCACTTATTTTTAAGTTTTAATTATCCTTTCAAAATAATAAACCTTTTTTATGGCCTTCTGTTAAGTAAAACAATTATTTTACATGTCCTTTAGTGATGAGCAAATTTCAGCATTTTGCCATTGGCGAATTGTTTTGCAAAACTTCTGTAAAATTATATTTCATCAGTGCTGATCAGAACATCTAGGAAACAACAAGCAAGTAATTAAAAAACAAACATGCAGTTATGTAAGGGTGTAGACTAGGTGAAGATTCTATTAAGCATTAATGGAAAAATAAACATTTTTTCTTCATATTTTCTTCATCAAAGAATATTGTGATTCTACTTAATGATAGCATAAAGCCTAGAAGCAAATAATATTGTCTTTCTGACTGCTCATAATGTCAATCTGTCATAATATTTATTCACAAAATGAACCTGATCAGATTAGGAGTCTGACTGTAAGCAGATGGGATTGCAGAACTAAGGTACTACATGACAGTTTCAGAGAGGGATTTCATGATTACATTCCATAAGATATTCTTTATGTGTCTGTTTGGATAGGATAGATATTTCTATATAACCCACTGGGGAAATATTCTCCACTTCAGCAGTTCCACAAATGGTCATAGTAATGCTAACTTTTCATAAAATAGGTTGGGTCATCTGTAATCCCCTGTGATTACTTCTGCAGTTATGGCATTATATGAAAGAATTTCAAGGATATATACATAAAGGATATAGAATAGGTTTGTTAAATAGGGTATATTTAAATCACATCCCAACATTTTCTTTTAACAATTTTAAAGTATAAGAATTGGAGCACATGTTGTGCTGCCTGAGGAAGTGCCTTGTAGCATTAAACAATTACATTGTATTGTGGTATTTGTACATATGCCGTGCTAGTTTGTTCTTTGAAAACAGATGTTCTACAATATATTTGCTGTTCTATGGGCTTCTCACCTTTTGGATATATCTCTCGGGTTTTCTATATTTTTTTCAGAGGCCTGGGATGTAACGGAGTCTCGCCACCAAGTTGGAGGAGGTATTAGGGGTACTGGTGTGGTAGGGTCTGAAGAAAATTCACTATTGGAACATAAGGGAGACAGGTGGAATAAATGTCTCACATCATGAAAAATGGTGACTAGAAGCACAAACAAACACATTCAATTACAGACCAACACTTGAAAAGGTAAACAGGCAGAAAGAGATATATCTCAAGACTAGTGATTAATAAACACTCAACTGACCTGCTTGGCGTTTTATCAACACACAGTGCCTAAGGAGAAAATAGATCCTAGTTAATTGTTTAAAATGCATTAGAAACAGAAATAAATATGCAGCAGTCATTTGAAAGAAAAATATGTTTTCTTGAAACAATGGGCTCCTACGCAATTGTGTAAAGTAACGAGAAGTCAGTCCATACTAATAAACAGGGTAAATTTTATCCTTTAATGCAAGTAATGCTAGTAAAATACATGACTTACGTTTCCTTTTTTGTAGCCTTCTTTTTTATCCCTCCCTGTCTGTTCAAACAGACTTCCAACTTTGGACTTCTCCTTTGCCCGCACCCCTACTTGGTGGCTGTGAATTTCAGGGTTCTTTAGTGCATGCCTTACGGGTGTCATACCAGAGCCTAGTTCAGCCATTTCCTTATTCCATACCACAGAGGAAGCAGAATCAGGACTTGTGCTCAAATCTCGGCTCCTCCTTGAGCTTGGTCTATCTGCGACTAGTTTTGGCCTAACAGAAGCTTCTGCTTTTTCTTTCCCCATCCTTCTGATATCTTGTTGCTGTACTACTGGTGCATGGGGGCCTCTGTTCCCTCTAGAACCTGAGCTATCTGTACTTGAGTTTTTCAGTAGTGTATGAGTATCAGCCTTCTGTCCTTTTACTCCTAAAGAGTTCAGGTTTGAGGGACTCAGCACCTGGAGGGTTATCTCATCCAGAAATTTTGAAAATCTTTGCTTTTCCATGATATTGCTTTTATACATTTTTTGTTCTTTCCTCGTTTCTTTTTCTGATAGCACTTCCATGGACCGTGCTTTTCGGCCTCCATTTTTCATATTTCCCTTATGTTTTCCTTTCCCATCAAGGAGTCCTGCATCCATTCCATATCCAGGGACCTTCAGATTGTTTGATCCAGCACTGCAAACTCCTGTTGAAAGTCTTTCTGTGCTATCTCTTTCAGATCTTCTCCAAACCAGGTTCCCACTCTGTTTCCCAGTGGAAACCCTCCTATCATCATCATCATTTCTCCTCCCCTTTCCCACAGTAAGGTCATTACAGGAGCGGGAATGGGGGTCGTGAGAGTGGTATCTTGGGAACACTGTCCGACCTCTAAAGTTAGATTCGGAAGACCAAGATGAGGAAGATGATGATGGTGAAGAGGAGAGAGATTCTGCATAATAAGGTTCTTGCACTTCATTCCAACCTGATCCCACATTTACTTGCTCTTTAGCTGATCTCTGAAGAGCAGAGCGGGGCAATGGGGTGAAGAACTTTTCCATGACCTCAAGCTTCCCAGCTGCAACTTCATGTACACCTTGTTCTTCCCAGGAAGCTCTTGCTTCTGACAGGCCAATTTTCCTTGTTTTTCTTTGTACATTCATCTTCGAAATGTATTTTTCCCCCTGTGTTCTTCTAACTGTGCCTCTAACAGAAATGATGTTCATGGGCAAAAGTTCATTAAAGAGAAGCAGAGACCCACTGACGTAGGTAATGAAGCTCGTAACATTAGGACACATGGTTGGAAAATGTAACACATCACAGATTGAAGAATATTGATTGCATCAGTTAAAAGACCTCAGGGCTCAGCTAACCTAAGTAAGAAATCCATTCTGCTATTACAGTTGACAGGAGATGCTGCATTCCATGATAAAGCATTGTGGCATTTAGTCAATTGTCCACTAAGTACTAATGTAAATATGGCACCGTTATGTAATGTTTCTGATGGGTGTTTTCATTAATTGAATAGTAGCAGGACATTGAGAATTGTTTAGGGATCTGAGAAGGGTTAAGCTTCCAACTTCCCTAGATGCAAAGTAATAAGCAGTGCATTTGGTTTTGGAGGTAATAATGCTGTCCCCAAAAGAGTCCATCCTCAAAAAATATGAAACAGTCCAAAAAATATTCTGATGCACTCTGGATTTTTGTATCAAAATTGTAAAAACATTTTCTTTATTATATCAACATTTCGACACCACAGAGGGGTGTCTTCCTCAGGACAAAAACATATCACATCACACTTGTGATGTGTTTTTGTCCTGAGGAAGACACCCCTCTGTGGTGTTGAAACGTTGACATCATAAAGAAAAAGAAGAATATTTTTTTGGACTGTGGTAATGAAGGGGGAGTACTGAGATTCCCCATCTGATTTGCACCCGGTGAAAAGCGTTGGAAAAGGAGTGCAGGCCTGTTCTTCAAAAATGTGAACTATGTAATAAATATGTAATATATATAACACAATATAATTAGGTATTTGTGGAACATACAAATATATTTTAAAAAGCCCTTAAATTCAGTCTTTTGAATTCCATACATAAAAAAAGGACAGTAAATAAGCCTTCAACCTCAAATATCACCCTGACTGTCATTCAGCTATTTTGGACACCCTAGGGGAATAGCTCCATAGATTTACAATCACTGATCTATGCTAAGTAAGCAAATTGTGCATACCCTCTAAAGCATGTACAGAGACACAGTGAAGTAATGTGTGGCAGAGTTCTGCATTATATAGGAGAAGCAAAAGAACAAAATGTGAACAGAACCTTCTACCAACCCCACACACTCCACAGATGAATACTTTACTAGCTAAGCTTGCAGTTTCAGCCTTTCTTAAGATTCCATTGTCTCTCAGAGCAAAAATAGCAACATATGTCCCATAAACCCCTAACAAGAAGCAACAGGATGCCTGGCATCTCAGCGGTGCATAATCTCCTAGCAGAGGAGCGTGAATAACTTAGGAGGACTGTGTATTAAGCTGAACAATGCTTAGGTTTTATCACTTTGTGTCTGACTAGAGTGTAGGTGTAAGGCTCTGCTGGAATTCTGCCAGGTTTCTTACCACTTCCCTAACCACTAGGCAAGGTGGGCAGCTGGCAAGCTTGCTCATTACCTTTCACCTCTCTCTCTTTACACCTCCCTCTCTCTCTCCTCAGGAGCTTTATAGGCCAGATAGGGTCAGCCAATCAGGGCTAACTGCCGTATTTAAACCCAGCTCCCACCTTACCTTCTTTTCCTGAGCATCGGCCTCTGTTAGCTTGAACACTGTGGCTTGTCCCTAGTTCTTGCTCCCTTTGCTCCAGTCCTGTTCATGTCTGTCCTTGTCTCTTTGCCCTCTCCATCACAATCCTGTTTGTCACAATCCTGATCTTCAGCCTTTCCTTTCACAGTCTTGTTTCTAAATTGTCACAATAACCAGCCTCAAGGACTCATTACCCATTGAATTCCCTTACAGCCAGGTAGGCTGGAGAAGATTGTAACCCCTATTTTGGCTCAATTACATGCCTTTCCAGTAAAACATGGGTTACACTGTACTATCTCACCCAGAATGGGCCTTCGGTAAGTGGAAGAGGAAGGTGAGGGTGCAACTACACCTCTCTTGCTGCTATACAGAAAAAAAAGACAGAGGGCGCCAGAGGATTTTCAGATGTTCTTTATTGAACATCCACAGGGTTTACTCACAAGACAGCTTCTCATAGGCTAGTGGCACAGGCAAAATCACATGCAGAGTATAATACAGGCTGACACTCCCCTGGGGACAGATTGGCAGGAATCTCACTTCTCCTCTGCAACACCCCTTAGTGGCCTGGATCCCTTCCTGATTCCCTATCCACTGGGATCCCTACACTACAGACAATATGGCCTGGGAGAGATACCTCCAATCTGCCTCTTCTATGTGAGAGCTCAGAACTGCTCTAACTGCTAAACAATATTAATTACTGACTTAAATAACACATAATAAAGCCTCTATAAAACTGTTATACTGTATGTATGGCCTCTGTTGTGCATTATACAGAGACTCAATGAAAACATCCAGTGTGTGCTGATCTTTATAGTGATTTTAATGACAATCTCTTTAGGTCTTGTTATATAACATTATTAATGAGATCATACATTGATGAATTTTAACTTCCTTTTCAAATGGCGTGGCTTGACAGTCAGTGTCCAAATTAGTGTAGATGTCATGTGGTCAGTATCATTAAAATATATGCTGTATAATTATAAAATAACATATTCTACCTTTGTATAAATGTAGGCGGTGTAATTTAATCAACAAAAGATACATTCTGTGTGGCCCATAAGATATGTACATACACTGTGCATTCTTGTTCATTGCCAAGGGTCTGTTATTCTATGAACTAAAATATGACAGTACTAAAGTCCTTTGTTACTCAGAGAGACTGTCAGTGATCATTATGATTAGTGTCAATGAGTAAAACTGACCTGGTTTGGCAAAAAATTCTCAAAAAGCGAAAAAAATTTGCAAAACTGCTAACATTTGTCAGAATGCATTTAAGTCAACAGCAAGGTGAAATTACCTTATGATTAAGGGATTTATGTCAGGGCTGGTCTGGATGTTGCGCCGGGTTTTTGCACATCGGTTCAGCTCCCTCCAATTATATCTTTGATATATCTCTGATGCGTTGACCGTGACGCAGGGACCCCAGTTGTACTGATCTTGACCTAGTGATGTCAGACATGTCAATTGCTGGAAGCATCAATCATGGCGTGATAATGACAGGGTGTGGTTTTTTTCAGTGTAATAGATGGTGTGGTGAATTCTACAGATCTCATTGCAAAACTGTACCAGGCAAAAAGGTTTGCTCATCCCTAATCATGATGGCTACAGACAATGCACTTGCACATTTGAAACGTCTAAGGGCTCAGTGACTGAACCAGTAAAGGGAACCTACAGCAGCCAATCTAGAATTTTCTTTCTTCATTCTGCAATGTTATTTTATTACTCAATGCACTTACCCCTTATAGCTCCTTTCCAAAGAAACCTGGGGCAAAGAGGCTGCAAGAGACTCTTGTATCTCATATTGGGCTTACACCGAGCTACACCAAGCCCATATAGGACTTACAGGTCTTGACAAGTGTCTCACATCTAGGGCAGGAAATCATGTGCTTTGCTGGCAGACAGTAGCATAATTGCTATAGAACAGTGATCCCCAATCAGTGGCTCAGGAGCAACATGTTGCTTTCTAACCCCTTGGATGTTGCTGGATGTGTACTGCCACTGAGCCTTCTTAAGGCTGCCAGTCCACATATTTCAATGTGGTTCATTGGTAAAAAAGATTGGGGATCCCTGGTCTAGAAGATGTCCACATGTCCCACTTTTAACTCCTTTGTCACCCCCAGAGCAGGGGCTGCGGCTGCCACAGTGTCATGAGATGCTTGGGGGCCACAGCATATGATAAAAGCCTGGGGGCCACAATGTGTCATTAATTGCTGGGGAATCACAGTGTTATGAAATGCTTGGGGAACATACTGTTGCATTACTATATAATGCTGGGGGCCCCAATGTGTCCTTAAATATGGAGGCCATAGTGTGTCTAGCATAAAATGCTGTTGCACCTAGTGCTTCTTTACTTCTGATGTTGCCATTCCAACCATGTAAAACGTAATGCTGTTTTGTTAATTGAGAGTGATTTTTTGGGATGTGGCTACAAAATGAGCACAGCCAACTTTTTTTGCCGTCACATAACCGTGTTTCCATTTTCCAAATGTTGGGAAGCCTGCTGAAGGGGTGCACATCTGCATCCATTTTCATAAATGTACTCTAATAAAACAGCACTGCCATTCCTGCTCTACAGTCTCAGAAAGGTTATTAATGACTTGTTTGAAACGCAACTCGCGGCAGCTCTTTATACTCCATTGGGTTATCAGTCTTGTGCAAAGTCCAAACAACTCTCAGAAGTGTCCATAAAGGCATAAAGCGCAAGTCAACATAGCACCCAGTCAGCCTTCTCCATATATTGGTGTCAATTGCTTGACAAAGGCCACTCAGCACTGAGGAACACCCAACAGTGCCCTCCTGTGGCTGGCACATAGGGCCATAATCATGCAGGCTGCACACAGGTTCTTAGCTCATAAATCAAATATAATGGACTGAAACATCCGTAGGACAGGTGGAGTATCTCTGGGAAATGGCAAGTACCTAAGCTCATGAGCATTTTCCTCAGATGACCCCGAACTGGTGACATTTTATAACTGGAATAAAAAAATGATTTTTCCTTTGCCGATGGCGAAATTTAACCTACTTCTATGACTTTCACTCCAAGGGCAACATAAATAACATTTTTCACAAAGTATTTTTTTTTTTATATTGATTGACTATGAATATACTTGTATAAAGCAATCAATGCCCTTTTAGATCCCTTTTCTGATATGAACAAATCAGCACTGACTTGTCAGTTTGATAAAGGAGTCTTTAATAAATGTTTTTCTGCTGTGACAGTATTTTCATTTGTGCACTGAACTAGTGGTGAGAATACACTGATGTGCAATCTGATATATTGTCGTTTAAGCATGCATCAGTCTGATATAGCAAAGTGTAAAGATTATGCCTGGAATAGGGACGTACCTGTGAGTTACATGGCACATTGTCGACTCTTTTCATTACAGTGGGAGCACTGACAAATCTACCTGTACAGGTGTGAAATCCATTATTGGGAAATCTGTTAACCAGAAAAGCTTTACATAATTGGAAAGCCTTCTCTCATAAAGCAGAAATAATTCCCTTTCTCCTTGTAATAATAAAACAGTACCTTGTACTTCATGATAACTAAGCTGCATGGATCCATATTGGCGGCAAAACAATCCTATTTAAGTGATTTTTAGGAAATGTATATTATAAATGATAACAACTCTTTTCTCTGTTTTATCGTATAACGTCTCTCACTCGTTACATAAAATCTGATCAAATTGCTGGAACCCTCTGCTGCAAGTAGCAATATTAGCAATCACTCTAGAGCATTTGTGGCTCTTTCTTTATATTTTCTGTTGTGCTTAAGCCTTTCTTGTGAATATAAGGAGGTCTAAATGCACAAACAAATAGTGGTCAGATTAGAGCTCACCAGAGAAACATTCACCCACTTTCTATTCATTCCTATAAAATGTTTAGAAGTTTGGGAGATTCAAATATAAGTGTTATAACAATATTTATAGGGGGCCTATGATATAAAAATGACTTCACTTGTTCAGAAGACATGTTTAAAAAAAAGTTTACTTTCTGAACTTGTATGTGTGGGGAAGGGAGAGGTAAGGGAGGGGCGATGGAGGGCAGTTGAGGGGGCTGTTGTATGTAGGGGGGTTTAGTTCTCAAAAATGCTTCTGTGCATGGGATGGTCATTTTTGCTTCTTACCTGGAGCATTTTTTCTCTGCAGCAGGGTTGGTTCATCATTGTGTTAACCTTAAGTATATCCAAGATGAACATCCTATTCCTAGCAACATTTCAATTGGTCTTTATTATTTTTTTTTTTTTTATAGTTTTTTAATTATTTGCTCTGTACATCTTCCTCTTTACAGCTTTCCAATGGGGGTCACTGACCCTGCACACAAATTGCTCTATGAGGTTACAATTTTATTGTTTTTGTTACATTTTATTCCTTATTTTTCTATTTAGGCCTTTTTCAATTATAATTCCAGTCTTTAATTTACACCACTGCCTGGTTGCTAGGGCAAATAAGACCCCAGTTAGCTGCTGCAATACCAAATGCAAAGCTGCTGAACAAAAGGCAAAAAATCGCAAGGGGTGAACTGCCCCTCCAATTTTTATTGGACTGGGCCCAAATTAAGTCTGTGAGTCTTGGCTCCATCTCCTTTTCATTCATATTGACTAATATTAAATCTATTGTATTGTTACAAGATGTAGACACACCATAGAGGCACCACATCAGTCATATTTGGAGGGGCCAATAAACCCCAAAGTAGCATAATCTCTATACATAAATGTGTCTCACAGTTGTCCCTGGCTTTATAGTCACATGACAAGATTGCAACCCTTTTGTTCAAGCAAATAAAATCCACGTCCTTCAGGTCTTGTAACTTTGTAATCAAATATAGAGAAAACCCAGAATTTACTTTTTAATGGGGTTGTTCATATGTAAGTTATCGCTTACACAGGTGTTTTCCCTGCTACAATGAAATAGACCATAGCAACCAGACCTGCTGAAATCCCAAACCAGGGGAGTTTCAGAAACCAGACAAAATAAAAATGAAGAGCAACTGCTAATTGTCTCAGACTTTCGCTGTCTACATCATATGAATAAAATAATGTTGAATTACCTCCAAGTTTGCAATAACAGATAAAAGTTTGCCATTTAGGAGGGGGGTACCACTTTCTAAGGCACCCCCATGACCATAGTCACTAACCACTGTTAACTAGCTGGTTCTCTCCTTTACCTCGGCAAATCTGCAGTCCTGGCACATACAGAGTCTAATGGGCAGCAGTGGGCAGTGCACAAGGGGCCATGATGGGGGGGGGAGGGTGTTACAAAAAGTTGCCACCTTTGATTGCAGCCTTTCCTTGCTGTTTAAAAGCAATTCATGGCCTTTTAGTGAGTTTCCCAGGCACAATGTTGTCACTTTACATTCTTAGACCCATTTGTACCTAATATCTGTGTACCCAGGAGTTCTTGAATGCTTTATTGCGGTGAGTGTTCTCACAACATCTTTTGTACACATAGGGGCCAATTTACTAATCCATGAACGGATCGAAAGCGCCCGAATGCGTTTTTTTCGTAATGATCGGTATTTTGCAATTTTTTTCGTCGCCGTCGCGACTTTTTCATGAATTGTCGTGACTTTTTCGTAGCCGTTACTACTTAAGCGAATTGTCGCGACTTTTTCGTAGCTGTCGCAAAAAAATCAGAAATGTTTGCCCGCCGTTTACTAGCGGCGGGCAAACTTAAAAAGTCGCGACAATTCGCGCAAGTCGTAACAGCTACGAAAAAGTCACGACAATTCACAAAAAAGTTGCGCCGGCGACGAAAAAATTGCAGAAAAAGTCGTAAAATGTTCATTTCCAATCTGATTTTTTCCCATTCTGGATTCGGATTCGTGGATTAGTAAATCAGCCCCATAATGTATCTTTCTTATGCATACTGTTTCTGTGCCAGGCAACGCAAAGCGATGCTTAACCACTGGTGATTTACATTATTGCCGCTGAGAAAGCATTGGCAGATATTTGTTAATGTGAACAATGTAGGGGGGGCCAGTTAATCTGAGTACCAATACCATTTAAGGCTCACACAAAGGCCACAGCAGCCATACAGATGGGGGGGACACACAGAGGGGGGCTGTGTGCCACTGCTCTACATCATTATAAAGAAGAAGAATGGTATAAATGGTACAACTTTTATTCAACAAGACTTTTAATTTAGTGAAGATGAAACAGAAGAAAAAAAACAAACAAACCAGAAACCGTTGTTCACATGTCCACGGCCCCTGTACATGTTAATTGTAACCCTCGAAACATTCTCGTCCTATAAATCACAATTCCCCACAGTTTCAGCACCACCAAATTGGTGGGAGCTCATTACAGTTACAGACCCTGGTATCAGGATGAGGCCAAATGAAAGTGAAATATTTATTATGCCATTTTTTGACCTCCATATACTAAATATATAATGGGTGTTTCTGTTCCAGAATATACTGCATATAATCCCCCCTATGGAATTACAACAGATTTTATCAGCCACATTGAACCAAGCATTCAGTTGATGCCGTGCAGGCAACACATGTGCAGTATGAAGCAAGGAGGGAAAGGAATACCTTTTTAAAGATGGCTGCCTGTTCAAGAAAACATATAGAAAATGTGAAGTAAGTGTGACTAGTAAATATTTGATTAGGTGAGCCAAAAGTGTGGCGTTTTTACTAAACAATAGGAGGACTATTGGGCAGTATGCTTTTTAAATTTTGACTTGCATTCTCCTTTAAGGCGTCACAAGCACCATTACACATACACAATCTGTTTCTGTGTGTTTATAACAAACATGAGTCCTGTATTACCTTACAGCTGGCCAGTAGTGACCGTGATATTATCCCCTCCATCCCCACTGTAAATAATATATGGAGGATTCCTGATCTAAGCTATGACTTCTAGTCCTATTTTGGGGCAGTGAGGGGAAAAATGGAACCTTGTTTGAGTAAAAATAAAAACAAATTAAAACAAATTGTATCATAACAATTTATTTGCCAAAACGACTGAACAGTATAGTGGATTTGTATAGAGATCAGAATCACAAGGTCTGTTCCATTCCAGCTCTTCAAGCATTTTCTGGCGTGCGTGTTACTCCGATATCTTGGCACTTCAGGTTTTTGTAGCCCAAACAATACAGTGAACTTTTCTTCTCAGTCGGAATCCCTCTTCTGGCAGCCATGTCGGCAGTTCTTTGTCATGGAATCATTTTATTCTGATTGTACGACTGCTCCTATTGGCTTGTGTAGGAAGAGTCTTCCCTGTAAGTTGGGCCACAAAATCTCCTACTTCCAATCCCAGGGCAACACAACAAACAAAGATTTTTGCACACAAATACACATCCTTCCAGGCAGTTTCTATAAAGTGGATTTAGTTGTATTTCTGCACACTTGGAGCACCTGTACATTGGCTCAATAACTACGGGTGATGTTATATTCACAGTAAAAAGACAAACAGGCCACTTAAACAATTGCCATGAAACACTGCTACCATGGCAGGATTTGTTTCTAACTACTGGAAAAAATCAGGATGATGGAGATGACATGGGCATGATTAAATTGTATATGGCGCCACTCGCTTGCTAACTGTGCAATTAACCAAAATAAAATGCACCGAGTCACAGCACATGATAAAATGAAGTAAACTAGGAGGAAACTAAGGCACTGATGGCACAATATGTAAAAAAAGCTTCCCAAGCAATAACCTCTTGCCTGTCCCTTACTCAGTACCACCCGTCTCTTACTGGTATATTACCAACAGCACAACCAGTCACTCAGCTGTTCCTCTCACACAGCAACCAGTCTCTCATATCTACATCACCTACAACACAACCAGTCTCTCATATCTACCTCACCTACAACACAACCAGTCTCTCATATCTACCTCACCTACGACACAACCTGTCTCTCATATCTACCTCACCTACAACACAACCAGTCTCTCATATCTACCTCACCTACAACACAACCAGTCTCTCCACTATTTCACCTTTAGCACAACCATCAGTTGTTCTTCATGCACAGCCAGTTCCTTAAATGTACCTCACCCAAAGCCCAAAAGTCTCTCGTATGTACCTCACCCACAGTACAATCTGTGTCTCACGTGTATCTCACCCACAGCCCAACCACAAATTTAAAATAACCTAACCTACAACACCATCAGGCTCTCAAATGTACTTCACACTGAGCAATACCTTAGTTGTTCTTCTGAATGTATCTAACTCAGAGCACAGCAAGAAGCATTCTCCTACATCTTCTTCACCCACAGATAAAAAAGTCACTCCACTAACCCTTACCCACAGCACAATCAGTCTTCTCAGTTGTACCTCACCAACAGCTCAACCAGTCAATCCCTGTATCTTAACCACAGCACAAGCAGTCAAATCAAAAACTCAAATATATCTAACCCACACCACAACCAAAAACGTACAAAACCCACAGCATAACAGGTCACTCCATGAGATCTATTCCATAGAACATCCATTCTCTCAGTAATACCTAACCCACAGCACAAAGAGTCTTTCGAATGTACCTCATCAACAGCACAGTTGGTCCACTAGATGTCACCCTCTCCTCAACCAGTATTTTAATTATACATAACCCACAGCACATCCAGTCACTCCACTATTTATCATTTATAGCAATCTATCAGTTGTACTTACCAAAATCATAACCAGTCAATCAAACACACCAAAATTAGCTTCTCAAAAATACCTAAACCACAGCACACACAGTTTCTCAAAAGCACCTAACTCACAGCACAACCAGTTAATCCAATCATCAACATAACTCACAGCATAACCAGTCACTCAAATACAACTACCAACATCATAAACAGTAACTCAAATGTACCTAACCCATAACACAACCAGTCACTCCAATATACTATACCCACCGCCCAACCATTCTCTCAATGAAACCTAACCCACACCACAAACAGTCTCTCAAATATACCTAACTAACAGCACAACCATTTATTCCTCTATTGCTCACCCACAGCCCAATCAGTCTCACAACTGAACCTACTAACATCATAAACAAGCACTCAATTTAACCTAACCCATAGCACAACCAGTCACTCCACTACATCTCACCCACATACTAACCATTCTCTCATTTATACCTCACACATACCACAATCAGTCTCAAAAAAATATGCCTGACCCATAGCACGAGACATTCAAGTAAATATCATGCACCTCACAACCATTCTCTCAATTATACATAAGCCAGACCACACCACAAATTGTACCTAAGAACAGCATAAACACTCACTCAAACCAGACACTTAATTAAATCTCACAAACATCCCCACAAGTATCTCAGTTACACCTCACACTACAAGCCACACCTCAAATAAACCTAACCAAAAAACACCCAGTCATTCCACTATTCATAACCCGCAGCCCAATCAGTCTGCCTTGCAGTTTCACCTACAAACATTATAACCAACATGATGTGACTGCTCAGTTTACACTACAGCCTCCAGAAACTATTCACTAAATTGGGCATGAACTCACCGCATTTTATCACAGTGTATATATATTAATTCGGCACTTGCATACTTAATATCCGATTATGCTCTCTATATAATGAATTTGTTTGATGTAATTAATCTACAAGGCTACTAGAGCAACTATTGTGATGTTTTAATTAATTTGTTTTAACTATTAATCATTTTGAGTGTTGATTTTACGAACTCAGGTTCTGATTCATTTTAATGTAATAATAAAAGTTGAGTTTTATGCTGAAGCACTACTAAATTTTCTATATTTTTCTATTTTGATATTGGTGGTAGACACCGTGTGCTCAGTGGAAATTGTATTATACACAGCTAGTACTGGTTATTTGTGTTAGTGAATTAAACATTATAACCAATTACTGAAATGTAGCTCACCCATAGCACAACCAGACATTCAACAAAATGTCACACACGCCGCCACAAGTCTCTTAAATACACCTAAACCACACCACAACAAGCCATTCCAGAATGCATCCGCCAAATCCCCATCAGTCTCTTAAACTACCTACCAACATCGTAACAAGTCACACAAATGTACCTAAACCATAGCACAACCAGTCACTTCACTAGATCTCATCCACAGCCAAATTATTCTCTCAATTATACCAAACCCACACCACAACCAGGCTTTCAAGTATACCTAACTTACACTCCACTGGATGTAACTCACAGCACAACCAGTCACTTAACTTAATTTCATCTACAGCGCAACCGTTCTCTCAATTATTTCTAAACCACACCACAACCAGTCCCTCCAATACACCTAACCCACAGCACAACCCGTCACTCCACTATACATCACCTTCAGCCCAATAAGTTTCTCAGTTAAACCAACCAACATCCTAACCAGTCTCTCAAATGTATTTAACCTATAGTATAGTAACTCTACTATACTGTCACAAAGCAGTTTCTGTACTATTTATCATTATTTATACACTGCCAAGACATGACATATTTTTAATATTTTTTTAAAATGCTTTAATTGGAACCTTTGTCATATGCTTAAATTAACTTTTTTTTTAAAAAAACTTTTGTAATTGTACTATATACCTTTTGATAAGAGCTTGAATTTTTTCTTGGCTAGACTAATATCCAGGGTTGCAGTAATGTCCAGGGAAAGAATTAGTTCCGTGTGTAAGTTTTGTATTATGTTAAGTTCATTTAATGTTTTAAGTGTATTTTATTTGCTTTCTTTTGGCTGATTGCTTATACACGCAGATACTGGGCTGTGTGGTCATTTAAATCCCACTGATTAGCTAAAGCTAGGTGTCAGTTAAATGATACTGATATTTTTATACTTATGAATAACCCTCAACAAGAGTTTAAGAAACCAATTCCTGTACTTAGTCACTCATCTATTTATTATGTTAAATTGAGAATCTACAAGAATATTAAAAGTGTTATCTATCCTTTTCATTGACTCTTGTCCTTGTTGCACAAACCCAGGGCTGCCATAAAGGGGCAACGGGGAGGGCTCTGGGTATAATTTGTCCCTGTAGGGAGCATTGAGAATGGTTTAATTAAGCTTATAAGCTTGACTTCACACTTTCAGCTGTCAGAAGCTATACATGTACTTGCACAGTACAGGTATGGGATCCCTTATCTGGAAACCTGATATCCCAGAAGCCCCGAATTATAGTCAGGCCATGTCCCATAGAGTCCTGTGTAAGCAAATAATTCTATTTTTTATTTATTTCCTTTTTCGCTGTAATAATAAAACAGTAACTTGTTCTTGATGGTAACTAAGTAGCATGAATCTATATTGGTGGTGAAAAGAAGCCTATTTTAGGATTTAATGTTTCTTTAACATACAGTGATCAACATTACGGAAAATCCCAAGTCCTAAGCAATCTGGATAATAGATCCTATGCACAGATTTGCCTTTTATATGTACATGCATTGTATGAGGAAGCCATAACTGTGACCATTATGTGACTTTAATCAAGCATTTATATCAACTTGGTGAAATGATATTATGAATTTCTTATTCGGTACACACAAGACATTTCCTTGCACATGTTTAGGTATTAACACTGGGGAGAGAATATTTTGCTTTGGATCTGTGTGTCTGTGACAGAAATGTTCAGCTTGCAGCAAAAGTCTATTTGGGGATTCTGGGAGCTGTAAATCCACTGTAAATTCTATTGACAGTTTCCCTTTGGCTTCTCCTACCTACAAATACAGGAGCATGGGATGTATCTGGGCTTTGGTGTGTCCCCAGTTATTATGGATCTTATAGGGATGTATCTGTATCACAATAAAAGCTTTTCTGGCACAAACCCAACTGTTTATTACTAAACCTATGCCTGGCTGCTGCAGCTGTGACACATGGTTTTGGGGTAACACTGTGTAAACTATGTCTTTAACCAGTCAGTTGCATTGTCCCATCCCTAAGCCTGCTTCAGCCTAAGGTGATTGGCTGTCTCCTGTCACATGTTTAGCGTTATTGCTAGAGATCACAGCTCATTACCTGCTCTCTCTGTAAGTACATTTTTCAGCTAAAAATTATAACTTTATGTTTATCATTCATGAATAGGGAGGAATTGCACATGTTGTAGCATTATTTATTTAGCGGCAGGCAGAGATTTCTGCACATTCCCTGTGCCACTGACAGTGCTAAAGAGCCAGGGTGGCAGTTAATGACAGTTGGGCAGCAGCTTTATGGATGGAAATATTAAAACATATCAACACAAACATGTAGGGATCTGTCAGTATCACTTTGATCTTTTGTGTCTGTCCTTTTGAAGTGGTAGTTGCCAGAATCTAAACTCATTTAGGGGGTGTTTAGCCAACTGCCAAACTCTGTTGGATGATGGTGGGAGTTGTAGTTCAGTAGCAGCTACATGGCAACAGGTGCTGCTGATAATGTATATTTTCTCACACACCTACACAAAGGGGCATATTTATTTTAGTGTGTAAGCCATTGAGTTTAAACTGTCACCTACAATTTAGAAAACAACACCAAAATTGTGATTTATTGCTATGGGCAACATCACTGGTGATGATGGCTTGCAGACTATAATAAATATGCCCTAAGTCAGCCAATTCCCTTTCTGGTCTCCAAGCTATAGAGATGGTTGGACCCACCTGTCAAA
Source organism: Xenopus tropicalis (assembly GCF_000004195.4). NCBI lineage: Eukaryota > Metazoa > Chordata > Amphibia > Anura > Pipidae > Xenopus > Xenopus tropicalis. The sequence goes on along the minus strand of NC_030680.2, from coordinate 32,524,110 downwards.
GTATAAGAGCAGCTCCCAGTGGGCTCCAGCCAAGAACCCTTCCCATCAGCCCTTTCTTATTCCCTACATAACTCATAACATTTAGCAGTATCTATAGCTAATATTTGTGAGCGTGAGCCGTAGGTTTCCCACTGGGCCCTAGGAGGCCCATTCCAACACTGGCTATACACACAATAGCAGGTAATAGATTTAGGAGAATTTAAAGGAAACACAATGTTCACGCCATGTCCATGTTTTGTAGCTTTCATGTTGCCTCCATATTAGCTGTGAAATATACCAATCTCTCTTCTCTATTACAGGAGAAACGGTTATGGGTTGCAAGCTGTGTAGAGTCGAGGTAAGGATGCTCACGTGTTCCCTTTTGTCTCTCTTAGGGGCCTGGGTAAAGAATATGGTGGCACTGGCATAGGGGGGTGTGGGAGTTCAGGGCAAAACAGATGGGGGCCAGGACCAAATTAAACACCTGGGCACATGGAGCTCTACTTACATATCTGAGACAGATAATTACCCACACACACACATTGTACTGATACAATCAGTTTTTAAGAAACCATGATCTTAACTGGTGTGAGGGAATGTCCTTTAATTTTTTATAACTGTGTTCATTTCTACAGAACTCAATTATTCCTATAAAGCATGAAAATGCTTACGTGGAGATCCTAGAGATCAGTGATGTGCATGACTCTCTGGTGCAGTTTACTGCCACCTTAGAGCTGCCCGACCACCCGGCAAAGCCATCTTTCCTAGGTAAGTGTGATCAGTACTAAAAAACACTTTTTAATTTCCATAGTAAGAGCCAGATATCTGGAAAACCAATTTCAATTTAAAGGACCCCGTCGCTAGATAATAATGACATCTATTGTATTTTAATTCTTGTAGAATCTCCACGTCCTGCTGGGAATGAAAAGGACCCTGGCTCTTCCCACAACATCGGAGGGGCCATTCCTTTTCATGAGCCTGAGGGCTCCGAGCCAGCAGAGTCTATGACCAGGGATACAGCCAGCCCCACCAATTTCATCTGGCCTTCATTTGTAAGTACATTGTATAAATGTTACATTTATATATACCGTATATATACACACACACACAATTTCTGACTATATGCTTAATGTTACTTTATTTAACTTGCCAATATTAAGACCTCATACATGATATATATAAGTGTTGAGATGACATCCTGCTTAATGTTGGTTTCTTAATATGCTTTAATTCAGGATGCCACGGTGGAGGTCCCTGGTATAGTAAATACTTCCGAGGCACTGGTGGTCATTTTCGTGAGGGCTAATTCCTATGAACCACCAGCATTGCCAGTTTTATCGGGTAAGTAGGATCATGCACCGACTTCTTGAAGTTTATGAAAGAGTTGATCATGCAGATTTATTAAACACAGTCCATCTAATGTATTGTTGATCCCTATATCCGGCCACCTGGGCCATCAACCTTAGGGTCTCCATAACTGGGGAGAATTTGACCTTGTACTCATATAGCATATAACTGATATCTCTCTGCCCTAGTATTCTTAGTGCATTTATGTGGATTATATGGGCATTTATGTTTGCTTTTAGTAATGGGATAAATATATATTTATATAGGAGAGTTATAATGATGATAAACTGTATTATAATTTTGAGACCATTGTTCCATTTCTGCATGTTCAGAAGATCCTGATTGTGATGCTGGCATGTCCAATAACAACGGACTTATAGTTTCCAATCAGGAGCAAGATTCTGAGCCAGAGAAGGACACCGAGGATGATAATTCCACCTCTTCCAGTCCTCCATTACCAGTAAGTAGATTCTACAGACCTTTTATGTTTTTACAAAAACCAATGAGTGTAATGAGATGAGTAAATCTTTACTTCAAGGTTTGCATTTGCAAAGTATTCATTTTTAATGGTACAAATGAAATTCATGCAATGTTCATTCTGTGCATAATACTCATTTGTCCTTTATTTGCAGCTCTGCAGTCCTGACTTTGGCTCAGATTTTGCCAATAACATACAGGGTGCTGAAGGACCATCTATCAGGTATCTGATTTGGGATATATTCTCTTTTCTTTTGGTTTAGAATTATAAGTTGGTTAAATTTGAAAATATTAGTATTGCATAATTTGCACTTAATTCTATTATAGTTCCCTTGTCATTAGAGGGTATTATCAGTAACTGGCTAATACCTTCTGGTGACTGGATACAACAGAAAAGTCACCAAATAAACTGTATATTAGATTAATCTTGTCTGTGAACATGAACAAAACATATATTAACTTTATTTTATTTTTCAGCCCTGTTGAGCCCAGATCTCCCTCACTTGGAAATTTCAACCTGGGCCCAGTGTTGGGAGAAGGAGCATTTGGGAAGGTGAGCGACTCATTGCACAGTTAGGTTTTAGTTACTACTGATTTACCCAGAGTGATTGAACTTTCTGTCTTCTGACTCCAGGTATTCCTAGCCGAGCACAAAAACACCAAAGAACTATGTGCTATCAAGGCCCTGAAAAAAGAGGAGATTTTGAAAAGGGGCAACTTGGACAGGTCAGTAACAGGGGAAAGATTAATATTGCCCATATTTGTGTCATCTTTTCTCATATTCAGCTTTATATGTAGGACAGGTTTCTCTTTTTATATTTTGTATCTGTCTGACCTCACATTCCTTTAAATTATTTGCATTTGGTTATTATCTGCTGTATTGCCCCGTGTCTGTTTATTAGGATAAAGGGTAAGTGTAATGTTCCCTTGTGTGAGTCTCACATGGTGATAATGGGATAATTTAACCCACAGTGTCTTCAAAGAGAAGGAAATCCTCCAGAGGGTGAGTTCTGCCGAACACCCGTTCCTAGTGTCGATGCATGGAACCTTCCAGACGGAGTCTCACCTATTTTGTGTGATGGAATATCTCCCTGGAGGTGACATGTATGAAATTGTAACATCCGTGGAACTGCAAGAACCTGAAGTCATGTAAGTAGAATGGGAATGAGGGAATAAGTTTCTCTAAGGGGCACTTTCAGTGAAGCATCATCTCAGCATATATTTTTACAATGTAACGTAATACAAGCAAAGCTACACCTATCATACAGATAACTGCCTTTCTTCTCACTATGATCCCCTCAATTCTCACACATCAGCTTATATATCAATAAAGAAAAAATATTTAAAGTAACTGAATTTTATTTTTCTCTATTCAGGTTTTACACCGCATGTGTCGTTCTTGGCCTGGAGGCATTACACCACCTTGGCATTGTCCATAGGTAAGCATTAATATTAATAAAATCATCTTTATTTCCAGATTGAGCTGGTAACATTATGTTAATCATTCGCTTGCTATTATTGTAAGGATTTCTTTTTGTATAACTACTAAACTATTGACTTGGTTTTAATTCAGAGATATAAAGCTTGAGAATTTGCTGTTGGACCGGGATGGCTACCTTAAGATCGTAGACTTCGGCCTCAGCAAAGACAGTAAGTGTTGCTTATAATTCTGGGGCATACAGGGGATAAGATCAGATTATTAGGTATTGTTATATTTAGATATAGGGGCTGATTTACTAACCCATGAATCCGACCCGAATTGGAAAAGTTCCGACTTGAAAACGAACATTTTGCGACTTTTTCGTATGTTTTGCGATTTTTTCGGATTCTGTCCGAATTTTTCGGATCCAATACGATTTTTGCGTAAAAACGCGACTTTTTCGTATCCATTACGAAAGTTGCGTAAAAAGTTGCGCATTTTTCGTAGCGTTAAAACTTATGCGAAAAGTTGCGCATTTTTCGCGTAAGTTTTAACGCTACGCAAAATGCGCAACTTTTTACGCAACTTTCGTAATGGATAGGAAAACTCGCGTTTTTACGCAAAAATCGTATTGGATCCGAAAAATTCGTAAAGAATCCGAAAAAATCGCAAAACATACGAAAAAATCGCAAAGTACCGATCATTACGAAAAAAACGCTATCGGACTCCATTCGACCCGTTCGTGGGTAAGTAAATCAGCCCCATAGTGTTATATATAAGTGTCATAAACAGATCTGAGTGGCTGTGTAGTTTGAAAGGAAGCAGTTAAGGAAAGTCCCTCATTACATTACATTAGGGACCCAGATCTGCAGTTTCCTCACAGTGTTTCTTGTGTTTAAGGATTTGGATACAGCGACCGCACTAACACTATGTGCGGCACAAAAGCTTACATCGCCCCCGAGATCTTCCTGAAACATGGATACGGCATGGCCGTTGACTGGTGGGCCCTAGGAATCACCACCTATATAATGCTCATGTGTGAGGTAAGCACAATTCCTATATTATCAACTTACATTGGGGAATCATTGGGGTTCATATTGAAACATATCTCTTGGGAATGTTGTTTCGCTAAAGAAATAATGATTCACTTTTTCAGTTACCATTCAACAACGAAAACCCGGTTGAGCTAATGCAGAGCATCCTTTACGACAACATCGAGTTACCAGACTATCTATCAGAGGATGTCTCTGCATTTATAAAAGACGTAAGTTGGCCCCAGCAAATTAGTATCATGTGCCTTTAGTCACTTTTTATACTAAGGGCATACATGCTGTATAGTTATTATTATTACTAACATGATATAACATATGGCCTTTAGTGTGTTTTAGTGGCAGTTTCAGGCTTTTACTGAACTTTACAATATGTATTATTACCCCAGAGAGTCCCTTCTATTCCATAGGGTCTGGCTATGAATGTCAGGAGCAGCGGGTACTCAATCTAAATACAGAACTTAATCTCTGGTTCATATAAGCAGTTAATAAATTAAATATGAGCTTAATTAGTCCATTCAAGCAGTTACATATGCATATGGTTACTTTCTCTATGGGGTTGGAAAATTGCTTGTCTTTCCTAGGTGGATACTTTCCCAGTAGAATAATAAAATAGACATAAACAATAATGATTTAAAAATGTTTGTTTTTATATTTTGTAGCTTTTAGAAAAAGATCCAGAATATCGCCTCGGTTCGGGTGAGGCTGGTGCAGAAATGGTGAAAGAGCACCCCTTCTTCAAAGTAGGTTTCTATTCTATTCCTTTCAATTTACAAACAGAAAAGCACTAATGAATATTGCCATAGCCTCGTAATGCATTATATAATTTCTTGTACCAGCAATTCTAGTTTTTGGACCAGATACTCATCATTAAATATTACCTTTTCATTTAACTTTCAGGATATGGACTGGGACCATCTAGTACACCGAAGAATAAGGCCTCCATTTGAACTAGACAACCAAGACCACCTGGAGAGCCAAGAGAACCCTGAATGCCAAGCTCCGGCACTGACACCGCCTGCTGTAAGGATTCCATCAGAGCTGCAAGAGGCATTCAGAGGATTCTAAATGAACATCAAATAAGTAGACGGAATAGATGGGGAGGGTGGAGGGCCAGTCCATATCTATAGAAGAATTCCATTCACGAAGATCAGAGATCTAGAATATCGAAGATCCAGAAAGATCCAGAACATCGCCTCGGTTCGGGTGAGGCTGGTGCCAAAATGGTGAAAGAGCACCTCTTCTTCAGAGTAGGTTTCTATTCTATTTACTTTGATTTACAGACAAAAAAAGCACTAATGAATATTGCCAGAGCCTCAAAATGCATTTTAACTTTTTTTCCCAACAATTCTAGTTTTTGGACTAGATACTAATTATGAAATATCACCTATCTTTCAGGATATGGACTGGGACCATCTATTACACCAAAGAATAAGGCCTCCGTTTGAACTGGACAACCAAGACCACCTGGAGAGCCGCGAGAACCCTGAATGCCAAGCTCCAGCACTGACACCGCCTGCTGTAAGGATTCCATCAGAGCTTGCAAGAGGCATTCAGAGGATTCTCAATGAACATCAAATAAGTAGACGGAATAGATGGGGAGGGTGGAGGGCCAGTCCATATCTATAGAAGAATTCCATTCATGAAGATCAGAGATCTAGAATATCGAAGATCCAGAAAGATCCAGAACATCGCCTCGGTTCGGGTGAGGCTGGTGCCAAAATGGTGAAAGAGCACCTCTTCTTCAGAGTAGGTTTCTATTCTATTTATTTTGATTTACAGACAAAAAAAGCACTAATGAATATTGCCAGAGCCTCAAAATGCATTTTAACTTTTTTTTCCAACAATTCTAGTTTTTGGACTAGATACTTATTATGAAATATCACTTATCTTACAGGGTATGGACTGGGACCATCTATTACACCAAAGAATAAGGCCTCCGTTTGAACTGGACAACCAAGACCACCTGGAGAGCCGCGAGAACCCTGAATGCCAAGCTCCAGCACTGACACCGCCTGCTGTAAGGATTCCATCAGAGCTGCAAGAGGCATTCAGAGGATTCTCATTGAACATCAAATAAGTAGACGGAATGGATGGGGAGGGTGGAGGGCCAGTCCATACCCATATAAGAAGTCTATTCATATAAAGTGACGATCAGGTGACCCACCTTAATAAGTTCTGACTGAGTAGGCTAATGTAGGAATAGTCTGCTCATGGTTTGTAACATATTCCAAAACTTCACCTGTATAACATGCAAGTAAGATCTAGAAGCAAGGTGAGAAACAAACTGTATTTTTATCACAACGGCTGACACTGTAACATCCTGCCTGGTTTTAAATAGCTGCTCTATTTGAACAGATAACTAAGTGTTTGGTTCAGTTTGCCCCACAATGCATTCTGTAATTACTGACTCCTTCTCTATAATTGACATTTGGCGCCCTTGCCTGTCCCATGGGAGTCTCTGGATTCTCATATGGTAAGACCTGTTAGCACCCGAGCAGCTGAGTTTTAGGCCCAAAGCCAAAGGTGGCTGTTATAGAAGAGCAGGCCAAGACTCCCTGTGGTTTGGGATTCCCTTAAGTGACAAACAGGAAAGTAAAACCTGGCACCAAGTTAGGAAACAAACCAATAGTTGGCACTACCTCACATTGTGTGTATTTGCTTTCTGGTAAGGTTGCAGTTGCCACCTTGGGAGATCCAGAGAAGAAGATATTGAAGATATTAAAGGTGGTTACCATTTTATCCACGCCAAGGTATGAAAAGTAGGTTTATTCCTAAACAGAATGAAGGATGTACCATGGGGTTTTTTTGCACAGGCATTCTATCCTATGAAAATCATTTTACCTCAAATGGGCATTATGAAAGAGTACAGGGCACTGAAAGACTCAAATAGTAAACATGGGGCTCTTACTGTTGGCGGTTAATGAGCATTCCTTATGTTAGATTTGTTTTTTGCACACCATTTGTACCCCCACGTGAGTAACTGGTTAATTTGCAGAATTAATTATGAAGTCTATAATAAAATCATCTACAATGTTGAATGATTCATCTGACTGCTTATTTATTTATAATCAACACATAAGTTTAGTTGCCCTTTAGATGTAAATCCCATTCTGTGATTCTGTTTTTCAGATGTGAGACAGCGTGGCAACAGTCAAAGGAAATCTTATTCTGTAATGAAGACCATGGATCATATACTGAACATTGTACCAAACACTCACTGGAGTCCGTGTGAAGAAAGAAGCCTGTACCCCACCTGCCTAGTGCCACCCACTTTTCCTACTCCAATAGGCACTATTTCATATATAACTTGTTTGTTCTGCTCACATTATGTATATAATTATACAAATAAAAATATTGCTTCTAAGAATATCATCTTCGTATTTATTAATGTCTGTAAAGTGAAGCATGAATGTGTTGTTGCTATGCGCTATATAAATAACACAATAATAAACTCAGCAGTGTTGCCCTTTTCAGAAAAGTGCCTCTGGTGAAAGAATTGACATCAGCACCACCATGTACCTGATTTATGTGTATATAGAAGGGAAGTCAGGGAGTTTATAGAAAAGCCAACCTGCAGCCCTCCAGCTCCAGTACCATTTTAACTTTACTCTTAGGGACTACTGTGACTCCAAGTTCATAAGAAGCTGGAGGTACCACATTACAGTAATACAGAGAAGCTCCTTTCAATACATATATGTATGTATAATATATATATATCCAATCCTTAGAAAGCACTCATGGCATAAACATATCCAAATCAAGTCCTTTATTCAGACATAATAATCTACGCGTTTCAATACCCACGGGACCATCATCAGGATAGTGAAAGGAAGCGAGGTGCATGCTTAAATATAAACAATATCCAATCAGTGCACACCTTTATTTAGCACAAATTAACCCAATGTGTAAAATGTATAGTCCCAGTCATACAGCTGTAGCAGTGAAAATTTAAAAAAAAAAAATCTTAAAAAAATCCCCAAAATCACCACAAGTAGTCCTAGTAGGAATAGTAAGTATGAATAAAAAACACCACAGGGACTCCTAATTGGAATGATAAATATGAGTAAAAAGCGCACAAGTATATTTATAAAATATATATATAAATATATTAAAGAAAGTGCACTTGCACTTGTCTCCAAACATTCTGTTGCATGGTAAGAAAATATATATGTTTGGTAAGGTTTAGGCTTAAAACAACAAAATGTCTTTATTTCACATATTACTTGCGTAATATGGTCAAGATATAGGTCCTAATATATGTATATGCAAGTTACACAAGATAAAGGTGCAGGGAGTTGTATGTGACTCAAAAATTCTGTCAGGGCAGCTCTATGGATATGAGTGGTACTTGTAGATAGAGAAGCAGCAGAACAGTGAAACCTTTGGGGAGACACGGGAAGGAGTTTGTGTTGGGATTTGTGCCCCTGCTTCCGTAGGCCTTATGTACCCTTAGCCTAAGAATCACATGTTAATGCTGTTTTAACAACAAATGTCAAATGTGACGCCATCTCCTCTCCCATTTTAGATACCTCATTACCCGATTATTAAACAACTATTTGGACGTGTGTGTGTAACCCTTTTGAAAGCCGATGCTGTGGGAAAAACACTGAAGAACAGGTAAAAAAAAAAATGGCTATTTCCATTTTTAACATAGAAACATGGTAACTAAGGCTGAAAAAAAACAAAAAAAAATGTCCATCCCTCCCGGCTTCAGGCCCGGATTTGTGGAGAGGCCACAAAGGCCCGGGCCTAGGGCGGCAAAAATGCAGGGGCGGCATGCCGCCCCGCCACAATGAAATTGTGAAATTTTCTCCCATACGGAGCAATGGGGATTCCTCCCCACTGCTCCGTATCAGAGTTTAAATGGGTGCGCATGCGGGTGAAGGGTGAATAAGTAGGGGGTACAAGGAGACACAGAATGGCAGAAGACAGTAAATAGTTCTGTGGAAATGTGGATAAGAATTCTCAGTTCTTCTCCATTGTTGAGACTAAACCTGTCCCTGATGTATTTAAGACTTGCAGTAGAATGAATAAGGTTAAAAATAAATGGAAAAAATAAGAAATGAGCAGGAACATGTAATAAAATGTGAGCTTCTGCATATTAAAAGTGTAATCCTGATCAGCTTTACAATATTTCCACTGGTTATAAGGTTTTTTTGTATGTTTTATTTGCCATATGTATTAAAATATCTGGCAATTTAAATTGCCTGCACAACTGATTCTGACACCTGAAACAATGTCACAGAAGCTGAAGTGTTCCCCTTTCTAAACGTGTTAGCATAAGGGATCCATTTATACAAATTCCAAGCAATCATTCCCACTGTTCTATTGAATACATGCCATAGCATTGGGCAATCCTGCTGCTGCACAGTCTTCTCATTTATCCACCTACAAGGTGCTAAATCCCAGTTACTCCATTCAAGTTTTATTAGATGCCACCTCTTGCCTTCTACACCAATGACTAGGGTCAGGTGGGATATTCTTCCAATGCTGCACCCATGTAACACACAGGGGAACACAGCAGCCAGACATTAGCTCCTTGCAGATGGAGCTTTGTGGGGCAATGCCCATTTCTGACTTGTGGGGGACATCAAAGAGGGACAGGCTGAACAGCCAAATATCACAATGCAGTGTATGATATCTAATCTTATTCACATGTGGCCCCAACCTACCGGCAACAACCAATGAGCAGTTTTACAAAATAACAGGTCAGTTCTTTTTAGTAAGCGCTGGCTTTATTCAGCGCATCAAAAGAACATGTACAAAAAGAAAAATGTACAGTAACAGGGTTTAGATTGAATATTTTCATATTGTAGATAAAAACATTAAAGCCAGTGAGCAGAAATAAAGGGCTCCAATGGTCCCACACCTTGTGTCTCAACCCTTTCTCCTTGTAGATTGTAAGCTCTTTTGGGCAGGGCCCTCTTCACCTCTTGTATCGGTTACTGATTGCTTTATATGTTACTCTGTATGTCCAATGTAAGTAACCCACATATTGTACAGCGCTGCAGAATATGTTGGCGCTTTATAAATAAATGTTAATGTAATAAAAAGGACTGGTCGGTAAAGGTGACGAATGATCTGGTCAGTATTGGGTGGAATCACCTTATTTCCCATTTTCTACACTGCAGAGGCGTTCCTGTGGAGAGATAATAGACATATTTAATTATATAGGGGAAATCGTTTCATTTCTACATCTTCCCATGGCATCCCTATGAAACTAAATGGCACAATAAGTGAAACTGAAAGTCTGGTTCCATTCACAGTCATCCCATAGATATAAATGTCCAACCGGCACATCTCCAACACTGAATGCACAGCTACTAGTTCCCTACATGCTACAGTTTGTGGTTTTAAATCAAAAGGCCAGTTGGACTGAAATCCTCTAATCTATGGTCTGTGTCCCCGTCAGTGAGCAGATGTACCTTGAAGACATTAGTGAGTGAGCTTTAATGTGGAAATTTGGACCAGTCAAAAGCCTAGTGCCACCATACATACATATGCATTCATCTACTATATGGATATAGCTTCAGAGGATTTTGCTAATGCAGCGGTACCAAGTACAGAGATGCCTGGACATTAGTACCCCAATATTAGGTTGGACCCATCAAAGTCATGGACACTTGGAAATCCCCTCTGATACATTTGCTATGAATTCAGAGAACCCTGCCTTGTTTAGAAATACTGGATTTCCAAAGTAGGGTATATTATCATCCATTTGTGAGGGAAAATCATAGCTGTATAGAAATTAGCAGTCTTTTCAAACAGATTATAATAACATGCTTTTGAAAATCCACTATTTGAAAACAGAAGTGGTGGGATTATCTTGTAGCCCTGAGTAATCTCATATAAATCAACCTCCTTCTGGTCACTGCAGTAACCCTCTAACCTAGCAATGGCACACAGGAGCGGGAATTGTATCTCTGAAATTTCTTTGAAATTGTCCAGTGTCTGCCCCGTCTGTATAATACATAATTACTGTGCTGCTTCTTGTGTTCCCCTTTACATTATTTGTATGTGCCTTCATTTAAATGCAGTAAATGTACATTTACATTATATCGGATAAAGCAGGAGACTTAAGTGCCTTCCTACCCTGCGTGTGGTTTTCTTTGGCAGAACACTTTTGCAAATGTAAAGTCATTTTCAACAATAAAACAGGTGAAGTGGAAAGTCAGAGCCAATTCCCATCACCAACATCAGGAAAGCCATAAGCTCAGGGAGGGATAGGCTCAGGAACATGCAGGCCTGAGATTGGTTGAACTGTATGCATGTTTGCTTTAATTCCTTGGAACCGCAGCAAATTAAATTAGAGTCTCTGGCACAAAGACTTTCTGTTAGAGGTGCCAAGCAGGAAGCCATTGTGCATTAACACTTGGTCATGGTTGCACTCTATGCCAAGATGAAATGGCTCATTAGAACGTATTCTCCTTGTAACCTTCCAGACAGATTCAATGAAACTGGCAAATACTGCAGTGGGTAAGGAGCCTTGGCAGCAACTTTGTAGAAAAAAAACAAATACAAAAACATAAATACACAGTTCATTACTGACCTTTAACATCTTCTCCAACTTAATAGCATCAATGGCAAATTTCCTGATCCCATTGGACAGTTTCTCCCACTGCCATTTGGTGTCGTTGTGCAGCCACCGGAAATCTTTTTCCTCCCAAGTGCACTTTCTCTAGGTTACTTGCCTGGGCTACAAATCAATACAATACATAACTAAATGTGAAATAATGACAATAATGGCACTCAAAAAAAAAACAACATACCCATTGCTAAGAGACGCACATTGGCTTGCAATTTCTGTTAGAAGCATAGTTTGTGGGACAGTTGTATTTTATTAGTGCTACACATTTGGTTACTCTCTGTGCCACTTTATAACGTATCTAAGTCTTGTACATAATTATATCCGTGCTTGCGCACAAATTCCCTTTCACATGGGAGACCAGCTCACAGAACCTTACTGCCCTTATAGATCCACAGAAGTACTTAGTGACATGTTGCACAGAAACCCTTTAGGCTATTTCACTTTAACAGCGCTATTTCCATGCAATCATTCTGTGATTGCAGAGAAGGAGCAAAGGGATCAAACTTACCCTCTTTGACTGTAAGCACTGGGGTGAGTTTGCTGCTGTCTTTGGCCAGCTCACCGAGCAGTTTGGGGGAGATGGTGAGATAATCACATCCAGTCAGAGCTTTGATTTCGCCGGTGTTCCTAAAGGATGCCCCCATCACAATGGTTTTGTAGCCAAATTTTTTGTAGTAGTTGTAGATTTTGGCAACACTTTTTACACCTAAAGAAAAATCACATTGTTTGCTCTCATTCTCTGGTAGGGTTTTAAACTAGAACATTTAACTGGAGCTTTTATTTAAAAATATTTTATCATATCTTTCTGAAACCTGAAAGATTCTAGGTTTATTCCAATGACAGTCTCTTATAGAGGCTTATGGCACACAGGATAAGTAAACTGTTGTGACTACAAACCAGGCAGTAATACAGACAAAGCAATCTTGGATCCTAAAAGTTTACTGAAGTTTAAAGCAAATTTTTATTGTAATGTTAGAAACACTGGGTAAATACCTGGATCTTCTGAAGGCTCGTAGCTCTTCTTATCAGAGTTTGCTACATGCCAGTCCAATATCCTACCCACGAATGGAGAAATGAGTGTAACGCCAGCCTCAGCACATGCCACTGCCTGGGCAAAGGAGAACAGCAGGGTCATGTTGCAGTGAATGCCATATTCTTCCTCAAGAATCCTGCAGGAGGCGCCATGGAAAACAGGTTACTTGCATCATTTAGTCTTGTAAAGAATAAACTGTATTTCTCAGAGAACATATAGAGAATCTCCAAATGATGCACTAGAACAATCAAAACTAAATCACAACTGGTAACTGTTGCCAGGCAGTACATTGTGGGCTGCATAAGTTAGGGGATGGTGGGGGTATGCCTATTTGCTTCCCCTTACCTCAAACACAGGCAGCACTGCACTATGGGGGGCAAAGGCCTGTGGAAACTCAGAGATGTGCAGGACAGGGTGCAATTTTTTTGCACTTTGCACCCCTGCCCTACACTCCTTTGAGAAAGGCAAAGGGCATTTAATTACAAAGGACTACAGCAATTAGAAATTCCAAATGTCAATTCCAAATGGTTTTCTTACTTGCCAGCTTGGATTCCCTCCCATGTTGAAGAAAGCTTGATCAGGATCCTCTCTTTATCAATTCCAGCTTCCTTGTAGAGAGCTATAGGCGCTTTGCACGCTTCACCATTCCATCTTTATCGAAAGATAGCCTGTGCAAACAAAAGGATGTCAGGATCACAAACAGCAGCACAAAAATATATAGAACTGCTCTCTGGTACTGCTGGGATAGCCATGTTCAGCTCAGCTGATCTCTGGACTGGAGCAAAGTACAGCTGGGATCAATGTACAGAGACATTTTGTCCGACTGATAGGAAGTAGGAATTAACATTAAAGCTCTATAAATCACTGGGGGTGCTAAATGTTAGATAAGCAATTAAAAATTACTGGGGGCTGCCTGACACCCAGGCCAGTACTCCTGGTTGCTGAAATGTGCACCGGCCCAGCGTACTTCTGTAAGAGCACCACAGACCGGCAAAAAGCCAGCTTTTAGCTTCTACGTACCCTTTTTCACTTTACTGAGCAATGGCATAACTATAGAGAAAGCAGACAGTGGTCACCCAGGGGACAGGAGGCCCAGACCGCAATGTCTGCTTTAACTATAGCTGTAGAGAATATCCCCCTCTCTGGGCACTCTCCTGTCCCAAAGCAAGTTGTGGGGAATGGAGGAGTAGTTGGATAGGGCTTGCAGTTGCTATGTGTCGGGGCCCCTCCATGCCTCCGAAACAAGGCCTGGCCCCCTGTAGCATCACTGCTGCTACTGAGCCTGTTGCACCCGGAACAGAGAAGATCCTGAAAGAATAAGAACATGACAATATTGTGCCCCTACACAGGTGCCCAGGGCAGTCAGATTTTAGCGACCAGGGGAACCAGCCTGGGGTATCAGATAGGTGCTTATATTCACTGGGGGCTGCCCACCCAATATTTTGCTTCTACTTTTAGAAATCTGATCCAGTGAAAATGCAGGATACAAACAAAATGTACAGCTAGTTGGCTAGTCCATCCAAGGATCCGATCACATGTGGTGCCTGTACAGCCCATCAGTGTAAGTCTGCATCTATGGCCTTATTCAGTCCTCACCTGGTAGCATTTTCCAGCCTGACCAGATATAATTTGGGGGCCATCATTTGATCCTATACACAGGCAATTGACCTGCTCACTGAGTCAGCAGGGATATTGCCCCCTGTATGGTTATAGATTTCAAACCACTGGCTTGCTAAGCAATTAACATCTGCAAATGATGGTTCAGTTTATGGCGTACAATGCATGCAACCAAAAGTGCCAACTTTTTCCCTGTAGATTCTGCATTTATTACCTACGTTATTTGTAACCACCATTTCAATAGGGCACATCTAGTGTGCCATGACTGCTGCGGTCTTGAGCTGGCTGGTCACATTCTTTCTTCAACTCCCAGCCCTCCTATTGTGCTATAATCCCCTTTCCAAAAAACAAGGAGTCGGTCTCCTGGCCAAAGTGAAGCGGTATAAAGTCAGACACATGAACAGTTGGGAAGTAAGTCTCCAGCTTTAACATGTCCTGACCCTTGTACAGGGGATACTATAGATCTTTGTCATAATGTGAATTTGCCTATACAGAATGTCTGCAGAAACTCTTAACTTGTACCTTCTTGTATTTCACATAACAACTATACACAAAAATAACCCAAACTAAGTTTTAATATTGATAAAATCCAGGAAAAAGCAGCACAGAGGAACAGCATGGTACACACCGGGCATCCACATCTGTGGAAACTCGACCAGGTATTTTCTTAAGGATTTCCACTCCAAACAGGACGAAAAGCTTGTCCATGATATTATTGATCTGCTCTTCTTCTGACCTGGAAAAGCAATACATGGACAAGTACATTAGCAGCATGGAGAAATACCTATTAAACACGGCAACCAAAAACCTAAAGGCACTGCCTATTAAACACGGCAATCAAAAACCTACAGGCACTGCAGCATGGCAGCCAGGGAGCCGCTGAACTGTAGGGTGAATGCAGGGGCAACACCTAGGCAAGCATGGGGTAAATAGAAACTATCTGCAATCAGCCCCTAGAATGGACTTGTTCTCATATGGCACAGAGGTTTTGACCACACGTACACCCCTGTAGGGGCAGTACTTGGCCAACTGGATTTTTTATTTGAATGAATCAGCTACCTCTATTGGCCAGTGTACCTTGAGCTATTCAGGTGTAACTAGCAAGGGTTCAATAGAATACTCAAAAGTGCCCTCTTCTGCTTTAGACTTGGCAATGAGGTCTTAAAGGACAAGGAAAAGTTAATATAAATTAAAAGTAAGTCTAAAGGCATTCTTTTTACGTACTTACTGCATATCTAAATTCCCAGATCCCTGCTTGCTTCTCTGAGATATGGTGCTGGCAGCCTACAGCAGTGTGAAGCCTACAGTGACATCACTGAAATCTCTCTCCCTTCCTGTAGGCTGCAGCCTCCAGTAACAATGCACATGTGTGTAACTTGATCCTGTCTCCTGTTCTGAGCTACACATGCCCACAGCCAATCAGAACGGATCTGGCAGGGGGGGGGAATGAAACACATGTGCAGTATGAAGCAAGGAGGGAAAGGAAGGAAGAATACCTTTTTAGAGATGGCTGCCTGTTCTAGAAAATGTGAATTAAGTGTGACTGAGTAAATATTTGATTAGGTGAGCCAAAAGTGTGGCGTTTTACTAAACAATAGGAGGACTATTGGGAGTATGCTTTTTAAATTTTGACTTGCATTCTCCTTTAAGGTCACAAGCGCCATTACACATACACAATCTGTTTCTGTGTGTTTATAACAAACATGAGTCCTGTATTACCTTACAGCTGGCCAGTAGTGACCGTGATATTATCCCTCCATCCCCACTGTAAATAATATATGGAGGATTCCTGATCTAAGCTATGACTTCTAGTCCTATTTTGGGGCAGTGAGGGGAAAAATTGAACCTTGTTTGAGTAAAAATAAAAACAAATTAAAACAAATTGTATCATAAAATTTATTTGCCAAAACGACTCAACGTATAGTGGATTTGTATAGAGATCAGAATCACAAGGTCTGTTCATTCCAGCTCTTCAAGCATTTTCTGGCGTGCGTGTTACTCGGATATCTTGGCACTTCAGGTTTTTGTAGCCCAAATACAGTGAACTTTTCTTCTCAGTCGGAATCCTCTTCTGGCAGCCATGTCGGCAGTTCTTTGTCATGGAGTCATTTTATTCTGATTGTACGACTGCTCCTATTGGCTTTGTAGGAAGAGCTTCCCTGTAAGTTGGGCCACAAAATCTCTACTTCAACTCCAGG